>NC_142000.1:5145000-5745000 GCF_049901715.1 Pseudonaja textilis
TGATTGCTCTCATGATTAGGAAATGCCTCCTTTTGTTCTAGGTTGCTTCTCTCCTTGGTTAGTTTCCATCCATTGTTTCTTGTCTTTCCTTTTGGTATTTTGGAAAATAGTTTGACCCTCTCTTATTTGTAGGAGCTGCACAAATATTGGGACATTGCTGTCATGTCACCCTTAGTCTTACTTTTCACTAGACTAGGTAGACCCAATCCCTGCAACCTTTCTTCGTATGTTTTAGCCCCCAGCCCCACCTAAATGATCTTTGTTGCTCTTTTCTACACTCTTTCCAGAATCTCAACATCTTTTTTATGTTGGGGTGACCAGACCTGGTTGCAGTAATTGCTTTTGAGTTAGCTCGTCTGAGTTTAACAGTTTTATTATCATGCATAATATAGAAAAGAGATAGATTAATGATCTATCTGATCCTTATGATTCTCGACTCTTGATGAATGTATCTTTTCTTTTATGTATACTGAGAGTATTTACACCAAGGCAAATTCCTTGTGTGTCCAATCACACTTGGCCAATAAAGTATTCTATCTATCTGTCTATCATCTATCTATCTATCTATCTATCTATCTATCTATCTATCTATCTATCTATCTATCTATCTATCTATCTATCTATCTAGCTATCTAGCTATCATCTAGCTATCTAGCTATCATCTATCTATCTATCTATCTATCTATCTATCTATCTATCTATCTATCTAATCTAATCTAATCTAATCTAGCTAGCTATCTAGCTATCATCTAGCTATCTAGCTATCATCTATCTATCTATCTATCTATCTATCTATCTATCTATCTATCTATCTATCTATCATCTATCTATCTAAAAGAGAATGAAGTAGAAATTGCAATTAGAACCCAACATTTGGAACCGGTCAGCCATTGAGTGCCTAAGAGAGGGTCAATCTGTTCTCCAAGCACCTGAGCAGAGGACAAGAATAACAGATGGAAGCTACTCAAAGAGAGATCCAACTTAGAATTAAGGAGACATTTCCTGACAGTGAGAACAGTTAATCGGTGGAATGATTTGTCACCAGAAGTTGCGGGTGCTACAACACTGGAGATTTTCAAGAAGAGACTGGACAGCCATTTGTCCAAAATGGTACAGGGTTTCCTTGACCACAGAGTTGGACAAGAAGACCTTCCAAGTTTCCTTCTGTATTCTGTATAGGAAGAAAATAATACAGTGTGTGGCCAGAACTGGAATGAGAAACGGGGAGGCCACATAGTTTTGGAAACCTGTAGAGCAGTGTTTTTCAACCTTGGTACCTTGAAGATGTACGGACTTCAACTCCCAGAATTCCCAAGCCAGCAGATTGGCTAGTCCACACATCTTCATCAGGGATGGGATTCTACCAGTTTGGACTGGTTTGGGCGAACCGGATGTTAAATTTGCATCTGGTTCACTGAACCAGTATTTGAACTGACTGGCTGCCCCTGCCCTCCTCTCCCAGGAGTCTCCACACAGACCATTTTCGATACAGGTAAAGAGACTCCAGAAGTCCGGAAATGGGCCTGTTTCCGGCTTCCAGAGGGTCTCCAGAGCTTGGAGGAGGCTGCATGTGTCCTCCCAGAGGACCAAGGGAAGCCTCTGGACCCTTGGGAAGGTGAAAAATGCCCCTCCCAGAAATTCCAGTAGGCTACGCCCACCATAGCCACGCCCAACCAGCAACTGGGCATGGGTTGGAGACTTGGAGGCCCTAAATTTAACTTAAGACTAAATCCAGCTTTCGGGTATGTTGGGAAGAAAAAGCCCAGCTCCATATAAAAAGCTACAATGGCACTGAAAAAATTGCTTTATGACCGTTTTTTCACACTGACAATCCATGGTCACATGATCAAAATCCAGCGGCTTGGCAACTAGTTCCTATTTACGATAGTTGCAGTCTCCCTGGGAGATGTGTGTCATGTGATCCTTTTTTATGACCATCTGACAAGCAAAGTCGACGGGAAAGCCAGATTCACATAACAACCCTGTTAGTCGCTTAACGGCTACAGTGATTCACTTAACGACTGTGGCAAGAAAGGTTGGTAAAGTGGGCCAAAACTCGCTTAACAACTGTCTCACTTTGCAATGGAAATTTTAGGCTCCGTTGTGGTCATAAGTCGAGAATTATCTGTAGACGAGAACCTGCTCAACTAATGGTCAGTTCTAAATCGGTGCTAGATAAGGGCCAACACAATTCAAGGGGAACTGGAGTTGGGTTTCTTGTGGCAACGCAAGGATTCCAAACTAATGACCTCTTTAACTCGGCCCTCCATCTTTGCCTGCTCTTCTCCTACACTCTATGACCATGTTAGCGAACCTATGCCATGCGTGCTGGAAGTGGCACTCAGAGCCATTTCCCCCAAGAGGTCACCTGGAAGAGTCCCAATGTGCATGCGTGCATGCACCGCCACCCAACAGCTGAATGTTGGGTATCTTGCATGCATGCGCAGAGGGCAAAGGGGTGTGTGTGAGGGGATCAAGTGTGCATGCGAAGATGCGTTGCACATGGGAGGGGAATTGCATGTGCATATGCAGATGCACCATGCAATGGGGATTATGCGCAGGGGCATGAGGGGGTGCTGGCACATGAGCATGCACAAGTGAGCACATGCGCAATTATCGTCACGGGAGCCTAAAAAGGTTAGCCAGCACTGCTCTATGACCATCATAACTCAAGGACTTCCTGCAGCAAAAGGGCTGATCAATATGATTATAAGGGACCCACCTTCCATTTGTCTAGGGAAGCACTTCTCAATCTCAGCCTCTTTAAGAAGGGTCAACGTCAACTTGATAAGAAAGTCAAAGATAAAAATATTTGCGAGCATTTTCTCATCAATCTTGCGTTTATATCCTCTTATCTGCCATATCTGAGTGGGAAAATTATTTTGTGGAAGGCAGTTGGTTCATTAAGAAAGGGGGAGGGCGATTATTAAAATTATTATAGTTTAAAATTATTACAGTTAAATGAATGTACCATGGGAAGAAAGGCTGGGAATGGAAAAGTCCTAATTCAAAGGCAGATAAGCTGTCTTCAGCAAAGCATTTAATCACAGGACAGCTTGTGAGAAAATGTGCGTTTTAATTATTATTTTTAATTTGGAGAAGAACAATAAAGGCTGGGGTGGGGAATACAGTTTCTCAAGAGTACAGGAAAACAAGCCGGCCGAGAAAATCTGAAAGATTTAAACCACAAAAGGTAGGCATTCATTCGGGTTTCAACATTTCAAGGTTGACTTTTGGCAACTCATTTCCCGCCCACTCTCTTTATGTATTTTTATTTTTATATTTATTTGTCAAGCATGTGTTAGATAACAGGTATAACTAGAGCATGCAATGGGTATGAATAAAAGGGGATATTAGGCACACTGGGTGCGCTTATGCACGCCCCTTACAGGCCTCTTAGGAATGGGGTGAGGTCAACGGTAGACATCTACAGTTAAAGTTTTGGGGAGTTTGGGGAAGAGACCACGGAATCAGGTAGAGCATTCCAGGTGTTGACCCCTCTGTGGCTGAAGTCGTATTTCCTGCAATCGAGTTTGGAGCGGTTTACACTGAGTTTGTATCTATTGTTTGCTCGTGTATGGTTGTGATTGAAGCTGAAGTAGTCATTGACAGGTAGGACATTGTAGCAGATAATTTTATGTCCTATGCTTAGGTCAGACCGAAGGTGGTGTAGTTTTATGTATATGTGTCAACACACAGACACACAGACACAGACACAGACACAGACACACACACATGTATGTGGATGGAAGGCTACTGTACAGTACATGGCCTAGCATTTGGGGTTAACCAAACCAAACCAACAAATGAAGGCAAATATACATGTGCCAGGATAATGTTGCAAGATCCAATGGCTTACCTCTGGAAGTTGTGGGTGCTCCATTTTAAGAGACTGGACAACCATCCAGAATGGTATAGAGGCTCCTGCTTGTGCAGGGAGTTGGACTAGAAGATTTCCAAGGTCTCGTCTCGTCTCTTCTCTTCTCTTCTCTTCTCTTCTCTTCCCTTCCCTTCCCTTCCCTTCCCTCCCCTCCCCTCCCCTCCCCTCCTCTCCTCTCCTCTCCTCTCTCTTCCAGTATTTTAGGGTTCTATCATGGAGAAGAGAGAGTTGACCTGTTATCCAAAGCAGCTAATGGCAGGAGGAGAAGAAATGGATGGAAACTAATCAAGGAGAGATCCAACCTAGAATCAAGGAGGAATTTCCTGACTGTTAGAATAATTAATGTCTCCAGAAATTGTGGGTTCTCCACCCCTGGAGGTTTTTAAGAAGAGACTGGAGAGCCACTTGTCTGAAATGGTATGGGGTCTCCTGCTTGAGCATGGGGTTGGACTAGAAGACCTCCAAGGTCCCTTCCAACTCTGTTCTACTGCTCTCTTACTTCAAAATGGCACTGCTGTCTCAACACAGCATGGTGGCAAATACCTGAGGACCCCTCAGTCAAATGAGCAACATCTGCCTAATATACTATTCATTTATTTTAAGAAGCAGTTTCCCAGAATTATTTTTTTGCTGGTGCTATTTACTTTTGTACCTAGAATATTGTTTTATAAAGTTGTTTTCCAAAGAGGGAGTCCTGAACCTTTAAAAAAAAAAAACACCTACGATCTGCATCAGAAAATAGAGGATACAGTGGATTTTGAACAATACCAAGTTTTACTTGACATTTTGGACTGAAAATGTACAGTTAGGTAAATTTGGGGTAAAAATGCATGAATTTCGCGGCAGTTTAGACTTCCTGGCGGAGACTGGCCTCTAGTGGAGAAATAAAAAGCTGCAGCGTTGTCAGGAATTCTGGTGTCAGCACTGAACAGGCAGTCTTTGACTTATGACCACAATTGAGACCGAAACTTCTGTTGCTAAGCGAGACTGTTATTAAGTGGCTTTAGCCCCATTTCATGACCTTCCTTGCCACAGTTGTTAAGTGAATCTTCCCCACTGACTTTGCTTGTCAGAATGACGCAGAAGGGGATCATGTGACCCCAGGACATTGCGGACATCATAAATATGAGTCAGTTGCCAAGGGTGTGAATTTTGATCACGTGGCCCTGAGAATGCTGCGATGGTTGTAAGTGTGAAAAACAGTCATAAGTCACTTTTTTTCGGCGCCGTTGTAACTTTGAATGGTCACTAAACAAACTGTTGTAAGTCAAATACTACCGATATGTCTGAACTGTATCTTGCTGTGAAAATTATACTCGCATATCAGTGGAGTATAAACGATCGGGCATTTGCACCCTCTAAAAGTGAAATAATTAAATGGGCTCATATTATTATAATAGCAGTAGCACTTAGACTTATATACCGCTTTATAGTGCTGTACAGCCCTCTCTAAGAAATTTACAGAGTAGCCTCTTGCCCTTCCAACAATCTGGGTCCTCATTTTACCCACCTCGGAAGGAGGGAAGGCTGAGTCAATCTTGAACCAGTCAGGATTGAACTTCTGGCAGCCAGCAGAGTTAGCATGCAATACTACATTCTAACCACAAGGAAGGAAGGAAGGAAGGAAGGAAGGAAGGAAGGAAGGAAGGAAGGAAGGAAGGAAGGAAGGAAGGAAGGGCAATAGCACTTAGACTTATATACCACTTCACAGTGCTTTATAGCCCTCTCTAAGCGGTTTTACAGAGTCAGCCTCTTGCCCCCAACAATCTGGGTCCTCGTTTTACCCACCTCGGAAGGAGGGAAGGCTGAGTCAACCATGAGCTGGTTGGGATTGAACTGTTGGCAATGGGCAGAGTCAGCCTGCAATACTAGATGGATTGATGGATGGGTGGGTAAGTTTGCAGTAGTGCTCTCTAACTACTACACCACCATGGCTCTTGTTAATGCTATTGTTCCACTCAGCATGAGGTTGTCAGCGTATCATTGGTAGGGAAGCTACATGAGAAGAAAATCAGGATGGTGCAGCTTCCATAACCTGGCAGGAAGAAGTACCCACAGCAGTGTTTTGCAAAGCTGGCAGCTTGAAAATGGGTGGACTTCAACTCCCAGAATTCCTCAGGCAGCAGAGTCTAAAACGAGCTCCAGGTGCATTATTTCTTTTCCTTAAACGAGGCAGGAGGAAGAAGAAAGAAGCAGCAGCAGCAAACAGTGGCATCCATTGGTAAGATAAGCTTCTTCCTACCTTGAATTTCAGACTTAAGCTGGCCTCTTATCACCCTCCTTCTTCCTCTCTTGGTCTTCCTCTCATCTCTGGCAGAAAAAAAAGGTTCAAATCCCACAAGGAACATCTAACACTAAGTTAGAAGATAATATTGCTTAGAGCAGGTGTGGGCAGCTATGGCCCCTTTACAATATGTGGCCTTCAATTCCCTGTATTCTAACTCACTATTTTATTATAATGATATGTTATGTTATGTTATGTTATGTTATGTTATGTTATGTTATGTTATGTTATGTTATGTTATGTTATGTTATGTTATGTTATGTTATGTTATGTTATGTTATGCAATGTTATGCAATGTTATGCTATGTTATGCCATGTTATGTTATGTTATGCCATGTTATGTTATGTTATGTTATGTTATGTTATGTTATGTTATGTTATAATAATTTTATTATTTAAAAGACAGCCTTCCTGTCTTGCTTTTTTAAAGTCTAACTTTCACATTCTTAAGCGTTTGGGAGGGCATATTGTTACTTGCATTATTCCAATGTTTAAAGGTGTACTATCTATATAGCACAGGTAGTTCTTGACTTACAACAGCTCACTGAGTGATCATTCGAAGTTACAGTAGCACTGACAAAAAGTGACAATTTTTCACACTTGCGACTGTTGCACATCCAGGTGGTCATGTTGTCAGCATTCCAGAAAACCTCCACTCCAACAAATAACTCTTGAGACAGACATCCTCTCAAAAGTTATTTTTTATTTGGGTAGTAAACTGGCACATCTGGGAAATCCTGAATCTGAAAGTTCTGGGCTTCCTTGCAATAAGTAAAAACTACAAAACCCATCCTCTGCACCCATCATCGCATCACATGGCCCAATCACCATCCGTCCCAGCTTGAGACGTCCTCTCACCCAGGTGCAGAAATGACATGACCTTGACTTAGAAGAAGAATGCTATTATCTCTAACCACATACACTCCAAGAAATCCCTGCCTCCCATTTTCCCAGGCTCAAGAATGTGGTAGCATGGAAGCGTCTGGTGCGAATGTGGCTTCTGAAGCTGACACATGTGGTGAAAATTCAGGTGCTTGGCAACTGACTCATATTTATGACAGTTGCAATGTTCCGGAGTCGTGGTGATCTTGTTTTGTGACCTTTTAACAAGGAAAGTCAATGGGGAAACCAGATTCATTTAACAACTGTGTGACTGACTTAATAAATGGCAGTGATTCACTTAACAACTATGGCCGGAAAGGTCATAAAATGCGCAAAACTCACTTAACAATGTCTCACTTTGCAGTATAAATTTTGGGCTCAATTGCATTCATAAGTCAAAGACTTCCTGTACTAAATAGGTATTAGTGAAGCATCGGCTACTGATGAGTATAAAAGTTGATTTTTTTTGCCCTTTGCTTTGTTTCCTTTTAATTTGTTTTGGGTTTCTGTTACCTTCATTTAAATTGAAGGATTTTTCTGTTTAAATATATGGGTAGTCAGGCAAACATTTGCTTTTTTTGTCTAGAGGGAAAGGTGTCACCTTTTGTGAATTTGAATTGAAATTCTTCTCCCATCGAGAAATGGGGACTGAGAAATGTCCCACATCTGGATGCTGTATACTTGAACATTCATAATTCAGGTACTTGGATTGGTTATCATTTTTTTTTAGACTCCAAAGTCCCTTAGCAATTATTGAGGCATTAATTAGCCTCATTACATATTTTAAGGTCAAGAGGAGAATTTCTGCCTTAAATCAAGAAACTGATGCTCTCACACCTTGTCTGAAGGTGCCTCATTGATTTGAATATGATGTCCACTTCTGGTTGCCAAATATGAAAAAGATGCTTAGCGTGGTGGGATTAAAATTTTTTTTACTACCGGTTCTGTGGGCATGGCTTGGTTTGGTGGGTGTAGCAGGGGAAGGATACTGCAAAATCCCCCTTCCTTCCCCACCCCACTGACCTGCTTTCCAGCTCCGTTCTCCTGTGCAGGACAACCAAAGAAGACCCAGCCAATCAGCTGGGACTCAATGGGAGGCAGAGTTCGGCTACTGGTTTTCCAGAACTGGTCAGAACCGGCTGAATACCACCTCTGATGCTTAGGCCCTAGAAAGTGTGCAGAGAAAAGTTAACAAAGATGTCAGAGAAGATGGTCTGGAAGCTAAATTGTATGGTGAACGGTTGTGGGATCTGGGAATATCTAGTCTGCATTTCTTGCATTGGATGAGGAGAGCACATATTTTTCCTTCTGTCCTGGCCACTTTTTAAAGAGGCATGATTGAGAGTGTTTTAACAAACTGCATCATGGTTTGGTTTGGTGGCAGCAGTGCCCCAGATAGAAAATCCCTACAGAGAGTGGTGAGGACAGCAGAGAAGATTATAGGAAGCTCACTTCCTGTTATTCAAGATACTGCTTATAAGTGCTATGTGCTTAGAGCTCAAAGCATTATTAGAGACCCCCCACACCCACTTCATGGTCTCTGTTTCTGTTGCTCCCCTTTGGGAGGAGGTTTCAAAATAGTTCTATCAGATTCTGTAGCAGCTTTTTTCCTTTATGCCATCTGTCTGGTAAACTTGCAAGTTTTGTTTCTCTTGCCACGTACATGTATGCATCTTATTTATACTGGGCTGTTTCTCTGTGTCATTTATGTGGATATATGCATAATTTTATATTTATTTTGTCACGTTTATGTAGTGTATATTAGAGGTGAAGACACTTCGATGTTGTAATGACGAGGCAGTCAAGTTGTTTGATCATGATCAACTGAATCGTGATGATCTTTATTGGAGTCTAGTCTTGCATTTATACACATTTTTAGTTATCCTCCATCATTGGTTAACTTTGGCTACTGCTTAACTTTCATTACTGTTTAGCATAGTAATTAACACAATTCATTATCTCTAGTTAAAGTCTAACATATGTTTACTTCCTCTCTCTAATCCTCCTTTAGATTAGTGACTTTGTTTGCCTAAGTTGTATTTGCTTGGAAACATTTTTTATCTGAGGTTTGCCATCCGAGATTAGAATATTCCTGCAATTACAACTCTACACTTTGAGAGCTGAATGCAATGAAATTTCATTTTAATGGATGCCAATTAGTGTACATTCCAAGTGACAATAAAGTTATTATTCTATTTTATGATTCTAATGAAGAGAAGGATTAGGGGTGACATGATAGCAGCTTTCCAATATTTGAGGGGCCTTTTCTCCAAAGCATCTAAGGGTAGGACAAGAAGTAACGGGTTGAAATTGATTAAAGAGAGTTCCAACCTAGAACTTTGGAGGAGTTTCCTTTTAGATTTTTCTTTTTTATTAGTTTAGAGTACAAAGTACAAAACGAAATAATAGGAAAAAACAGGGGAGGGAAAAAAGAAGGGAAGAGTGTAAAACGGAACGGAAAAAAGAAAGAAAAGGCATTGACGTCTAACTCCCTTTGGTGCAGTAAAATAGGATAGTAACATCAAACCTCAGCTTTTTACTTTTACATAATAGTATAAACTTGCCATTTCTATTATCAACAAATCTATTTATTCGGTGGAGCGCAAAAGGAATATCCTGACAGTGAGAACAAATAATCAATGTGTTATGTCCTGAGGACTCAAGGAGTTCTCACTCAGGTCCACTCACTTTACGTGGGCGTTATTTCCCCCATTCCCATTGGTTGGCTCTCCCCAGCAGCCAGCTATAAAAGCAGGCTACGGGGTCCAACCGGTTGCTGATTGCTGCGAGCCAGTTCCAGGCTTGGCAAGCACGGTCAGCCCTTTATTGTAAAATAAAGTATTGTTGCACTCATGCTCTGGTTCAGCCTCTCATTGCTCAAACAAAACACTGGCGACGAGGATGGGATGGCTACCAGAAGCACCTTGCAACCGCTGAGTCACTAGCCACCGATCTACAGCCCAGAGAGAGCGATCGGCTGGCGACAAGGGAAACGCTGATCCGCAGCCAGAGAGAGCGGTCAGCTAACGAAACGAGCGATCAAAAAGAGCAAACGCAGATCCGCAGCCAGAGAAAGTGGTCTGAGTCAAATAGTTAGAAGCGTCTGTAGCCGCTTGTTAGCCTCGCTACGGGGAAAGTGAAGCGCTGCGAGCCGCAGCCGCTCTGCATTTGGCGCGAAATTCAAACGGGTGTCATTTGAATTTCGAGCCAGTAGGAATCACAGCACAGCGCTGTAGAGAGTCACTAACGCCCACTTTTTTTGGCACGAATCAAGACACCTCCAATGGCTAGCAGCCAACGTGGTAACCCAGAGAGAGAGAAAGAGAGGGTAGCAAAAAAACCTCTCCAGAGCTGATATCACTAGTAACTCACGAGCGTTCGTAGTCCCAGAGAGATTTTTTTCCGCAGGTAGCCCAGCCGTTCCAGCACCATGAGTTCCAATCCAGTATTCCCGGCATTTAAACCAGACGAAGAGAAGTGGGAATCGTATAAGAACCGTTTCAATCATTACATCGATGCGGTCGGCCTGGCGGATGCGGGAGAGCATCGGAAAAAATCCTATTTCCTAATCTACTGCGGAGCCACCGCTTACGATACCGCTGCAGCACTCGTGGCGCCGAGAGAATTGAAAACGCCCCGTGGTCCGGAAGTTGCTTGAGATCCTCACAAACCACTACGCTCCCAGGCCTTCACAAATCGCCAGGAGGTTCACGTTCCGAATGAGGAAGCAATCAAGTAAGGAGACCATCAACCAATATATGGCCGCCCTCAGAACAGCAGCCCTGCACTGCGGGTTTGGAACATACCTGGAGGACATGCTCCTCGATCAATTAGTTTGTGGGGTCAAGGATCTCAACCTACAGAGGCGACTGCTAGCTAAAAAGACCTCAACCTCGCGCAAGCGGTAGAGGAGGCCCTAGCAGCCGAGCTAGCAACGAACTCAGCCACCGAAATTCAGGGCCCAAGCGCCAAGCTAGCAGCGTTCCCAGTCCATTCCGAAGAGGTGGAAGTGGAGGAAGCCCACAACGATGAGAACGATGTCCATCGCCTCACCAATGACAGACGGTCGCAGGTAGGGGCCAAACAAGAATACACCGGTCCACCCAAGCACATCACTCTGTGCCTAGCCTGTGGGGGATCACATCAAAGGGCCACCTGCAAGTTTAAAGGAGCCGTTTGCAACAACTGCCATAAGAGGGGGCACATTGCGAGAGTCTGCCAAGCCCCCAAAGCGCTGCACACAGACCCCGTCCTTGCACTCGGGACCACAGAGGCAAGTATTAAACTGTCGCACGCACCGCCTTGCCAGGCGACTTGCCACACTGTTAGTAAAATTTCTCTCTCCGTTTCCCTAGAAGGTAAACCGTGCCACATGGAGGTTGACACAGGGTCAGCGCTCTCAATAATCTCGTGGAACACCCTCAAGAGACTCCACCCCAGCCTATCTACTACCCGGCTTCAGAGATGCCAGTTCGGTCTGAAGGACTACCAGGGGAAGGCCATTCCCGTGATCGGCAGAGGCAAGTTCTTTGTCAGTTTTAGAGCTTTTAAAGGCCACCTACCTCTAGTGGTAGTTAACGGCAATCTACCCACCTTATTGGGGCTCGATTGGTTTCCCCACCTCGGCCTAGGGTTAACAGGAGTCCATGCTGTCTCAACCTCAGACACTGACTCCTTATTCGCTGACTACGCAGATGTGTTCAGTGAGGAGCTGGGGTGTTATAATGGAACCCCCATCTCGCTTCACCGTTGACCCCCAGGCAGTCCCAATCAGATTAAAACCACGTAGAGTTCCATTTGCTATTCGACCAAAACTAGACGCTGAATTGGATAAGCTACTAAAACAAGGGGTCATTGAGCCAACAGATTTCGCCAAGTGGGAGACGCCCATTGTCACACCCTCAAAAAGATGGTAGCCTGAGAATTTGCTCGGACTACAAGACAACAATCAATAAATATTTACAAGTTAGCGCCTACCCTGTGCCCGTCATTCAGCACTTATTGCACACATTCGAACCGGGCAGTATTTTTGCTAAATTGGACATGTCTCAAGCATATCAACAGTTCCCTGTTGATAACCAAACAGCGGAACTTCAGACCATCGTCACTCACAGGGGTGCCTTCCGATGCAAGCGTCTCCAATTTGGCGTAAGTGTTGCCCCGGGTATTTTTCAGTCCCTCATGGAGCGGATTTTACAGGGCCTCCCTGGTGTAGTACCCTACTTCGACGACATCTTGGTCTCGGCCAGGGACAGACCCCAACTCTTCCAGAGAGTGCGAGCAGTGTTAGAGAGGTTCAGACAGCATGGCCTCAGGTTAAAAAAAGAAAAATGTGCCATTGCCACTAGACAGGTGGACTTTCTGGGTTATAAAATTGACGCCTCTGGCATTCACCCCCTGGAGTCCAAGGTTAGGGCGATCCACGAGGCTCCCACACCGACCTCCAAAACGGAGCTACAAGCTTTCTTGGGGCTCCTAAACTTTTATGCATCCTTCTTGCCCCATAAAGCCTCAGTAGCCGAACCCCTACACAGATTACTAGACAAAAAGTCACCGTGGCACTGGGGGCACAAAGAAGACCAGGCGTTTAACGCCGTCAAATCACTACTTACGTCAGAGGCAGTGCTCATCCAATTCGACCCCAACCTTCCTTTAGTACTGGCAGCTGACGCATCCCCTTTTGGAATTGGGGCGGTCCTTAGTCACAGACTCCCCAATGGCGCCGAGGCCCCCATCGCCTTTTTCTCCAGGACGCTCTCGGCCACGGAGCGAAATTACAGCCAAATAGACAAGGAAGCCCTAGCAGCTGTTGCAGCCATGAAAAAGTTTCACAAATTCCTTTTGGCCATTTCTTCGAACTGGTCACCGACCATAAGCCCCTCCTGGGCCTACTGGCCGGCGACAAACAGACACCTCAAGTCCTTTCCCCTAGAATGACAAGGTGGACACTTTTCCTAGCGGCCTATTCATACAAACTTATTCACCGCCCGGGCAAAACTCTATCCCACGCCGACGCTCTCAGTCGCTGCCCCTTACCCGCCTCGGCTGAAGACCCAGCTCCTGTCAACGCCATTTTTGAAATCACCCAGTTGGACCTACCCATCACCGCCCTTGACATCGCCGCTAAAACCAAGGCAGACCAAACGCCGCCCAGGTGCTCGACTGGGTGAGGAGGGGTGGCCGGGAGGCAACGTCGATAACAAATTCGCACCCTTTAAGACTCGCATGCAGGAGCTGTCCAGTTTGCAGGGTTGTCTACTGTGGGGCACTCGAGTGGTCATTCCGACCTCGCTGCACCGAGTCCTGGAGGCACTGCACGAGGGACACCCCGGCATTGTGAGAATGAAGGCGTTAGCACGCAGCTACGTGTGGTGGCCGGGTCTAGACGAGGACATTGTCAATTGGGTAAGTTCCTGCAGCATTTGCCAGGAATCCCGTCCTGCTCCCCCATCGCCACCCCTACCAGATGGGAGAGCGCCAACGCCCTTGGTCTAGAATCCATATCGATCTGGCAGGCCCGTGCATGGAAAGATGTTCCTAGTGGTCGTGGACGCTTATTCCAAATGGATAGACGTGGCGCAGCTATCCACGACCACCACACTAGCAATCACCAACGTGTTAACGCGCCTGTTCGTTACACATGGACTACCCGACTCCATTGTCTCCGATAATGGCCCACAGTTCGCATCAGTAGAATTCAGCCGTTTTGCTTGCCAACCTGGGCATTCGCCACATTTTCACAGCCCCATTTCACCCTGCCAGTAATGGGTTGGCTGAAAGGGCCGTCAGGACCACCAAAGAGGCCCTCGCTAGGTTTGGCAGGGATGACTGGCACCACAAACTCGCACGGTTCCTGATGAGCCAACACTCAACCCCTGTGCAGTCACCAATAAGTCCCCAGCGGAACTTCTGATGGGCCGGCGCCTGAGGACTGTATTGGACAGATTGCACCCACAATACTGCCCTGACTCTCCTCGCTTCTACGTGGGGTTAGACATTTTTTGTTACAGGAACCGATATTCGCAAGGAATTTCGCCGGGACCCACTTTGGATTCCAGGCGAGGTCATCGCCATCACCGGGCCGAGATCGTATAGGGTCAGGCTGGAGGATGGTCGCGTCTGGAGGAGACATATAGACCAGCTTAGAAGGCGCCTCAGCACCCTTGCCAACAAGAGTCCAGAGTCTCCAGTCGAAGGGGAACCGCCTCATCCGCTGCCCAGCCACATCGCACCCTGCGACCAGTCTGCACCAGCGGTCGCTCCGGTCAGCCCAAACTCGGACAACAGCGCCCAGAGAGTTGACCAGCCTGATCCAACCCACGAGAGCTCGACCCCAGTAACCAACCCGGTGTCTCCCGAGGATGCCCAGTCCAGAGAGAGTGTTGGCGACACTATGCCGGCTCGACCATCACAGACTGGTACCGAACAGACAGACAATGTTCCCGAGTTGCGCCGCTCCGGGCGCCAACACAAACCCCCGTCTACCTCAAGGACTATGCATGTTCGCATCTGGGGGGAAGGGGTGTTATGTCCTGAGGACTCAAGGAGTTCTCACTCAGGTCCACTCACTTTACGTGGGCGTTATTTCCCCCATTCCCATTGGTTGGCTCTCCCCAGCAGCCAGCTATAAAAGCAGGCTGCGGGGTCCAACCGGTTGCTGATTGCTGCGAGCCAGTTCCAGGCTTGGCAAGCACGGTCAGCCCTTTATTGTAAAATAAAGTATTGTTGCACTCATGCTCTGGTTCAGCCTCTCATTGCTCAAACAAAACACAATGGGATTGTTTGTCTCTTGAAATTGTGTGTTCTCCATCCCTGGAAATGTTCAAGAAGAGATAGGACAGTGGTGGCTAACCCTTTTGGGCTCCTGTGGCAAAAATTGTGCACGGGCTTGCGCGCTCATGCTCATGTGCCAGCACCCAGAAGGCAATGCTCCCCCCCCATGCCCCCTATGCATGTGTGCGCAGTTGTTTTGATAGCAAAACTATCATGTTTTTTTCTGTTTCATATGTCTGTGAATCTATCAAGTTCAGGCTGTTGGACATGGTATATAGTTTTATAAGGGTTACCTTAAATTTCATCCCCGTTCTGAAATATATTTCGCTAAACAACACTCACATACCTTAAAGAAAAAGTAGAGTCAATATTACATTAGATTTCTCAAACTTACTGGAGATTTGTAGAACTGTTCTGTGAATATACTGTATGAATTTCTGAGTAGGCATTTTCATGTATGTGTTATTTTCTTGGAGAACTGTGAAACTGAGAAAAGGTTGACCTGTTTTGAAAAGCAGATTTGAAGCAAGTGAGGCAAGCCCTTGTAAATGTATAGTAAGTTGAAAAAAGTAAATATAAGGTAAAGTAAATGAGTGAAGTACTATAAGCAAGGTAAGGATAACACACTGATTTCCACATAGCTTTCAAAATCATGGACCAATATATATTCATTTTTAGATTTATTTCTCACATTTCCTTCAATGATTCAAGATAATGTATGCAACATTCCTTCCTTCCAGTTTTCCCACAATACCCCGTGAGATAGTTTAAGGCAGGGGTCATGGGCCCTGGCCTATTTGCAACCAGGCCGTATGGTTGGTGGGCGAGAACACATGTGTGAGCTCACACACGTAACTCAACTTGCCACGATGTAAAAAAGTTTTTGAGACTCTAGAAAGAGCGCAGGGAAGAGCAACCAGGATGATTAGGGGACTGGAGACTAAAACATACGAAGAACGGTTGCTGGAATTGGGAATGTCTGGTTTAAAGAACAGAAAGACTAGGGGAGACATGAGAGCAGTCTTCCAATATCTCAGGGGCTTCCCCAAAGAAGAGGGAGTCAAGCTCTTCTCCAAAGCACCTGAGAGCAATGGGTGGAAATGAACCTAGGAGAGAACCAAAGTAGAACTAAGGAGAAATTTCCTGACAGTGAGAACAATTAACCAGTGGAACAACCTGCCTCCAGAAGTTGTGGATGCTCCATCACTGGAAGTTTTTAAGAAGAGACTGGACAGCCATTTGTCTGACATGGTACAGGGCCTCCTGCTTGAGCAGGAGGTTGGACTAGAAGACCTCCAAGGTCCCTTCCAACTTTGTTATTCTGTTCTATGCTACGCTACACTATGCTGTTCTATTCCATTCCACTCCACTCCACTCCACTCCAGTCCACCCCACTCCACTCCACTCCATTCCATTCCATTGCATTCCATTCCATTCCATTCTATTCTATTCTATTCTATTCTATTCTATTCTATTCTATTCTATTCTATTCTATTCTTATTCCAGTATCCTATCCTATCCTATCCTATCCTATCCTATCCTATCCTATCCTATCCTATCCTATCCTATCCTATTCCATCCCATCCCATCCCATCCCATCCCATCCCACTCCACTCCACTCCACTCCACTCCACTCCATTCTATTCTATTCTTCATTCCAGTATCTATTCTATTCTGTTCTGTTCTGTTCTGTTCTGTTCCGTTCCGTTCCGTTCCGTTCCGTTCCGTTCCATTCCATTCCATTCCATTCCATTCCATTCCATTCCACTCCACTCCACTCCATTCCACTAACAACCTGCCCATCACTATTGTAAGTTGATGGATGTAAGTAAGCAGGAGGGAGAGAAAGAAAGACTTTTGCTGCTTTCCTTGCATGCAGCCAAAAGCAGAAGAAGAAAGAAGCAGAAAGAAGCAGCCCGGTGGCCAGGCAAGGCACGTCGTGTGAGTGGGGCAAATTCCCCCCCTCCGCCCTTTCCCCCCTCCCCTCGCTACCTCTTGTTGTTTGCAATGAGGTCCATGTGGGCAGTGCAGCCTTGTGTTCCCACGCAGCCTGGATTAATTGCTTTGAGGGGAGTGCTTTGGGGGTGACATTTCTCTGCAGACCACCAAAATTTTCTTGCAGACCACTAGTGGTCCCCAGCCCACTGGTTGGTGACCACTGTTCTAGAGGAGTAAGAGGCAGACTAGTCCAGATATTTTGTGTGTGAGAAAGAGGGTGAAGACAACTTCTCCCTAACAGTTCCCAGGGTATATGTTTAACAGTGCAAGGCATCTGCTTTAGTTTGGCAAGATTCTGTCTATAGGGCTGGAGCAATAAAGAATATCTATGTAGAATAATCACCGCGTGTCTTTCTTGGCTTGTCAAAAATCTGTTGCTGCGCAGTTGTAAAACTACACCAGGCAGAAAAGAGAGCAAAGATTTCCCTCAAAGCTTATTTTTCTTCTAGCCCTCTTAGGCCCTTCGGTGCAGATATCTTTGATGTGATGACCAACCCTTCCTCCCCCGTTCGGGTTGACCAAAAGATGCCTTTAATCGGACGTTATGTCTAGTTGCTTAACGTGGAACTCTTTTTATTAAAAACAAAAACAACCACAAATCCAGCCCTTAACATCTCACCATCTTTGCTAGAGTCGCCATCTGAAGGAAATTGGTGGAAATTGGGTGGTGGTGATGAAGGAACAGGAGGAATGCAAAAGATACGCATAACTCAACGAGTTATGAATAACCGGAGAACTCGAGTTTCCTTTCCAGACAACCAAAAGATTTGTTAAAGAGCCCTTTATGGAAACCAAACCCCAGTTTGGTTGGTGTGTGTCTCTCTTTTGAGGGCTGCATTTGGGAGGAAACGGACATCTGAGGATCCCTTCACCTGCCTTTGTTCAAGCAATATATTTCCTCTAACTTGACCCTCCTGACAAGCAACATCTGTTATCGGTTTATTAGTAGTCCCTTGCTGTGTCAGGCCAGATGGAAGTGACAGTATAATGGATTGCAGGTGGTTGCCCCAAGGGAACTCTCGTGGAAGTGGAATGAGCTGTCCCCTTCTCTTCACTGTTTTCTGTTTCTCCTCATGGACATTTTCTTTCATCCATCCACCCAAGCAGAAAAATAGAGCGGTAATCTTTCACTCAGTGAAGGCAAAGGAAAGAAAATGTCCTATTATCCAGCTCCTTTGGGAGGGCGCAGCTTTCTTAGCAAAGGAAGCCAAGGATGATATTGCAGAAGACGCTGAGATTATAGGAGGAAAAAAATAGGAGAACCTTGGGGCCTAGATTGGGGTCCCCCAGTGGCCAATTGAGGCTGGATAGATCAGTATAAGGTAAGGTCCGCTGCAAAGGACCCGAACAACTCCAAGAAAGAATAATGAAGAAGCAATAGCACTTAGACTTATATACCGCTCACAGTACTTTACAGCTCTCTCAAAGAAGTTTACTCTGCGCAATGCCTGAAGTTCAATCCTGACCAGTGGACTCAGCCTTCCATCCTTCCAAGGTGGGTAAAATGAGGATCTAGATGGTTGGGGGCAAGAGGCTGACTCTGTAAACTGCTTAGAGAGGGCTGGAAAGTACTGGGAAGCTGTATATAAAAGCTATTGCTATTGCCCTTCCTTCCTTCCCTCCCTCCCTCCTTCCTTCCTTCTATCCTTCCTTCTATCCACCTTTCCGAGGTGAGTAAAATAAGGACCCAGATTGTTGGGTGGGCAATAGGTTGATTCTATAAACAGCTTAGAGAGGGCTGTAAAGCGGTATATAAGTCTACGTGTTGTTGCTATTGCTGTTCCTTCCTTCCTCCTTTCCTTCCTCCCTCCCTTCTGTGGCTCAGTGGTTAGAATGCAGTATTACAGACTAACTCTGCCCTCTGCCAGCAGTTTGATTCTCACCGGCTCAAGGTTGACTCAGCCTTCCATCCTTCCAAGGTGGGTAAAATGAGGACCCAGATTTTCAAAGACAACACACAAACGAACAAAACATAAAAACATAGAACATCTTTTCTGAAAGCTGCTTGATCCCAGGTTACAACTCTTCGTACAGACACAAATTCAAATTCATATTCATTTTATATACCATTCCATATCTTATTACCACTTTCAATTTTCTATATAACTTCTCACCTCTTTTAACTTTCTTAATTTTATTTTATTTATCTCATCTCAGTTCAAATCATAATACTTATTATTCTTTGTCTGTTCTATTTCCAGCTATCCATTTATCTTTTCTCTTTAAACAAAATTTCTCCTGTACACTGATTGGAGTATGACTCAGCCTTCCATCCTTCCGAGGTGGGTAAAATGAGGACCCAGATTGTTGGGGGGAGAGAGGCTGACTCCGTAAACTGCTTAGAGGGGGCTGGAAAGCACCGTGAAGCGGTATATAATGCTAAGCGCTATTGCTATTGCTACTAATTTAACAACTGCAGTGATTCATAGAATGGGGCAAAATTCACTAAACAAATGTTTCACTTAGCAACAGAAATGTTGGGCTCAACTCTGGTCATAAGTCGGAGACTACCCGTATAGGTCACAATAAAAATAATTCTTCTGGGCTTTGAAGCCAAGAAACTCTCCTGGCGCCTGACAGAGAGCCTGCCAGTTGTGATAATCATCAAGCAGGTCACCTTGTGACCGATCTGATTTTATGACCTTTTTTTGGTGCGGGTCATTAAGTAAATATCACAGTTGTTAAGTGAGCCTATGGGGCACTTCTGCTGAAAACTGGAAACACCCAACATTGTTGTAAATTGTGGTTACACGGAGGCTGCAAAAAACTGTAAATATGGGCCCCCAAAATGCAGTCATGTGACTGCAGTGGGCGGGGCATCAGAACTTTGGAACCAGGTCCTAAATTCCTTTTCGGAATCTGTTATTACTTCAAATGGTCGTAAGTTGAAGAGTGCAGATAGTTCTCCACTTACGACCACCATTGAGCCTAAAATTTCCATGGTGGTTAAGTGAATTTTGCTCCATTGTCCATCCTGGGGCACTTTTGCTGAAAACTAGAAAAATGTTGAATGCAATGAATGCAAATCACAGGGATGTTGGAATGGTTGCAAGGGTGACAAAAATGGTCATAAGTCACTTTTTTCAGTGCATTTGGCCACTGAACGAACTCTTGTACATTGTGGGCTACCCGTATTCAATGTTTAAAGGCATTATCTTATCCTCCCATGATGGATGGTTTTGCGTGCTCTAAAGAAAGGGTCCTTTCCCATGGTATTCTGGCCCAGCTCCCCAAACACGACAACCCCTCTGAACTTCAATAAATGATTCCTTAAATTAGGAGCTCCGGCTGCGCCAGCAAAAGTTTCTCTCTCGCCACAGGCTAATGAATAGTTGTCTGCCACGTCTATTCATCTCTGCCCCCTGCCTTTTAGCCCCAGAGCTAGGGTGGGGCTTTGCTAGCAGCAGTGGCTCTACAGTCCCAAGGACCGGCCCATAGATTTCCACTACTCTCCTCTCCTCTACCGTCTGTGCATCCATGTGTCAGGCACTGGGCCCAGCTGTTCCTCCTCTTCCTCATCAGCCACCTCCAGACTTGGGGGGGCTGTTGACTTTCTGTCTGAGGGCTGATGAACGGCCCAGGCTCTGCCCACGCCCTCTCTCTTTCTCTCTCTCTCTCTCTGCCAGATCCATTCCTTCTTTCCCCTCGGAGCTCTCAGGTTGCCTTGATGCTGATTCTGTGACTTCCACACCTCCTCCTCATCTGATTTGGTTGTTGCGGGGCTGGAAGCCATCGGACCACAACACATGCCCACTGATCCTGAACCCCCCTCCAGAAAGGATGTTAACCAAAGAAATAAGCACGTCAATTCAGGAATGCTGATTTTACTTGTAAAAATGGATTCTCCCCCCTCCATGCATTGATTCATCAGGGTCGCTGACGTGTAATACATGAATGTGGCCCCCCCTCTCTTTCCTCTAATTTATCCACCAGTTGCTTCTCAGATTAGTCCTCTCATTTCACCAGACAAGGGGCCTGCTGCGCATCTCAGCTGTCATTTCAGGGAGAAAATTAGTGCCATGTTATGGAAATGAGCACGGGGAGGAATGCCACTTAATGGGAAAACAGCGAGGGTGATGGAGAGGCACATTACGTCTGCCCTCGACCTGGCAGATTATTTGCAAAAGCAATTAATACCCCTAATTGCTGGCCCTGTTGGGAAATTCAAAGCAGCTACTGGCTGGCCATAAGTCATCCAGCTGCTGGGGATGCAGAATTGTGACTTCCTCCCTGCGGAAGAGCCGGAGATAAACTGGAGACGGTTTATGAATTTCAACTGATGTGTCTTCACCTCCTGTAAAATAAAAATATTTGCCTCTTCTGTTTTCTCTTCCAGGAAATTAAAACAAAAATGCCAAAGGTAAAGAGGAATGATATTGTTCACACATTTACAAAAAATGTAAAACCATTTTAAAAATCAAAATATGATAATAAAGAGTAGCTAGAATAACCTGGAAAGCAGTGGTCACCAACCAGAGGGCTGGGGACCACTGGTGGTCCGTGAGAAAATTTTGGTGGTCCGCAGAGAAATGTCACCCCCAAATCACCCCCCAAAGCAATTAATCCAGGCTGTGTGGGAACACAAGGCTATGCCACCCACACGGCCTGCAGGAACACAAGCCTTGCGTCGCTTGCTGGAGGGCAGAGCTGGCGTCAGGAGGGCGGAGCTGGCGTCGCGGCGATATGGTATGCGATCTTGGAGGTCTGAGATCGCTGCCGATATCTTTGCTCCTGGACGGTCCAATCAGAGCTAAACTGTCCCGAAGAGATGGTGAATGTAAAGGGTGCATCCTGTCGATCCCAGGGACACAGCAAAGTGCCTGGTAGATCCAGAAGAAGCTCTTTTTGCCAGCGGCAAAGAGGCAGCCATTAAAGCTGCCGAAGTTGGGACAGCGCCGAAACGAAAGAGAACGGAAGGAGAAAGTGTGCCGGTTTGGTGAGAACTTTATTTTAAGATTTGAAAGGACACCCTAAGGAAAAGAAAGAATCTGTAAAAGTTTTGACAGAAGTGATTAAGCTGCAATTTTAAACAGGAATGTCAAAGTAATATTTTTATTTGTTTTTTCCCATTGCTGGATTTTCTACACATGATTTTATATTTTGAAACTGGACTGGTTTTTTCTTTCTTTCACCTATTCTTTCTCTCCTTTGTGACTTTGTAATATTCTAGGCTAGAGACTCCCTTTTAGTCATCTTTTTTAAATATCTTTTTCCCTTTTTAATTAATTTTTATTATATCTTGTTTGGGAAAGGAGGGGGAAAGTGAAAGCAGAAGAAACTTTGTAACACTGCCAACTACAGGCTTGGAAATATTCTATCTCTTTTTTTTCTTGACCAGACAAAGCTGAGAAAGAACTGAGACTTTTTTTCAAGGACATTGCTATTTGATAAGATAGAGGGAAGAGCATGGGAGAGTATTATTGCAGGTGCTCTTCTGGGTTTCTATCAACAGTTGGAGTCTGGTGTTGAAGCTTATAGAAGAAAAAAAAAAGGTGATAAGACTCTGGAGAAGAGAGTTATAAATTTTAACAAAAGCCTTGGATAATCAAACAAGTTGCAGTGTGCTCTTTTTTTTCTCTATTCTATTCTATTCTATTCTATTCTATTCTATTCTATTCTATTCTATTCTATTCTACTCTACTCTACTCTACTCTACTCTACTCTACTCTAATTCTATTCTATTCTATTCTATTCTATTCTATTCTATTCTATTCTATTCTATTCTATTCTATTCTATTCTCTGATTAATTGTTCTCACTGTCAGGAAATTCCTCCTTAGTTCTAAGTTGCTTTTCTCCTTGATTAGTTTCCACCCGTTGCTTCTTGTCCTGCCCTCTGATGCTTTGGAGAATAGCTTGACTCCCTCTTCTTTGTGGCAGCCCCTGAGATACTGGAAGACTGCTATCATGTCACCCCAGTCCTTCATTTCATTAAACCAGACATACCCAATTCCAGCAACCGTTCTTTATATGTTTTAGCCTCCAGTCCCCTAATCATCTGTGTTGCTCTTCTCTGCACTTATTCTCAGCATATTTTTATATTGTGGCAAATAGAATAGATTCTCTATCCTAAATGAGCACAGTGGAGACTGACAGACATTTATTTCACTGTTATTATACCTGTTTTGGGGGAACAGCTTCTCCGCAGATTCACCTATCTCTGCATTTTTGGCTTTCAATGAGTTATTAAAAAACCTGAGTTATTCTGAATATCCTTTGTGGCATGAATGGATGCCATCTGATTTGTATTAATTTGCATGTAATTTAGAGTTGGGTTTTAATGTGGTGGGATTCAAAAATTTTTTTACTACCAGTTCTGTGGGCGTGGCTTGGTGGGCGTGGCAAGGGAAGGACACTGTAAAATTTCCAGGCAGATGTGGTATTTACTGGTTCTCTGAACTACTCAAAATTTCCGCTACCGATTCTCCAGAACTGCTGAATACCACCTTTGGTTTTAATGCTATGCAATCAAAATTTTGCTGTATTTTTATGGACATTCTGTATGTCGCTGAGAATCTCTGTTGGTTATGGCAGATTTGAGCAAAGTAAATAAGTAAATAGGTAGTTTGGTAGCGAGGTAGGTAAGTCACAACAAAGTTGGTAGAGCTTGTTAGAAGGGAAGAGGACTATTAAATATGAATGCTGAGTGATTTTTTTTAAATCTGTAGTGCCAACTGTCTGTGTGTACTCATGTGCACAGTGAAATCTGAAATACTCCAGAGATCCCTCTAAAATAGATTTGTGGCATGCCTGTCTTCACAAGAAACAAGGCTAGGAACAATTGATTTCGTTGAAGCTGGTCTCACACGCGTCTCTTCCTCTTTAAGACGACAAGAGGCCCTATGGTTATCTCAGTGTTCCCCGCTTCAAGAGACGCATTTCAGTTCTGCCCCGAATGAGCAAAAAAGTCATATTTAAGGTGAGGCAGCTTTTGTACAAGACTCACTGGACTGCCGGAGATCATGAATTATGAGTAGTGTGCCAAAACTTCCTGCCACGTATTCTTTTTAAACTTGATCTGATGGGGGGATGGAATCCTATCCAAGCTTTGCCATTAGAAAAACAACTCCAATATGATATGTCAAGGAGGAGGAGGAGGAGGAAAGGAAGGAAGGAAAGAAAGAGAAAAGAAGAAGAGGAGGAGGAGAAGGAGAAGGAGGAGGAGGAGGAAGAGGAGGAGGAGGAGGAGGAGGAAAAGAAAAAGAAGAAGGAGAAGGAGAAGATCATCATCAATTGGTAGGGGTATGTATGGTGTAAATATATTGAGCTAGTATTTAGGTATATTTTCTAGATCTAGATATATGGCATTGATTCCAGATTATAACTTTATTTCTGCAAAATGAAGAGGCAGATAATGCTGTCGGTGAATGGAAAATGAAAACAGAAAAATGCCTATCTGAATAAAAAGTGTAACAAATGTAAACCACCCAAAGCCACATTTGTGAGATGGGCCTTAATATAAATCAATTGTAGAAATGAATAGATTTGCAATATTTTTTGCTAGTTTCTAGTGTTTACTTCCAGTTTCCAGCAAGAAACACCTACAGGAAAAAATGGGATTTGCTTAATGACCACTATATTTGCTTAACAAATGTCTAAAAAAAATACAAAACAAAGCCAAAAATCCAGTACAATCATAGTATGCCTCAACTGCAACCATAATTCCAGGCTCAACTCTGGTAATAAGTCAAGGACTATTTGTATATTCGAATGGATTTCCAACCTGGTAAACTCTTAGATGGACATCACCTGCAAGAATTCTCAGCAATGGTTTTTAATAAATATATGGAAGTAGTAGTTACCTAAATTGAAAAAAAAATGTTGGAATACTGCACTGTATAACATTCAGGCAGATTGAAAACACCACAAGGAATTCCAACTCTCATTTAATTAGCGAGTTCCTAAAAACTAAGTTCCTAAATTCTCTTTGACTGAATTGAAATGTTGTTTGAGTTGAGATTTGTGAGATCAGCTGCCAACAGATGTGGCCTCTTGAGAGTTTATATCTCAGGCTCATCAAACGGGGGATAACATCAAGATCATGTGAAGTGTTAGTACCGCTTCATACTGCTTTGGTTAAGACCACACTTGGAATACTGCACCCAGTTCTGAGCACCACAATACAAAAAAGATGTTGAGATTCTAGAAAGAGTCCAGAGAGGAGAAGGCACCTGGAGGCTAAACTGAACAATGAATGACCGAGGGAACTAGATACATCTAGTCTCATGAAGAGAAGAACCAGGGGTGATGTGATACCAGTCTTCTGGTACTTGAGGGGCTGCCACAAAGAAGAGAGAGTCAACCTATTCCCCAAAGCACCGAAGGGCAGGACGAGAAGTAACAGATAGAAATTTATCAATGTCATGCCCCTGTTGGAGACTGACTCCGAGGAAGTGGAGGAACAGCCAACAGGGAGTGGAAGTGTGGCTCTGGAGGTTGTGGAGGAGGCTGGAGAAGGGCAGAGGCCAGTTGGGCAGTCAGAGGAAGACCCAGGCTCATCCCCTCTTCATCCTAGGCCACACAGGGAGGAACGGAGAAGAGAACAACATGGCTTAAGGGGGAGGAAGCGGCTATGATCCCCCTCATTGGCTGCAGCTGGGGGAAATAGTATAAAGGAGGGGCATTTAAAGCACAGCGTTGCTAGAAGCAAAGCGTGTTTAATTTCTGGCTGAGGTTTATCTTGGTTGGTGCTCTTCCAATGGCCTGTGCCTTGTTATCTTCTTGAAGTTTGTAATTAGTTATCCTGGTCTGTCATGGAAATTCCTTCAGTGCGGTTTGTTTTGATTTTTTATTTCTCCGTTATCTGTTCTTTGAGTTTGGACTGTATTTCTTTCTTTTGGAGACTATTTTGGAAAGAGTTTAATCTCCCACTGCAAGCAATTGAACAGTGAGGCCAAACTGGAGGCATTAAAGAAATTTATTTACGTTTGGGAATTTATTATGTGTGTGCTGTTTCCCGGGTCATCACAATCAAGGAGAGATCCAATTTAGTTCTTGAGGAGAAATTTCCTGATGGTGGGAACAATTAATCAGCGGAACGACTTGCCTCCAGAAATTGTGGGTGCTCTATCACTGAAGGTTTTTAAGAAGAGATTGGACAGCCATTGTCTGGAACGGTATAGGATCTCCTGATTGAGCAAAAGTTTGTAGAAGACTTCCAAAGTTCCTTCCAACTCTGTTTTTCTATATTCTGAATTTCTCTCTCTCCCATGCCTTTCCCAACCTCCCCACAATCTTTTACACCTAAGGCTAGATTAGGCCCAATGTTATTAGCATTTAAAATTAGGATTCAATCTTTCAGGCTTCAATTACTCCCTTTTTTTTTATCCGGACAGATCTTCATAAATGGCTGAACTAAAGATGGTCAGGATTTATAATTCATTATGTCATAATGATTATGATGTTTATGATTGCTTTTGAAGTTATTCAATTGGTTTTTAAATGTATTTAGTGAAAAAATAAATAATTAAAACTTGTTTATGTCAATCCAATGCTAGACTTATTCATAATTATAGGTGTACTTTGTTAATAACAAAAATTGCTGTTATTTAGTGTTCTATGGTATGGAAAAATTAAAAACAAATAGAGTGCTATTTTCACTGTAAGGGTGATTTGTTTTCATTTTTTTTAATATTCAAAAACTAAATAGTTATATAAAGTCAAAAGAGCAAAGAAAATTACTTTATTTCTGGGAAAAACTTGTTTATTTAGTTACTTGCCTTTAATGCAACCCATTAGTTGTGGAAGAACATTTTAATTAAAAAAGATAGATAGTGGGATGGCTCCACTTCAAATTAGGAGGGAATGAATTTAATTTTAGCCTGTACAACATCCAACATTGTTATAATGATGTAAGGGGTTTTCTAACAAGCTTGAATTAGTATATCTGAAATAACTACAGTTGGTTAGTAATCACTCCCATGAAATAAAGAAAGAGGCTGTAGAACGGCCTTCTCCAAATTGATGCCTTCAAGATATATTTATAGGACTGTTAACTCCTCCAATTGACAAAATATCTGGGGGATTCAAATATTAATCATTTAATCGAAGGAAGAAAGTTGGAGAAACAGCTACAGCAGGGGTGTCCAATCTTGCCAATTTTAAGATTTGTGGATTTCAAATTCCAGAATTCCCCAACCAGCCATGCTTCTTCCCTAGCATAACTGGTTAAGGAATTCTGGGTGTTGAAATCCATAAATCTTAAAATTGCCAAGGTTGGATAGGCAATCTGCTATAGAGTCATAACTGTGGCTTAATTGTTGCAAAGGAAGACAACATTGAATATGGCTTAAAAATGCAACATGTCCAGAATACTGCAATATGGATAGCATGGGGTTACATTGATTTTTTTTACAAATCACAAATTATTTCAATATAATTATCTCTCTGTTTGGAACAACATTAAAGAGGATTAATTAAGGTGGAATAAATTACAGTGATCTTTGTTGGTAGAATTTCTGTAATCAAGATGCATGTTTCACTTAAGATGCTGTTTTTATTCTGGATATTAATATTGATAACTGATGCTCTATTTAAGTAATGGCAAAAGATATTTCTAAGTTTGTATAGAAATCACTACTGGTTTCCCTCTTTCTTTTTCTCCATACCTCTCTCTTTTCTTCATCTTTTTAAACCTTTGTTTCTGTTTTGTCAAACTTTAATCAAAATATAAAACTTGAAAAAAAGGCTTGCATGTTCAATTGAATGGCCCATCATGGTGTCAAAAACTTGTAAGCATAGGCATCAGGTACAAACTACGGTAGAGTCATATGCACACGGGACCACGAAACTAAAGATGTCGTGGTGTTGATGATGATTGGTGGGCGTGGCAGGGGAAGTTTACTGCAAAATCCCCATTCCTTCCCCAATCCACTAACCTGCTTTCCAGCTCCATTGTCCTGTGCAGAGCAACCAAAGAAGACCCAGCCGATCAGCTGGGACTCAATGGGAGGCAGAGAAGAGATGGGGTTGGGGCCCGTCAGAGGTGGGATTGGCCGGTTCTCTGAACTACGCAAAATTTCCACTACCGGTTCTCCAGAACTGGTCAGAACCAGCTGAATACCACCTCTGGCTCAGAGGCCAGCTGCTGTGTGTTGATGATGAGAAACATGGGCATAGAAACACCAATGTGAAATTCCCCTTCTGTAAAACGCCTGATGTAAGGTATAATTAGAGACTGACAAAAGATAATGGACCACAGTATATTCCCCGGGAGTGAATCATTTCTCCTGAAATAAACATGGTGCTGCCAGAGGTTTATAATAAAAATGCTGAAAGGCTCAATTAAGGCAGAATGTGAGGTTCAAAGAAAAACACTGTTGGGTGAGATGGAAGTTGTGGGTGCTACAAGAGTGGAGGTTTTCAAGAAGGGACTGGACAGCCCATTTGTCCAAAATAGTAAGAGCAACAGCACTTAGACTTATATACTACTTTATAGTTCTTTCCAGCCCTCTCTAAGTGCTTTACAGAGCCAGCCTCTTGACCCCAACAATCTGGGTCCTCATTTTACCCACCAACGTTGAGTCAACATTGAGCCTGGTAGGATTTGAACTGCCAAATTGTAGACAGGGCTTCAAATGATATAGGGTCTCCTATTTGAGCAGGAGGTTGGATCAGAAGAGGAGGAGGAGGAGGAGGAGGAGGAGGAGGAGGAAGAAGGAGAAGAAGGAGGAGGAGGAGGAGGAGGAGGGAAATAAGAAACAGAAGAACAGGAGAGAGAAGATAAGGAAGAAAAAGAAGAGGAGGAAGAAGATGATGAAGAAGAAAAGGAGGAGGAAGAGCAGCAGCAGCAGTGGTTTTAGGTGATATGTGCCCCTGAAACCTATTTTATAATTGTTGCTAAATGCCTGCCATTTTGGAGTGAAAACACCTGAGAACAAAAATGAAGTCAAAGTTACCAACGTACCAGTTAATTCCACCCAATTCCTTGAAATCTCAGCTGACCACTTATGTATCTTCATCCATTCTATCACTTCTTGAAGGCCACTCAAGATGAGGTAAGGTCCTTTGCCATCTCACTCTTGGCCTTTCTTAGATTATTAACCAGAAAGAAGACAAGGGAAGTGATAAGATGGGCCTCCTCAGATGGTTCCCTCTTGTATCTTGCATGCATTTATAATCCAAATATGTATCTGTGGATTGAGCTAAAAACAAATAATATGCCTTGATGGTTTTCTTTCCAAAGAATGTGGAGAATTGTAGATTATTTAACCATCAAAGCTGTCTTCGGTTCCCCAGTCCCTTTCCAAAACCATAATTCTCAGTTCTTCCTGGCAGATTTCATCATTTCATTCCCCCCACTTCCAAATGTTTGATTTATACTTCATGGTGTTTTCCAGATGGCAGTTTGAAACACCCAGCAGACCGGTACAGATATAATAACGTGAAGCCAAAAGATGAATCAAGAAAAATGAATCAAGGGAGGGGAAAAAAAAGTAACAATAAACTATCAATAAAATCTTCCCATCATACTGCAGGAGAGGACAACAAACCCGATAATGTAGCTTACTAGAAAATGCATCAGTATTAAATCCATGCATTGTTAAAGTATAAATATAAATGAACAACACAAGGCCATAAATTAATTTCCAAGGGGGTGAAGAATAGTCATCTCCTCAACTCCCAGCATTCTTAGAACAGCCATGATCTCTGGGGGATGCTGGAGCTGAATTTCATAAATCATAGAGCCATTCTCTTGTCCCAGATCATAATTATCATCATTTCCTTCGTCTTCTCTTTTTTGGCTTTCTTACCCTAACACCCAAAGTGACCCATAACTAAGGACACGATATCACCACCTTGTCATTCCAATTAAATTAGGCTCCATTCATATATAGGCAGTCCTTGACATACGAACATTATCGAGCCCCAAATTGCTGAGTGAAACATTTGTTAAGTGAGTTAGGCCCCATTTTATGATTTCTCTTGCCACAGTTAGGCAAACTGCTGTAGCCAGGGTTGGGATTTCTACCGGTTTGGACCGGTTCTAGAGAACCAGTTGTTATGATTCTGTGCAATGTGATGACCCAGGGTGGGATACAAAAGCAACAAAGTCACAAAAATAGGTGAAGTCTCTTTAATTCCTTCAACTTGGCTTCAAAAGTCCAATTATCATTGACTGGAGAAAAAACTCCCCCACAAACAGTTGCGAAAAGGAAAAAATACCATTCAAACTCAAAATACATATAAATTAGAAATAGGAAAAAACAACACAAAGCACACCGAAACAATTAATGACACAATGCAGGATAAGAGCTTGAAGACACAGTTTGTCCTTTTAAACAGTCCTCACAGCTGCAGCCCATGAAGGGGATCAAGGCCCTTTCCTCCCCATAGACCACGCCAGCCATTCACGTTTCTCCCTTATCCTCTTTTCCCTGTGTGCCCTAGGATGAAGAGGGGATGGGCCTGGGTCTTCTTCTGAATGCCCAGCTGGCCTGTGCCCTTCCCCCAGTTTCCCCCACAACCTCCAGAGCCACACTCCCACTCTCTGTCAGCTGTTCCTCCTCTCCCTCAGAGTCAGATTCTAACAGGGGCATGACAGTGCAGTTTGGAGAACCTGCAAATTGTACCCAAATTCTCCATTCAAGTGCCCAGACTTCAAGGGATTACGGGGTCATTAAAAGACGATGATGACTCTTGCGGCAACACAATGTCTCCAAACCGATGACATGTTTAACTCCACCTTCCAGTTGGCTTGCTGTTTTAGCAACTATAATGCTATTTCTAATTTATATAATGCTATTTATTTATATAATTATATTTATATTTATTTATATAATGCTATTTAGCAACTGTAATGTTGCTTTGAAACCTTGTACTTCCTAGTTCCCAAGTGAAACCCTTTCTCAGGCTCTTATTCTTCGTGGTTGTGTGAACCCGTGAGGCTATTCTCTTCAATGATCAGCTGGTGTGGCTTGGGAATCTCTCTCCATTTCCAAAGATAGAGTCCCACAATTCATTGGTTCCTCACTGCTGTCCTAATGGGTCCTACAGAGGAACAGCTGGAGAAGAGAGATCTCTGTTGAGCTTTCACTGAGATAACCCCGTAATCTGAGGATTTTCATATTTCTGTTCTAAATCCAGTGACATTTGGGTATTTTAGAGAAAGATCTCACTTGGGTTAAAGCAGCTGTGGGAATAGATAATAACCTTGGGAGACAGGAGGAGGAGCTGCAGCCTAGATAATGGTCAGATAAGCGATATCTCAGTCCACAGAAGGAATGGGGGTGCAGAAAGCATCTCACAAGAGAATCTTCCTGTTTTCTGGGACGTAAAGGGGAGAGGAAAGTCCTTTCAGACATGCAAGATTCTGAAATAACCTCACAAAGTGCTGTTAGCCCACTGGAAAACCATGTATTTGGACCAGTTTGCCTATTTCATTTTATTTTAACAGTGCATCTTACGTATGCCTTCCCTGCAAGCGCATCTCCGCTGCTTCTGTTAAGCAGATCAAGGCAAATAAAGCATGCAACCTAAACCAAATGTAAACAATATCATAACATAAATTAAACTGTAATTCAATCATCCACCAGCTCTAATCTTCATAAAACCGCAATAAATATGTCATGTACTTCTTAGGTATCTATTTATTACATGCTCAGTCCCAAAGGATCGACTGCCCATTTAAAGCCAAGGTTTTATCAGATGTTTGGAATATAAACAATGAAGATGCTCTTCTTGTTTCCCAGGGATAACTGTTTCAGGGGAATGGTGGGTGTGAGGAGGTCTGCCTTATTTTGAGGTAAGGGTCCTTGGTGCTCTCTGAGCTTGGTTGCTTTCTTGTAGACATTATTTCATTACCCAAACCGGGTAACATCATCAGTGCTAGAAGCCCCAAACCCTTCTAGCACTGCTGATGTTACCTCGTTTGGGTCATGAAATATCTGCAAGAAAGCAACCAAGCTCCAAGAGCACCAAGAACTCCACAGTTGTTGTTGTCATTGTTGTCATCATTCTCCTCCTCCTCATCTTCCCTCCCTCCCTCCCTCCCTATAATTCCACTCCCTTCTAGCACTGATGATATTACCTAGTTGGGTCATGAAACATCTGCAAAAAACAACCAAGCTCAGAGAGCATCAAGAACTCCACAGTTCTTGTTTGTCATTGTTGTCATTGTTGTCATCGTTCTCCTCCTCCTCCTCCCTCCCCTCCTCCTCCTCCCTATAACTCCACTCCCTTCTAGCACTGATGACATTACCTAGACATTACCTACCTGATGACATTCATTACCTGGGTCATGAAAGGTCTGCAAGAAAACAACCAAGCTCAGAGAGCACCATGAAGTCTACAGTCCTCCTCCTCCTCCTCCTCCTCCTCCTCCTCCTCCTTTTCCTCCCTCACTTGCTATAATTTCACTCCCTTCTAGCACAGATGACATTACCTACTTTGGTAATGAAACATTTGCAAGCAAACAACTAGCCTCAGAGAGCACCAAGGACCCCTCTTGGTCCCGGATCCCCTGATGTCCACAGGCGCCATGTTGTTAATCACTTTTGTAATAGATCAGTCGCTTGATCTGGATTGTGCTTCTTTCTTTCTTTCTTTCTTTCTTTCTTTCTCTCTTTCTTTCTTTTCTTCTTCCTCCCTCCCACTCTCTCTTTCTTTCTTTCTCTCTCTTTCTTCCTTCCTTCCCCACCTCCCTCCCTCCTTTCTTTCTTTCTTTCTTTCTTTCTTTCTTTCTTTCTTTCTTTCTTTCTTTCTCTTCCTTCCTACCTTCCTTCCTTCCCCCTCCCCCTCTCTGTTTCTCTCTTTCTTTCTTTTTTCTTCCTCCTCCCTCCCACTCCCTCCCTCCCTCTTTCTTTCTTTCTTTCTTTCTTTCTTTCTTTCTTTCTTTCTTTCTTTCTTTCTTTCTTTCTTTCTTTCTTTCTCTCTCTCTCTCTCTCTCCTTCCTTCCTTCCCCACCTCCCTCCCTTCCTCCCTCCCTTCTTTCTTTCTCCTTCCTTCCTTCCTTCCTTCCTTCCTTCCTTCCCTTCCTTCCTTCCTTCCTTCCTTCCTTCCTTCCTTCCTTCCCTCCCTCCTTCCTTCCTTCCTTCCTTCCTTGATGACCCATCAATGATTTCACGGGCAGAAGGAAGCACAATACTGCTGCCATTTTTTTTGCCCTTTCTTTCTTCTAATCTGAGTTTCCCTGACTTATCATAAACACAAAAGTACAGCAGGGCAGGCAGAAAAGCCCCCCCCACCCGTTTTTGCTCTTCAAAGGTACTCCTGTACACCTGCATGGTTCCATGAGCCGACAGGACTCCGAGCAGCACAGTGAGCTTCTCCAGTTTCAGTGTGTTCATCACGACAATAACAAGCTGCACCCAGAGGTTTTGAGTGCTGTGGGCACTCCCTTTTTTTTTAACTTTGCTCTTCCCGGAAATACAGTAGAAAGCTCAGATCAGAAAGCATTCTACAAAGAGACCCCTAAGATGACACCAGCAATGGTGGTTTTGTATGCCAAAAGAGGAACCTCTCTCCCTCTCCCTCTCCTTCTCCCTCTCCTTCTCCCTCTCCCTCCCTACTCTTTCTCTCTCCTCCACTTCAGAGGTGGCATTCAGCTGGTTCTGACCAGTTCTGGAGAACTGGGAGCGGACATTTTGAGTAGTTTGGAGAACCGGAAAATACCACCTCTGACTGGCCCCGCCCCCATCTATTCTCTGCCCCCCGAGTCCCAGCTGATTGGTTGGGTCTTCTTTGGTTGCCCTGCAGAGGAGAACGGAGCTGGAAAGCAGGTTAGTGGGGGATTTTGCAGTAACCTTCCCCTGCCACACCCACCAAGCCACGGCCACAGAACCGGTAGTAAACGTTTTTGAATCCCACCACGGAAGGGAAGGACTTTCCATAACAATTGCAATCACCGTGGAATGTAAACCACACTCCAAAGTCACTTCTGAACCAGGCTAGAAATGACCAAAACGATCTATGGTGAAGGGTGTTAGGAATTGGGTGTTAGGGAGGGGAGGACGGGGGAGAATGGCTGCTAGCTGTAATTTCTGTCAATGTGCAAATATATACAAATGGGTCTCGCTGCCCTGGGCTGAACCCTCTAAAGGAGATTATTCTGCTATTAGTGGGATTGTGATCTTGGAGGGGAGAGTTGGAGGAACTCTGTAACCTTGGATTTGGGTGGAAAAAAGCCAGTGGAGAAGGTTTGGCAGGGCAAGCGGGGCAGGGGGAGAGAAGAGTTATTTCAGATACAAAAACAGACTTTCTGATGGTTTGGCTTAATCTGGTAGCTGCGGAAAGCCCGAGATTTGGTGGCTGTGGGGTAAGTGAAGGGATGTCCCTCAGCTGCGCAAGAGGTCCATTCAAAATAAGCAGAAGGCAGATTTGGGATGATTTATAAAATATGACTCAGATAAAATACAATCAGGTTAAAAGGGAAGAGGAATAAAAATGAAAAGCTCTGGGGGCTTCTGCCGGCAATCCCGAGGCCATTCACCCATTGGGCCTACTTATTTGGGAAAAGGACGGGGGGAAGGGGAGGAAACACAGCAGAGAAAAATATTCAGAGTGTCCTCAACTTACGACCACAGTCCAGCCCAAAATTTCCAGCAGGGCAGTTGTTAAGTGAGTTTGGGCTCATTTCGTGACCTCTTCATCATCATCTTTTTTGCCAAAGTTGTTAAGCGAACCGTGTGGTCATTGAACGAATCTGGATTCCCTCCGTTGACTCTGCTTGTCGGAACCTGGCTGGGAAGGTTATGAATGCAGATCCAGTGGCCATGAGACAAGGCCTGAATTTTGATCCCGTGATCATGGGGATGTGGCAGTGAATGTTGGAGTAGAGGCATGTCAGAAGCAATGTATGTTGTGAACAGTGACTCTGCGTGGTGAATTGCTGAATAACGCATTTCAGGATCTTGTCTTTATGACTATATGACTTTATGATTTTAGATTGACTTCACCCACGGGACAAATGAGAAAAGTAGGAATATAGTTGTCAGCTGTGGAATTCATCGCTGCCACATAGTTGGAGAAAGTGGGAGGGGGGTGATGTTAATTGAGTAGCTCTTAGTAACAAAATATAATTATTTTGATAGTTCAAGGCTACAGAGTGTGGCACAGAAAGAATTAAAATTTACTTTGGGATTGGTTCATGTGATGAGGGAAAGGGGATGGTTTGTAGGTTGGGACTTTGTAGGAAGCCGGGAAGCTTTTAATTCTGGAATTCCACAGAATGTGCCAGGTGCTATTCTAATAAAAGTACTTTGAGATGATGTGTGTCTTGGAGTTATTGAGAGGAATGGATTTTCCTTGGAATGCTGACAATATTCCGGAACACTGACAATAGTAAGGAAAGAGAAATATATATCTATATATATGTTGTGATGAAAGTTGCAAGTCATTTCTCTCTCTCTCTCTCTCTCCCTCCCCACTCCCTCTATCCCCCCCCTCTATCTATCTATCTGTCTGTCTGTCTGTCTGTCTGTATGTATGTATGTACATATATATACAGAGAGAGAGAGAGAGAAATTGCATGCAACTTTCATCACAACAAGCACAAATTTAGTGACTTTTCTCCCTCTGTAAGATTACAAAATATTTATCTCTTCAAACAATATCCCATATCTTATTGATAGACAAATCCATAAATGTAGTCCTGGTGTCAGCAGAAAGTCTATACAGTGCTGCTGGAGGTAACAAAAAGATTTTCTTTTACCCTTGATCATATAATCCAACTTTATATTCCTTCCTTTTACTTCTAACAGTCTTAATCATTCAAATATTGCCATGGGATTCAATTTATCTTCATTTCTTCTTTATCCCATTGCCCAGAGTTCTTCAAGATTTTAGCAAACTTCTTTTGTAAATCAATAGAAAAAATTATACAGGTCACCCTCTTCATTTGTCACCTGTATTTCCCTTTTAAATTTTAAAGCATTGGTAACTTTCTTTAGTAGATCCTGTGAAATTTCCTTATCTAAGTCATTCTCTTGGCCTTTCAGTTGTAAATCCATTTTCAATACTTTTTTTCTCTTTCCAGCTAAAACTTTTTGTATCTCAGTCATTTCTTCATTAACATCTATTTATAGAAACGGAGATAATTCCTGACACTTTTGATATTGTGGCTACTATTTTCTGATTTCATTCTTCAAAAGTCTCTCAGTATTTTCTGAAAGGAAGGAAGGAGGGAGGAAGGGAGGGAAGAAGGAAGGAAAGAAGTAAGGGAGGAGGGAGGGAGGGAAGGAGGGAAGAAGAAAGGAAGGAGGGAGGGAAGGAAGGAGGGAAAGAAGAAGGGAGGAAAGGAGGGTGGGAGGAAGGGAGGAAAGGGGGAGGAAAGGAGAGAAGAAGGGAGGGAGGGAGGGAAGAAAGGGAGGAAAGGAAGAAGGAAGGAATGAGGGAAGGGAGGAAAGGAAGGAAGAAGGAAGGAAAGAAGGGTGGCAAAAAAGGTACGAGGAACACCTGATTTGGATAGCTGCACTCAATCCCATGATATCAATGGATGTCTAAAGAGAAATGTGGTTGCAAAGAAATTATTTGTCCCAGAAGGGCACATCCTATGTTGGTTTAGCACTCTGGGGAAAAAAAAACAGGAAGGAGTTACAAATCTAAGACCTACTGGAATGAATTTTGTATGCCATGCACACTACAGTTCAGGGATGGTGTGAATTTTCTTTTATCGTCTCCGTTTTTAGCACCCACGAAAGAAGCAAAAACAGCTATAAAAGTGTTAGGAGAGGTGAAGTGTGATTCTTCCGAGCATTTCCACCATCTGCGTGAGACGAATGTTTATTTTTTATTTATTTAAACTGTGGTTATAGCAACATTAAGAGTCCTCACCAGCCCCTTTCCCCCTGTTTTTCATTTTTTAAAGGTAAGTTTCATATAGTAACACTGGTCAGAATTCTGCACCCTGCAGACTCCAACTGCTAAGCAAACATTTTGGAGAAAAGAAGTGAGTTGTTGGAAAAAATTGCTTAGCCTAGATCAGCAGGTGTCAAACACAAGGCCTGGGAGGGGGGGCTGGATCCAGTCTACAGGGTGCTTAGATCTGGTCCATGGAGCTGCCCTGGAAACAGCCACGGAGCTCCGTTTTGGCTGGCAGGAGGTTGCAGGAGGCCATCGCAGCCGAAAGTGGAACTCAGGAGCTCATTTTTGCTGGCAGAGTGCTCGCCCCCAATATGAGTGCCGTTGAGCTGGACACACACACACACACACTGTCAACTCATTTTGTATACATGTTTTATAGTTGTCAACAGAAAGAAGGGGAGGGACTTTCAAAGAGCAGGTGGCAGTGTGGAATGGAAAGTACATTCCATTCATATTTTCTTCAGAGACTGACTAGATGACTGAAGCTTCTGCCCCGCAAAAATCTAATTGGAGAGCATGATTGACGACTCTTGGCTATGGACGTGTTTCGTTGGATGATACACCCAGAGGGCTGGGGCGGGGGAAAAGCAGGATCAAGGGTGACAATGAATTACATATCTCAGAGTCGGCTACGCCCAGGCTAATGCTGGACGTTTTAACTTCTAATAAATCCTTTGAAGTTTTGGGAGTGTGGCTCGAGGCTCATGATTTAATTGAAGTAACTGCTGGAATCCTGATACCCACACACTGAGGTCAAACACAACCCTGATGCAGTCCTCAATGAAATCAAGTTTGACATCCCTGCCCTGGATCAGTGTTCCTGAACCATAGAGAGATTTGAAGTCCACGCATCTAAAAAATTGCTATGGTTGAACAGCAGTGCCCTAGATCAAGAGGTCCCCAAACTTGGCAACTTTAAGACTTGTGGACCTCAGCTCCCAGAATTCCTCATCCAGTCCACAAGTCTTAAAGTTGCCAAGTTTGGGGATCCCTGCCCTAGATCTTCACATAGAAATAGTATCTAGAAACCCAAACCCATAGTGAGACTTGTGACTCCTTTCTCTGATCCAAGATTTCAGGATCTGAAATAGAATCAATTTATTCTCCAGAGTGTCTGAGGGCAGGACAAGAAGTACACATGGAAGCTTATATAAAAGAGTGACTCAATGTAGAACTAAGGAGAAATTTTCCTGACAGTGAGAACAATTAATCAGTGAAATGGCTCATCTCCAGCAGTTCTGCGTGCTCCATGACTGGTTGGAGAATTCTGGGAGTTGACGCCCAGAAGTCTTAAACTTGCTAGGGTTGGTGACAACTGGAGAAGAAGACCTCTTAGATCCCTTCCAAGTCTGTTATTCTGTATCCTGTATTTAATTAGCAGATTAACAGATGAGTTGGAAGGGACCTTGTAGGTCATCTAGTCCAACCCCCCGCCCAAGCGGGTGACCCTGCCTACACCATTTCTGACAAATGGCAGTCCAATCTCTTCTTGAAAGTCTCAAGTGATGACGCTCCCACAACTTCCGAGGGCAACTTCTGTTCCATGGGTTGATTGTTCTCACTGTCAGAAAGTTTCTCCCTATTTCCAGGTTGAATCTCTCCTTGTTCAGTTTCCATCCATGATTCCTTGTCTGGCCTAGAGGCGCTTTAGAAAATAGCTTGACCCCCTCAAACATCCTCTCTGGGGCAGCCCCTCAAACTTTGGAAGACTGCTCTCCTGTCTCCCCTGGTCCTTCTCTTCCCTAGACTAGCCAGGCCCAGTTCCTGCAACCGTTCGTTGTATGTTTTAGCCTCCAGTCCCCTCATCATCCTATACTGTTGCTCTTGGTGAGTTGAGAAAGCAGGTTGGGAAATGGGAGCTGCCTCCTTGACCTTTTTCCTCCTTATAAATCCCTCCATCTCTTTCTTGCCCTGGTTATCTTTAAAAAATCTTCATCGGGGAGCCAACTTGTAAGCTGAAACAATCTTGCATCATTTCATTCTTTTATGATTTCTTTACCTGCTCATTTTCTTTACCTGCTCATTTGCTATATCTCTTTCCAGGAATGGAGCCTCATTTGCCTTTCTGTCACATTTATTTTTTTCCAAGACTGAGTGTTGTTTCACACATTCACACACACACACACACACAAAGATTATATATGGTGGGTAACCCCCTTGGAGGATATGCAAAAACCCAGAGAGATTCATGCACACCTGCCACTTGCAAAGACACATGCAGTTAACACAGTGTTCCCCAACTTCTCTGCGTTAGTGTGGGAGGGGAAAGGGCAGCAGAGAAGGGCTGGTTTTGTATGAGATTAGATAAGATTAACAGAATTGGAAGGGATCTTGTAGGTCATCTAGTCCAACCCCCTGCCCAAGCAGGAGACCCCACATCATTTCTGACTGACTGCTGTCCAGTATCTTCTTGAAAGGCTCCAGTGATGAAGCTCCCACAACTTCTGAAGGCAACTTCTGTTCCATCGGTTGATTGTTGTCACTGTCAGAAAATTTCTCTTTATTTGTTTGTGAATTTGTTTGTGAATTTGTTTGTTTATTTGTTTGTTTATTTGTTTGTTTATTTGTTTGTGTATTTGTTTATTTGTGTATTTGTTTATTTGTCTGTTTGTGTATTTGTGTATTTGTGTGTTTGTGTGTTTGTTTGCTTGTTTGCTTGTTTGCTTGTTTGCTTGTTTGCTTGCTTGTTTGTTTATTTGTTTTTATTTATTTATTTATTTGTTTGTTTAATTGTTTAATTTATTTGCTTGTTTGTTAATTTTCCTTTCTCTTTCTTTCTTTCTTTCTTCCTTCCTTCCTTCCTTCCTTCCTTCCTTCCTTCCTTCCTTCCTTCCTTCCTTCCTTCTTTCCTTTCCTTTCCTTTCCTTTCCTTTCCTTTCCTTTCCTTTCCTTTCCTTTCCTTTCCTTTGTTTATTTCTTTCCTTTTTTGTTTGTTTATTTGTTTGTTTATTTGTTTATTTGTGTGTTTGTGTGTGTGTTTATTTGTTTATTTGTTTATTTGCATGTTTGTGTGTTTGTGTGTTTGTGTGTTTGTGTGTTTGTGTGTGTGTGTTTATTTATTTGTGTATTTATTTGTTTATTTGTTTGTTTATTTGTTTGTGTGTTTATTTGTGTATTTGTGTATTTGTGTATTTGTGTATTTGTTTATTTGTTTATTTGTTTATTTGTATTGTCCATCGCTTACAAGTTAATAGGAATAAATATAAACATGAGTAAGAATACAGGAAATAGGTACGAATAAATGGGGACAATAGGACAGGGATGGTAGGCACCATGGTGCACTTATGCACGCCCCTTATAGACCTCTTAGGAATGGGGTGAGGTCAATAGTTTAAGGTTAAGGGAGTCGGGGTTAGAAATGCCAAAAAATGAAACCTCGAAAGAAAACAGGAGAAAAACTCTGCACTTTCTGGGTTCCCAGGCACAGCTTATTTCCTTTAAACAAAAGGGTTTCCACACACCCAAACATCTGGATCTGAGGCACGCAGCTGCTTTCCATGGAAAACTGAGTTGATTTCCAGCCCCGTTCCCATTTCAACATGATCCCAGGAGCATCCTTCTTTTCACAAATGTTAAAATAGCCAGAACAGCGACTCCCAAAGATAACAAGGAGGAAGAGTTGTTGAATCTTCTGCCACTCTGGCATCCGAAAACACCTAATAATAATTGAACACATTTTCTATTTTGTGTGTGTGTGTGTGTGTGTGTGTGTGTGTGTGTGTGTGTGAATAGAGCTGAGCTTTTCCTGCTGTTTTCTTTTAAAAGGCTTCCTTTATTTGGCCTTTTCTCCTTATTAGAGCCTTGGCCAAGTCTTTCCACTGGCCTGGCTTGATTCAGAAATAACGGGAGGTCAATTCCAGATTAGTAAAAATAATTTCCAAGTATTTAACTAATTACACTTGCTAACAAAGCCCGGATTTATGGTTTAAATCATAAAAGCTTAGCAGAGGCCAGTTGGGCAGCAAATGCCAATGTCCCAATTATTTATTACTTAGTACAATTGGGTGTATGCAGAGGGAGTGCGATGGGGAAGCTGTAATCCACACTGCTGTTGTTGCTTTTACCTTACTCGTTAGCATTGGACGTAGAAGTAGTCCTCAAAACCATCAGTGAGCCCACCATTTCTGTTGCTAAGTGAGACCTTTGTTAAGTGACTCTTGCCTCATATTGCAACTTTTCTTGCCACAGTTGTTAAGTGAATCACCAAACTTTGGAAAATAGTAAATTAAGAGCTTATCAGGTTCTCAAGACCCTCCAGTGGAGAGTAGAATCCAGGAAACAAGATTCACACAGGGCCAAGAATGAGGGATTGGAAAACACAAGCTTAAAGAACGGAGATGGGAAACTTGTCCAGCCCTTCCATTATTGATGAGTGAGGTCTCTTTTTGATCTTTTTTCTCCTTTCTTTCAATCCAAAATGTTTCCTAATGGATTCAGTCCATTTATTTGATAAACCTCTTGTGAAGGATGCCATCCGTTATATAGAAGAGCAGGGAGAGCCTGCAGGTGGAGTAAAAAGTGTCATTCTTTCCTTTTCCTTCTTTCCTTCTTTCCTTCCTTCCCTCCCTCCTTCCTTCCTCAACTCCCTCCCTCTCTGTCTGTGTCTTTCTTTCTTTTTCCTTTCCTTCCTTCCTTCCTTCCTTCCTTCCTTCCTTCCTTCCTTCCTTCCTTCTTTCCTTCCTCACCCTCCCTCTTTCTTTCTTTCTTTCCTTCTTTCTTTCTTTCTTTCTTTCTTTCTTTCTTTCTTTCTTTCTTTCTTTCTTTCTTTCTTTTTTATTTTTCCTTTCCTCCCTCCCTTCCTTCTTTCCTCCCTCCCTCCCCCTTTCTTTTCGCTCTCTCTTTCTTCTTCCTTCCTTCCTCACCCCTCCCTCTTTCTTTCTTTCTTTCTTTCTTTCTTTCTTTCTTTCTTTCTTTCTTTTTTTCTTCCTTCCTTCCCCACCCTCCTCTTCCTTCCTTCCTTCCTTCCTTCCTTCCTTCCTTTCTTTCTTTCTTTCTTTCTTTCTTTCTTTCTTTCTTTCTTTCTTTCTTTCTTCTTTCTTTCTTTCCTTCCTTCCTTCCTTTCTTCCTTCCTTCCTCCCTCCTTCCTCCCTCCCTCCCCTCTTTCTTTCTTTCTTTCTTTCTTTCTTTCTTTCTTTCTTTCTTTCTTTCTTTCTTTCTTTCTTTTATTTTTTCCTTTCCTTTCCTCCCTCCCTTCCTTCTTTCTTCCCTCCCTCCCCTCCCTTTCTTTCTCTCTCTCTCTCTTCCTTCCTTCCTTCCTCACCCCTCCCTCCCTCTTTCTTTCTTTCTTTCTTTCTTTCTTTCTTTCTTTCTTTCTTTTTCTTTCTTTCTTTCTTTCTTTCTTTCTTTCTTTCTTTCTTCTTCTTCCTTCCTTCCCCACCCTCCCTCTCTCTCTCCTTCCTTCCTTCCTTCCTCCCTCCCTCCCTCCCTCCCTCCCTCCCTCCCTTTCTCAGATTCAGGGTCCTCAAACTCTTAAGGCCTTTTTAACCACTTGCACCAAAGTAGCCTCTAAACAGGCTATGCTGGCATCTTTTTTTCTTCCGTGTCTCCCCTGATGTTGCCTTTTGTTTTGTATTTAAGCCTATGCAGAAGATAGGTTGAAGTTGTATTCTCCCTTTTTCCACAAGCCTTCCAAGGGAAGCCTCAAAGTGTATAAAAACGCTTTTCATCCATTATTCCAGAGAAACATTAGGGGATTGCAACGACCAGGAACAAAGGCAGGTACGGTTGGAAAAAGATGGCCAAGATAATGGGATTTTCCATCAACTTCAAGATAGGAGATACTGTTGTTTAAGAACAATATTAAACTTACCAACAATTAAGAGCAATAGGTATTTATTTATTATCCTTGTATGTCACCCATCTCATGGAAGGGGACTCTTGGGAATGCAATTATATGGCTGGGTTTATAAGAAGCAGTTCTGTACTTCCAGTGAACCAATCAATTCAGTTTATTTTAAACAAAGATGAAAAAGAAAACAGTTATGCACCTTCCCTTCCCATGATGAAATGACATTTAAAAACTAACATTGTAAAAAAACCAACACTTTAAGCAATCTAAGCGAGTATCACACTGAATAGATTCCAAGGTCATTTCTTTCGAAGTGTTGAGAGCTGCTGCCAAGGCTTTGTCTCATTATATGTCATAGAAGTTTTCAGCTCCCATAGAAGAAGGTTAATGTATGAGTTGTCAGACCAATTCATAACGGAACAACCAAGGATAAATGAAGATTCTTTATCTGCTGTTATAGAAGGAATAATAGCCCCATAGGAAGCATTCAAGAGCATCAGAGCCACAAGCCAGGTTTGGCAAATTGTGTGTGTGTGTGTGTAGGTAAAGGTTTCCCCTATCCAGTCGTGTCCAACTTTAGGGGACGGTGTTCAGAGGTGGTATTCAGCTGGTTCTGACCAGTTCTGGAGAACTGGTAGCGGAAATTTTGAGTAGTTCAGCAAACCGGCAAATGCCACCTCTGACTGGCCCTGCCCCCATCTATTCTCTGCCTCCTGAGTCCCAGATGATTAGCTGGGTCTTCTTTTGTTGCCCTGCACAGGAGAATGGAGCTGGAAAGCAGGTTAGTGGGGTGGGGAGGAAATGGGATTTTGCCTTCCCCCAGGAGTGGGGTGGGAATGGATATCTTGCAATATCGTTCCCCATCGCACCCACCAAGCAATGCCCACCAAGCCACACTCACAGAACCAGTTGTAAAAAAAATTTGAATCCCACTACTGTGGGATCATCTTTGTTTTCTAGTTGTGGGAGCCATCATTGTCTGATGATGCTTTGTGGTCATGTGGCCAGCATAAATCTACACTAAGATGCACAGGATGTTGTGTCAGTGTGTAAGAAATTATGAGCAGGGATAGCCATAACAACAAGTCAGCCAATGGCAACTGTTTGGTGACTAAGAAACAGGATCTGTTGTGAGCCATGTCACACAGCTCGGAGCCTGGGCGTGGCTTAGCTTGACTGATCTCTCTCTCTCTCTCTCTCTCTCTCTCTCTCTCTCTCTCTCTCTCTCTCTCTCTCTCTCTCTGAGTTAATTTGTCCTTGTAATCATTGCTTCTGTGATTATGACTTCTGGATTCTGAGTTCTGGTTCTGGCTTCTGCTGCATGAGTATTGTATACATGAATCATACTTTATATTATTGTATATAAAGAAGTTTCTTCTATAAATGAACCCCCCTGAATTATTTACTTGTGTGCTGGTTGGATTGCTGCAAACTCTGACATGTTGTTACCTTCCCACTAAAGTGGTATCTATTTACCTGCTTGCATTTGCATGCTTTCAAGCTACTAGGTGCGCAGGAATTGGGGTGAGGATGTGATCTCAAGCCCTCAAGTGGGTTTTGAACTGGTAACCTTCCCAGCCCAGTGCCTTAATTCCTAGGCCACTGCACCCCAATGATATAATAATATAATAGCAATAGTAGTTATATAAGTTATATAAGTGTTATATAAGTCTAACACTTCACAGGGCTTTACAGCCCTCTCTAAGCAGTTTACAGAGTCAGCATATTGCCTCCAACAATTTCGGTCCTCATTTTATAGACCTTGGAAGGATGGAGGTCTGACTCAACCTTGTGCCAGTGAGATTCGAACTGCTGACAGTCAGGAGACAGCAGAATTAGCCTGCAATATTGCATTCTAACCACTGCGCCACCACAGCTCTAATATTATATATAATATTAAATATATCTTATATAATTGCTGAGTGTAAGTTGTCAAACCTGACTCTATTTTCTCTTCAGTTTGTATAAATCCTGCCCCTTGTTTCGGCCCTCATAAGGAAACTCAAACTGCAATCTTGAACAATTACAAGGATAATAGAATGAAAACCTACTTCAGAGCTTCAATCAATGCTGTCCATGGTGCTAGAGATGCTATAAAACACTTGGCTCAATCACTTTGGCTATACTGTACAATATTCTTAAATTGTTAGCTTAAATGCAATTCTATCCTTCAGTTTTTAAATTTGTTTCTGTTTAGCAAATTGACCCATTGTCTATATTGGTGCGAAGTCTGGATCCAGAAATTAATCTAATGGGGGTCGGTTTGCAAAGTATTGTTGAGTTTCCCCCAAACCAGCTGATTTTAAGTCTAACCATCAGGCCTAATCTGAAAAGGACATAAAACAATCCAGCCAAAGTTCAGTTCTTTATTTGTATACACTGCCTTGATAGAATCTGGCCAGACTAAACCTATACAATCAGATATATGTGGGGACATTCTAAGGAGTGGCTATCCTAAATCTCTTCTTCTTTCTTCTTCTTCTTCTTCTTCTTCTTCTTCTTCTTCTTCTTCTTCTTCTTCTTCTTCTTCTTCTTCTTCTTCTTCCTCTTCCTCTTCCTCTTCCTCTTCCTCTTCCTCTTCCTCTCCTTCTCCTTCTCCTTCTCCTCCTCCTCCTCCTCCTCCTCCTCCTCCTCCTCCTCCTCCTCCTCCTCCTCGCGTATTCCCGCAGGTGCAGGATCTGCTTTTTGGATCATTTAATGCCACTTTGCATAGTCAGCTGCATTTCCAGGGCGCAGGCCCATGGCTTGCATATCTCTGTTGAGGGTGTCTTGCCATCTCTGTTTTGAATGCTCACGAGGTCACCGTCTATTGACTTTAGTTGGTAAGGCAGCCTTGGCAACGGTGGAAAGTGCTGCTCTCTGGACTTGTCCATACCAGCGGAATCAGTCTTCTCTCATCTTCTCTATCATTGGTGCTGCACCAAAATGTTATCAAATGGTGTCATTTGTGATGTGGTCAAGGAGGGAGATGCCCGATATTCAGCAGAGCATTCGCATTTCCATGGCATGGAGGGAGATCTTTCAGTTCCTGTGGTTGCTGCCCCAGCATTCAGTGCTATACAGTGCAACCAGGTGGATGATTGTCTTGTAAACACACCGCATCGCCTTCTCCCCTTCGTAAAATGTCTTCCATCACACTAAGCAAGGAGTCAGTCATTAGACCTTCAATGAACCTGATAGAAGATATGCAAACTAGTGGTGGGATTCCAAATTTTTTCCCACCGGTTCTGTGAGAGCATGCTTTGTGTGCACTTTGCATGTCAAACACATGCTTCGGACACATGCACACGGAGTGGGATTCAAATTTCTGAACAACCGGTTATGTGGGTGTGGCCTAATTTGTGGGTGTGCCTTGGTGGTCATGTGACTGGGTGGGTATGGCTTGCTGACTGGGAATGGCTTGGTGGTCATGTGACTGGGTGGGTGTGGCTTATATGTAAATATTATAAATATTTGTGTAAATATTGATTTTTTTTAATAAAAAAAAGAGCAACTTTTACCCAAAATCAGGCAAAGCAGGCAGGCAGATTAAGTTGCTCCCAGAATCACAGATTCACTCAGAGATCTACCTTTCTGCAATCTGCTACCTGGGTCTGCACTATAAAATAGAAGCTTCAGTCCTATGGAAGGTTCAGCTCTGCTTTTAGATTAGCTAGAAAGCAAGAAATTCAACGGTTTCCTACTCTCTAGCTAATCTAAACCTCTTGGCACAGCAGAACAGCTGATGGTTGAGGAGGAAAAAAAGGTGCATAGCAACTTATCAAAGCAATAGCAACTTATCAAACCCAGGCAAGTTGGATGGGGCACATGCCAGGTAAGGAGTGAGCAGGTGGGGCAGGGAGGGGCAGGGCCAGCCAGTGGTGCGATTTGCCGGTTCTCCGAACTGAGCAGAATCATAACAACTGGTTCTATAGAACTGGTCTGACCAGGTAGAATCCCAACCCTGCATGCATAGCAATCAAAAGCCGCCCTCTGTCGGTGCTGGTGAGGTAAGCTGGTTTTTTTTTAGCTCAGCTGAGGTGTGGCAATCGACGCAAATCAGCTGAGCTAAAAAAACAAGAGAATATAGGACAGGATAGAGTGGGATCTGGGCCAGCCAGAGGTGGTATTTGCTAGTTCTCTGAACTAGTCAACATTTCCACTACTGGTACACCAGAACTAGTCCGAACCGGCTGAATACCACCTCTGATGAAACATAGCCCCTTCCATTCCCACGGAGGTAGATCTGAGTCAGGAAGGGGAAAAAAAGAGAGCCGCACACCTGAAGAAGGCAAAGGTGCACAAGGCAGAGACATCAGAGAAGCAAGGTCAGCTCTCCAAGGTCAACAAAGAAACACAGCTGAGCAAAATGCTGCTCTTTCTGGCTCAGAGCTCTGATCTGAAGAACAAATCACAGGTCTTTCTTTTTCAACTCTGGGTCAGGCTCTGCAATAGGAGCCGAACGCCGGGAGGGGAGAATCAAGGTTTTTCTCAGTGGCCCTTAATGGCCCTACGTGAGTCAGAAAGGATGTGTCCTTCAGGTTTTGCAGAGAGATGGTGTTCATGTAGATGTGCAGTCTCTATTTTCTTTACTTTTTAGTATTTTTTATTTATATATAAATATTTTGAAAACAGTGTATTGTCCAAGTATTTTGTTTTGCCGCACCGCCCGCAAAAACAACAAATATGCTGATAGTAATAATAATACACATAGTTATAGCAATATTTATAATTATATTAGCTTTTTAAAATTATTTGTTTAAGGTACAGGCAATTCATCTTCCATTTTACAGTGTATAGTCTGGGTACAAATACCTTGTGCAATAACAATAAAAATTGAAGCCAGTTGCTATGATATTCATTTGCAGAATAGCAAAACACAACTGATAATATACATTCCTAAATAAAATTTTGGGAAGTTCGCAGGCAGAATTTAACCAGGCCTTAGCAGATGTTGCCTAAATAAAAATCTATTTATCTATCATCCATCCATCCATCCTTCTGTCTGTCTGTCTGTCTGTCTGTCTGTCTACCTGTCTACCTGTCTACCTGTCTATCTATCTATCTCTACTATCTGTCTGTCTGTCTGTCTGTCTGTCTATCTATCTATCTATCTATCTATCTATCTATCTATCTATCTATCTATCTATCTATCTATCTATCTATCTATCTATCTATCTATCTATCTTTCTCTTTCTGTCGATCTATCTATCTATCTATCTATCTATCTATCTATCTATCTATCTATCTATCTATCTATCTATCATCCATCATCCATCCATCCACACACACACACACACACACACACAAAGTTTTGCATCTATACTTTAGTAGTCTGGATAAAGGATAAAGAGGAATGAATTGGTCTATATCTCAAGATTTTTCATCAGTATATATTATTCTATACTAATGCTTCACTAAAACTACTTGAAATTTGGTTTTAAACACATTTTCAAACATCTCTTGGTGGTTCTGTTGAACTAAGGACCGCATCAAAACATTTAAACAGTACAGAATTGGAAGAATAATTGAGTCTGGAAGGACTAATGCTCATTAAAGAAGAGATCTTCTTGACCTGCCTATATCACTTTGAAATTGATTGAGTCATGATTCATGCTAAATTAATTTCTGCAGCGGTTGAACATTCAGAAAAGCAACCTGAAAATGGATATTTATTTCTGTACTAGCAGGGCACCCGTGCTTCACTACGAAACTATGTGATCAGGCAAGTTTTGAGGGAGAAAAATAAGGGGCGGAAATTGTGCCTCTGCCTACCAGTATCCATTGGTATTCATCTGGCTAGCATCCTGTCAGTGTGTGAGAGAGTTGAGGGCTGTTTGGAAACTGAAACAGTATTTGCTGTGTGAACAAGAAGGAGACAGCAAGGAGCCTGGGAGTGGCTTAGTTCAACTGCAGTTAGAACAGATTTCTTTTCAGGTGGGGAGTGAGAGAGTTGAAGGCTGTTTAGAAACTGAAAGTGTATTTGTTGTGTGAGCAAGAAGGAGACAGCAAGGAGCCTGGGTGTGACTTAGCTTACTAAAGCTGCTTGGTGCTGTGAAACTAAAACTGAAACTCTTCTACTCTGCTTGTGTTTTGCATTTGGAACAGATTTCTTTTCAGGTGGGGAGTGGGAGTGGAACTCTTTTAGCATCAGAGCGTAATAATAATAATAATAATAATAATAATAATAATAATAATAATAATAATAATAATAATATATGAAATACCAATGCTCTGAGGGTCATTTCGAAAAATCCTTTCTTAGTGAGCACCTGGAAGCTAAGAGGAACATATGTGCCAAATGTCAAGTTTGTAGGCTTTACAATGCTGGAGATTTTGTGATGATGGTTGAGTGATATTTTGCCTTTATATATATAGAAGATATACTTTCCCCTGCCACTTGCCTTTCGCAATTTCCCAGAATAAATGCATTTTTTACAATGCAGTTTATAGATGCATTTTTAAAATGTGCAATTTTGCAGCTCATGAGTACAGTAGGTGTACACAAAACGCCAGGAACAGAAGGCCTGAAGGGTAAAACCAATTTTTTTTCTGAAAGATTTACAGGGATATATTGTACAGGTGGGCCTGCAGTCAAAAAAAAAAAAAAAAAAAGGCTGCTAAGACTGTATAGTTGAGACCGGTTGCTTTGTCACATGTATCTTATATCCACTGCATGGAAAATGCAATCTGCAAGGCTAGAAAGTAGATTTGAGACTAATTTGGTTGCAGAAGATTAAGAGGAAAATGGGAAGAAATTCTCAAGGAACAGAGTAGAACTTAGATCCGTGCAAAATCCTCTGTGGATAAATAGATACAGATTAACAGAATGGGAGGGAACCTTGCAGGTCATCTAGTCCAACCCTTCGCAGGAGACCCTACACCATTTCTGACAAATGGCAGTCCAGTCTCTTCTCAAAAGCTTCCAGTGATGAAGCTTCTACAACTTCCGAAGGGAAGTTGTTCCACTAGTTTATTGTCAGGAAGTTTCTCCCAATTTCCAGGTTAAATCTCTCCTTGTTCAGCTTCCATACATTATTCCTTATCTGGCCTTCAGGTGCTTTGGGAAATAGCTCGATCCGATGGTGGGATTCAATTTTTTTTACTACCGATTCTGTGGGCGTGGCAGGGGAAGGATACTGTAAAATCCCCAGTCAGAGATGGTATTTGCTGATTCTCCGAACTACTCAAAATTTCCACTACTGGTTCTCCAGAACTGGTCAGAACCTACCGAACATGACCTCTGGCTGGATCTCTTCTTTGTGGCAGCCCCTCAAATATTGAAATACTGCTATCATATCACCCCAGTCCTTCTTTTCATTAAACTAGACATATCCAATTCCTGCACCCGTTCTTCATATGTTTTAGCCTCTAGCCCCCTAATCATCTTGGTTGCTCTTAAAAAAAAAAAAAAACAGAGTCTCAACATCTTTTTATATTGTGATGACCAAAACTGGATGCAGTGAACTAGGGCTTTATAAAGTGGTACCACCAAAAACCCCTACAGAGAAATTCTAAAGCACACCAAGATCATGGCAGAAGGTCTCAAGGTCCTTCACGGAAAAGCAGCATCAAGGATTCACACAATTCTTTGTTTTTCTTAAAATAAAATTTGATGCTGAGAAGTGGGAGGTGGGTGGATTGAAGAGCCAAATCCAGCCAGTTTTTCACCTGTTTTTAACGAATTCCTTAAGGTGGAGTCTCACTGAAGCTTTTGAATCTCAGAAGGTCTCTTCACAGGGAGTTCAGCCTGAGGTATATTTCAGTATGCCAAATACTCTGATTAAGAGTGCCAGGTTTCCTAAGGGAGTATTTGCTTGCACACTTTGTGACAGGATGCCACTCAGGCTGTTCCCCCGCCTCTGACATCACCAAGCTCAAAGACCTTGACCATATGGCTTCCGAGACCACATGTGAATATTTCAACAGCTTTAGACACCCGGGAAACCTTGTGCCAATCCAAACTTCTAGCTGAGAGAGGTTAAGTCCCCACTGCGGCTGCAAATCACTAACTATAGAAATAAAGTTTAGCTTCTGAGGAGAATGACAAGAGTTGGAAGGGACCTTGGAGGTCACCTCATCAGCTGATGGTTTCTGCTCCTTCTCTATTTTTTTTTCTGGGAGAACGTTAGTACGACTTCAGTACAGCGTTTATACAGGAGAAGATCAGGCGGAGATGGAAAGTGGAGTTAAACATGTCAACAGTTTGGAATCACTGTGTTGCGGCCACAAGAGACCCAAGTCCAGTCCCCTGTGAATTCCTTTGACCCTTATTAGTACCAATTTAGTTTGTACCATTAGTTGACCAGATTCTTGGGTTTAGGTAGCAATAACAAATTTTTCTGTGCTTTGAACTAAATGAATGTTCCTGGTTAGTTGCGCCTGACAATTTTTTCCAACTGTAGGGATAAAAACATGGATATTTGCTCTTAATTCCCCCATTAGTTATTTTCCAATTTGTCTTCCTTAAAATACAACCCCCTGAACAAGACATAATATTGTCATCCTAAAAAAAGTTACCATAAATGTTGCAACTATCTCTATTTATATAACCATACTACCCTATTCCCTGGCTCAATCCTGCTAACAGTTGTTGTTTTTTTATAAGCAATATTTTCTGCATGTTGTAAACTACTGTAAAACAAAAACCAGAAACACTTTAACATGCCAAATAATTTGCCCAGACTGATTTTCCTTCAATTATTATAAAAGATGCACATATCAACAGAACTAAATTACTTTGCATGCCTTTTAAAATGCTCTTCTTAGGCATCCATGCTCAGTTTATTTAATAAATCCTTCAGTCCATTTGCAATAACCCATTACTGTTGAAGTAGCATAATGATCCATTATGCACAATAAATTTAATCACCAGGGTCAGAATGGTTCAAGAATTGTACTAGACACAGTGGAATGTTGGTAAACTGCAAAGAAGAGACACTTCTTCTGAAGGTGTGGATGTAGACACACTCAGACAGAGTGCAAACATGACCCCACCAGGATATATTTATTACAATCCTGCTTGAGACACCTACCAAACTTCATCAAAAAATGATACATCACCTAGAATGCCTCTGATAGCCTTGATTCACAAATCCAAAGTATCTTACAAAGGAATACGACCAACTACTGTGATGGAATGTAGTCTGGATTCCTAGGAGGGAGGGGTTGCATTCCAGAGGAGGAAGAGACAGCATGCTGTGTAGATAGTTTGTATGGCAGAAAGAGGGTGAGGACAGCTCCTGCCTAATAGTTCACAGAGGGCTTTATGGTCAAATAGTCTGTGAAGAGCACAGGGCACCAATGGCGAATTTGCCAATCTTGGTGTTCTCTGGAAAATGCCAAATGTCCTGCACAGTGTTGGGCTGTAAGCACAACCCCCACCTGTGGATGTCGGGCCCTCATACCACCCTCAGGGAGTCTGTTTCTGACCATTTGAGCAGCCACATGCACATTTGTGGCCTGCTGGAGGCCATTTTGCAGGGCTCTGGCAGTGCTCCTCCTGTCCCTCCTTGCACAAAGGTGGAGGTAGCGGTCCTGATGCTGGGTTGTTGCCCTCCTACGGCCTCCTCCACGTCTCCTGATGTACTGGCCTGTCTCCTGGTAGCGCCTCCATGCTCTGGACACTACACTGACAGACACAGCAAACCTTCTTGCCACAGCTCGCATTGATGTGCCATCCTGGATGAGCTGCACTACCTGAGCCACTTGTGTGGGTTGTAGACTCCGTCTCATGCTACCACTAGAGTGAAAGCACCACCAGCATTCAAAAGTGACCAACCCATCAACCAGAAAGCATAGGAACTGAGAAGTGGTCTGTGGTCACCACCTGCAGAACCACTCCTTTATTGGGGATGTCTTGCTAACTGCCTCTGCTTTCCACCTGTTGTCTATTCCATTTGCACAACATTTGCATATGAAATTGATTGTCAGTCAGTGTTGCTACCTAAGTGGACAGTTTGATTTCACAGAAGTGTGATTGACTTGGTGTTACATTGTGTTGTTTAAGTGTTCCCTTTATTTTTTTGAGCAGTGTATAAATATAAAAGCAAAATACCACAAAATGCACCATCACAAAATCTCCAGAACCGTAAAGCCTACAAACTTGAAATTTGGCACATATGTTCCTCTTGGCTTCTAGGGGCTCACTAAGAAAGGATTTTTCCAAATGACCACCAGAGCATTAGTATTTTGTATATTATTATTAACACGCTCTGATGCTAAGGAGTTCTACTCCCCCTCCCTACCTGAAAAGAAATCTGTTCCAAAGGCAAAACACAAGCAGAGGAGAGGCATTTCCATTTCCGTTTTAGTTTCAGAGCACCAAGCAGCTTTAGTACAGAACAGTTGAGCTAAGCCACACCCAGGCTCCTTGTTGTCTCCTCTTTGCTCACACAGCAAATACTGTTTCAGTTTCCAAACAGCCCTCAACTCTCTCACACACTGACAGGACACTAGCCAGATGAATACCGATGGATGCTGGTAGGCAGTGGCAGAATCCCGCCCCCTTAATTTTCCTCCCCAAAAACTAAGCCTGACCACATAGTTTTGTAGTGAAGCACGGGTATTGAACTAGTACCAACATATGTTTAATTTTATCACACAATTACATTCTTATTTTAGTAAGTAGTTGTCGTAGGGGTCCAGTACACTGCTTTGCCCAGGGGCCCATAATGCTGTTAAGATGGCCCTGGGCAAGAGTTCTTCTCCAAGGGAAATCAGATTTAGATTGTGGGGGCCTTTTGCATTTTGGGGATACCAAGAAGCAAGCCAAGCCAAGTCTTCACTTTTGCTTCTTTTTTAAGGGCCAAGGACAGCATTCTTGGATGAGAGGCGAAACACCTTCAAGCAAAAACCAAGTCCAGTTGCCTTTTGAAAAACCATGACCCGGATGACTGAGAATCTCCACAGATAGACCTTTCTATTCTATCCCTGTTTTTTCCCCTGGGTAAAATGATTTGAATATGGTGGGTTTGGGAAAGCAATTTCCCTAAAAACTCTGCATGGTCCTTGCTTTGTGCTTGATAAGTTCTGAGGTCTGAGCTGGTACAATTTACTCAAAATGGTTTGCCTAAGATGGGAGGGAACAGATCGATTTCCCTCATCAATTGATTAAGAAAGAGAGAGACGAAGGCAAGACAAAAAAGCAATGGGCGGAAACTAATCAAGGAGCGAAGCAGCTTAGAACTAAGGAGACATTTCCTGACAGGGTTACAATTAATCAGTGGAACAACTTTCCTCCAGAAATTGTGAATTCTCCAACGTTGGATGTTTTTAAGAAGAGATTGGATAACAATTTGTATGAAGTGGTGTAGGGTTTCCTGCCTAAGCAGAGGGCTGGACTAGAAGACCTCCAAGGTCCCTTCCAACTCTGTTATTCTGTGTGGAAAGCTTCTATCGTGCAATGCGTCAGATATGCATGTCATGCCTTAAAACTTCCCCAGGCTCCTTCCAAACGCAAAAGAAAAGCTTTCTATCCCTCTGCTTTGTAGCTTTCTTTCCTCTCTCACTTGCTCTTCTGTCTGCTAAAAAGCTTTTTTTTAAAAAAAAAACAGGTGGCAATGTTTTTCGGTTATCAGAAGAGGGAGCAAGAGCCTTTAAACAATGCCTCTACCTAGGAAGAGAAAAATCCTGCAGGTTATTGGTTTATCTGGGTGAGTGGGTGGGTGAGGCTGTTTTTCCCAAAGACCACAGCAACCGAGAACAGGGGAAAAAAAAATAACCAACATAGAGGGAAACCCTCATAAATAAAAAAATCCAGGATAAAAATTCAGAGTGGCCTCATCCGGCATGCCACAAGAAGGCCTGAGCTGGCCTTAGAGGTGAGTCTGCAGGGATTCTCAGTCATCCAGGTCATAGCTGTCCCTGTGGAAAGGGAACTTCATGAGGACAGTGGTGACACCCAAGCAGGAAAAGCCCAAAGGGAACATCAGGCCAGCCATAAAACAAACTTGCATAGGAAAAGAGATTTAATAAAAGGTATTGAAAGAAGCCCCCTAGACAAAAGCCAAGTAATTAAGAAAGCTAGGGAAACAAGGAAAAGAAATCCCTTACAAACAACAGGTCATGCCAAATCAGCAAAACCAATAGACACAAAATATATTGCAAAGGAGACAGACAGGAGATTGCCACCAAACAAATATAAGAAAACATTAGGATGAAACTGATAATCCCATCAAACCACCCCGCGGAGTTTACCCTCTGGCGGAAATGAAGACAACCCCTGACAGGATTTAAAACATTAAGAAATACAAACACAAGCACACACACACACAAAAGGAGAAAAGGTATAAAAATCAGGGGTTTATTATACAAAGATGGCTAGCCCCAGGAACGCAGACTTCTTGCTATCTCTTGCCTTCCTGAAAAATAAAAAGAACCAGCTTCCAAGCAGTTGTCTGTGTCCTTGCACCGGAGCCCTCCCAGCAGGAAAATCGAGCCCTCAGAAGAAAGGCATTTTCCAGCCTTTCAACATCCCAAAGGTGCTTTTTCAGGAGGCAACTGGACTTTCTTTTTCTTTTTTCTTTCCTCTTGAAGACGTTTCACTTCTCATCCAAGAAGCTTCTTCAGCTCGGACAGGATAGTGTGGAGTGGAAGGACAGAGTCAATTTTTTTATTCCTGGCAGGCAGCTGGTCATTTGTCAGTATGGTTGTGTCATGGGCAACTCCAGATTTCAACTAATAAATTGTCTCTGTCCTACACACTGGCAATAAAAATCAGAACACCAAATGCAAGCTGGGTGGAAACAATCTCGTAGATAACCCTTGTTCTGTCAGGGACCTAGGAGTTCTCATCTCAAACGATCTGAGCCCCAGAGCTCACTGAAACTGCATTGCCAAAAAAGCTTTAAGGATTGTTAACCTAATTTTGCGAAGCTTCTTCTCCGGCAACATTGTATTGCTAACTAGGGCATACAAAACCTTTGCCAGACCAATTCTCGAATACAGCTCATCTGCCTGGAACCCGCACAATATATCGGACATTAACATGATTGAGCTGGTTCAGAGGTATTTCTGGAGAAGAGTTCTCCACTCCTCCACTCACAATAGAATTGGGCCTGGACAATTGGGCCTGGACAATCTGGAACTGTGCAGCCTGCGGTCCGATCTAAGCATAATACCCAAAATTGTCCGCTATAACATCTTGCCTGTCAATGACTTCTTCAGCCTCAATCATGATAATACACGGGCAAACAACCAATACAAACTCAAGGTAAACCGCTCCAAACTCAACTGCGACTTCAGCAACAGAGTGTTCAACACCTGGAACACCCTACCCGACTCCATTGTTACAGCCTCAACCCTTCGTAGCTTCAACCTCAAACTGTCTACCATGGACCTCACCCCATTCCTAAGAGGTCCTTAAAGGGGGTGTGCATAAGCGCACCCGTGTGCCTGTGGTCCCTGTCTAACTGTCCCAATTTATCTGTATTTACTTCCTTTGTTCTTGTTTATGTTCATGCCTATACCTGTTATCTTGTACGTGTTTGACAAACAAACAAACAAACAAATAAATAAATTTGCATCCTTTTGGAGGGTCGTTGAAGCACCTGGAGGTTTATCTGTGTCCTCAGGGTCACCTGAGTAGCGCAAATGTTTTCTGTAGTTTGCAGTTTTTTCCTCTGGAAAGCCGTTCCTATTCCCACTCAGTTCAAAGGGGGTCCATCCCAAATTGTATAGCGAAAAGTCTGTAGAGGTGAGCTAATTTGCACCCTTTCAAGCATCGTCCAGTGTGACGCAGGGAGGCATCCACTGCCCACTCTCTGCTTGGAAACAAACATCCCACCAGAGGATGTTCATTGCCCTCCCCGCGGATTCGGCCCCGTTGCCTAAGAGCTCTTATTGACGGGAAGCGTTTCCTAAGCCTTAATTGGATTCTGTCTCCCTGCAACATAATGGTATTATTCCACCAACTCAGCACAAAATGTGATGAGCAAAGCTCTGGTCCATCTCTGGGGCCTCCTGGGAAATCAATTGATCCCCTTTTTCCCCCCTTGGCATTGGTTGCAAAGCGATCCTCCATCCCCGTTGGAGAGTGCTGTCGGAGATGGGTGCCCGGACAGAATAGAAATGACGGAGTGAGATGCTGAAAGGCATTGAAGCCCGAGTCTTCTAATGTTCTAGGGAGAGCTAGGATTGTCTGGCACTTGTCTTTGGAAAAAGGACTACTACTACTACTACTATTACTACTACGGTTGGGGTGGGAGCTCCTTTGCCATGGTTGCTGAGAAAATCACTGCAGTTGTTAAGTGAATATTGAGGCCGTTAAGCGAACCCAGTGTTCTGCATTGACTTTGGTTGTCAGAAGACAACTGGGAAGGTCACAAAGGACAACCCCCATGACCCTGGGATGCTACAACTGTTGTACATACATGGAGTGGTGGGATACAAATTTTTTTTACTGTCGGTTCTGTGGGCATGGCTTGGTGAGTGTGGCATGGCTGGGTAGGTGTGGCTTGGTGGGTGTGGCAGGGGAAGGATACTGCAAAATCCCCGTTCCCTCCCCACCCCACTAACCTGCTTTCCAGCTCTGTTCTCCTGTACAGGGCAAGCAAAGGAGACACAGCCGATCAGCTGGGACTCAATGGGAGGCAGAGAATAGATGGGGGCGGGGCCAGTCAGAGGTGGTATTTGCCGGTTCTCCCAACTACTCAAAATTTCCACTACTGGTTCTCCAGAACTGGTCAGAACCGGCTGAAGACCACCTCTGATCTAGGAGTGTCACACCACTCCTAGTCCTTCTCTTCAACAGACATACCAAGTTCCTTCCATCGTTCAGCGTATGATTTAGCCTCAAGGCCCCCTTATTGTATTGATTGTTCTTTTCTGCGCTCTTTCTAGGGTCTCAGCATCTTGTTTTGTATTTCGGCGACCAGAACTGGATGCGGTATTCCAAGCGTGGCCTCGCTTATTTGAAAAACGGTATGTAAGTAAAACTTTGATCCCGATGTCAGCTTTGGAAGCCATATTGACTCCGGATGCTTCCACACTGCCGCATTCTTGAGCCTGGGAAAATGGGAGGGGGGGGTGGAATTTCTTGGAGTGCATGTAGTTAGTCACAATAACATTCTTTTTCTGATTCAAGGTCATGTCATTTCTGCACCTGGGTGAGGGGATGTCTCAAGATGGGATGTATGGTGATTGAGGCACGTGATGCAATGATGGGTGCAGGGGGTGGATTTGTAGTTTTTACTTATTGCAAGGGAGTCTGGAACTTTCAGATTCGGGATTCCCCAGATGTGCCAGTTTACTACCCAAATAAAAAAAGAACTTTTTGAGAAGATGCCTGTCTCGGAGTTATTGGTTGGAGTGGAGGTTTTCTGGAATGCCGACATCCGATTTTCTTCCAGGAAACCCTCCAGGACAGCTGGGTCAGGCTATTGTAAATAGGGCACGTCTAGAAAATGAACTCCTTGGACAGATCTGGGTCCAGCTACTTTTCGCCCTGCCAGCCTCCAATTCTGCCGGCATCCTGGGACCACTTAGTCTGTTCTGCAACCCAATTCCTTTGGTGTGTTCATCTCCATCTCCTGCCTGAGATGGCTCTTAGATCTTTTGCCAATTAAAAAAAAAAATGCATCAGTGATTCCAGGCTCGGTACGGCCACAAATGCAAAGCTGAATGGTATCATCCTGAAATGGGCCCTTAAAAAAAAAAAAAAACAGTTCTCACTACGGTGTGATCTCATAATCCTTGGCCAAGGGGCCTAGGCAAGGGCTTAGGAGACATCCAATCCCCAGCAGGCCCTGGGAAATGCCGTTTTTTCCCAAGGCAACTTAAAGAATCAGTAGGCTTATTAGGAGAAATGTTTCTTATGGAAATAGTGGGCTATACATGAAAGGATTGGCTTATAGTTCTGTCTAACAAACGCACCGAGGCTGCTGCTTTTTCTAATTCTAACTCTTTTGGGCCGGACTCAAATTGTAAAGAAGAAAACCAGTGGAACTTGATCAATGGAATTGAAATAATAACAGCTTCTCTTCTCTTCTCTTCTCTTCTCTCCTCTCCTCTCCTCCTCCTCCTCCTCTCCTCTCCTCCTCCTCTTCCTCCTCCTCCCCCTCCTCCCCCCCTCCTCCTCCTCCCTCTCCTCCTTCTCCTTCTCCTTCTCCCACTCCTCCTCTTCCTCTCCTGACTTTTGTTGTCTTCATGGATCCACCTTTCTTGGTACTAATGTAGAAAGAGCTTGTTTTGAGGTTCTCTCGCTAAGAATTCCCTAGCTCCCAACTGCTTCACTTCTCAGCTCAGGCAGAATCCACAACCCGCTGCCAAGAAATAAAATGGAAGGGACTGAAATCAGTAAGAACATCTGCTGGCATTGCCAGAATTAATCGGTCCATGCTCTCCAAGAGGAAGGCATTGTTTTTCCTTGCTAAGGCTCCACATACATTTGTCTCACCCTTAATTTATGTGAATCTAAGTATGGCTTGCCTTTGATCCTGAGCACGGATGCTCCATTGCAATCTAATGCCATTTGGAACAAACTAGGTTGCTAGGTAACCAAGAACGAGGTCCTTCAACTTGATTCCACAATGAGATTAAGGCAATATTTCGGAATCAGGAACCGGGGGGAGTTCATAAGTACAGGACATTTCTCCTTAGTAAAAATAATAACCTGATAGCATGCCCTGAATCTCTTCCCTGTTCCCTCTTACAGAATAGAATACAGAATAACAGAGTTGGAAGGGACCTTGGAGGTCACCTAGACCAACCCCCTGCCCATGCAGGAGACCGGCCTATACCATTCCAGACAAGTGGCTGTCCAGTCTCTTCTTAAAGGCCTCCAGTGATGGAGCACCCACAACTTCTAGAGGCAAGGCCTTCCACTGGGTCTGTTCCACTGGTTAATTGTTCTAACTAACTTAGCCACTTGGGAATTCTAAACTGCATTGGAAAGATGGCTGTTCTAAGGCAGTGGACCGCAACCTTTTCGGCACTAGGGACCGGTTCCTTGGAGAGAGGATTTTCTGCTGAGTACCTGGGGCCTGGTTTCGTATGTTGCCTGCATCTCGTGGATGGGGCTTCTCGCGTTTGGGTGGCCCAGTTTTTGGCATGCCACGGATTTTGAGATAATGCGTGCAGATTCAGAGCAAAGTTAAGAAAAAGAAGGGGAAAAAAAGAAAACATAGATTTGTTTATTTCTATCAACCTTTTATTATTTTTACAAAACACTCATGGGTGGCTAACATGTCTAGCACAACTCTTTCCTTCTATCTTGCCTGCAACAACATCCCTGTGAAGTGGGTTGGTCTGAATGACTGGCCCAAGGTGCTTTCAGGCCTAAAATGAGACTAGAACTCACAGTTGCCTGGTGATTGGCCCAAAGTCACCCTGCTAACTTTCATGCATAAGGTGGGATGGGAACTCATAGCCTCCTGCTTTCTAGTCTGGTCCTTAGCCACTAGACCAAATCATGAGCTCCCCTCTTCTTTCCATCAAGAATTACCATCTTACTCATTCCTCCTTCACCTTCACCTTCTCCTCCTCCTCTCCTTCACCAATACTTGGAGAATCAGAAGCTCAATGATATTGAGTTGACATAAACAGGCTTTTTAATTTTGTGATCTGATCTTCTAAGAGTTTTCACCAATACTCCTGGCTCAAACTAGATTTTTGGGTGACAGTTCAAAGACTGGGATCATAATGCAAAACCTCATACTAACATCAGTCATTCTTGACTTAGGATTTAGAATTGACTTCTAATATGTAAGTCTTGTCTGCTAATCTCTAAGATTTTGTAAGTGATCCAGCTGTTCATCTCCTCCACCACCACCACCTCATCTTCCTCCTCCTCCTCCTCCTCCTCCTCCTCCTCTTCTTCCTCCTCCTCTTTCTCTTCCTTTTTGACTCTTCTTCATTGCCATATCCATCAATCATTGATTCAATCTTTTCTTCTTTCAACAAAAAAAGTCTGCATAAGGTTTCTAGCCTTTCGAAAGGTCTTTGGCATTTTCTTCCACATTAAACTGGTCACTTTTGCTTTTTCCACCAACCCCATCAATGTATAATGCGATCTTCCACTGTGGGTATTAGTCTTCCGTGTCCAATAGCTAGAAGAAGCTTTTGCAGAGTACATGAGTTGAGGCACCTTCCAGTCCCAGAAGGGACCCTACAAACAGCAGAAAGCAAGGCCAATGGGAGGTACACTGGGATTCTCAGGATCAATTCGGGGCCAAAATTGATGACTCCTCCTCCAGGGAGGGGAGGGAAGAAAGAAAGAAAGGAAAGGAAAGGGATGAGAAATGGATGGATGGATGGATGGAAGGAAGGAGGGAAAAGGGAGAAAGAAAGGAAGGAAGGGGAGGGATGAGAGATGGATGGATGGAAGGAAGGAAGGGGAGGGATGAGAGATGGATGGATGGAAGGAAAAGGAAGGAAGGAAGGAAAAAGGAAAAAAGAGAGAAAGAAAGAAAGAAAGAGAGGGATGAGAATTGGATGTATGGAAGAAAAGGGATAAGAGAATGAATGGATGGATTGATGGATGGAATAAAGGAAGAAAGGAGAGAAAAGGGAGAAAGGAAGGAAGAGGGGTGGGATAAGAGATGGATGGAAGGAAGGAGGATAGGAAGGAAGAAAAGAAAGAAGGGATGATAGAAGGGAGGAAAGGAGGAGAAAGAGAGAGAGGAAGGGAGGGAGGGAAGAATGGGAGGAAGAAAGGAAGGGAAGGAGAGAGGGATGGAGGCAGCAAGGAAGGAATTTGGGAGGGTTGATATAGCTAGACCTTCATTCTGACCATAGAAATGCAATGTTGAAAATAGTTTAAATACAATAGACTTAAAACAAGAGATCCCAGCTGTGAGTGGTCCAAGGAAACGAAGTAGCCGGAATCTTCTCCCATGACTTTCAAAGAAAGCATTTTTAGATTAAAACTCAAATGATATCTTGCAAGGTTTCCACCGGCTTATTTGTAAAGCCTGCATTATCGATTTCTATCTGGCAAGTGAGTCCCAGATTTTGGCAGTTTATCAGAAAGAAGCTTCAGGAACCACACAACACAACCTCGAGAGGACACATATGGCCCCGGGTTCACCCTCTGCCAAACTCTCTGGAAGGTGGAACTTCCTTGCCTTGAAAGGGGCCTCTTTTGCTGAATTTACCAACCAAGCATCGCAAGACGCAGTGGCTCAGTGGCTAAGACGCTGAGCTTATTGATCAGAAAGGTCAGCAGTTCGGCGGTTCGAATCCCTAGCACCATGTAATGGAGTGAGCTCCTGTTACTCATCCCAGCTTCTCCCAACCTAGCAGTTCAAAAGCATGTAAAAATTCAAGTAGAAAAACAGGGACCACTTTGGTGGGAAGGGAACAGTGCTCAGTGTGCCTTCGAAGGCGTTTTGTCATGACTCCTCCATTTTACATGCAGTTGGATAAATAATAACGCTGCACATTTTGAGGCTCTGCACTCTCCCAATTTTCTGCTGGATCTATAAAAGCTTTTCTGGAGGAAGAGCCATTGTTTAATCCAAATGGAAGCAATAAATTTCAAAGGTTCTTCTATCGTTTCCCTTTTCTCTTGTTGTGGAGAAACCAATGATGGCCAGTTCAGAAGCCTTTGAAACTGAGCCTTTGAAGGATCATAGTGTGGTGGATTATCGAGATGAACTTTGTATAGGGTTAACAAAATAAGAAATAAAAGAAGGATCCTAGGGCTGCAAAATGAGTGGATAGCGTCTCACTGCAGATGCATATATAGATTCATACATGTGTGTAAAATTAAGTATGAAGATGAGACATAAGACCATCCTTTTTTTAAAATGATCATTTCTACTCGCTTCAGTTTATTATGGACATTAAATTAACATTTGGTCAGCCTTTCTAAGATCTTTGGACGATGGCAGATAATGATCGCCATAATTATCTAAGCAACCATAATACTTCTGGATTTATAAACAATTCATTACAAAGGTAAAATATGGAAGAAAAGGAGGAGGAGGAAGAGGAGAAGAGGAGGAGGAGGAGGAGGAGGAGGAGATGAACAACTGGATCACTTACAAAATCTCAGAGATTAGCAGACAAGACTTACATATTAGACGGTAGGCACCAACGTGCCTACCGTCCCTGTCCTATTGTTTCTTTTATTTTTCTTATATGTACCTATTTCATGTATTCATAACTATGTATATACTCATACCTATTATCTTGTAAGCGATTGACAAATCAAATCAAATAAATAAATAAAAATAAAACAAGTAAATAAATAAATAAATCCTAAGTCAAGAAGACTTCTGAATGACTGATGTTAATACGAGGTTTTGCATTATGATCCCAGCCTTTGAACTGTCACTCAAAAATCTAGATTGAGCCAGGAGTATTGGTGAAAACTCTTAGAAGATCAGATCACAAAATTAAAAAGCCTGTTTATGTCAACTTAATATCACTGAGCTTCTGATTCTCCAAGTATTGGTTTCCTGTCCTCTTGGGTTTCTTAGCATCGCAACTGACTGACTTCCGTAACCTCAAAGGACTCTCTGTCGAAGGCTTAATGGAGCTCTTTGACCTCCGCTTCAAAGCTTCCCTTCACTTGACACACTGACCTTCCTCACTTAACTCCATGCAGGTCATCCTCTTACATTTCCTACCCTTACAGATAATATGAGTTACCTCAGGAGTTTCATTATCACCCTCTCTTTTTTCACCCCTCATTTTATTTTTTATTTATTTTATTTTATTTGTTTGTTAAACAAGGTAACAGGTATAGGTATCAACGTGAACATGAAAAAAGGGAGGAAATACAGATAAATGGGAACATTAAGACAGCAATGGTGGGCACGCTGGTGTGCTCATGCACGCCTCATTTAAGGACCTCTTAGGAATGGGGTGTGGTCCATGGTAGACAGTTTGAGGTTGAAGCTGTGAGGGTTTGAGGCTGTAACCACGGAGTCGGGTAGGGCGTTCCAGGCGTTGACCACTCTGTTGCTGAAGTCGTATTGTCTGCAGTTGAGTTTGGAGCAGTTTATCTTGAGTTTGGATCGGTTGTTTGCCCGTGTATTATCATGATTGAGGCTGAAGAAGCCATCGACAGGCAAGATGTTATAGCAGACAATTTTGGGTATTATGCTTAGATCGGACCACAGGCAGCGCAGTTCCAGATTGTCCAGGCACAATTGTCCAGGCCCAATTCTATTGTGAGTGGAGGAGTGGAGAACTCTTCTCCAGAAATACCTCTGAACCAGCTCAATCGTGTTAATGTCCGATATACAGTGCGGGTTCCAGGCAGATGAGCTGTATTCGAGAATTGGTCTGGCAAAGGTTTTGTATGCCCTAGTTAGCAATTCAATGTTGCCGGAGAAGAAGCTTCGCAAAATTAGGTTAACAATCCTTAAAGCTTTTTGGGCAATGCAGTTTCAGTGAGCTCTGGGGCTCAGATCGTTTGAGATGAGAACTCCTAGGTCCCTGACAGAACGAGGGTTATCTACGAGGCATTGACCAATCTGTGACTGAAGTCATATTTTCTGCAATCGAGTTGGAGCACTTTACCTTGAGTTTGTATCGGTTGTTTGCCCGTGTATTATTGTGTTTAAAACTGAAAAAGTCATTGACAGGCAAGAAGATGTTATAGCAGACAATTTTGTGAACTATGTTTAGATCAGACCCCAGGAGGCGTAGTTCCAGATTGTCCAGGCCCACAATTTTGAGCCTGGAGGCAGAGGGAATTCTATTGTGGGTAGAGGAGTGGAGTAGTTTTCTCACGAAATACCTTCTGAAACCACTCAATTGTGCTAATGTCCAATATACAGTATGGGTTCCGGATGGATGAGCTCAGAGGTGGGATTCAGCAAGTTCTCACCACTTCTGGAGAACCAGTAGTGGAAATTTTGAGTAGTTTGGAGAACCAGCAAATCCCACCTCTGGTTGGCCTCGCCCCCATTTCTTCTCCATCGTCCGAGTTCCAGCTAATTGGCTAGGTCTTCTTTGGTTTCCCTGCACAGGAGAACGGAGCTGGAAAGCAGGTTAGTGGGGTGGGGAGGGAATGGGGATTTTGCAGTAACCTCCCCCTGCCACACCCACCAAGCCACACCCACCAAACCATGCCACGCCTACCAAGCTACGCCCACAGAACTGGTAGTCAAAATGTTTAAATCCTCTCACTGGACGAGTTGTATTCGAGGATTGGTCTGGCAAAGGTTTTGTATGCCCTTGTTAACAATTCAACGTTGCTGGAGAAGAAGCTTCGCAAAATAAGGTTATTAACTCTTTTTTTAAAAATACTTATTTTATTGATTAAATTATTAAAACATTGGACAATGTGTGATCATCTTGGCATTCCTTTTTGTTATACATGTTATAATATATAGTACATATTTTATAGACATTTGTACAATTAGTTTTTATCTGTAATTACCCATTCTACAAATCCTGCTTATTTTTTATTCTGGGTCCTTCCTTTCTTTTTTCATCATTGATAAAATTTATTTCATATCTTGTAGTATTCTGTCTCATCCTTATTTTTTTATTCCAATCTATCCATTTCAGCACACATCAATATTTTCTTTATCACCTCACCTTCACTGGGAATTTCTCTATCTTTCCATTTTTGGGCAAAAGTCATTCTTGTTGCCATGATAATATGTACTATTAGATAAATCTCATCTTTACTATACCTTTCTGTCATAATTCCAAGTAAAAATAATTCCAGTTTATAATCTATTTTCCATCCAGTCATCTCCTCTAACTACATCTGGATCCTACGCCAAAACTCCTGGGTTTTCTTATAAGACCATCATGTATGGAAACATATTCCATGTTCTTGGACACATTTCCAACAGTTTGGTGACAGGTTTTTATACATTTTAGCCAGTCTTGCTTGGGGGAGGTTTTACCTATAAAAATCTTTTATTTATTTATTGATTGATAGATTGTCAATTGCTTACAAGATAATAGATATAAGTAAAAACATAGTTATAAATACATGGATACATATAAGAAAAATAAAAATATATAAAAGAAACAATAGGACAGGGACGGTAGGCACGTTGGTGTGCTTATGCACGCCCCCTACAGACCTCTTAGGAAAGGGGTGAGGTCAATAGTAGACAGTCTAAGGTTAAAGTTTTGGGGGTTTGGGGGAAAAAAAACACAGTTTTATATAAGTTTTGTCAGAGTATATTCATGAACTGGAATAGAGCATGGTAAGAAGGTTAGCCAATGAATAGGTATAGCAACTAAGTCAGCCAATGAGGACTGTTTGGAAACTGAAACTAGAAGTTGCCTAGGCGTGGCTCTGTATTAAGCTCTGAAGCTATGTTGACCTCTGAGTCTGTCTATTGAAAATGAAACTGCTTCTCTCCTCTGCTGTGTGTCTTGCTTGCCTGCTGAACTAAAGTGAAGCTGATGTCTGTTTCTGAACTCTTGAGTTGATGTTCTGTTCTGAACCTGTAACATGCCTGCTTCTGTTTGAGTTTGGAGAAATGTTGGAGAAATCTACAGCTGGTATTGTAACATTTACTTTATATGTTTATAAAGAAGTTAAATGAAGCCTCAGCCATCTGTGTTTACTTTTCTGGTGCTGAATTTACGCTGCAATACTCTGAACAAGTTTTCCTTATATAATGTGGCAAGGTTAGCAACTCTTAAAGCCTTTTTGGCAATGCTGTTACAGTGAGCTCTGAGGCTTAGTTCGTTTGAGATAAGTACCCCTAGGTCCTTGACAGAGTGAGGGCCATCTACGAGATCACTTCCACATAACTTGTATTTGGTGTTCTGATTTTTTTTTTTTTTTTGCCAATGTGTAGGACAGAGCATTCATGGCATACCAGTTCTTAAAGATCTCATCCTGTAAGCCGTGTCTTCCCAAATTGGTGACCCGTCAGAGCCAGGGATCAACTTGAGGTTCCTCTGAAAGGGTCTCTCCATGGCTCCTTAAATGGGTGAGGTATGAGGATCTTTCCTCACCCTAGATGAGGAGAAGCAAGCCGGAAAATGTTCTCCCTATTCACTGTGCTCATTATGGTTGCTTGGCCCAGAGGACAGTCCGAGATGTACTAGAAGGATAAGCAATAACAAGGATTTCCAATGTCCAATTAGAATATTGAAGCTGAGCGATGCCTGGCTAGTTAACTGTGGACAATGCCTCCAAGCCCCTGAAGGGTTCTTCACCCATCATTGAGAACTCCAGGGTGGGGAGTTATTTTTAACTGAGAACATTTGTATTGCTACAACAGTGGCAAATGTAAAATATGACTTACGTAGTGTGTGAAATTATCTCCAGCTTTTGTGTGCCTTCCTTTTCATTTCTGTTTAGAGTAGCTGAGTTTGGCAGATCTTGAGAAGGTAAGAAGGGCTGGACTAGGGAACTTTCTCTCCCACTCTCCTTCCCTCCCTCCCTCCCTGTCTTCCTCTCCCCCTCTCTCTCTGCGATAGAAGAAAAGATTGTCAAACTACTTCTGTTCTTTGTGAAACAAGGTGTTTTTCTGACTTTCCCAAGGTATTTATTCTCCCTGAAGGTATAACATGCAACAGAAAAAGGGCAGTTTCTTAAAACATGGGCTGTAGCACTTAGCAATAGCCCTTAGACTTATATACCACTTCACCGTGCTTTTACAGCCCTCTCTAAGCAGTTTTACAAAGTCAGCCTATCACCCCCAATAATCTGGGTCTTCATTTTACCAACCCCTGAAGGATGAATGGTAGAGTCAACCTTGAGCTGGTCAGGATCAAACCACCGGCGGTGGGCAGAGTTTAGCCTGCACTACTGCATTCTAACCACTGGGAGGGAAGAAGGGAGGGAGGGAGGAAAGGAAGATAGCAATAGCACTTAGACTTATATACCGCTTCACAGTGTTTTCCAGCCCTCTAAATGGTTTACAGAGTCAGCCTCTTGCCCCCAACAATTTGGGTCCTCATTTTACCCATCTTGGAAGGACAGAAGGCTGAGTCAACCTTGAGTCTGGTGAGATTCGACCTGCCAAATTGCAGTCAGCCGGCAGTCAGCAGAAGTAGCCTGCAATACTGCGTTCTAACCACTGAGCCACTGGGGCTGAAACTTGGTCTGTGCCATCAAGTAAGGTCTATGACAATTTGATGAGGCCAACTCGCCACGACAAACTCACCACCACAGCTAGCTTGCCATAGAACAACTCACTGCGGGACAAAAGTTACACTCCTATCAAAGAAATAGTGGAATAGAATCACCAAAGAAAGGATGTAAAAGGAGGGCCAGAATGAAAGACGAATGTAAAAAACTAAAATGATTTTCTTATTTATTTTAAATAATTAATTTGAATTGTTAAATTGTCCAGTGGCAAGTTGGCCATGATGAGTTGTCCCATTTTACATCAGATATCAGGGAAGTTTGACCATTTTCTAATCACAGAGAATCTGGATAGATAGTTCTAGCCATCCATGAGTCTTCTGCAATCCTAATGAAAGGAGCCAAGCTGTGTGTGCTAAGAGTAACAGCCCATCCAAACTTCAGATTTTAACCAGCAGTGACGACTGTGAATTTTTCAAGCAGAGGGAATGCTTAAAAGAATCATTCTCCAGTATCAGGAGATATCAGCAGACATCTCCACCTGATTTGCAACAACAGACTGTTGTCTTATTTTTTTTTAAAAAAAAATTGGCATTTCAATTAGTTTTCCACAACAACGGAGCAGAGAAGATTATCTGCAGGCAATATGGTTAATGTTTTTTTGGGGGGGGGAGTCATTCTCTTTATCACAGATTTTTCCAGCCCCTCCTCTTTTGTCTCTCTCATTCCTCTCTTCTTTCTCTAAATTAATGGATCCTCGGAAGGAAACGACACAGTAGGACTTTATCTGTCTCCGTCAGCATCATAACTGTCTGAAAACTTTATCTGTCTCTCTCAGCATCATAACTGTCTGAAAACTGAACCATTGGGGATCAAATATGTGGTGGTAGGAGAAGTGGGGGAAAGAGGGAGGGAGGGAGGGAGGGAGGGAGGAGAGATAAAGGAAGGGAGGTTGGAAGGAGGAGGGAGGAAAGAATGTGAGAGTGAAAGTGTCAGCCTTGGAAGCTTGTGTCAGAGTTTATTGGGTTGGGGTTTCTTAGTTGGAACCCTGTCAGAGAGTGAGTCCTAGAGAGAGAGAGAGGGAGGGAGGGAGGGAGGGAGGGAGGGAGGGAGAGGGGGAGAGAGAGGGGGAGAGAGATTGCATCAGATGATATAAAGTGGAGGAAAAAACAAATCCCTGGGTGCATCTTTAGAAAAGATGAAACAAAAAGAAACAGAGTACAGATATATACGGTAGTACTTTATCCTAGAATTTTAATCCCAGTGCATGTCAAGAAAAAAAATCCCTTTAAGGGATTTAAAACTCTGTAAGATACATTCAAATGATCCTTAGAAAGAGGAAGGTTTCTGTAGTAAAGTATAGATGTGCCTTATTTATTTCTCTTTCATTTTCCTGATTTGGGCAGTTTCAGGACCCTTCTATTTGCAATTAAGCAATGCCTTGGCATATTGCAGTTGTTCCACCCTGTTCTCTTTCCCTTCGGGTCACAAGACCCAGAGGTCAAGCGGACGTAGCCTGATCTTTATGCTTCCCAGTGTACTCCGACACAGAAACCCAGAAAGTTGCAGGTATCAGTAGATCACAAATGCACACATACATGTATGTTCACCATATTACTTCCAATAGAAGAAAATGTTGGTAGCTCAGGGTTGAACTCGGGGCTCCTTGGTGCTCTGTGGGCTTGGTTGGGTTTTTTTTTTGCTAACATTTCATGACACCGTAAAATAAGTTCTTCTTTTAGTATTTGCACTGCAGTGCAGCATGCAAACTATAAGGATTTGATCACTCCCACCTCTGCTGCTTCCATAGTCCCCCTTCTTTGAAGTTGCATTATTTAGTTCACACTGTTGCATGCGTGCGGCCATACTTCTCTTTAATTAATTAGAATTTAGAATAGTCGAGTTGGAAAGGACTTTGGAGCACTGTTCTAGGTTGGGATTCAAATTTTTTTGCTACCGGTTCTGCGGACATGGCTTGGTGAGCATGGCATGGCCTGGCGTGGCTTGGCGGGCGTGGCAGGGGAAGGATACTGCAAAGTCCCCATTCCCTCCCCATCCCACTAACCTGCTTTCCAGCTCTATTCTCCTGTGCAGGGCAACCAAAGGAGACCCAGCCAATCAGCTGGGACTCAATGGGAGGCAGAGAAGAGATGGGGTTGGCGGGGCCAGTCAGAGGTGGTATTTGCTGGTTCTCTGAATGACTCAAAATTTCCGCTACCGGTTCTCCAGAACCGGTCAGACCCTGCTGAATTCCACCACTGCTTTGGAGGTCTTCTAGCTCAAACAGGAGACACCAAATGCCTTACACCATTTCAGATGAATGGCTATCCAATCTCTTCTTAAAAGCTTACAGTGATGGAGTAGCCACAACTTCTCAAGGCAAGGTGTTCCATTAGTTGATTGCTCTCACCATTAGGAAATTTCTCCTTACTTCTAGGTTGCTTCACTCCTTGGTTAGTTTCCATCCATTGTTTCTCCTCTTGCCTTTTGGTGCTTTGGAAAATAGTTTGACCCCCTCGTCTTTGTAGGAGACCCTCAAATATTGGAATATTACCCCTATTCCTTCTTTTCACTAGACTAGATGTACCCAATTCCTGCAACCATTCTTCGTATGTTTTAGCCTCCATCCCCCTAATCATTTTGTTGCTCTTCTCTGCATCCTTTCTGGAGTGTCAACATCTTTTTTGTATTGTGGTGAGCAGAACTGAATGCAGTATTCCAAGCGTGGTCTTACTAAGGCCTTGTAGAGGAGTACTAGAGCTGCACGTGATCCTGACAATGACAATGACAACAAGCAAGATATTGATAAAAATCAGAATATAGGCTCAGTAATAATGGGATCTATCACCCAATTCCAATCATTGACCGTTAGGGTGGATAACCATGACCGTCGCCTTCCCTCAATCACTACAATTGCATCTTGTGAAACCACTTTGTAGTGTTATTATTTTTTAAATTTGGCATTCATCTTTTTTCCTCCTGCCTTTCTCCGCAATTGAGTTTCGGGACCAAACACATCCTTTTCTGCAATGGATTTTTTTTTTTTCAGTCTAGCCTTGGATGAAGGATGGAAATTGTCAAAAAATATTCTTCTGAAGTGAGATGACTCATCCGAGCAGAAGACGCTGCCTTGATTTTTCCATCATCAGGCTTCTGTATTGTGTTCGTCTGGTATATATATCAGCGATATATATATCTATATCAGCGATATCTGATATCATAGCTGTCTTCCTCTCCTGAGGGTGTGGGTAGGGAAGGGCAGGGTAGAAGAAGAGGAGCGGGTCATGGAATTTGAGTCATCAAAGGTTCTCAAACAACATGTTCACACATTCTTCCTTTGCATTGTCCTGGTTTCGCTGATTTAGGAAAGCAAATCACAGTCCTTTCTTTTTTTTTTTGTATAAAAAGGTTCTCTTGATAGATGTAGATTTTTGGAAGGACATGGCTGGTCACCACAGAAAACATCTCGCTGAATGACAATCTGATCTAACTGGGATATTTTAAGGCTATAACCCCAGTTTACTGACCCACATAAAGAAATACAATTTGTAATAACAATAGCACTTAGACTTGTATACCACTTCATGGTGCTTTCCAAACCTCTCCAGGCCATTTACAGAGTCAGCCTCTTTCCCCCAACAAACTGGGTCCTTATTTTACCCACCTCAAAGGATGGAAGGCTGAGTCAACCTTGAGCCAGTGAGACTCAAACTCCTTATAGTCAGCAGAGTCAGCCTGCAATACCACATTCTAACCACTGCACTACCACTGCTCTGGTGTAACTGTTGGCAGTTGGCAGAGTTAGCCTGCAATACTGCATTCTAGCCACTGCTGCTCATGGATGGATGGGCGGATGGACCGATGGATGGACCGATGGATGGACCAATGGGTGGATGGGCAATAGCAATAGCACTTAGACTTATATACCGCTTCACAGTGCTTTTTAGCCCTCTCTAAGTGGTTTACAGAGTCAGTATATTGCCCCCAACAATCTGGGTCTTCATTTTACCAACCTCGGAAGGATGGAAGGCTGAGTTAACCTTGAGTTGGGCAGGATTGAATTGTTGGCAGTCGGCAGAGTTAGCCTTCAGTGCTGCCTTCTAACCACTGTGCCCCCACAGCTCAAACAATACATCACAAGAAAGCACCAGGCTGCAGTAATGTAATCCATACTTGACACTCACAGCAGACTAGCTGCCTTGCTAAACAAAATAACAAAACAACATCATTAAAGGGGATGAAGCCAGGGACAGAGAACAAATGTGTTTGGAGACTGAAACTCAGGGTAGACACAAGTGCCAGAAGTATGGGTGGTACCCTCAACACAGAACCTGTTGTCCAACAGTCTTGACAGCACAATAGGGCGCATTGTCTTCTTGTGTTTGGAACCCTCTGAACTCTTTGACTTCAGAAAAAGAGGAATCTGTTATAGCTCATGCATTGTGTTTGGTTTGAAAGCTATCAGGCAGATCCTTGGGAGAAATTACAATGAACACTTTGGGAAGGAAACGAAAGGAATATACACTAAGGAATTCTATCCATGAGCAGAAGGGCCAGCGTTGGAAAGTTATACGCAGACACCGTAAACTCATTAAAAACTGGCTTGGAAATAGGCCAAAACAAAATGTTTACTAACTGCTAACCACCCTTGATAAACTTATAATTTATAGATTGGTTGCACTCATAATCAAAGCATATTTAAAATATATATTTTTAAAGGATATTTGATGAGCAATGATGGAGAAGAAACCATGTGGCCATGAGAAACTGTTGGGTAAGGAAGGCCAAATCCCACCGGTGGGGTCGTTGTCGTCTTCTTTTGCTGTCCTTCACCTCATTCTATCTTCTTTCTGTATCATTTCTCAATGTTATTTTAGAAGCTGCGTATTCATATCCATTTTGACATATTCTTGGAAGCATTTCTGTTAACGTAATGAATTGTTGTGCACCTATTTGCTTCATGTGTGCTTTAAGTATATATTTGTCTTTGATTCTTCAGTCCAATTCAAAAACGCTGGCAAAATTTCAACCTAAATTGATAAAAAAAACAACAACCACATAATCTGCAATTTCAGTTTGATGTCAGTGTCTCTTCTGTTGCTATTCTTGAATTGTGATTCATTTTAGGGCCTTGTGTATGATAGTGAAGGAAGGAGAAAGAGAGAGGGAAGGAAAGAAGGAAAAGAGGGAGCAAGGGAGGTAGTGAAGGGAGTGAGTGAGGAGAGGGATGGAGGGAAAGAAGGAAGGAAAGAAGGAAAATAGGGACCAAGGGAGGGAGGGGAGGGAAGAAAGAAAGAAAGAAAGAAAGGAAAGGAAAGGGATGAGAAATGGATGGATGGATGGATGGATGGAAGGAAGGAGGGAAAAGGGAGAAAGAAAGGAAGGAAGGGGAGGGATGAGAGATGGATGGATGGAAGGAAGGAAGGGGAGGGATGAGAGATGGATGGATGGAAGGAAAAGGAAGGAAGGAAGGAAAAAGGAAAAAAGAGAGAAAGAAAGAAAGAAAGAGAGGGATGAGAATTGGATGTATGGAAGAAAAGGGATAAGAGATGAATGGATGGATTGATGGATGGAATAAAGGAAGGGAGGAGAGAAAAGGGAGAAAGGAAGGAAGAGGGGTGGGATAAGAGATGGATGGAAGGAAGGAGGATAGGAAGGAAGAAAAGAAAGAAGGAAAGAAGGGATGATAGAAGGGAGGAAAGGAGGAGAAAGAGAGAGAGGAAGGGAGGGAGGGAAGAATGGGAGGAAGAAAGGAAGGGAAGGAGAGAGGGATGGAGGCAGCAAGGAAGGAATTTGGGAGGGTTGATATAGCTAGACCTTCATTCTGACCATAGAAATGCAATGCTGAAAATAGTTTAAATACAATAGACTTAAAACAAGAGATCCCAGCTGTGAGTGGTCCAAGGAAACGAAGTAGCCGGAATCTTCTCCCATGACTTTCAAAGAAAGCATTTTTAGATTAAAACTCAAATGGTATCTTGCAAGGTTTCCACCGGCTTATTTGTAAAGCCTGCATTATCGATTTCTATCTGCCAAGCGAGTCCCAGATTTTGGCAGTTTATCAGAAAGAAACTTCAGGAACCACACAACACAACCTCGAGAGGACGCATCTGGCTCCTGGTTCACCCTCTGCCAAACTCTCTGGAAGGTGGAACTTCCTTGCCTTGAAAGTGGCCTCTTTTGCTGAATTTACCAACCAAGCATTGCAGGACGCAGTGGCTCAGTGGCTAAGACGCTGAGCTCATTGATCAGAAAGGTCAGCAGTTCGGCGGTTCGAATCCCTAGCACCATGTAATGGGGTGAGCTCCCGTTACTTCTCCCGGCTTCTCCCAACCTAGCAGTTCAAAAGCATGTAAAAATTCAAGTAGAAAAACAGGGACCACTTTGGTGGGAAGGCAACAGCGCTCCGTGGGCCTTTGAAGGCATTTCGTCATGCTGACCACATGACCACAGAGACATCTTCGGACAGCGCTGGCTCTTCGGTTTTGAAACGGAGATGAGCACCGCCCCCTAGTGCCGGAAACGACTAGCACGTATGTGCAAGGGGAATCTTTACCTTTACCTATCGCCCAAGTATGAAAATGTGAGAAGATTATGCATCCTGCAACCTGTAAAAAAGAAATCCCAGACTTGAATCTTGCTAGCAAATAGGACCATCATGGTGACAGGACAAGAAAAAATGGATGGAAATTAATCAAGGAGAGAATCAATCTAGAACTAAGGAGACATTTCCTGACAGTGAGAACAATTGATTAGTGGAACTGGTTGCTTTCAGAAGTTGTGAGTGCCCCATCACTGGAGGCTGAAATGTCTGAAATGGCATAGGGTCTCCTACTTGAGTAGGGAATTGGACTAGAAGACCTCTAAGGTCCCTTCAAATTCTGTTATTCTGTAATGTGATAAAGGAAGAACAACGTCTAAATGAGCAACACCCAACCAATGGAACAGAAGATGCCTTCAGAAGTTGTGGGAGCTTCATCCCTGGAAGCTTTCAAGAAGAAACTGGACTGCCATTCATCAGAACTGATGTAGGGTCTCCTACTAGGGCAGGGGGTTGGACTAGATGACTTACAAGGTCCCTTCCAACTCTGTTACTCTGTTCTGTACAATCGGTTTGGAATCTTTTGGGCACCAGGGTCTGCACACCGAAGTGACCATGGTTTTGCATGCTGCCTGCACAGTGGTTTGTTTCAAAAATATTTCCTACCATTTTGGAGCTTGCTTTGGAGCTTGCTTCACACGCACATGTGCAGTGGTCAAACTCCACCCTCTGAATCAAGTGGTGAGTTGTGCAGGTGTGCCTATTGTGTGTGCGCGCCAAATGTATGAATCGTGCAGGCGTAGGTCTCAGGGACGGCTCTTTCCTGTTGAGCTGTACTGTTTTTTAGATGAGCTGAGGCGTGGCAATCTGCTCTGCCATGCGAATCAGTTGAGCTAATAAACAGCAGAATACAGGAGAGGTGAGAGCCATGTAGGGGTTATGTAGAGGTCATAGCTGGCTCTATAGGCAAAATACAAATCCTAGTTCTTTGTCTGAGCTATGTTTGGTTGAAGTTTGAGTGATGCAATGAAGGGGCTTGTGTTCTGAAAGGGTGTTGAGTAATTCCAATTGTGGCTTAATGGCTTTTTCCTGAAGGATAATTCCCGGGGTGGGATTCTACCGGTTCGCACTGGTTTGGTAGAACCCATTGTTACGATTCCTGGTAGTTCAAACAACCAGTAAAACAGGCCCCTGGCTGGTAGGAGGTAAGAGTAGAGGTGGGTCAAAATTTTCCCTACTGGTCCACCAAGACTGGTCAGAACTGGCTGAATACCACCACTGTGCTTGCATCCCATGGATGGAGTTTTGCTGGCTGTGGATTTCTGAGAATTGAAGTCCACAAGTCTTGAGTTGCCAAGGTTGGAGACCCCTGATTTAAGGGATACCATTTTATGCGCTACACACAGCATCGTAGCAGATTCCTTGCAGCAGTTACTGGCACAGGTCTACTAGCCACCTGGGATCTGCTGAAGAAGAGGTCCCCATTGGCCAGTCTTCTCCTCTTCGTGGTGCATAGACATGCCTGGGCATGTGTCTTGCCTAAGATAGCCTTGTTTACAGCTTTGTTTTGAGATGGCAGCAGAGATAGTCAGAGTGGCTGTTTCTAAGGATCCAGCAATGCCTGATTTCAGTTTGGGAGATCTCTGCAAAATGTTTCTTTATGCGCAATCCTTTGATCATTTAGCATGTCCAATACTTCTTCATAACCCCCTTCCAAAGTGATTCACAAAATGGCATGCAAAACAAAGGAATCAACCTTCCAGCGAACCGGACCTGGGAAACAAGCTATGTTTCTCCAATGTCACCCCTGGGGCCAGCCAACCACATCCTCCAGATGAGCATGGGACATTAGTTTATATTCCTCTTGCAGATAGATCTATCTTGCACCTGCTTTTTAATAGATTAACAGAGTTGGAAGGGACCTTGTAGGTCATCTAGCCCAACCCCCTGCCCAAGCAGGAGACCCTACACCATTTCTGACAGAGGGCAGTCCAGTCTCTTCTTGAAAGCCTCCAGGGATGAAGCTCCCACAACTTCTGAAGGCAGCTTCTGTTCCATCGGTTGCTTGTTCTCCCTGTCAGAAAATTTCTCCTTATTTCTAGGTTGAATCTCTCCTTGCTCAATTTCCATCGATTATTCCTTGTCTAACCTTCAGGTGCTTTGGAAAATAGCTTGACTTCCCCCTCTCTGTGGCAGCCCCTCAAATATTGGAAGACCGCTATCATGTCTCCCCTGGTCCTTCTCTTCCCTAGACTAGCCAGGCCCAGTTCCTGTAACCGTTCTTCGTATGTTTTAGTCTCCAGTCCCCTCATCATCCTGGTTGCTCTTCTCTGCACTTTTTCTAGAGCCTCAACATCTTTTTTATAGCATGGTGACCAAAACTGGATGCAGGACTCTAGGTCTGGTCTTACTAAGGCTTTATAGAGCGGTATTAGTACCTCCCTTGATCTTGATTGTATCCATCCCTCTGTTAATGCAATTTAAGATTGCATTGGCTTTTTTGGCTGCCATCTCACACTGTTGGCTCATATTTAACTGGTTGTCCACTAAGACTACAAGCTCGTAACAATCAGAAATAGTTTGGATGTACAGTAGGAGAGTTTGCTTTTCAAATTGTCACCGAGAAGAACACTGGAGCCAGCTGTAAAGGGTGGAAAGCGAAGCTTTCAATGGCAAGCTGGCCAAAATGCCTGTGAATCTCCTGATTACACCAGACAGCCTCTCTTTTCACCTACTCCGTGAAGCTGTGAAGCACATCCTCAAAGGAACAGTTTCCATTCATGAAAGTTCTAGCAAAGCAACCTGTGGAACGGCGTGCCTCTCGAAGCTGTGGGTGCTCCATCTTTGGAGGTTTTTAAGAGGAGATTGGGTGACCGTTTGTCTGAAGTGGTATAGGATTTCCTGCTCAAGCAGGGGGTTGGACTAGAAGACCTCTGAGGTCCCTTCCTTCCAGCTTTGTTCTTCTGCTATTCAAAGCCACGCACCTGGTCTTTAGGATGCCCCTCTGAACGAAGGACGTCCGTTGGAACCTGTTGGCTAAACCTACAAACCTCTTTGCCTCCAATGGAACAGAAGTTGCCTTTGGAAGTGTTGGGAGCTTCATCCCTGGAAGCTTCCAAGAAGAGGCTGGACTCCCATCTGTCAGAAATGGTGTAGGCTCTCCTGCTTGGGCAGGGGGTTGGACTAGATGACCTACAAGGTCCCTTCCAACTCTGTTCCTCTGTTAATCCAGTGACATGCTCTCAACAAATGATCCTTAAAAAGGACCCCTTGCCCCTCCCATCACCACTTCTTCCTGGGGCATAAAATGTTTCCATCAACCTTTTTAACCATGTTTATCCTCTTCTTTTTTTTTTCTCTCTCTTTTCAAAAAAAATCCCTTTAAGCTAGTTATGTGTGCCTGTTGTTAGCCTTCCTTGTGCTGCTCAGCCTGGCAGAGACAGTTGTGCCAGATGCTCCTGGCATTTAGCAAATGGAGCCTCTCTTTTTATATCGAGGCAGAGGAGGGAAGGGCAGGGCAGGGCAGGGGAGGGGAGGAGAGATCAACGGACAATGTTTCCTGTGCTACTTTCTTCTCTTGCTGAGATAGAAGAGCAGGGGAAGGACCACATCCATTCCCCACCTCTTGTCCTCGGCTATACCTATATATTTATATTTATCCGATAGTCCATTTAACAAATCAATTAATCAATCAATCAATCAGCACAGCGAGGGAAGGAGAGGCCAAAAGAGAGGCTGGAAACTTGGGATTTTCAAGGAGGGCAGCGGGTGGCGGAGGGGGAAGAATGAAAATGGACCGGTTTCGAAGCCCGTAGGGTCCCTCTCCTCCTCTTCTGAGGCTCCTCCAGATGCCAGGAAGGGTCAGAGGGGTTCATTAAACGGTGGAGGGAAGTCATTATTCTCACAGACCGGGCAATTTATTGGAGGAGCTAATTTCCTACCATTACCAAAAATGCACCGTATTTAATTGAAGTTGGGAGGAGCTTGCCAAAGTTAGCGGAGTCATAAAGAGAGGGAGGGATGCGGTTTGGGAGTCCTTTTCAGGATAAAAAAGAGGTTTTGTTTGCTTTTTTTTTTTTTTTGCTATGGAAATCATAAAGAGTCCCTTCCTTCCTTCCTTCCTTCCTTCCTTCCTTCTTTCCTTCCTTCCTTCCTTCTCTCATCCTTACCTCCTCCCTCCCTCCCTTCCATTCATCTCATCCCTCCCGTTCCTCCCTCCCTCCCTCCCTTCCTTCCTTCCTTCCTTCCTTCCTTCCTTCCTTCCTTCCTTCCTTCCTTCCTTCCTTCCTTCCTTCCTTCCTTCCTCCCTTCCTTCCTTCCATCTCTCATCCTTACCTCCTCCCTCCCTTCCTCCCTTCCATTCATCTCATCCCTCCCGTCCTCCCTCCCTCCCTTCCTTCCTTCCTTCCTCCTCCTCCCTCCTTCCTCCCTTCCTTCCTTCCTTCCTTCCTTCCTTCCTTCCTCCCTTCCTTCCTTCCTCTCTCATCCTTACCTCCTCCCTCCCTTCCTCCTTCCATTCATCTCATCCTCCTCCCTTCCTCCCTTCCTTCCTTCCTTCTTCCTCCCTCTCTCCCTCCCTCCCTTCCTCCCTTCCTTCCTTCCTTCCTTCCTTCCTTCCTTCCTCCTTCCTTCCTTCCATCTCTCATCCTTACCTCCTCCCTCCCTTCCTCCCTTCCATTCATCTCATCCCTCCCCCTCCCTCCCTCCCTCCTCCCTCCCTCCTCTCCCTCCTCCTTCCTTCCTTCCTTTTTCTTCATCCCCTCCTTCCTTTCATCCACCTCTCATCGCCTTCTTCCTTCCCTCTCATCTCCCTCCCTCCCTTCTCTCATTCCTCCTCCCTCCTCCCTTTCTTTTTATCTTTCTTTCTGCCAATCAGGTGCCATTTCCAGGGAACATGGTTTGATCTCTTAACCTCTCCCTTTGAAAGTTGCTGTTGTCATTTTTTTATGCAACAGAAGTGGAAAATTATCAAGCACCAGGGGCATAATCATAATAATGTTACGTAATTAATCCTGCTTAATTTTCTGTATGTTGAAATTAAATCCAACATGAGGTCCATTAGCCACTGCCTAAATTGAAAGCGGTTCTTTTCTGAGCACAATTTCATAGATGGTGTTTAACAGGATTTATTAAGAAAAACGGGGTGGGAGCAGGCCTTGGATTATCACACCAGAACGTGGATATATTTTGACCATTGCTTGTAGATGCCAACGAGCCAATGGCTTCTGGAAGTGGGCAAAGGATCCCAAATGATTCAACCTACATTGTAATACACAGGCTGACCTTTATTTTTGCATATGCAAAATACCTAGCCAAGTAAGTTTGTTTGTTTGTGTTTGTTTGTTTAAATATATTTGCTTCCACACAAGAGGTGGAGCTGTACAGTATTGTGATTTCCTGATCTCATGAATGACTGTAACTCTCATCAAAGTAATGAATGCTTTAACTTCAAATGCATACGTGTGATTTTCTAATCCAAATTTTAGATTTAAAGTTTCCTGCTTATCCTTTTCTATTTCTCTGATCACCATTAAATAGAATAGAATAGAATAGAATAGACTGGAATAGAATAGAATAGAATTCTTTATTGGCCAAGTGTGATTGGACACACAAGGAATTTGTCTTGGTGCAAATACTCTCAGTATACATAAAAGAAAAGATACAGTCATCAAGAGTCAAGAATCATCAGGTCCAACACTTAATAACACAGGGTACAATAAGCAATCAAATCATACTAGGAAACAGTTAATATAAATCGTAAGGATACAAGCGACAAACTTACAGTCCTAAAATCACAAGTGGGAGGGGATGTGTGATAAGGAGTGATGAGAAGATTAACAGTAATAGTAGTGCAGACTTTGTCAATAGTCGGACAGTGTTGAGGGAATTATTTGTTTAGCAGAGTGATGGCTTTCAGGAAAAAAAACTGTTCTTGTGTCTAGTTGTTCTTGTCATTGGGAACAATTCCGCCCCCGCTATATTTGCACTGAATTCAGTTCTGACTGGGGAATTCTGGGAGTTGAAGCCCACACATCAGTTAAAGTTGCCAGTTTCGAGAAACACTGGTCTAATGAATTCCTATTTACTCAGACAACTATTTTGGTAACTATATCATGGAGGAAACTACACATTTCCCACCATTTAAAAGTTGATGCTCCTCCCCAACACCTCTCTTGTGTCATGGACACAGTCCTGACAGACAGAATAACAGAGTTGGTAGGGACCTTAGAGGTCTTCTAGTCCAAGCAGGAGATCCTATACCCGGGATGGCGAACCTATGGCACACGTGCCACAGGTGGCACACAAAGCCATTTGTGTGGGCACGCGAGCCCCAGACAAACTTACCTGCACTGCGCATGCGCGCTCCTCCCAGCTGATTTTTGGCCTGTTTTTGGCCTTTTTTGGCCTCCCAGAGGCTTGAGGGAAGCCTCTGCAGCATTTGGAGGTTGAAAAACAGGCCCTTTTCCTCACTTCTTGTATTTCCGGAAATACCAGAAGTGATGAAACGGGCCCATTTTTCGGCCTCCAAAGGCTGCAGAGGCTTCCCTCAAGCTTTTGGGAGGCCAAAAAAGGCCTCAGGGCCGAAAATCAACCAGGAGCCATAGTGCAGGTAAGGGGGCAGTGTGTGGGGGGGATCGTGCGTGCATTTGAAGGGGGCGTGGGAGGCCCCATGTGCATTGCCTTCTGGGTGCTGGCACGTGAGCGTGCACGCGTGAGCAAGCACACAATTTTTGGCACAAGAGCCCCAAAAGGTTAGCCACCACTGTCCTATACCATTGCAGACAAACAGCCTGTCCGATCTCTTCTTAAAAGCCTCCTGTGATGGAGTTTTTAAAAACCTACAAAACTTTGGAGTAGTCACAAAACATTGGAGAAGAAAGCAGAATAACAACAGAGTTGGAAGGGATCTTGAAGGTCGTCTAGGCCAACCCCCCTCCCGACACACATACACAACCTGCCAAGAGAGCACTCACAAACCACATGGGATTAACTCACTATTTTTCTTCTGCTTAGAGGCAGATATTTCTCTCTCTGGATAGAATGAGACTATATCTACTGAAAAAACCTCCGCATTGGTGACAGGAAGGGCATCCGGCCAGTAAGCATTCAGCTCCATTGAGTTGCCCAAACTCCACCCCACAAGGGATTATGGGGTCATTAAAAGAAGAAGATGATGATCTCTTTCTTCTGTTCTCACATAGAACTGTTAACCAGAGGAGGTTACCTTAGTACTGACAGTGTTTCCTAGTTTGGGAAGTGAAACATCTGCAAGAAAACAACCAACGGCCCCCTCATTTTAACCCTGAGCTACAAATATTCTCCTTTATTGGTTAGCTTAGCCTCTGACTATCCCTGTGCTGTCCAGACAGTATATAGTTAATTGGGAAGTGGGATAGTTAGTTAAGAATTGGGAACTGTCCCCTTAAGGGAATGCCTTGTGGTAGATGTAGTTAATGCATCCTGGGAAATGTAGTTCATGTCATGTGGTCACATCTGTAATCCAGATTGGTCACTGAATTGACCCTTGGTTGGGTTGTGGGGAGGTTCCTTCACTCTTGCCTGGACCCCAGCAGCCTGCTGGTGCCTCACCCCCTTGATCCTTCATTATGGGATAAAAGATCACTATTCTTTTACACTATGAAGTCAGCTGTGCGAAGAATTGGATATTAGATGGATCTCGACATAACCATGAGTTACCTTGAGGATTCCTAATATAATGCAAGAAAGAAACTTTGTATGGAAGACTTTGTAGAGTTTGCCTGTCTGTCTTTATACATTCAGCCAGTCATTATAAAAGACAGAACAATCCCTAATATTAACTAGCTCTTTCTTCCCTTGACCTAGCTCAGCACAGAACAGGGTTTGATATTTCTGAAATCCACAAGGGACATCTCTCCTTCCACAAGTGTGAAAAATGATCGTTTTTTTCAGTGTTGTTGTAACTTCAAACAGTCACTCAGTGAACTGTTGTAAGTGGAGGACTACCCGTATTATATCTTTCCAAATAAAAGCAATAATAGAGTTTAAATTTAAGGACCATTTCCTTCCAAACAGAACTCTTTAATCTCTTTAGTAATTTCTACCCCTTTTTACTTGGGAGACCAGAACCTTATACTGTAAGAATATAATGCTATGACATGATCTGGATTTAATAATAATCCTAATAACTGACTTTATAGATATTTGTGCCATGGATGACATGAATCTCATCTCTTTATTATTTTTCTTTACTTGCTCACTTCTCTGGGAAACTTACTGTATTTAACCTTTACCTAGTTTATTTCTCTTCTTTTTCTTTCTTTGCACTGCATCATTCAACCCACACTTTTTCTTTAATATTTGGCCATTTTAACGATAAAAAATTAATTGAAAGGAAATGCAAAAGAAAAACAAGAAAGTGATTAGGGGGCCTGGAGGCTAAAACGTACGAAGTACGGTTGAAGGAATTGGAAATGTCTAGTTTAAGGAAAAGAAGGACTAAGGGAGACATGAGAGCAGTCGTCCAATATCTGAGGGGCTGCCACAAAGAAGAGAGGGTCATCAAGTTATTCTCCAAAATATTTGAGGACAAGACAAAGCGCCATGGATGGAAACTAATCAAGGAGAGAACCAACTTAGACCTAAGGAGGAATGTCCTGACAGTGAGAACAATTAATCAGTGGAACTACTTGCCTCCAGAAGTCGTGGATGCTCCAACACTGGAGGATTTTAAGAAGTGACTGGACAGCCATTTGTCTGAAATGGTATAGGGTTTCCTGTCTGTGCAGTGGGTTAGACTAGAAGACCTTCAAGGTCCCTTCCAACTCTGTTATTCTGTTAAAAGAAATCAGGCACAAAGTTGTAACTTGCTTTGTTGTCCATTTGCTTTGATAATCCCTTGCCTTTGAAACCTGTCAGTTCACCAGTCCCTTGGTGATGAAAATACTCAGGGCCAGTGGGAATGGCATAGCTTTCCTCTTCCTGTAGGTTAGGTCTATTGCCTGCTGCTCATTTCAGTGGGTCAATTCCCCTAATTTTCGTATCATTCTTTACAAAAATATTAACTTTATTGGCATTGACCCGCTCTCCTCCCTGTCAGCGTCTTCATTTTATGATAATGTTCTCCCACTTTTCTATTAACAGAGCAGCCATGCAGCAGATAATTAAAAATAAACAGTCTTAAAAATACAACCTATATTTAAAAGAATGCTTTTACATCTTATAACGTTTAAGCACTGGGAATCTACGGTGTAATTACATGGCGGTATGCAAGTTGACACCCAGAGAAAGAAATAAAAATTACTGTAACATTTAAACACTGGATCAGTCAGAAAAGTGTGAACAGCTAGAGGAAGGAGCAAATAAAGGCACCCAGGGGAAGAGAAAATCCAGTAAAATAAAATGAGGTCTTTTGTGACTGAAACAATGTTGGAATCAGACAAGCTTCACATAGTCTGAGCTTCTCCTTAAATGAGTGGACGCAGGCGTAGGATTCAGCCGGTTCGGCCCGGTTCAGGAGAACCGGAAGTTAAATTTACATCTCGTTTGCCAAACTGGTAGTTGAACCAACCTGCCCTGCCCTCCCAGGAGTCTCCAGGTGGACCATTTTGGATCCAGGTAAGTGTGGAGTTTCTGGGAGAGTGAAAAACGGGACAAACCGGAAGCTCCAGAAGTCTAGAAACAGGCTTGTTTCCAGCTTCTAGAGCCCAGGGGAGACCGTTTTTGCCCTCCCAGAGGCCCAAGGGAAGCCTCCGGACTCTGGGGAAGGTGAAAAACAGTTGAACCGGAAGTTCTGGTAGGCCACACCTACCGTGGCCATGCCCACCCAGCAACCGGGCAGAGAACTGGTTATTGGGATTTTTGAATCCCACCCCTGCTTAGACTCCATCAAGACTCTTTGACAGCCTGAATTCCCTGGAGAAGTCAAATATGGAATCGATTTGTGAATGAACCAAACTGAAGTCATTACTGTGTTCAAATGAAGCCATAAACTCTGTGCATATATGAAGAGCCAGATACAGATTAGGAGAGCTGGAAGGGACCTTGGAGGTCATCTAGTCCAACACCCCACCCAAGCAGGAGACCCTACTACACCATTTCAAACAAATGGCTGTCCAATCTCTTCTCAAAATCCTCCAGTGATGGAGCTCCCACAATGTCTGAGATCCTTTCAAGAGATCCTTGGATTTCTTGAAAAGGGCACTGTGTGATGAGATTGATGCACAAAGAATCCTGGTTATAGGTGCAGAAAAAGATCCTGGCATAAGATCAGAACTCTGAAAGGAATGATTCGCTATATGCATGCCTTTTGTCATGCCCCTGTCGGAGTCTGAATCCAAGGAGGAAGACGAACAACTGACAGGGAATGGGAGAGTGGCTCCATTGGCTGTGGAGGATACTGGCGAAGGGTAAAGTCTGGATGGGCAGAGCAGGAGAGAGGTAGAACAAGGGAGAGGGGGTTCAGACCAAGGCCCTCCCCTCTTCATCCTAGGGCACACAGAAGAGAGCTATGTGGGTTGCATGGCTTACGGGGGAGGAAAGGGCCCTGATTCCCTTCATTAGCCATACCTGGGAATGCAAATTTAAAAGAAATGCATGCTGAGTGCTGGGAGAAAACATGAGTTTATCTTGTGTTGACTTTGGTTATCTGTGTTCCTGGCACCTTCCCAACCGTGTTGAGTTATTGCCATGCCTTCACATCTGGAATTCTTGCTCCTGCCCTGTTGAACTAATCACCTTATTTTGCCTTGACTGGACTTATAGTTATAGTTTTTCTTGACCATGTTTTGGACTTGATTCTCTGCAGCCAAAGGCTGTTCCTGGGAGAGTTTTTTCTCCAGCCAGAAGGTAACCAGGACACTGGGGGCAAAGTTGGAGCTGATAAAGGGACTCCTACTGATTATCTGACTGTGTTGCCTTTGTGCCATGCCCCTTTGGGTCCTCACACCTTTCAAGTTAGACAAACATGTAAAGGCAGAAATGTCTAAACATCTTAGGGAGATATTTACTTGTGCAAGAATCGAGCAACTGAACAGAATAGTTAAATAAGGAAGATTTAACCAAGTCTCTTATAAGGAACACATTTGTATTTGCAGAACTCCAGTGATAGAATATAGACATATATTATCTGATTGTCAACTGTATAAGAAAGAGATTGCCATTTGTCTGAAAAGGTATAGGATCTCCAGCTTGATCAAGGGGTTGGACTAGAAGACCTCCAAGGTCCCTTCCAACTCTATTATTCTATGTCTATGTCTTAACGTGATGCAGCAAGTTTGCAAGTTATTAGGACGCACAAGCTAAAATGGAGCTTATAAAGAAGGGTTAATCAGTAAAATAATATAATATAATCAGTATAATAATGTTCAGTGTTTGTTGATGTCTCCAGAAGTTTTAATAAATATAGAGTAAATGTACACTGTATTGAATATATTGAACGTTTGGGACTATATGACATTGCAGAATCTGACATGTTCCTGATCCTCTCCGGCATTTGTCCTCTAATAAAAAAAAACTGCTTTGTAAAGACATATAAACAAAATGCAGATCTACATTTTTCCACAGTCCTCTGGCTTTTATTACACACTGGATAGATTCATAAATATTCGGCGCACGCAACTGTGCATTCCTGACACTTTTACAGTTGCTAGCATTGTTTTAGCCCTTGTGTCATTAGCCTACGGGATGTATAACAATGAGAAACAAATGAGGTTATGGGGCAAATTATTTTTGTAATAAGGTTATTTATGTTATACCTTATTTTATACCTAATATGTTTTTCTCCTATGTCGTTGCAGAGGTTTTTTTTTATGATTTAGTAATTTAGTCTTCAGTAGTCTTGTATCCTTTTAGTACGCTAGTATTTGTATTTATTGCTTTATCAGATTTTTAATGTATTTCCACTGGAGCTTTGTAAACCCTTACGTAACTATATATTATTTTGGTCAGTGACCATAATAAGAATAAGAAAGAACAAGAATGTTCTTTCTGTTCCCTTCAATGCCTTTGCACACTGCCCCACTGGATTATAATTTCTTATGCATCTAAGGGGGGAAACTTGTAAAATACTTGAGGGTGATATATTAGCTAGATCTAATTTTATTTTTGTCTTTGTTGTATATATTTTTGAGTCAATGCTCACTCCTAGCCTGGACACGTCCCTACAGTTCTGTTGTTTTTGGAAGTGGTTTTCTATTGTTTCCTTCTTAGGGCCCAGAGAAAATGACTGGCCCAAAGTCACTCAGCTGGTTTTGAGCCTAGGGCAGGACTAGAACTTAGAGTTTCCCAGTTTCTAGCCTGATGCCTTAACTACTACACCATACTGGCTTAGATTACACCCGAGTACATGTATATTGTATGTATGTATTCATTTTTATTTTGAATTGCAGTTAGACTCTCTCCTGTCTCTATCCATTTCTTAACAGTGTCTCTCCTTCCCAGAACTTCTTCAATGGGATCATTGGAAATTCAGTGTCTTTCCATGCCCCCCAACTAGTCTTCATTATCTTCAATATCTTCTTAAATGACTTAGATGAGGGAATAGAAGGGGAACTTACCAAATTTGCAGATGACGCTAATCTGGCAGGAATAGCCAACGCTCAAGAAGATAGACTCAAGATTAAAGATGGCTCTTGACAGACTAGAACACTGGGCCCTATCTAACAAATTGAAATTCAGTGTAGAGAAAAGTAAAGTCCTACACTTAGGCAAGAAATACCAAAAGGACTCATATAGACTGGGTGAAACCAGGTTCAATAGCAGTAACTGTGAGAGGGATTTTGGAGTCTTAGTAGACAACCAGGGAAATATGAGCCAGCCGTGTGCAGCAGCAGCCCCAAAAGCCAATGCAATCCTAACTTGCATTAACAGAGACATATTGAGATTAAGTGAGGTACAAATACCACTCTATAAAGCCTTAATAAGACCAGACCCAGAGTCCTGCATCCAGTTTTGGTCACCATATTATAAAAAAGATGTTGAGACTCTAGAAAAAGTACAGAGAAGAGCAACCAGGATGATTAGGGGACTGGAGACTAAAACATATGATGAATGGTTGCAGGAACTGGGCATGATTAGTCTAGTGAAGAGAAGCACCAGGGGAGACAGGAGAGCAGTGATCCAATATCTGAGGGGCTGCCACAGAGAGGAGTGGGGAAGGTATTTTCCAAAGCATCAGACAATGGATGGAAACTGATCAAGGAGAGCTTCAACCTGGAAATAAGGAGAAACTTTCTGACAGTGAGGACAATCAACCAGTGGAACAGAAGTTGCCCTTGGAAGTTGTGGGAGTGCCATCACTTGAGACCTTCAAGAAGAGATTGGACTGCCATTTGTCAGAAATGGTGTAGGGTCTTCCGCTTGGGGGTGGGGAGGGTTGGACTAAATGACCTATAAAGTCCTTCCAACTCCTATGTGTTATCTGTTATGTTAGTCTATATTTCAACTTTATGGGAAATTAAATTTCTAGTGTTGATTGAACTTAGTATAACTCCTACTTCCAATCTGTGATTTTTACTGTATTATCTATGGTTCTTAATATGTAACAGAATAACAGAGTTGGGAGGGACCTTGGAGGTCTTCTAGTCCAACCCCCTGCTCGAGCAGGAGATCCTATACTATCCTGGATAAATGGCTGTCCAGTCTCTTTAAAAACCTCCAGTGATGGGGCATCCACAGCTTCTAAAGGAAAGCTGTTGCACTGATGAATTGTTCTTACTATCAGGACATTTCTCCTTATTTCTAGGTTGGTTCTCTCCTTGATAAAGTATTAAAATAATAAATATCAAAATTAAGAGGAGAGGAGAGGAGAGGCATGTTTTCTACAGCCCGCAAAAACGCTTTGTTGGAGAATGTGATTTATGACACACCCTGGGAGGAGGGGGGGAAATAGGTGGGCAGTAAATTACATAGGGCAGAGCCAACTGCACTTGGGAAAAATGCAATATGTTTCTCCTAATCAATAATTCAATTTCTTTTGACACTTGGCTCGAGGCTCATGAATTAATTAGGGCATCCATCGGAACCCTGACACAATGGAGGTTTAGTGAGATGGTTCTTAAGGTAACCTGGACGCATACCATGAAGGGTTTCAAAGGTGATAACCTACACCTTGGATGTCCCAAAGGTGCTTTTTCAAGAGGCAGCTGGACTTCCTTGTTTTTCTTCGAAGAAGTTTAGCTTCTCATCGAAGAAGCTTCTTCAGCTCCGAAGAAGCTTCATGGATGAAGAAGCTGAAGAAGCTTCTTGGATGAGAAGTGAAATGTCTTCAAAGAAAAACCAGAAAGTCCAGTTGCCTCTTGAAAAAACACTTTAGGTACAATCATGACTGGGGAGATTGAGAATCTCCATAAACAACACTTTGAGTTAGACCCAGAATGTTGGCTGATCTTAGAAACCGTTGGCTCATTTTCTTAGATTGGAACCAGTTAGTCAGAAGGGAGACCAAAGAGACATCGCAGAGTTGTAACCTCTAGAGGAAAAAAATCAACCCGCCTCTTGAAAGATCTCTGCATCAGATGAAAAGCGCAGCAGGAAGAGAATGCAAAGCAGGTGAGACCACATCATGCACTTTGGCCAGGACAGGGAGTTCCTCGTTGGGATTTTGGAGGGGGAAACTATTTTTAGAAGTTGCTTATTTATAATGGTACGTCAGGTCTATTTTGAGAGAGCCGGTTTGGTCTGGTGGTGAAGGCTTCAGGCTAGGTACCAAGACACCATCAATTCTAGTCCCACAAAGCCATTGGGTGACCTTGGGCCGGTCCCTCTCTTGGAGCACTGGGAAGAATAAGGACAGTGACCAACCAGTTCTGAAAAACCTCACTGAGAAAATAAAGGGACTTGTCTGGTGAGCCTGGACTCAGGTGCCAATCGTTGGACTGTGAGCAGGGACTTGGTTCAAGGCAACCTTGGCGTTTTCATTTGGTGAATGTGGTTTCAGTCGGAGCACAGTGTCTCTTCTGGAAACAAATTCTTTGCATGAAGGAAGGAAAGCTCACTTCCACACATATTAATGGGCACAGCAGCAATATAAAAACTCACTCACTCATGGATTATTGTTCAAAAACTGGAAAAAAAATGGGACCCAATTGAAATTTGCAAAATAAGATATTTTTCCTCCTCCTCCTCTTCCTCCTCTTCTTCTTCTCTTCTCCATTCTACAAATTTTCTACACACAAATACACACACACACACACACACACACACACATTCCCCTGCTGTCTGGGGCAGGGAGTTAGGCAGTGGATCAGGATATTAGTGATTTACTCTATTAAAAGCACTCTCCTTCTGCAAAATGGATTTTTTTGCAGCTCACTCCATGCTTCCCAGTACTGACCAGCAAACACACCAGGACACACAACAAGATCCCTCCCTCCCCCCCCCTTTTTATTTGTTTGTTCGTTTGTTTGTTTCTTCTCTCTCTCTCTCTTTCTTTCAATTTCTTTTCCTTTCCTTCCTTCCCTCCCTCCCCCTCCCTCTCACACACACCCCTGTCAATACAATGGGGTAGAAAGGACTCCAAAACCCTTGTTCTACCGTATACTATACTTTCTCTACCCTGGTGGAATTCTTTTTAAGTTTTAGTCTTGAGGAAGTGTTGCTGATGGAGTAGATCTCAGAACCTTGTACGTTGATGAATGCAATAAAACTGTAATAAGGAATTATCCTCAGCACCAGCGCCCTAAGGCGGCGAGCGAGAGCTCAAAGAAAGATGGATGGAGCAGGGAGAAGAATCTGGGAGAGTCAGGAGGATGGAAGGAAGGAAGGAGAAAATAGTCATGGGTCCAGGATGACCTGCCCAGATTTCTTGCTGAAGCTGTCCTGGGAAAGAGAAGTTTGTCCTCTTTCAGAAATGGAGAGTTCTGCCTAAGGTCTATTTCAGGGCTGGGAAAGTGAGCAGTCTCCTCGCAACCTTTCTCTCTGGGTGTGCATGCATGCATCGCGTATGTCTGCGTGTCCGTGTATATTCCTGCCTCCCCACCACCGTCAAGAAAGACTGCAGGTGCATCCTTGGGTTGGCTAGCATCCAATGGTGGTATTCTATGGGTTCGGCCTGGTTCGGGCGAACCGGTAGTAAAAAAAAAACAGCAGCAACTGATTCAAGTCAAACTGGTCTTTCTTTTTCATTTTTTCCCCTTCTGATGATCAGCTGTTCTGATGATCAGCTGTGCTGGGATCCCCCTCGCTGTCTTATTGCTTTGGCCAGGAAGCTTCCCTGAGGCCCAGGAGGCAAAAAGGGTGCATGCATGTGTGTGTGTGTGTGCTGTGCGCCCCTCTGCACTTCGTTTTTTGCTTCCTGGGCCTCAGGGTAGCCTCCTGGGAGGAAAAACGGGCTCCCTGAGGCTCAGGAGGCAAGAAAAAAACAACAACAACAGAGCGCAGAGGGGTGCTGCACAAATGAAGAAGCCACGCCCACTCCGTTACATGGCCACGCCCATCTAGCCATGCCCACAGAACCGGTAGTAAAAATATTTGCATCCCACCCTTGCGGGCATCCACCAATCCTCTTCACCAGACGGAAAGGCAGCGAGTGTCCACCCACAGCAAGATTGGACAATGGGCTGCCTCAGCACCTCAAGGAGGCTAATCTGATGCCCAATCTCATAACAGATAATCAGAGTTGGAAGGGACCTTGTAGGTCATCTAGTCCAACCCCCACCCCCCCACCGAAGCAGGAGACCCTGCACCATTTCTGACAAATGGCAGCCCAATCTCTTCTTGAAAGTCTCAAGTAATGGCTCTCCCACAACTTCCGAGGACAAAAGCTGTTGCAACCTTTCTTCGCTTCCTTATCTCTCTCTTGACCATCCCAGGGAAGTGACCATAACAAAGCTCTTACCTATCGGGATGGATGCCAAGGATCGATATCTCTGCCCTGATTTTGCTAACCTCTACTGTGATATTCCTCAACACACCTGTGCGCACACCCTACAGAATTTGCAGATAGGCTGTTTTGGATCCCAAGACTTGTTGGTATTTACGCTATGCTGTCCTTTTATATGTCTCTGCTTTGGCTGTTCCACTGTGCAGGGCTAAAAATAGAGCTCTGGGCTGTGGGAGGGAGGGAGAAAGAGAGAAAGAAAGAGAGATTCCAGAAGACATGAACAGGCAAATGTAAACAATTCCTTCCCAGCCAGTGCAGGGTAAAATCGGTTTGGCTCCTGGTCTTCCTCGCCTCCTTGTGATTTCTGACTAAGAGCAGGCCAAGCGTTGCAGAATCAGAAACCAAGGATGGACCTTGCAATGAGGGAATAGCAATAGCAATAGACTTATATACTGCTTCACAGTGCTTCACAGCCCTCTCTTAGCGGTTGACAGAGTCAGCCTCTGGCCACCAACAATCTGGGTCCTCATTTTACCCACCTGGGAAGGATGGAAGGTTGAGTCAACCAGGATTGAACTGTTGGCAGTGGGCAGAGTCAGCCTGCAATACTGGATGGATGGATGGATGGATGGATGGATGGATGGAAGGAAGGAAGGAAGGAAGGAAGGAAGGAAGGAAGGAAGGAAGGAAGGAAGGAAGGACAATAGCAACAGCACTTAGACTTATATACTACTTCACAGTGCTTTACAACCCCGCGCTAAGCAGTTTAGAGAGTCAGCCTATTGCCCCCAACACTCTGGGTCCTCATTTTACCCACCTCAAAGGATGAAAGACTGAGTCAACCTTGAGCCTGGTGAGATTCTAACTGCCAAGTTGCAGGCAGCCAGCAGTCAGCAGAAGGAGCTTGCAGTACTGCACTCTAACCACTGCGCCACTGCAGCTCAGATGTAGCCACGAAGCCCGAGGCCCTGTTGTCTAGGATGTGGGGCCCATTGTAAACTCCCTAATTCTAGCACGATGTTATAATGTAAAATGGAATCCAACCTTGGCAAGTTTAAGACTGGTGGACTTCAGCTCTACCAGAATTCCCCTGGGAGTTGAACACCACAAGTCTTATATTTGCCAAGGTTGTGTGTTGTCTGGGTATGGCGAAGTCAATTATGCCATTGCTTGGGAATCAGAAACTGACTTTTCTAAGAAACACCTTTTATAATAATAATAATAATAATAATAATAATAATAATAATAATAATAATAATAATAATAATAATAATAATAATAATGGAAAAGCATTCTTCATTACAGCCATTCTTCGCTTGCTGTGCATTTTTATTATATTTGTTTATTAAATGTTTTCATCGCCCATCTTCCTAGGAGGCGACTCTGGCTGGCTTACAACTTTTGTTTTTTTAGGGACATTTTCCTAACTGGCAAAGTAAAATACGGTGGTACCTCAGTACAGGTAGTCCTCACTTATAACCACAACTGAGCCCAGCATTTCTGTTGGTAAGTGTTCTGACCCAACCAGGTTCCCAAAGAGCAAACACAGACAAAGGCAGCAGCCCTCCACCTTTTAAAGTTTAATAACAAATTCTGTTCCTTTACAGATAAAAGGCTGATTTCCACTAATTAGCTCCGACAAGAAAGAGCCTTGCCAAGGTGTTCGTCAATGCTGCCAAAAACCCAGAAATAAGGACTAATTTACAAAATTCTCCAAACATGAACTAAGATGTCCACCAGTTGAGCTTCAGAGCTTCTTTGCTGTCTGCAAAGAATGCTTTTCTAAACCTGGCTTTTATCCTCTTGTGGGAGGTGCCATTACCTTGCAGCCTTACTCCCGAGTTGCCCGTGCTGCTACAGCTGCTCTTTCTTGCAAGCAGCCCTGCATGCACGGGCACTTGGCACAGGCTCCTCGGGAACCTCTTCATTGCTGCTGCCAGCCCACCCACCCCCAGTCTCCGAAGGCAGCACTCCACTCCCTGATGGTCCTGGCCCCTCCTCTGAGTCCTCGCTCTCCTCAGCCATCTGCACCTGCTGCCGGCTAACTATAATAGTAAGTGAGATATTTGTTAAATGAGTGTTGCCCCATTTTATGACCTTTCTTGCCACAATTGTTAATGAATCATCGCAGTTGATAAGTTAGTAACCTGGTCGTTAAGTGAATCTGGCTTCCTCATTGATTTTGCTTGTCAGAAGGTCACAAAAAGGGATTACTGCATTGACTCCAGGACACAGCAAGTGTCATAAATATGAACCATTTTCCAAGCATCTGAATTTTGATCCCGTGATCATGGGGATGTTGCAAAGGTCATAACAATCCAAAATGGTCCCTAAGTCATTTTTTCCAACGCTGTTGTAACTTTGAACGGTCACTAAACCAACTGTTGTAAGTCGAGGACTACCTGTACTCCTCTTTAATTGGTTCCAGAAGCTGCAATGAGTGTCAAAAAGGATGAATACCTGTTGTGGTTAGCCGGCTACAGGTGTGGACGGCTGAGGAGAGCGAGGACTCAGATGAGGGACCAAGACCATTAGGGAGTAGACTGCTGCCTTCAGAGATTGTGGGGGCTGGCAGCAGGGATGAGGAGGTTCCCGAGGAGCCTGTGCCAAGTGTGCATGTGCGCAGGGCTGCTCACAGGAAAGAGCAGCTGCAGCAGCATGGGCAACTCAGGAGTAAGGCTGCAAGGTAATGGCCCCTCCTTCAAGAAGATAAAAGCCAGCTGTGAATCGGACGTTCTTTGCAGGAAGCAAAGACGTTTTGAAACTTGAGATTCATGAACATTGCAGTATCTTAGTTGGCATTTGAAGACTCTTGTGTTGTACAATATCTCTAGGTAACCTTATCTGTTATTCTTGGCAGCCTTGCACAGTTCTGGTGAGGCTCGTGCTTATCAAAGTGATAGCAGCAGCCTTTTAACCAGGAATTTGTAAGAATCATTAAAAGGTTTCTGTTCCCTTTGGTTCATGTTTGTTTTATTGGAAAAGGGTTTGGGTCAGAACAATACCAAGCAGGTTTTTCCCATAAGGAATAATGTAATGGAGTCACAAGGTAGCTGACACCAACAAGTTCTAGCTTGTGCATTGAGTACTGAACAAATGATGAGTATCAGGACAAAACGTTCAGATCAAAATGCATTGAGTACTGAATTCGATGAGTTTCGATTCAGTTGAGTACCAAGGTACCACTGTACTTGGATCAGATCAGGCTGGCTGGCAGGCTATGGAATTCTGGAGTTGAAGTCCACAAGTCTTCAACTTGCCATCATGGTTGGACACCCGATCTAAAATCGATTCAGAGCATTTCCCTTTCCTTAACTTCCAAAGGTTGGTTAGCAGCTTTCCAGCTCTGTTTTGGCAAGATCTGATCCAAGTGCTTTACATTGCCACTTTAGAAAAATTGTCCCTAAAAAAGCAAATGTGGTAAGCTGCCCAGCATCACCACGCAACAAGACGGGCAGCAAACAAATGTAGAAAAATAATTAAAATTAAAAACGCATGGCCAGTAAAGAATGGCTGGGATAAAGAAAGCTTCTTCATTTTTATTTTTATTTTTGGGAAAGGGGCTTCTTTGAATGGAAAAGAACACAACTTCAAGCCTAGATTTCTGATTACCAGGAGATGGCACAATTCATTCTACACACACACACACACATGCACGCACACACAAACACACACATACACACGCTGTTGTCAAAAAAAACCCAAAAAGTCCAGGCTTGTTTTTGAAGAATTTCCAGGGCTGGGTTACCATGGCAACCAAAGAGTTTACAAGGAGATGCTGAAACTATGGGCTATTTGCTTTCCAGGCCTCTGGTGGGCTCTCAGCATCCCATTTTGGGGGGGGGTGGAATCGGGTGGGTGGATGCACTCTGTGGACAATTGGCATTCTTGTCCGTTGCTAATCGGAGAAGGGCTCGCCAGGGCTAGAGTGATACGTCAGAAAAGCCCTTTCGATGGCATGGTTTTACAATATTTTGGCCAGGAGGTTGGCAGGTCTCTGCGCTGGCTCGTCAATTTAAACCAACTGCTTGCAAGCACGTTCAATTCAACTTGCAGTGTGTGTAAACAAGCCACCCAAAGGGAATAAGTTGCATGTGAGGATGGAGAGGCAGAAGGGGAGACGATCTCTTCGCTTGGTTGTCCATTGCTTTCAGGTTTTGCCAATGCCGCTAGATGCTGCTTATATGAGCTTGTGAAGAGATCTCCCCTCCCCTCTCTCTCCCCTCCCTTCTCCTCTCCTCTCTCCTGTCCCTTCTCCACTCCTCTCCTCTCTCCCTTCTCTTCTCTCTTCTCTCCCTTCTCTTCTCCTCTCCTCTCTTCCTTCTCTTCTCTCTTCTCTCTTCTCTCCTCTCCTCTCTCCCTTCTCTTCTCCTCTCTCCCCTCTCTCCCTTCTCCTCTCCTCTCCTTTCACCTCTCCTCTCCCCTCCTCTCTCCTCTCCCTTCTCTCCTCCTTTGTCTTGCCCTTCTCCTCCCCTTTCTTCCCATCCTCTCCTCTCCCCTTCTTCCCCTCCCATTGTGGTTGTAAGTCAAGGACTCCCTGTAATGTCAAAATGGCAGTTGAAATGGGAAGAACCATTTGTAAGCCGTTAAAGCCTCCTTGTTGGTGAGGTGGAGGTGTTGGCATATAGATGAAATAAATGGATAGATAGATAGATAGATAGATAGATAGATAGATAGATAATAAAAAATAAACCTACGAAGCAACCCAGGTGAGCATCTGATAGCTAAGCTGTTTAGCAGCTGATAGGGAAGTGAAGAGGCTTTGAACCTGCAATATTACTTCTGGCAAATAACTTCAAACTGAATTAGCAAGTACAGCTTTTCTCCTGAAAGATTGAGCTCCCAGGACGGTATCATCCATTTTGTCTTCGGAGCAGTGCAGGCATCCAGAGAAACACAGCCCTGTTTTCTTGTACTAAGCCATGGCCACGCCCACCAACTAAGCCATGCCCTTAGTACCGGTTGTTAAAAAATTTGAATCCCACCCCTGACTATCCAGCTGTGGATAAGCCTTCTCTTATGTCACTGTTCCCTACGCAGTGTCTCTTTGGCCCATTTCCCCAGGTTCTTCCCACGTACCATTCCATCTATCCGGGATGGAATAAGGCAGAGGTCCCCAACCCACAGGCCACGGCACACTACTGAGCCATGGCCTGTTCAGAATCGGGCCATGGAAGTAGTAGGTGAGCATGCTCACACATGTGCAGTTTTACTTGCGCACACAGCAGGCAGGCAAGCATGCATGCGCAGCTCCATTTGTGCAGAAAAGGAGCTGCGCATGCACCTGCCCATTGCTCATGTCAAACCACCCCCTGTCCCCTGTCCCCCAGCTGATTAGCAAAGCTGGAAATGTTGGAGACCGTTGGTATAAGGACTCCAGTCTTGGCAAGGGGGTTGCACTAGAACAGGGGTGTCAAACAGTTTCATTGAGGGTCTCATCAGGGTTGTGTTTGACCTCATGGGGGATAGGATGGGTTCACCCAGGTTCAGCCTGGGTTCATGGCCAGCCTTGACGTCACCCATGTTGGGGGCACCTGTGGCAGCCCAAGCGCTCTGCCAGTGAAAACGGGCTCCCGAGCTCCGTTTTCAGCTGCAACAGCCTCCTGCAACCCTCTGCTAGCAAAAAACGGAGCTCGGGAGGGCTGTGAGCTCCATTTTCACTGGCAGAGGCACTGCGGGCCAGTCCTTTGCTGTTTCCAGGGTGGCCCTGTAGGCCAGATCTAAGCACCCTGTGGGCTGGATCCAGCCCCCGGGCCTTGAGTTTGACACCCCTGCCAGTCCTCTGATGCTAATTATATATTCTAACATGAGATCTACAATCAGTTTTCATATTACATCAGAGACAGGGGGGAGAGAGAGAGAGAGACAGAGAGACAGAGAGGAAGGGAGGGAGGGAGACACACCCAGAGAGAGATAGACAGAGAGAGAATGGAGGAGAGAGAGAGAGACTGAGAGACTGAGAGAGGGAGAGAGAGAGACAGAGAGAGATAAAGGAAGGGAGGGAGAGAGAGACACACACACAGAGAGAGACAGAGACAGAAGAAAGCAGATATATCATTTAAGTGCCTCAATTTGAGGAAATGAAGAGCAAGAGAATCTAGACGAAATTCTCAGTTAGAGCGTGAGATCCTTACTAAGTTACAAAGAGCTTAACAACACATGAGCATGTGAGAACGTCTTCCTTTCCAAGGGAACCAGCCTCTCCCCAACCAGGTTTCAGTTACATCTCACCCCCACCTCTTTTTACATTATTTTGAGTGTTCCTGGGAACATGTGAGGGTTTCGGCAAGACCACAGCACTGGAATTTAAAACAAAATGGTGATAGCTACATTAAAGCTAAGTGGTTTTTTATATTATTAAAATGTCCAGGGATGTGACCTAGTTTTTGCAGGATCTATTATAACAGATGTTTTGCTCTTTTGCCAGCTACACTTTTAAGAGAGCAATTGCTGCTAATCCTGTGGCTTCTCTCTCTCTCTCTCTCTCTCTCTGGCACTGAAAAAAGTGACTTATGACCATTTTTCACACTTACGACTGTTGCAGCATCCCCACAATCATGAGAGGCCAGGCGAGGAGATGCGTGCCTCGATGTAAGTGATATTGAGTTGGCCACGCCCAGCCAATAACATGACCACCAAGCCATGTCTACCCAGTCACATGACCCACCAAGCCACGCCCACTACCTAAGCCACACCCACAGAACTGGTTGTTAAAAATTTGAATCCCACCCCTGAGACCCACCTTTGAGATGATTGGGAATGTTGGGAATTTTTCAATTTTGTTTGTGTATGTAGATATAAATGGATAAAATATATGCTTCTTGGAGCAATGCCATGAAAAAATGGTCTCTAACTGCATATAAGTACTGTACACAGCCTTTCTTTCGGCTTATAACTGCTGAAACCACAAAAAGTAAATTTAGTACTCTTCCTCCTTGTGGCATACAGTCCAAATTTAAGAAATCACTTGGCACTGAAGTCAATTATGTACCTGCATGTCTGAAAAATAGAACCTCCCACATTGCTGAGCACCTTAATGCTAAATCAACTAACTTCAAAATAATTATTTTGATAGATAAACTGCTTCCTAGCTGTGGGTGAAGAGCTGCCCTACTCAAAACATTTGCCTCTTGGCTTGAACTTACATGGCCCATAAATATTTTTGATGAAAATTGAGGGTACTCAGCTCAGCTACATACCCTGGGGAAATAATAGTCCCACTTGGGTTGGCTGACTGGAAGAGCACAATGCAACATCTCACAAATATCCTGAGCAGGTAAACAATTCATCTCACTTTGAAAACAGCAGCAAACCTCTTTGCTGAGAAACCAAATTGGAGATACGCAGTCTTCCAAACGGGTATGAATTGGTTTGAGTTATTGTGATGAGAGACGAATTCTGGCTCGATTCAGACAGAAACGACAGCTAGCATTGAGGTCCTACACAAGTTCTTATCCTCAAATTTTCACAGCTGGTAGGACAATTTCGATAGCCTCTCTCGTGACATGATGGGGCTACAGTTACAGTCCAAAGAGTGTAATAATAAATTCCACTAAACTCTGGTTTGGAGTCTGTGTTACTTTGGAAGTGAAAGACAAGAGATAAATGATTTAGTGCCCTACCCTTTCTTTTTTTATATAAATATTTTATAAAACATATAAAAACACTGAACATGGTGGAGTCGTTTTGACATAACTTTTTGTCATCAATCTAGTGAAATATAGTAGAACATAAATCTTATACACACACACACACACACATACATATATACATTTGCTCATCCTTACTTATATCTTCCAACATTCTTGGTATTGTTTATATCTCATGATCACAGATGTCCTCTTAACAGCTCTTTTCATTCTTAAACCCTTCCTTTCTGTCCCCACCAATCGTAAAATCTATTCCAAATTATATAATATTCCGATTCATCCTTACTTTTCATTTCTAGTGTTAGCCTATCCATTTCAGGGCACGTCAGAATTTTATTCATTACTTCATCTTCACTAGGAATTTCTTTCTCTTTCCACTTCTGGGGAAATACCATTCTTGCTGCAGGGATGACTCTTTCTTATTATATTTTTTGGGTTTGGAGTCTGTGTTACTTTGGAAGTTAAAGGCAAGAGATAAATGATTGAGTGCCCTCCCTTTCCCATGGCAGTTGGATCTCAAGCTCTTGAGATATAGTGTGATGTCCTTGGTGCTCTTTGAGCTGGGTTGTTTTCTTGCAGATGTTTCATTACCCAATTAGGTAACATGATCACTGTAATAGAAGTAGAACGCAAAGAAATCACTGGATTGTTCCTTTCACAGGTAGATCTGGTTGTTTGTACCTGACTCAGGTTGGTGGAATAGAATTTGATGTAGAATGTTTCATTTTTTAACAATTTTTGAAGGCTGGAATATTACAACAATAAAAACAGCAACTTTAGCAATGTCATCAACAAAGAACTTTTCTTTTGGTCCTAGATGTTATTTACTTAATTGCTTTATTTAACTTACAGGGCTGCCCACAAGCAGGTGGGCGACCCACACACACAAAAAACCCTAACTGGATACCCAGAAAACAATCCAAATAAAGGGAACCAATTATAAGAAAAATCTTAATAACAACATCTGCTTGATGAAACCATCTGAACTCTCATAATTATAGTACTGGTATAACATTTGGCAGTGTTCCTTATATACGTTGGGTTTCAGTCTGACAACAGTAATGATGCAGAAAAAAAGTATCTGATTTTTCTAAGGGATAAAATTCTGGTGCTTTGTCTCTTGGGTGGAATATGAGTTTCTTATATTGCTACAACAGTGTTGAAGGAATAAATTGTTTAGCAGAGTGATGGCGTTTGGGAAAAAACTGTCCTTGTGTCTAGTTATGCTGGTGTGCAGTGCTCTATAGTGTTGTTTTGTGGGTAGGAGTTGAAACAGTTTATGTCTGGGATGTGAGGGGTCTGTAGATACTTTCTGTAGATAGATAGATAGATAGATAGATAGATAGATAGATAGATAGATAGATAGATAGATAGATAGATAGATAGATAGATGAGAGAGAGAGAGAGAGATGATAGATAGATAGGTAGATATAGATATAAATAGATATATAGATATAGATGTGTCTGTGTAACATAGTGGCAAAGAGGCTTACTTTATACACTTTCCCAGTTTCTCATGCTTGTATAAGTCCATGAAAAGGTATTAGATGTTGTTCTTGATTGTCAGCGCTGAGGTGTAAAGGATTATGGAGCTGACCTTGGAGATGGAAACTCAGAATAATCTCGTTTCGTTGAATATCAGAGGGGACAGAGAGAAATTTGGACAGGCTTTCAAGATCGATGGCAGTCCTTCAAAGTGAGCCTGGTCAAGAAACAGGCTTAGCAGGGATTTCAGGAATATCCTTTATTATAGTAAGGTAAAACAACATAATCTCTCCAAATGAAGGTGAGGTTATTTTGAGATTCTTCCTCGGCCTTCTGTCTTTCTAAGGACTGTGTAATATTTTTGTAATACTTTTAACAGCTCTTTCATTCTTCTCCAAGGTTATCTCTACGTTCTTTTACACAAGGAAATCTCAAGTCCACACATCTGGAAGAGAACTTCCAAACATCATTGGGGTTTAACTCATTTTTTATAACCTACACTAGAATTTCCCAATCTGCTGTTTTCCATGTTCCATCAGATGATTCGATGCTTCTTCCAGATTACCAGAAATTAGAATTCCTAGTAACAATGGCTATGCTGGCTGAAATTCCAGGAACTATAACTCCCATGTACCTGGGGACAATAAACTGGGGAAGATTCCTCCACATTAATCGCTAATTGTTCATCAAGGTTTAAGCTGGTGATCTTTGTTATACATCCTTGGAGAGGCCAACATTGAACTTGGGACCTTGTTAACCTTCCCTGGGGGAGGAGGAAGGGGAAGAGAAAATCCTTTGAGCTCTCCCCAGAAGTGCCACTGATGTAGCATGAATTCCTCTCCAACTTTTTCCAAATGCCTTTTCGAGTACAGTAGTTATTAATAGCTGCTTAACCTTGAGTGTGGTGGTGTGTTGATGATTAATTTTCTCCTGTTTAAAAAAAAAAGAACAAAGAAAGGAAAACCTTTCTAGGAAAGAAGTGTAAATCTCATTAGGATGCTGTTCTGGTCCTTCTGTAGAGTTGTCATTTTATAAATAAAATTGTGGGTGTTTTGAGCACAAACTATGGCAGGTGGATTTCCAGAGGGATCCTGGAATCAGGAAAAGCATTTGGCTTATGACAACAACTGAGCCCAAAATTTATGTTGCTAAGTGAGACAGTCGTTAAGTGAGTTTTGCCCCATTTTATGACCTCTCTTGCCTCCGTCGTTAAGTGAATCACTGCAGTTGTGAAGTTAGCGCCATGGTTGTTAAGTGAATCTGGCTTCCCTGTTGACTTTTCTCGTCAGTAGTTCACAAAAGGGGATCAGGTGACATTAGTGCAACTGACATAATGACATGCCAGTTGCCAAGCATCCGAATTTTGATCATGTGACCATGGGGGGAGTGCTACTGCCACAGTTGCATGAAAAACGATCACAAGTCATTTTGAACACTCACGAAACAAACGTTGTAAGTCCAGGTCTCATTTATTAGTGAGATTTACATGAAATATACCTGTTGTGTTCAGAGTCAGGATGTTTGAAGTTTAAAAAGCACAATATTTTTTTCTTTTTTTTCTGAGTTTCTGTGATTCATTTTTATCATTTTTTCCAACCACGTGTGTATTTTAGCCAGTATCTTCTAGCTTCTATGCATGTCCACCACATACGGTAATACGATCCAGGTATCTGATGACATTTCCAACATTTCGCCAATTTATCTTTAAACTTCTTTGCTATTCTTGCTGGGGGTAGATGCCACCTGTAAAACATCTTATACAAATTCTCTTTATAGGCCGCTGACATTGGTAGTTTATAATTTCTAGTCCATAGTTTCTGCCGTTTATCCAAATCTATCCCATATCCAAAATTTCCCCCCATGTAATCATTGTTTCTTTAATTTGCTCTTCTTCTAATTTCACTCCTAATAAATAACCATATAACTTTTTTGATCATCCTCTCTTCAGTGCCTGTTAAGATTTTATCTAGCTCAGTTAATTCTTTATAAAACCCATCCATCTTACTATCTTTTTCATATATTGAATGTATTTGCAAATACGAATACCAATTCATATTCATCCCTTGTTCCTCTAATTCTTGCTTTGTTTTCAGTTCACCCTTTTCATTTAAGATTTCCTTGTGTCTAATAATATGTTCCATTTTAAAAACATTTGGAGATGCAAACGTCTCTATTGTCGATAACCAGATTGGTATTTTCATATAATGGTACTCCCTTATTTTTTTCCCATATTGTTAATAATGCAATCCCTTATATAATGTCTCCGGAAATATACATGTGCCTTACTTTCATTGTACCATAAAAATGCATGCCATCCCAATTGCAAATCATGACCTTCCAATGTTAACAGTCTAACATTTTTCAATACAATCCATTCTTTCATCCACATCAATGTTACTGCCTGATAGTACTGCAGGCTACTTCTGCTGACTGCTGGCTGCCTGCAGTTCAAATCTCACCAGGCTCAAGGTTGACTCAGCCTTCCGTCCTTCCGAGGTGGGTAAAATGAGGACCCAGATTGTTGAGGGGTGATAGGCTGACTCTGTAAACCACTTAGAGAGGGCGGTAAAGCACTGTGAAGTGGCATATAAGTCTAAGTGCCATTGCGATTGCTTACAGGGAAATATACAATCCTTTTTATTTTAAAAGGAGGAGACTGTCTCTTGCTTGTCTTGATAACTGTCTTACAGTTCCCAGGAAACAAGAAATGTATAAGGACCACAACATTTTGCTTTACATGCTGTTCCTCCCCCAACATTTTAAAAATTAATTTCAATATATTCCAGAGCAGGCCTGTCCACCTGGCTGGGGGTTTGCAGCATTCTTTAAATTTGGTTTGGAAGCTAATGAGACTTGAGCAACCAAATTACGTTGAGAAGATGACAGGATTCAACTTGGAGCGCCTCTGCACGCCACGCCACGCCACGCCACACAGAAGGATCGCTTCTGAGCTGCTCTCTTAATTCTTAGAATAATGATTTCCATATACAAAACTCTCAGATTGAATTTGCATGGCTAATTAAACGAAGAACTACCCAAGGCACATGACGATCTCGCCAAAAGATGCATCCCAGAGGTCTGAAAAAGATGTCTGGAAATCAAATTGATGCTTCACCATCTGGGTTGGGAAGAGAACAGACACTGATGCAGTTCACATACACTCTGTGTGTGTGTGTGTGCGTGTGTGCGCGCGCGCATGTATCTCTTTTTGGAAACAACTTCAACTGCAAAAAAAGAGCCCTGTTCCTAGTCCTTTTAACGACAAAGTTTGTAAAGGAGAACTAAGTGCATCTGCACCCATAAATGCTCATTCATAACACGCATGCTACGCTACCATAGTTACTGTCAGACCTGCCCCGGTCTGATGCCTTAGAAAAGAAAAACCCTCGACTCCATTTGATTGAGGCAAAAGGTACTTTTACTAAAAGATGCTGGTTGCAGTAAAGTCAGGTGGAATCTGAATTTCCCGCACATCAATACAAAGCTATTTCTTTCACTCCCCATCCCTCCCCCCATGACCAGTCCAAATCCAGCCAAAGCAATGCCGCTGAGATGTTTTGTGAATGTGTGTGTGCTGGTAAATTTCCACGCTCAGGGTAAACAATCTTGAAGATGCCTGGCACGAACTGGTTCCATGTAGTTCTGCTCTCATACCGACTCCCTAATTCCCACAATAGATGTACACGGATTTATTGCTCATTTGTTCCCCCTTCCACATCCCTCCCCCCAGTCCTTTGATGGCAAGGCTGCCAGCGCCCCCTGAGCTCCATTTTCACCAGCGGTGCGAATAAGTCGATCCCCTCTTCTCTGTGACAGTCCTTCAAGTACTGGATGACAGTTATCCTGTCACCCCTAATCCTTCTCTTCCATATAGGCTAGACAATAGAATTCCTATTCTATTCTATTCTATTCTATTCTATTCTATTCTATTCTATTCTATTCTATTCTATTCTATTCTTATTCTACTCTACTCTATCCTATCTCCTATCCTATCCCTTATCCCATCCCTATTCTATTCTATTCTATTCTATTCTATTCTATTCTATTCTATTCTATTCTATTCTATTCTATTCTATTCTATTCTATTCCCATTCACTGGGCTTGGCTGATTGGGTTGGTGGGGCTGACTGGGTGGGTGTGTCTGACTGGGTGGGTGTGGCCAGCTTGACACCATTCACTGGGCATGGCTGAACTGGGTGGGCATGGCTGAACTGGGTGGGTATGGCTGAGTGGGTGGGTGTGGCTGAGTGGGTGGGTGTGGCTGACTGGGTGGGCATGGCTGACTGGGCGGGCATGGCTGACTGGGCATGCGTGGCCAGCTTGACACCATTCACTGGGCATGGCTGAACTGGGTGGGTGTGACTGACTGGGTGGGTTGTGCAAAAAATAGATCTATATTACCATCTTTGGTGAATACACCGAATCAGCTAATTCTTTCGATTAAAGGTTTTTTGAAAAAAAAAAACATTCAAATATATTTCACAAGGATTTTCACCATTCAGTTTTCTAAGGCATGGAACACAGCAACTGCTCTGTATCTAATTGCAAAATACTAGCAACCCAAATCTCATTTCTTTCCTTCCCTTCCCTTCTCCTTTCCTCTCCTCTCCTCTCCTCTCTTCCTCCCCCCGCTTCTTCACTGTATTAAAAGTGTGGAAAAATGCTTTGGCTGTAAAACTAATAATGAAAAAAAAACGTTGATAAGTATATCTGGTGATTTTTTCCTGGCTATATTGACATTTTCCTATTAGCTTCTTCTCTGCCAAAGGATATTAAATATGAATATTTTAAACGCTGCATTTTTCTTGGGCTCATGCTCAGTTTGATGAGCTGATGTGTAAATTAGGAAGATAAAAAATGTATATGCCGGATGACAGTCTTATATTTTTGTCATTGTTCATTTTAACAATTGCCCCTTGTTTATTTGTGTATATATTTATTTAGTTAAATTTATTTAGCCACCCAACTTGCTTTCAGTGACTCCGGGTGGCTTACAACCATAGAAATGAACTATAAAAACAATAAAAAGCAAATAAATAAATAAAATAAAGATATTTACAGTATCTCTATTAAAGCAGTTGTATCTCATGCTTTAATCAAAAAGTTGCTCGGACGGGTTACAGAAGATAGGCAGCCAAACAGGTCTGCATGGAAAGTACCCTGGTTCTCAAGCCTCATTCATCCAAAGGTCTATCGAGATTTGCAGTCATCCAGGCCCTGGTTGTCCTTGAGGTGCTTTTTCAAGAGGCAACTGGACTTTCCAGTTTTTTTCTATGAACACGTTTCACTTCTCATCCAAGAATGTTCTTCAGGACTCATCCAAGAAGCTTCTTCAGGACACAGACAAACTTCCAAGCGGCCTCAACAACCCTCTAAAAGGATGCAAAGGACCAGCTGTCTGCAAGGAATATAAATCCTTCCATTCCCCACTATCCTGTCAGAGCAGAAGAAGCTTCTTGGGTGAGAAGTGAAACATCTTCTTCAGAGCTGAAGAAGCTTCTTGGATGAGGAGCAAAATGTCTTCAAAGAAAAACCAGAAAGTCTCACTCATCTGTTGTCCCTTCTCATGTCTCTTTCTAGGTTGCTGGAATGGCTACAAGTACTGGTCCTGTCACCCCAAAGGTGACCTGATTCTGGAGCTGAGTCTACCATGAAGTCAAGGTAAACCACCTCCTACAGGGCAGAAGATGCAGAAGGACAGCAGTGAGAGACCGGAGGGCAAATCAAGGAGAACTTCTGCAAATAAATCCCTGCATCTCCTCAGCCACGGGTACTCCTCAACTTACGACCATCGTTGAGCCCAAAATTTCTGCTGGTAGGTGAGACATCTGCTAAGTGTGTTTTGCCCCGTTTTACGACCTCAGTTGTTAAGTGAATCACTGCTACTACATGGTTGTAAAGTGAATCTGGCTTCCCAGATTGACTTTGCTTGTCAGAAGGTCACCAAAAAATGACCATATGACCCCAGGAAACTTCAACGGACTCATAAATATGAGCCAGTTACCGAGCGTCTGAATTTTAATCATGTGACCACAATTATAAGTGTGAAAAATGGCCATGTCACTTTTTAACTTCAGTCACTAAATGAACTGTTGTAAGTTGAGAACTACCTGTAATTTGTTGCCCCATCAACCGTGGTAAAGCTGGGATCCTTCCAACGAGCCTCTGGTTGCTGGCCTAAAGAAGCTATCGAATGTTATTCTATGAGCCGTCCGGTTAGGCCGCTTTCTGTGCTCTTCTACCAAACATTGCCCCATCCTCTATATTCGTGGTGGTGCAGTGGTTAGAGTGCAGTACTGCAGGCTACTTCTGCTGACTGCCGGCTGCCCCTGCAATTTGGCACTTCAAATCTCAACCAGGCTCAAGGTGGACTCAGCCCTCCATCCTTCCGAGGTGGGTAAAATGAGGACCCAGGTTGTTGGGAGCAAGAGGCTGACTCTGTAAACTGCTTAGAGAGGGCTGGAAAGTGCTGGGAAGTGGTATATAAGACTAAAGTGCTATTGCCCTTCCTTCCTTCCTTCCTTCCTTCCTTCCTTCCTTCCTTCCTTCCTTCCTTCCTTCCTTCCTTCCTTCCTTCCTTCTTTCCTTCTAGTTGGAAATGGAGTATTGTAAGTCTAAGGGCTATTGTGATAGACAGACAGACAATTGAGAAAGGGAAAAAGAGAGAAAATGATGGATGGATGGAATATAGATAGATAGATGGTAGGTAAGCACCATGGTGGTTAGAATGCAGCATTGCAGGCTAACTCTGCCCACTGCCAGGAGTTCAATCCTGACCGACTCAAGGTTGACTCAGCCATCCATCCTTCCAAGGTGGGTAAAATGAGGACCCAGATTGTTGGGGGTGATAGGCTGACTCTGTAAACCACTGAGAGAGGGCTGTAAAAGCACTGTAAAGCAGCATATAAGTCTAAGTGCGATTGCTATTGCCCTTCCTTCCTTCCTTCCTTCCTTCCTTCCTTCCTTCCTTCCTTCCTTCCTTCTATCCTTCTATCCATCCTTCCGAGGTGGGTAAAATGAGGACCCAGATTGTTGGGGGCAAGAGGCTGACTCTGTAAACCACTTAGAGAGGGCTGGAAAGTACTGGGAAGCTGTATATAAGTCTAAAGTGCTATTTCCCTTCCTTCCTTCCTTCCTTCCTTCCTTCCTTCCTGTTAGAAATGGAGTATTGTAAGTCTAAGGGCTATTGTGATAGACAGACAGACAGACAGACAGACAGACAATTGAGAAAGGGAAAAAGAGAGAAAATGATGGATGGATGGATGGAATATAGATAGATAGATGGTAGGTAAGCACCATGGTGGTTAGAATGCAATATTGCAGGCTAACTCTGCCCTCTGCCAGGAGTTCAATCCTGACAGATTCAAGGTTGACTCAGCCTTCCATCCTTCCGAGGTAGGCAAAAAGAGGGCCCAGATTGTTGGGGGCAAGAGGCTGACTCTGTAAACCGCTTAGAGAGGCTGTAAAGCACTATAAAGTGATATATAAGTCTAAGGGCTATTGCGATGGCTATTCAGAGAACCAGCATGTCCCCATCAGGATAGATACAGGGTGCTACAGATCACATCCACAGAAAGCTAGTTTTCTCAACTTTCATTCAAGTCATTCTACCAATGGAGGGAAACACTTACAAACTAAAGATGGTTTGAGATAATTTGCGCACTCCTTTTCCACACTGCAATTCCCAGCCTTCTCTGTGGGAGGTTTCCAGATTGATATAAATGGGTCTGCAGTGTATCTTTGTCAAAAATACACCAAGGATGTAAGCGCTATGAACTATCAGGTGGCTGCCAAGCTAAATATTTTTCTTGAACAACCATCACCATCATGTGTTTATGGTGAATTGTTTAAGTGCGTAGCATCTCTCTCCCTCCCTCCCTCCCTTTCCTTTCCTTTTCCCTCCACTTTCCCTTCCTTTTCCCTCCTCCTCCTCCTCCTTTTATCTTTCTTTCCTTTCCTTCCTTCCTTTTCTTTTCCTTTCCTCCCCTTCCCTTCCTCCTCCTTTTAGCTTCCTTTCCTTCCTTTCTCTTCCTTTCCTCCCCTCCCTTTTCTTCCCCTTCCCTTCTTTTCCTTTCTCTCTCTGTTCCCCAATCTTCATTTTAAGACATCTCGACTTCAACTCCCAGAATTCCCCAGCCAGCTATGCTGGGTTCACAAGTTCACAAGCTATGTTGACAAGTCCACTGTCTTAAAAGTTGTCACGGTTGGAGACCCCTGCCCCACTCTCTGAAAATAAATCAATCACCTTTCCCTCACTTCAGCTCTCCTCTTTCTTCAATTGCTCTGCAGTCACTCAGTGTTTTAACTCTGCAGGGGGTGCCTTTCTGTGGAAATGTTTTTGGTGATGTATTTATATTTCGGTGCCCTGCATTTATTTCTGTTTAGATTAGCAAACACTTGACTCAAATGTAATCGAAGGATCGGCTCAGCCCACATCCCATTTTCCTTGGGGCTTTTAAGAAGAATTTGGGGTTCTACCTTAGGATGCCGCTTCTCCCCATGGTTGCAGAGAGGGTGGAGCTACGAGGGGTCCTTGGCGCTCTCTTGGTTATTTTCTTGTGGACATTTCATTACCCATCTAGGTAAGATCATCTGTGCTAGAAGGGGATATCAAGAACAATTGCCCAAACAAGGAACCACTAAGACTACTCCCACCAACACTGACAGGGCAAGGCACTTGAGTATAAAATAAGAGCAAATCCCAATTCTTACTAATACTGATGATGTGAGCTAGTTTGGTAATGAAATGTCTTCAAGAAAACAACCAAGCTCAGAGATACCCATCTTTGTTACCCATCTTTGCTTTTCAAGTAGGCAAGTGTGTAATTTTTATTTTAGAAACAGTAGTAGCAGCAGCAGCAGCAGCAGCAGTAGTAGTAGTAGTAGTAGTAGTAGTAATAGAAGGAGATGCCTTTCCTTCTCTGTCGAACAGGTGCAGTAGGTACAGTTATTGTCCACCTGGAAAGTATCATATGAAAACTTAAAAAGGTGATAATTACAGATTTTTAAAAACTAAAAACCTTATCTATGCATTTTGCTTCCTCTTGCTGCCTGTACATTTTTTTTAAAAAAATATCATTTTTTTCCTATCATATTTGCAAAGGGCTTTGCAACTTTAGATCAATGACCAAAAGCAGACATCACAGGAAGGTCTCACATCTCCAGAAAGCAACAAGGAGAAAGGTATGGAGTGGATGTTGGCACTGTTAATTTTTACTGCTTTCCTCTTCTCTTCTCTTCTCTTCTCTTCTCTTCTCTTCTCTTCTCTTCTCTTCTCTCCTCTCCTCTCCTCTCCTCTCCTCTCCTCTCCTATTCTTCTATTCTGTATTCTGTTCTGTAGTTTATTCTATTCTATTTTCTACCCTATAAAAATGGTTTTTAATTTAAAAATTATAATGCATTGTTAGCTGCCTTGACTGTATAAATAGACAAGGCATGCATATCAAAATAAATAAAAATAAATATGAAGATATACCTGCATCCACCATTCAGCTGAATGCAATTAGAGATGCTGATTTCTGCACTCAAAATATCTCTTTGGGCATAAATTTCAGTGGAGAATTCAACAATTTTCTTTTGGTTCACACCTAAGCCTTAATGTAATTTCTTTGCTTTTGGCTTAGAACAAAGTGTAAAAATAATGACTGTGGTCTGTAAACGTACCAGTAAGATAGAAGCCCAGCCCCGTGCCAAGAGTCTCATTTTACAAACATGGTTAAAATATGGCTTAGCAGAGTTATATGCAACTTTTGGATACCCTGAATAATGTGCACATTCAGTGTTGTGGTCAAATACCCCCCCAAAAAAAATCACTTTGCTTGTGTGATTATTCCTGCTTCAAAATATGTTTGGCCTCTTTGCATCTCCTCTGGCCTGTTCTTTCATGGTTGACTTTTCAGAATAACAAGACTTGCAAGGGAGGGCATCTAGTCCAACCCCGCACCCAAGCAGGGGACCTTACACCATTTCCGACTGATTGCTGTCCTGTCTCCTCTAGAAGGTCTCAAGTGATGAAGCTCCCACAACTTCTGAGGGCAACTTCTCTTCCGTTGGTTGATTGTTCTCACTGTCAGAAAGTTTCTCCTTATTTCCAGGTTGAATCTCTCCTTGTTCAGTTTCCATCCATTATCCCTTGTCTTGCCTTCGGGGGGCTTTGGAGAATAGCTTGACCCCTTCTTCCTCCTCTCTGTGGCAGCCCCTCAAACACTGGAAGACTGCTATCCTGCCTCCCCTGGTCCTTCTCTTCACTAGGCTACTCATCTGGTGTCTTCCTGATTTTAAAGAGGACACCATGGAATCCAACTTTCAAAATGGACGTGTTTTATGGGCACATCCATGCAGGATTTTTGGCATCATAGGAAGATGAATTGCCGTTATTTTTTTTTTCCAGTAGTGATTTTCAATTTCTCGGTCTAACCTTCCCACCTGAGATTTCCCCATCATCACACATCCAAGCATTAGCCTGTCTAGACTAGCTCTCAATAACTGCCTAGGTAGACACTTTCTAACAACACCAACAGTCGAGTGTTCTTTTGGCCCAGGGAAATGAAGAAGGGTCAATTTAACACAAGGCAACTATCCATGATGGATCTGCAGATCCTTCTTTTAGCTGGGCAAAGCCACCTGGATACCAGGAGCGGAGAACAAACCTCTCCACTCGATTCATGCAGCATCATGGCTTAAACATGGCTTACTGAATAAGGCATTCAAGGTTGGCTAAAGAGATACTCTCTAGGCCAGTGGTTGACAACCAGTGGGCCGTGGACCACTGATGGTCCACGAGAAAATTCTGGTGGTCTGCAGAGAAATGTCCACCCCAAAGCAATTAATCCAGGCTGTGTGGGAACACAAGGCTGCACCTCCCACATGGCCTGCGGGAACACAAGGCTTGTGTCACTTGCATTGTGAACAACACGAGGTAGTGAGGGGAGGGGGGATAGGGTGGAGGGGGAGAACTTGCCCCACTCGCCCCACGCACCTCGCCTGGCCACCAGGCTGCTTCTTTCCATTTCTTTCTTCTTCTGCTTTTGGCTGCATGCAAGGAAAGCAGCCAAAGTCTTTCTTTCTCTCCCCCAAACTCCACCAGAAGTGAGTCTTTGGGACCCTGCAAGGCCTCCTGCTCTAAAAGGCTGCGCTGGCAGGACAAGTCTCACAAAGACTCATTTCTGACGGAGTTTGGGGGAGAGAAAGAAAGACTTCTGCTGCTTCTGTTGCTTTCCTTGCATGAAGCCAAAAGTCTCTCTCTCTCTCTCTCTCTCTCCCCCTGAGAACGGAGTTGGAGACGGTATCCTGCGATCCCAAATAAAGAATGGTCGACCAGTAGGAAATCCGGGTGGGAATTTTCCTGCAGACTTTTTTGGGGGATTTTCTCAGGGTCTCTGGTCTGCAGGATTTAAAATTATGAGTTTAGTGGTCCCTGAGGTCCAAAAGGTTGGCAACCCCTGCTCTAGACTGGAATGTCTCCAATTCCTGTTTCCAGCCACGACTGCGATCAAACGTGGTTCTCAGGCTTTGCCTCCCGTTCTAAGCGGTCCCGATGTCCCTACGTACCACCTACCCCGGAGCAAAAGGACTTCATTAGAAGAGTTCAATCTTTGCTCCGCTTTTTTTTGGGGGGGCGCTCTCTTTCTCTGGAGAAGACCCTCAACCTTCCTGCATTTGGATTCTCCAGGGTTTGGTTTGGTTTTTTCTCCGCGTCCCTTCTCGGGAGGGGCGGAAAAAAAATAAAACGAAGGGAAATCAATGCATCTTGAAAACGCAACGATTCGTGCACCTGCACCAAGGGTGGCAAAAATAAAATTTATCCTTTTTTTTTTTTAAGTGCCTATTTAAAAAAAAATAAGATAGGGAAAACCGCACCTATTTGGACATGAAATTAAAAAATAAAATAAAACCAAGCCTGCATTTTAATTAAAAAGGCAGGGAAGGCGAAGTCACTCAAAGCAGAAGGGGGCAGGCGAGCCTCCTCGGTTGCATCTCGCGCATTCACTTTCTCTTCACCGAAACTCCCCCCCCCGCCCCCCGAGCGTCACTTTCCCTACCGAATAAAAGCCGGGCCGGGGGCGGGGGAAGAGCGGCTAAATCTCAGTATAGCAGCAACTGTTGGTGTGGGGGGGTCCCTGATCCCACCCCGCGCTCAGAGGTTGGCAGGACAGACCTCTTCCTTTCCTAGCCATCTTCTCCTTTTCCTCCTCATCCCCCCACCGCAAAAAAAGCGCCCCACCCTGCCCCACCCCGGGGGTCTGAACTGTCTGGCCAGCACGCATGCGCGGACGGGGAGCCACAGACGTCAGCAGTCCAGCCGGCCTCGCCTCGCCCCTTGAAGTCAGCACAGCGCAGAGCCCGGGCTCGCTCGTCGTTGTGCCCCTCCTCCCTCCTCCTCCTCCCTCTTCCTCCTCCTCCTCCTCTCCTCTTCTCTCTCTCTCTCTCTCTCTCTCTCTCTCTCCTCTGGCTGGCTGGCGTGCACACGCGCGCGCGCGGCCGCCTTCCCACTCCCACCCCCACCGCCACCCTTTCTGCATTTCTCTCCATTAGGACGGGCTGAACGATGCGATCGCTCGCAGCCATCGCCGCCGCCGCCGCCGCCGCCGCCCATTAGAGACCCCCCAGATTAGGGGGGAGGGGAGAGGAAGAGGGGGAGGGAGAAAAAAAACAACAACCCCCTCCCAATCCAACTGCAGGGAAAGAAGGAAGGAAAAAACCAAAACAAGACAACAACAACAAAAAAGCACCGGACCGCGAGAAATTCTGCGCTTGAAGAAGGAAAGGCGGAGGAAGGGGAAAAAACAAAAAAAATCCAAAATCTTGAGCACTTTCTCCCGTTTCTGCAACCGGTTACCGGAGCCCTCGGAGCGCTGCAGCCGGCGGGGTCAGCTCGCTCTCTCGAGCGCTCCGCTTTCCTCCTCCGACGACTCCTCCGGCAGGCGAGCCACCTCCCTTCCCTTCTTCTCCCAGCGGCCCCACCCCCACCCCCACCGCACCCCCAGCCCCCACTGCCCTCCCGACCGGCTCCTCTGCAGCTCCCGCAAAGCTGGGCTGGTTCCTTTGGATGCCTTGATTCGCCGGCGCGAGCCAAGAGCAGGGCTGGGAAGAAGAGAGAGAAGAGAGAGAGAGAGAGAGAGAGAGAGAGAAAGGGGGCGAAAAAAAAAAGAGAGAGAGAGAGGATTTTTCCTCCCCTTGGCCTTTGGCGTTGCAACCTCGAGCTCTTCCCGGCCGGCTTTCCCCACCCGCCACCCCACTTCTTTCTTTTTTGGGGTGGGGATCGTCCGTGAAAGGGTGGGGGGGAAGAGGCGAAGGAGAAGGGTCCGTCCACCCGGCACCGTTCCCGATTTGGGGCCACCATGGGATGTACGTTGAGCGCCGAGGAAAGGGCCGCCTTGGAAAGGAGCAAAGCGATCGAGAAGAACCTCAAGGAAGATGGGATCAGCGCGGCCAAAGACGTGAAATTGCTCCTGCTAGGTAAGCCAAAAGCCGGGCTTCCTTTCTCCGTTCTCTCCCCGCCCCGCGCCCCGTCCCCGTCCCCCATCCCTTTCGCGCGTTCCCTTCTTCCACAACCCCTCCACACACACACACATGCACAAGATAGATTTGCACACTCACGTCTCCCCCCCCACCCCCGTCTGCCTGCTCTCAGGTGTGGTTCGGCGCCCCCGACACCCCCTCCGCCTGCTCTGCCCCTTGGCACGATTTCCGCTGCAGCCCCCCCCTCTGGTCCCTTTGAGGTCGCGATTCACTCCCCCTCCAGGTGTAGCTTTGATGCCTGGCCGAAGGCCCGTTTGCCTAGACCCTCTTTATCCGTCCCCCTCCGCCCAAATAAATCACTGCCTTTCACCAACTAGGTGTGTGAGTGTGTGTGTGTGTTTTCACGCTCCATCTTCTGCCGCACCTTTGGATGGACTGGCTCAAATGTAACCCCATCTCAGCCCCTCCCCAGTTCCCCACCTCTCCCCAACAGGTAGGGGTCTTGCTACCCCTCCCACTGTTTATTTATTTTAAAACAAAACCTATCTCCTTCATCTCTCGCCTTTTTTGCACTGAAACATCAATTGCACAAACACAAATATTTGGCTCCCCTCTTCCCACCCATCCCCGCCGCGCACAGCCATTAGTACTACCACTCCTCCCCACTCTTTCTCCCCCTCCCTCCCTCTCTCTCTCCCTCTCCCCCTCTCTCTCTCCCTCCCTCCCTCCCTCTCTCTCTCTCTTCTCTCGTTATCTGCTTTTATCTTCTTATATTCTCACACAGGCCAGATTTTTTTATATATATTTTTTTGCTTTTATGAAGGTTTTAATGTCCTCCCCCTCCTTTCCTCCCCCTCCCCTTCTATTTTGTCCCAACAGGGGCTGGGGAATCCGGGAAAAGCACAATCGTGAAGCAGATGAAGTAAGTCAGGCTCATCCCTTACCCTCATAGTGAGAGAAGTGAAATATTTGCATTGTAACTGAGTCCAAATTTTTTTTTTTAAAAAAAAATCTTTCTTAAAAGTGTTTTCCGCTTAGCTCCCTTTGATGTTGTGTTGGGGGTGGGAGACCGCTGGGGGGGCGGGGAGAGAGGAAGGCAACCCGCTCTTTGGTTCCATGAATTTGTTAGGAGCCAAGCCGCTGGTCTATGGTAGCAAAAAAACACACAAAAAAACCCCACTCAGGAGTCTGGCAACGCCTTTCCCCGGTGTAAATACAAGCGTTTGTGCCTTTTCACGCCCTTCTAAATAAAAATGGGTTGGTGGGGAAAGGCTCAGTGAGTGAGTCTCCACCATGTTTGAGGCGGGAAAGACCAAGGATGGGGAGGAGAGATGGTCTCCTCGCTGTGCCTTTGAAGGGGGCCCGGCTTGGCCAGGCCCAACATCTGGAGCAGCTGTTGCAAAAGCTTGAGGCGCAGGTGGGCAGAAGAGGGGAGGAAACCCCCTCCCCCCCCCCTTGGCTGAGATCTGGCAGGGACCCGCTGCGCCAGGTGTGAGGTGCTGTTCAGCCTCCGTGGTGCTGAAATCTGAAATTCCTGTCTTCTTCCTTCCCTCCCTCCCTCCCTCCCTCCTGCGAAGAAGGGTGGCCAGGAGCGATGGGGTGGGGTCGGAAGGAGAGGAAACTTAGCCCTGGCCTAGGCATTCGTGCACTGGCACCAAATTCCTCTGTGGCATTCCTACCTGTCCCCACCCTCCAAATATCTGCTTCCCAGACCGGGCCTCCATTTGCCCGCATTTCCAGCCTTTGGGGTCTTGTTACGGGACTAATTAGGGTTGGGTTTCGGCATGGAAAGGCACCTGATAATACAGATTTGAAACTAGTTTCCGTCAGGCCTCCCTCCCTCTTTTCCCCGCAGCTTTCTCGTTTGGAGCCCTTCCCTGCCTTTTAATTAATCAGGGCAGAATTTGGCTGCCATGCCAAATTAAGCCGGAGCAGGAGATGGACGCCTTGCCAAGCCCCCTCCCCCCACTCCGCTTCTCTGTCCCCTCCCCGTCGACACCCGTGTATTGCGGAGCGTGTGAATGTGGCAGCGATTCCTAACAAGTGCGGGTCGTAAGAAGGGGTTTCCTCCCCCCTTGCAGCGGACCTGTTTCTCCCCCCCCCCCAGCCCCCGCTTCTCTCTCTCTCTCTCTCAATGGCGCCGATTTGAGCTCCCAGGAGGCTTGTGGGGAGGGGCGGGGCGGGGCGCGGGAAGCAGATACACCAGGTGTAGCACCGGGGTGCGTGTGTGCACTCTCGCGTACAGACGGTCTCTGCTTGAGTTGGGCGCTCCTCTGCCGGGTGTCTCTTTAAGCTGGATGCCCCGGCTAAAGGGGAGCGAGTGGCCGGATGGTTAGGAGATGACGAAGGGAGAAGCGACAGTCAATGCGGAAGGGCAGGGGGTGTTTTCCCCACCTCTCCCCTCCCCCCCCCCCGCCCGTTGCAAAATGGCCTTCTCGGCAGCCTTCGGGTAGCTCTTGCAGGTTGCTAAGGAAGAATGGCGCCTGGGGCGGAGGGGGGGGGAGAGTTGCACGCAAGCCACACCTGCGCGCACACATGCACGCACGCACACACACACAGAGAGAGATCTTGGGTGCCTGCCCTCGGCCAGCCTGCCCGTGCATGCCCGTGTCCCCGGTGGCTTTTCTGTAGCCTGCCGGGGCTGTTCACATAAGCGGGAGGTTTCAGGCGGTGCAGGCGGTGGACAGCGCCCGGCAGAGCCTGGAAGACGGGATGGGCTCTAGGGAGCTCGGCAACCTTCGGTTCGGCTCGGCAAAGCTCGGGCGTGGGACTCGCCTGGCCTTTCGGAGGCATTCGGCGACGAAGCCAGCTGCCTCGGCAAGAACCGGCAAAGGTTCGGCTCTGCTCGGACAAAACGAGGAATGGATTTAGAACTCAAGATAATAAACAAGACACGCACGCCCTGGAGTGATGGGCTGTGCTAAGGCATGCAGAGACAATGACAACAGGATCAGAATCAGAATAGATCTGGAAGGGACCTCGAAGGTCTTCTAGTCCACCCCACTGCTCAAGCAGGAGAACTTATACCATTTCAGACGAATGGCTGTCCAGTCTCTTCTTAAACACCTCCAGTGATGGAGCACCCATGATTTCTGGTGGCCAGCTGTTCCACTGATTAATTGTCCTCACTGTTAGGAAGTTTCTCCTTAATTCCAGGTTGAATCTCTCCTTGATTGGTTTCCATCCATTGCTTCTTGCCCTGCCTTCTGGTGCTTTGGAGAATAATTTGACCCCCTCTTCTTTGTGGCAGCCCCTCAAACAGTGGAATACTCCTATCCTGTCCCCCACTGTTCTTCTCTTCCCTAGACTAGCCAGGCCCAGTTCCTGCAACCGTTCTTCGTATGTTTTAGTCTCCAGTCCCCAAATCATCTTAGTTGCTCTTCTCTGCACTTTCTTTTCCCAAAGTCTCAGCATCTCTTTTGTAATGTGGTGACCCAAACTGCAAGCCGTATTCCAGATGTGGCCTTACCAAGACTTTGTAAAGTGGTACTAATACTTCACTCGAGTCCTTTCCTAAGTTTAGCTCGCTTGAACTCAAGGGTGGGTAATTATGCCAACATTACCACCTGTGGATTTAAACTCCAAGAATTCTTGAGCCAGCATTGAAGTCCACCTGTTCAAGTCCATAGGTTGTAAAACTGCAACAGCTGCTCACCCCTGCTATAGAACTTAATTTAAGCCTGTGCTAGAATTTAGGGGTCTCCCACCTCATCAACTTTAAGACTTCCGGACTTCAACTCCCAGAATTCCTCATCCAGCCATAATCTTTTTTTTTTTTTGCAGCCTGGATCTCATAGTCCTAGTCTCATACTTAATTTCAACCCCTGTCAAATTTCTTATACTGAGTCCGACTATTTCTCCTTCCTTAATTTATACAGAAACGAAGGGGGTGGGAGAGTATTTTCACAATCCTGTGCTTAAGATCTTCTATTGTCAAGGGGATGGACTCCCTTGATCCTTCCCAAGTCCTCCCTCGCTGATTTAGTGCCCTTGCAGCTTTTAAATTCATCGTCATATATCACAGGACATAGAATACCCAAGCTGGAGACTATATACCATTCTGGACTGAAATGACTGTCCAGTCTCTTCTTCAAAACTTCCAGTGATGGAGCACCTACAACTTTCCTTTGCTTGCTTTTGATGTCATAAATACTATGAAGATTCTCCAACTCTCTAGCCCAATTCTAGTTTTGCTCACACAACACAACAAACCCCATTAGGCTAAGCCATTCGTCGAACCGGCCTGGCTTTGTAAGTCACTAACAATCACAACACCAACAAGAAACAACCAAAGTTAAAAACTCACCAAATGTTACAGATGTTAGGTGCTAGGTCTTTCACTGACCTGGTTGTAAGGACACAACCCTTGAGTTTCTGGTGTCATAAATAGCCTGATAGGTAAATATAAATTACTATACATGCCAAAGAGAGAGCTCTTTTTCAAAACATCTCAGGGAGGTGTGTGACAGAGGATAACAAAACTGTTGTTCACTATTACCCATGCCTGAGTTTGCACACACTGTCCTGTTACAGAAAGGAGTAGAATTCAGCTTACATGTTATGCCTAAATCAATAGGCCATATTGATCTGGTGATCAATTTCATCGTCTGAGCAGCTAAAAGGATGGTTGGGTTTCCACAACACATGAACTATAAGTTGCCCAACCTCCTTTTAACTTAGTTTAATGAGTTGTTAGTTGTCAGTGGCTAAGACGCTGAGCTTGTCAATCAGAAAGGTCGGCAGTTTGGTGGTTTGAATCCCTAGTGCCATGTAATGGAATGAGCTCCCGTTACCCATCCCAGCTTCTGCCAACCTAGCAGTTTGAAAGCGTGTAAAAATGCAAGTGGAAAAGTAGGAACCACTTTGGTGGGAAGGTAATAGTGTTCCATGCACCTTCGGCATTTAGTCATGCCGGCCACATGACCATGGGGACATTTTTGGACAGCGCTGGCTCTTTGGCTTTGTAATGGAGATGAGCATCGCCCCCTAGAGTCAGAAATGACTAGCACATATGTGCAAGGGGAACCTTTACCTTTTTAATGAGTTATTAGAACCCGACTTACAAACTATAAAAAAGGAATAACAAATAGTCATAAGAGTCCCTTCTTTAAAAACATTTTATTTATTTATTTTTTATTTATTTATTCATTCATTCATTTATTTATTTAGTCAACTGCTTACAAGATAATAGGTATAAGTAAAAACATAATTATGAATACATGGACACATATAAGAAAAATAAAGGAAACAATAGGACCGGGACGGTAGGCACGTTGGTACGCTTATGCACGCCCCCTACAGACCTCTTAGGAAAGGGGTGAGGTCAATAGTAGACAGTCTAATGTTAAAGTTTTGGGGGTTTGGGGAAGAAACCACAGAGTCAGGTAGATATTCCAGACATCTCTTGACATCTTCTCAGGTGAGTGATTACTTCCCTGATTTTCTTTTTCCCAGAATGTTGTCCCTAACCTCTAGACTGATGTTGTCCTTCCTTCCTCATCTTCCAGATTAAGGCTACCCTGGGGCCTCATATCTGGCCTGAGATAAGCTAAGATAAGCAGGCACCCCTTTAGGCTTGAACTGATGTTGGCGTGGGTTTACTCACACTCTGGAAAAATAAACAGAGACCTGGTTGCATATTTCCTGGCAGGCTAGTTGCTATGAAAATCAAACTTGTTATTAGGCATGGTTTAACCTGAAAATGTTTGCTTTCCTATTAAATTAAGGGGAGGAGTGGGAATAAACAAACTTTCAACTGCCAAGGTTCATGGCTTAGTTGTCTAAACCTTAGTTGATAGATATTACTGAATGGGCAGAGATGGGTTTTTAAAAAAATTTCCTCTTCACTTTTTCAAGGCTCTAGGGTGAAAATTGAAGATCTCTGAAAAGGGCCCAAAATGTCCAGATTGGTGAAACAAGTAACTTGGTTGTGCAACTTTGTGGTTGGGTGGGGCAGGAATGGAAACAGGAATAATGTGTCTCTGAAAGGATTCTTAGTTTAAAAATGAGAGTATTCTATCAATCTATTTCTATCTGTTTGACTGTCTATCTCTCTATCCATCATCTATCTTATCTTATCTATCCATCCATCTATATCATCTATCTATATCTATCTATATCATCTATCTATATCTATCTATATCTATCTATATCTGTCTACATCTATCCATCCATCCATCATCCATCATCCATCCATCCATCCATCCATCCATCTCTATCTATCTATCTATCTATCTATCTATCTATCTATCTATCTATCTATCTATCTATCTGTTTTTGGCCATTTTCATATCCATTGTTGATGGTTAATTTTGGAAGTGTTGAGGTCCACCATAATCCAAAACATATTGAATGATTGGATTTGTTTTCCATTTTCTGATTATCTCAGCCTTCAAACCAGGTGGCAATATTTTATTTTTTAAGGGTGAAAATGCTTTTATCATACAGTTTTCATGGATATCCCCTAATGGTATAAAGTCAGTTGGAGGACAAGCTTATTGTGTAGACAGGCGCATGCCCCGATATGATGCTCTGAGTGCATGGAATTAGAACTGGACTGAAATTGATGCCTTTGGGGGTGATGTTGTGCACTTTCAAACCAAAGTGTGCGTATTGGCACTGGATGAAAGCCTTGCAGAATCTCTGGATTTTGCACTAAGGGCTCTGTTTGGCACACAAGAGCAGCGGTCCTATGCTGGAGATGCGATATTTGCCTGCACATTTTCCATCCCTTCAAGGCAGTCTGAGCTTGGAATCTGCCCAGTGTGGTCTGGGAAGAGTTTTCCTTTGATTGAAATGGACGAAAAGGGATAAGTAAGACTGGAGGCAAATTCCAAGCCGGTTGTCTGAGTTCCAATTTTTATTTCAGTCGGTTGGAGATGCACAGATACTCTCTGTAGATGCTTTATGCTGCTGACGTTCAAATGGAAGGAGACGGTGTTTTTAAGGATGGGCATGAGACGTGGGCTTCATTTGACTTGGGGATTGCAGAATCTCCATATTTGGAACTATTCTGCTTGGTCTCTTTGGTTGTAATTTCCCACGAAGGTCTTCGTGTTCCCATAACGATGGGGCTGAGGAGCATGAAGTTGGGAAATGCTTGCTTCTGACCGCAAGTGGAGAGGCTCGTTAAGCATGAAGAAAACAAAAAGGAGCAAAAGAATCCACCTATTGTATACGAAGCTAAATAAAGATTCTTGTTATGGTCCAACAATGGCTAAAGCAGCTGTGTGGGAGGTCCCTTGGAGAGTTACAGGGCTTAGAAGAGGAGAGAAGAGGAGATTTGTACTGCTGCAGTCCTGCATGCTAACCAGGTCTGGACTCTGCACTCTCCAGGTCTGAAAACAAATCTAGAATAGGTATAAACCAGGTTTAACGGGTGACTCCCCCCCCACTTATGCAACGGGGCCAGCCTTGGGCTTTAGGGTTGTCATGGCAACCCTCAAATCTCAAGCTGCCTCCAAACACCGCCCCCTAGGGACAGTGAGTGGACATCAAGGAGGATAAGCCTGAAGAAGTTCAACCGATTGTGAGATAAGGTCAAGTAGCTCAGGTAGGGATTCCTCTGAAGTTGAGTGGAGGTAACAGCGGAGACACAGGGTGGAATCATTTGAGCAAAAGCATTGAAGAGCAACAGGGATGGGAGAAAGAGAGAGAGAGATGAAGATACCAATCCGGTTATCGACGATGGAGGCGTTTATATATCCCAAATGTTTTTAAAACGGGAAATGTTGTTAGACATAAAGATGTTTTAAATGAAAGAAGTGAACTCAGAACAAAACAAGAACTGAACGAGGGATTGATATGAATTGGTACTCATATATGCAAATATATTCCAGATATGAAAAATGATTTTTAGAATGAATTGACAGAATGAGGTAAAATCCTAACAGGAGCAGAAGAATAGATGATTAAGAAATTGTATAGCTATTTACTAGGAGTGAAATTAGAAGAAGAACAGGTGAAGGAGATGATGATAGCTTGGGGAAAAAACTTTGGCTATGGGATAGAATTAGATAAATGGCAGAAATTATGGGATAGAAATTATTAATTAACAATGTCAACAGCATATAAAGAAAATCTATATATTTTATAGATGGCATTTTGCACTGGCAAGACTGGCAAAGATGTTTAAAGACAAATCAGCTAAATGCTGGAAATGTCACCAGACACCCGGAACATATTACCATATGTGGTGGACATGCACAGCAGTTAAAATATATTGGACAAAAATAAACACATGGTTGGAAAAGATGACAAAACAACACATAGACTTAAAGCCCGAGATTCTTTTATTGGGGATTTTACCCGAAAATTATAGTAAGGAAAAAACATATTTAATCATACACGTATTAAGAGCAGCTGGAATTGTATTTGCTCAAAATTGGAAAAATGAAAAGATTCCGATAGAGATAGAGGTGATCATGAAAATATTGGAATGTGCAGAAATGAATAGATTAACATTGGCAATTAAAGAACAAGAAGAAACGGATTATTAAAGGATATGGGATTTATTTTATAAACGATGGAAAATAAAGTAAGAAGTTAAATGAATATTGTTATAATGATAAGATATATAAGGTTGAGTAGTTTTTAATATGAATGTAATCATAGTAAGAAATGTATACTAAATATAAATATTTGCACAAGATATATGTACCCAGTCAACATATTGTATAACTGAAAGACGGATTTGTTGTAAAATAAAATAAAATAATTTAAAAAAAAATGGATGGGAGAGAGAGTTGAAAGGCTCAGAAGCACCGGATTGCAAATGCTATTCAGGGGTAAGGGGCAGTTGAGACGGGGCTGTTATCCCTGAGTAGCCAGCACTCTGGATGAAGCCAAAGAAAACCATCTGATTTAAGGAGGCGGCATGAAGGCTGGGCTACATAGTGATAGCACATTACAGCATCTTCTGGATGGTTTACAATGTCAGCATTATTTACAAATTGCCCTCAACACTCCCCATTTTATTGACCTCGGAAGGATGGAAAGCTGAGTCAATCTTGAGCCTGTCAGGATCGAACTCCAGACTGTCGGCAGAGTTTGCCTGCAATACTGCATTCTAACCACCGTGCTGCCATGCTCTCTCCTTCTCCTTTATAGCTGATCAGTTGGAGCCTACTTAGCACTAGAGCAGGGACTCCCAACTTCAGCAACTTTAGGATGTGTAAATTTCAACTCCCAGAATCCCCCAGTTGTCACCTTGGAAGCCATTTTTGGGGGTCTTGGAAGCTTCGAGGCTGCCACATTCCGTGCCGGGGAATTTGGGAGGAGGGATTTCATAGTGGGGTAAAAGGCTAGACATAACAACATTCTTTCTCAGAGAGTCAAGGACATGTTGTTGTGCACCTGGAGGGGAGTGACCGGGAGGATGTCTCCAGTTAGGATGAAGATTTGATCGGACCATGTGATGGACTGATGGGTGCAGGGAATGGATCTTGGATTTCTCTTTTGGGAAGGGAAAACCCGGAACTCTCAGATTCGGCTTTTCCCAGGTGTTCCAATATGACAACTCTAATAAAATGGAACTTTGAGGAAATGTCTGTCTTGGAGTTTATTGGGTTGGAGTTGGTTAGTTGGAACACTGACACCAATCAGACATACTGGCTGGGGAATTCTGAAAGTTGAAGTCTACCCATCTTAAAGTCACTCAGGTTAAGAAACTCCGCATTAGAACTAGAATTTGTTTACTGTGGATACTCTTATGGCTAGTTGCTAGGACCTTTCATTCATTCCCCCTAGAGTTGGTTAGCTGGACTCAGTCTGATTTGTATCCTGATTCTGCTCTCTTCTGGAACGGTTACACATATGCGACTCTTACCCCTTAAGTTGGCTCTTGTAGCATTAGAAGGGCCACAAGGGTCACTTAACGCAATCCCCTCTAGTGTTGTGGGGATATCAATTTCACATCCTTGAGAAGAAGACCCTCTTCTCCTCACTTCTTGAAATCAAAACCCACAATCTCCAAAGTCAGACTACATCATGCCACATGTTTCCATCCAAGGTACTCCATAAGACCTAGTCAATGCTCTGTAGGGTTAGGACTCAACATGGTAGGTGCCACCACTCTCCTCTATAAATGGGCAAAGGTCTCCTCCTCAGAAAGTAACTGTGATGCTCTAAACAGTGCGACATATTGCGGGACACTTATAGTCCAAGTGTTTCCCCATTCCCAGTACATTTTCTCTCTTTTCCCCTTATCCGTTGGAAAGTCATAAACAGATCGGGGCGGTTCAAACAGGATCCTTCTGAGGTTAGTAAAGTGACGGCCTAGATTGTTGGGGGCAATATGTTGACTGTAAAACTGCTGAGAGAGAGCTGTAAAGCACGGTGAAGTGGTATATAAGTCCAGGTCCTATTGCTGTGACTGTATAAGAACTCTGGTGGTGCAGTGGGTAGAATGCAGTATTGCAGGCTGACTCTGCCACAGCCTGGAGTTCGATTCTAACCGGGTCAAGGTTAACTCAGCCTTTCATCCATCCGAGGTCAGTAAAATGAGGATCCAGACTGTTGGAAGGGCAAGATGCAAAAAAAAAAAAAAATGCTTACATTGTTAAGCATTACATTACCCAAAGAATGCTGTAAAGCACAGTAAGGTGGTATATAAGTCTAAATGCTATTTCTTTTATTTACTTGATATACAGTAGAAGAAGTCATATAGTAGAAGAAGATTCTTGTAGCGGAGAAAGGATGGTTGCTTGGAACCTGGGTCGTTTGCATGCTGTCCATGATCACCTAATCATTAAATCAAGAAAGGGAGAGTCCATCTATGACCATTTACACTCCCTCTCCTGAGAATATTGAAAGCAAATTCAATATTCAACATATTAAAGAAAAAAAAATATGCAGGAAAATTGCTTTGCATTAGATGATGGAGGCAAGGAGACAGGACTAATGATGAACTGAAGGTCACCCTCTGTTTTCATGGACAGGAAAGGATTTAAAGTGGGTTCTTTTTGGTTTATAGTTCTCTGGGAGTCTATGATAGCATTTTCTGTACATTGGGATCACTCTGCTTGTATTCTAATCTGGGTCAAGTTGGGCCAGAGAAATGAACATTATTAAGAGTTTAGAAAGAATATTTTTAAAAGTTTTTATTTTTTATTTTTATTTTATTTGGATTTCCTGTAATAACACTGTTTCATATTCTACCTGAATTTTGCAGATTGCAATCTCTTTTATTAATGGTTGTCTACTTTGGTGCATTTATCTTATTTGTTACCTTTATTTTATTTATAATGTTTGTGGTCAAAACAATAAATCAATCTTTGTTTGTCTACTTCATGTCAAATTGGCTTTCCAGTCAGGGAAAGCCAATGATTGGTTTGCTTTTGATCTAGGGAAACATTTCAGTGTCTGCCTTCTATAGTTTCAAATATAATATTTGTGAAATCCAGCCACATTTACAAGCACTGGGCTTGGAAACTCACAAATTCAGCGGGTCTGTCACTCCCATTAACAGGATAGCAATGTATCCTATCATGTTTATGTCAGGAAATGCATTCCTCACACACAGTTCGTGGAGTCAAAAATAGCTCTTGGGTGTTGTCTTCAAGATTAGAGACCCACATTCAACAACTTCTCTGCAGAAGAAGTTGGCTTGAGGGAGGAAGTTCTGCTAAGGTCAGAGATGCAATTTTAGGAGGATTTGCAAAACCCCGTAAATGAAGAAGGAGACAGACTGAAATGGTTGGCAAGAGATCGAGAGGCAGGCTTCAACTTACAACCTCAACTGAGCCCCAAGTTTATGTTGTAAAGTGAGATGTTAGTTGAGTGAGTGTTGCCCCTTTTTCTTTACCACGTCTGTTAAGTGAATCAGTGTAGTTTTTCAACTGTGCGATGAATCTGGTTTCCCCGTTGATTTGGCTCATCCGAAGGTCATAAAAGCTGTTCACATGACTCTGGGACACTGCAACCGTCATAAATGTGAGCCAGTTGTCGAGCATTATGACCACAGGGATGCTGTGATGGTCATAAGCCGAGGTAGGCTGCTACGGGTTCGCCCAGGTTTGGGAGAACCCGTTGTTAACGTTATGGCCAGTTCGGTGAACTGCCAAATCTCACCCCTGGCCGGCCCCACCCACCCCGTCCTGCCCCTCCACTCTGACCCTCCCCTCCCCTCCCCTCCCCGGAGCCCCCATGTGGCCAGTTTTGGATGCAGGTAAGTGCAGGGCATGCACAGAGGCTCGGGGATGATGAAAAATGGGCCCCTTGAAAGTTCTGGATGGCTGGAAATGGGCCCGTTTTCATCTTCTGGAACCTAGGGGAGGCCCTTTTCGTTCTCCCAGAGGCTCGAGGAAATTATCTGGAGCCCAGGGAGGGCAAAAACACCCCCTCACCATGGTGCAGGAGGCCAACTAGGCCACGCCCACCATGGCCCACCATGGCCACGCCTCCCCAGCAACTGTTGCTGAAATTTTTTAAGAACACCCCTGGTCATAAGGGTGAAAAATGGCCGTAAGTCACTTTTTTTCCGTTAAAACTTTGAACTGTTAAAACTAAATGAACTGTTGTAAGTCGAGGACTACCTGTACGAGTCGTTTTCAGTGAAGAGGTTCATGTATTGCCTCCTCTTAGTTTTTCTTCACAAGGAGTCCTTTGGTGCAGCTTGACTGAGTTGAGAGTTTGGGTTAAAGCTTCTGCATCTGAGAGAGGTGTCTACGAGTAGCCACGATGGGCCGAAAGGGACTCATGACCTGGTTCCAAAATTACAATAACCGCCTCCACCTCCGTGGTCCCATGGTCACATTTAAAGCACTCGGCAACCTAGCCCATAGTTATGGCCCTTTGTGGTGTCCCGTGATCCTATGACTAGGAATTATGATGCTTTTGCCCAAAACCAGGATTGACTTCTGGTGTTTAGCAAAAAGCAACAGGTAGCCAACAATGGGTTTGGAACATGAGATGGGTAAATAGTGTCATTGGGACAATGAACATGAATTTGGCTAAACTCCAGGACGCAGTGCAGGGAGCTGGTGTGCTTTGCTCCATGGGGTTCCCAAGAGTCTAACGTGTCTCATTGAACAACAAACAACTTCAGTGTTCACTCTACAGCTGGTGCATTCAGAGGTGGTCTTCAGCCAGTTCTGACTGGTTCTGGAGAACGGGTAGCGGAAATGTTGAGTAGTTCACAGAACCGGCCAATCCCACCTCTGACTGGCCCCGCCAACCCCATCTCTTCTCTGCCTCCCATCGAGTCCCAGCTGATTGGCTGGGTCTCCTTTGGTTGCCCTGCGCAGGAGAACGGAGCTGGAAAGCAGGTTAGTGGGGTAGGGAGGGAAGGGGGATTTTGCAGTATATCCTTCCCCTGCCACGCCCACCAAGCCACACCCACAGAACTGGTAGTAAAAAAATTTGAATCCTACCACTGGGTGCATTCGTTTTGCAATGGCGAAATTTTGTAATTTTGTAATTTTGCTGCAAAAAATCCAGGTGGCTTGGATGCTTTTTATGACTGTCGCATGACTTGCAACCAGAATGGGCAGGCTCCATTCCAGTTGTAAGTCGAGGACTACCTATGGAACCCAGCTTTCTTTGCTGCTAATCCAGCCACTTCACCACTACATAATACTTGTTCTGCGCCTGAGACGGAAGAGTAGAATTTGATCTCTGCGGAGCTAATTGAACCCCTTTCCCACGAACCCATTCTGACTTTCCAAAGAATGTCGCCGTTTCTGCTTTTATTGCATTAACTAGGTTTACTGTGTATAGATTTTTAGGTCATTCCTTTCTTAAATTTTTCTCTACAATAACCACCCTAAAACTCTGTTGAATAGAGTAGCTGGTGAATAATGTTGCCAAATAAATAAATTTATTCAGCTATTGTATATGCTGTCATAATTACAAATTGATTCCTGGGAACTATTTCTCTGTTGTTTAAATTTATATTTTGCTTTCCATTCAGAAGGCTCCATACATAGAATTGCCTTCTTTCATTTTTCTCCACAAGCAAGCTTGTAGATTGGCCTGAGAAGTCCCATTGACCTTCATAGGAAAATATGAAACATGAATTACTGTAATGAACAGTATTTCAGTGAATGATGCTTTAATTCTTGTATCCCTGCTTATACATATTATATTGATAATGCTTTATATTATAACCATAATATATAATTTTAATGTTTTTAATATCTGTTAAGGATAATTTAGATGTTGATTTAGTTTTGTTGTGCACCACCAAAGTCACTTGCTTTTGAGATGACAGTGGTAGATAGATAGGATAGATAGATAGATAGATAGATAGATAGATAGATAGATAGATAGATAGATGATGGATGGATAGATGGATAACGAGTAACAAATGAGAAAGAGAAATAATAGATAGATAGATAGATAGATAGATAGATAGATAGATAGATAGATAATGTATGGATAGATAGCGAGAGAGATGATGATAGATTAGATGATAGATAGATAGATAGATAGATAGATAGATAGATAGATAGATAGATAGCAAGAGAGATGATAAATAATTAGATAGCGAGAGAGAGAAAGATGAGAGAGATGATACAGACAGAGAGAGATGGGCGGATAAATAGACAGACAGACAGACAGACAGACAGACAGACAGACAAATAGAGGAGTGGTGCAGTGGCCTAGAGGTGGAGGTCTCACCTCACAATCAGGAGGCTATGAGTTCAATCCTTGGAACAGCAGGTATTTCTCTTTCTGGGCACACTGGGTATATATCTGCTGAACAAAACTCCACATTGGTGACAGGAAGGGAATCCAGCCAGTAAAACACTCTGCGAACTCCATTCAGTTCCCAGAATCTACCCAACAAGGGATTATAAGGTGATGATGATGACAAATAGACAGATATAGATACTGGCTTTTATGAGAAATAGGTTTATTGTTTGTTTTATTTCATTTGTATACATTTAAATCATTTATTCTTGTGTCTCTTTCCAGGCTGTTTTGAGAAGGAAAGCAGGTTAAAAATATAATAAGTAAATAATGCCTAGATTTGGTAGTTTGAAATGATAATAGCAACCCCAAATTAAGTCGGCCAGGTATTTCTTCAACCTCCTAGTCTAAAAATTCAGAATTTGGTTGTGTTACTACCATGTGATCAATTTCAGAGGATTGCAAGCACATTTGTAATGTCGTGGTGCATTTGGAGAAAATCTGCCAAGCTGGCTTTGGGTGTGTGCATGGATTTACCTGCCAGTTCATCAAATGATTACCATAGCGGGCGTTGCCAATCACAGAACAAACATTTATCAGAAAGCAAATTGTTGAGATGGCTGGTCGGCCTCTAAGATGGTTTTGAAGATCCGTGGGAACATTTATAAGTTAAGAGTTGGGCTGCGGTGTTCCAAGGTTCCAATTTTGTATGCATGGTCAGTGGAATTATGGATGGGCCAGAAGCATTCTTGGACATTGAGATGAATCTGAATGTTGATGCCATGCTTTGTAGACAATCAGCTTCTGGGTATCTAGAAATATTCTTGTTAAATACCATGTCTGGGTTGGTACCCAGTTGATCCTTCAGTTTCACAATGCTAGTGATAGAAAGATAGTTTGCCAACATTCACAATTACATATCGCCCTGAAACCAGAGAGAGGAATTCTCGTATTTTCATTGTTTCCAGCTATCAAAGAATGAAAATAAAGCCCATATTTTATTTTCAGCACAGTTTTGGTCCAGCACATAGCAAGAGATTGATCTGGGGAAGATATTAGAGAGAGGTGTGTCGTACTGGTAGTCCTCGGTTTATGACCACAATTGAGCCCAAAATTCCTGTTGTTAAGTGAGATCTTTGTTGAGTGACTTTTGCCCCCATTTTAGAAACTTTTTTCTTTGCCACTATTGTTAAGTAAATAATTGTAGTTGATGTCGGTAACACGGTTTTTAAGTGAATCTGACTTCCCCATTGATTTAGCTTGTCAGAAGGTTGGAAAAAGGGATCATGTGATATTTAGGACACATCAATGAACCAGTATGAACCAGTTGTCAAGCACCTGAATTTTGATCCCATGATTATAGGGATGCCATAAAGGCTGTGAGTGTGGAAAATGGCAGGTCATTTTTTTTTTAGTGCTGTTGTAACTTTGAACGGTCACTAAATGGAACTGTTGCAGGTCAAGAGCTACCTGTACAAGATGGAAGCTGAGACTAAAATGGAGCACGTGACCAGAAGCAGCCATTGCCTCTGCGTCTTGCTGTCAAGCTGCCAGGACAAGCGTGTTAAACCATGAAATGATCTGGTATTCTGGGCTTAATATGTTGCATGATCTCAGGTGTTGCCTTGGGTGAACCCAGGTTGAAGTAAGTGTATGTGCTGTGATTCTAAATTGTTCCATTAATGTAGAGATAATAGGGTTCTGGGAATCTTTGATCTGAGGGAAGTTCAATCAAGGCATTGCTTTGAATGCAATCACCATTTTTTTATTATTGGTTGAATCAAAATCAAACGTCTTCTGGATGTGTCTCCTGGATGTTTGAGCTAATCAAGGGCTTGGCTCTGTCTTCCATCATTGCTTTTATTATATAGTTTTGTTTTTGTTTGTTTATTTTTTTAAATTCCACCTTGCTTACTTTTATAAATAACTCAAAGCAGTGAACATACTTATTCTTCCTTCCTTCTCCTATTTTTCACACGACAACATCCCCATGAGGTGGATTGGGCTGAGAGAGAAGGATTGGCCCCAAAGCCACCCAGTCAGTTTTTATGCCTAAAGTGGGACTCGAACTCACTGTCTCCTGATGATTGCCCAAGGCCACCCAGTGCCGGGACTCTGACAAACTACCCCCATTCAAATCATAAGTCTCTAGCTGCAACTCTCAAAGTGAAAAAAATTGATTTGTTAGGAGTGGCCATGTTGGCATTAGCTGGGTGCAGCCGACACTAAAATACATCATTCATTGTCACCCTTGACCCTGGTTTTCCCCCACCCCCTGGGTTTATCATAATTCATATTCTCCAATGAGACACATCCATAGCCAAGAGTCATCAATCATGTTCTCCAGTAATAATTTTGCATGCCAGAAGCTTCGGCTGCCAAAGCAATTATCCGAAGCATTTAAGGAATGCACTGCTTTCCCCGACTCCCTTTCTACTGGCAACTAAAAGGACCGAAGAAGTATTTTTTAGTTGACACCCAGCCAGCTTTCATGCCTCAGGTGGGACTAGAACTAAGTGTCTCCTGGGGATTGGCCCACAGTCACTCAGCCTTTCATACCTGAGATGGGAGTAGAACTCACAGTCTTCTGATATCTAGGCCAGCCTCTTCACCACTACACCAAAGTGCCTGTTTAGTCTAACTAGGTATAGTTAATTTGCACCCAACTGTTGTTGAAGAACCAAATCTCTTTCTGGGTTGAAGGTGTCTTGATTTTATGATTCAAGCAGGGCAGATTTGCCTAGGGTAGCAACTTGTGGGCCACAGCCCGCTAGGTTTGCAACTGGATCATGGAAACAAGCGGCAAGTGGTCACGTGCGTGTATGCGCATCCTCACTTGAACCAGTCACTTGCACAAACTGTTTCCTCCCCCTGATCCACAAAACTGGAAACATTGGGGAACTCTGGCCTAGGGTACCAAATTTTAATGGGCATCAAAATTGAAAAGTATATTTCAATTCCAAAAATACAAGAGAAGTATAAGGTCTAATTTTCTTCCCTTTTTTTGCTTTCGTACTTTTTCAACATACGCTTTTCCTAAAGAACACCCACAAGGTCAATTGAGTGGAAGTGAGCCCACACCAAGAGGGTTGTTGCAAGTCTTGAAAACAAAAATTACTATTACAACTAAGGACCTGGGAAAACTGATATTACTAAAACAAGAGAAAGATCTGAGAGAAAAGGTCCTGAAGCGAGCGAGTCGTACACTGAGTAGTTTGTCGAAGCTTATACCCAGAAAAGCAGCAACGGTGCCCTCAGTTTATCAGCACACCTGCTCGAGGGTTAAATATAATTTCGCAGAATTATTGCCATATGCCCACAATGGATGCTGATGCAATTAAAATTATTTATTGTGTTTCACAGCAAAAGTGGGTGAACGTATCCAGGAAAAGAAAATTGCAAGCTTAAAGCTCAAAGAAAAAATCCCTAACAAAATGGGAAGATGAGCCAAGCTGTGTGGGCACTAGAACATAACCGTGCCTTGAACGGCAACATGTCTAGAGTTGACTCTGGATTCAAGACAACAAAATGCGCAGGCGAAGGGGAAACTGGGCATATACAGGGTTTTTTTTTTCAATGGTGAGACACTTTAGGGTCTCTAAACTGCAAAACCAAATTCTCTGTAGGTTAAAAAGGACTCTTTGTGGATTTTACTCTGGTTGTCATTGCTGACTTTTGGGGTGGTGCTCATCAAGGCCATTGGGCCAGCATTGTCATGTGGTCAGGTGGCCTGCTTGATGTCATGTAGTGCTGTTACTTACCCACCAAAGTGGTACCTATTTATCTATTTGTATTTGCATGCTTTCAGACTGATAGGTTAGCAGGAGCTGAGGCAAGGGAGGGGATCTCACCCTGTCGCATGGAGTTCAGGTCTCAAACGTGGGCTGCCAGCTTTCCAGAACAACCCCAGAACAAGTAGACACAACGACAGTGGTTTTTTTTTCCTGCATGCCACCACTCTGCTAAACAACTAATTCCCATAACACTGTCAATGTCAGGGCTCCTACCGATCCACCCCCATTCAAATCATAAGTCTCTAGCCGCATCTCTCAGAGAAAATAATAATATTAGAAGTGGCCATGTTAGCGTTAGCTGGATGCAGCTGACACCAAAATACATCATTCATTTCCCCCTTGACCCTGGTCTTCTCCCCACCCCCTGGATGTATATTCTCCAATGAGACACATCCATAGCCAAGAGCCATCAATCATGTTCTCCAGTAATATTCTTGTGCACCAACAACTTTGGGCTGCCCAAGCGATTATCTGAGGCACTAGAGGAATGCACTGTTTCCCCCCTCCCTTTCTGCTGGCAGCTAAAAAGACCAAAGGAGTATCCTTTTAGTTGACAGTCAAACTATTTACTAAGACTATATTACTATTATTTTTCTCATCCTTCCTATTACCTATCTCCTTCTACTTATGACTATAACCTTGTTAGTTGTATCTTTATGTTTATGTTTGCTTATTGAGTATCCTATGACTATCGTTAAATAATCTTATGATTCTTCATGAATGTATTTTTATGTACACTGAGAGTTTATGGACCAAAGACAAATTCCTTGTGTGTCCAATCACACTTGGCCAATAAAGAATTCTATAAGCCCAGCGTCTTAACTGCTGAGCTACCGTGCACCGCTCATTTTCCTTTAGAGAGATGTAATACAGGACAATTCCTCAATGAAGATGGTAGGTATAGGTAATCCTTGATTTATGACCACAGTTGAGACCAGAATTTCTGTTGCTAAGCAAGGTGCTTGTTAAATGAGTTGTGCTTGATTTTCTGACCTTATTTTTTGGGCCAGAACTGTTAAATGAATCATTGCAGTTCTTAAGTGAATCACATAGTCTTTAAGTGAATCCCTCATTGACTTTGCTTTTTGAGCAATTGACTGCTCGGGATGTTGCGATAGCTGTAAGTGGGAGGACCGGTTGTAAGTTACATTTTTCAGTGCCGTTGTAACTTTGGATAGTTGCTCAATGAGTGTCGATGACTTCCCAAGATTCCACATGCGTGCAGCCATTTTACTTCACCCTGGTTGCAAACACGAGTTGAACAGCCCTGCAAATTTCTGCAAATGTAGGCTCTCTGTTTGGAAGGGAGAAGGCTTCTAACACAAGTGTTTTTAAAAGCAAGCCAATTTAATAGCAGTAACTGTGAGAGGGATCTTGGAGTCTTAGTGAACAATCAGTTAAATATGAGCCAGCAGTGTGCAGCGGCAGCCAAAAAAGCCAATGCAATCCTAAGCTGCATTAACAGAGGGATATAATCAAAATCAAGGGAGGTACTAATACCACTCTATAAAGCCTTAATAAGGCCACACCTAGAGTACTGCATCCAGTTTTGGTCACCACACAATAAAAAAGATGTTGAGACTCTAGAAAAAGTGCAGAGAAGAGCAGCCAGGATGATGAGGGGACTGGAGACTAAAACATACGAAGAACGGTTACAGAAACTGGGCATGGCTACTCTAGTCAAGAGAAGGACCAGTGGAGACAAGACCAGGGGTCTTCCAGTATTTGAGGGGCTGCCAAAGAGAGGAGAAAGGAGTTAAGCTATTTTCCAAAGCCCCCGAAGGCCAGAGAAGGAATAATGGATGGAAACTGATAAAGGAGAGATTCAACCTTAACATAACAAGAAATTTTCTGACAGTGAGAACAATCAAACAATGGAACAGAAGTTGCCTTTGGAAGTTGTGGGAGCTTCATCCCTGGAGGTTTTCAAGAGGAGACTAGACTGCCTGTCTTGTCTTAGTCAATATTTATCTTCCAAAAATGCCTAAGATAAACAGTTAAACTCTACAAAGGCTTCCATACAAACTTTCTTTACTGGATTGTAATAGGCACCCTCAAGGTATAACTCACAGTTATGTTGAGATTCATCTAATGTCCAATCTTTGCATAGTTGTCTTCATAGTGTGAAAATATGGTGATCTTCATCCCATAATGATACAACAAGTAAGCCCCAACACGATGCTGGGTCCAGGCAAGAGTGAACCAAGGCTTCCCCCAACCCAACTGGAGGTCAATTCAGTGACCAATCAGGATTACAGATGTGACCACATGACATGAACTACATTTCCCATGAGGCATTAACTACATTTCCCATGAAGCATTCCCTTAAGGGGACAGCTCCCATTCCCAACTATATTTATACTGTTTAACCAGCACACGGCCATTTGTTAGAAGTGGTGTAGCGTTTCTTGTTTGGTCGGGAGGTTGGACTAAATGACCTACAAGGTCCCTTCCAACTCTGTTAATCTGTAATCTTCATTTCTAATTTATGCAGAGGGAAGAGAAGAAATATGTTTAATTGCTAAAGATATCGAGGTTTAAATCAATGTGATAATTCCATCCTCTTCCATGTCCTTAATCTTGATTTCTGGTAGAAAAGGCTAAAGCTGCAGAGTTGTGGTTTTCTTTTTTTCAAATCAATGGTATGTACAAAATCAGTTTTTTTCAGAGATCCTCATTTGGGTGTTGTATCTGGAAAACTGCACTAGTGAAGTCACTTGTTGCTTGGTCTCTGCCTTTCTCCTCTGCAAAATACTGTAGTTTTCCTCCAGCTTGACAGGTGGAGTAGATGCGCTCTGCTTTGTTCTGTTATCTGGACCAGTTTAGAGGTTAAATGCTAGTTATGGCACACACTGCATCACCCATCATCCCCGGCAGCCATGGATTCAGGTCAGAAAAGGCTGCGCTCATGGCAGAATTGATGGAGAAAGGAATAGGAGCCCGGTGGTAAGAATGAGCAGCTGGCCAAGCAGCTTAGTTCTTTGCTTATCATCTGAACAGCTGGATTAATCTGAAAAGAGGCTGTTTCTTGCAAACAGAATGAGGGATTCTTCTGTTTTTTTTTCCCCTGACAAATCTAGCAGAGGGACTCGAGCTGGGCTGCAGCAGAAGGCAGTGCTTAAAGTGATTTATTTTCTATTTTAGTAAAAAAGCAAATGTCCCGCCGTGCTTGCTTTGAAGGCTGGAGCCAGCATTTTGAAAGCACAGAATGTGTCCTTTCTCCCCCAAAATGGGAAGCCAGATTTCATGTTCCTAAAAAAAGAAAGCCCAGATTAACATGACTGGTATCCGGGTTTGGGATGTAAATCAAGAAGGAATGGCTACATTTCAACAGGAACTGAACTGGACAGAATAATGTCTTTGATTTAGGACCACAGTGAGGATCTGCTTGTCAGATGTCGGCGTTCTGACCAAGGCTTCCTGAGACAGTAATTAAGCACACCCTTAGTCCAAATAATTCTTGTTTTATTTCAATGCTGGGAATTATGTTCATTCCCAGGCTGTGATGAGTCCCAAACAGTTCCTCAAGATAAGCACCCACCTTTCTCTCCTTTGAATCGCTGCCAACAACTAAAGTGCCAAATTAACAGTAAAAAAAACAACCGAACACAAGCAGAAGAGAGGAATTTCAGTTTTAGTTTTAGTTTCACAGCAGCAAGCAGCTTTAGTACAGAACAGTTGAGCTAAGCCACGCCCAGGCTCCTTGCTGTCTCCTTCTTACTCACACAGCAAATACTCTTTTCAGTTTCCAAATAGTTTCTCTCACACACTGACAGGACGCTAGCCAGATGAATACCGATGGATTAGACAGAGGCACAATTCCCCCCTCCCCTTATTTTCCTCCCCCAAAACTAAGCCCAATCACATAGTTTTGTAGCAAAGCACGGGTATTGAGCTAGTATCCAATAAAGCTATTATTTGAGGAATCTGCAGTCTTGGAGTTTTTCTTGATATGAGTCTGTTACTTGGAACCCTAACATTTTAGTCTCTAGTGTTTTAACCACCTTACTTGCTCTTCTCTTCTCTTTTTCCAAACCCTAAACATCTTTTTTGCAATGTGGATGCAGTATTCCAGGTGCGGCCTTTCTAAAGTGGTACTAATATTTCTGGTTCTGGCTGGTTCTCTCTTCTTCAGATTTCTTTTCTTTAAACTAGTCTCAGTCTCGCAACATTCTCCCATTGAAAAGGCCGTCAGTTTAAAAACCGCTTTGAAGCAGGTAGCTCCCCATTGATTGATGCTGACAGTGAATTTTATTGATTTAAAAGGAGGGGTCCTCTGGGGACAACCTCGGCCTTCCAGGCCTGTCTCCCTTTATCCAGCGACCTCAACTCGAGTTGAGCCAAAAGCTCTGCTCCTGTCCACCTTCTCGGCAGAAAAAAAAAAAAAAAGCCACCAAAATTACAGCTTGGAAGATGCTACATAATTAATGGTGACTTATTAATGCCTGATTAATAAAGAGCTCCTACTGCGGGGCGTAAAGTGTCAGAAAAGTCCACCTGGGAGAATACAGATGCTAAAGAATGAACAGAAGGAAATTCACATCAGAAAAATGAATTTATGTTATATTCTCTACAAATGAGGAAAGAAAAAGATATATGCAGCTTTGGATATTAGGAACTGTGCTAATCTACCTGGTAATCTCTCTCTCTCTTCCTCTCCCTCTCCCCTTTCTCTGTTTTCCCCCTCCCTTTCTCTCTCTCTCTCTCTCTCTCTGTCTCTCTTTCTGTGTCTGTCTCTCTGTGTGTCTCTCTCCGCTTCCCTTCCTCCCACTCTCTCCCTCCCTCCCTTTCCCTCTCCCTTTTTCTCCATTCCTCCCTCCCTTTCTCTGTTTCCCCTTCTCTCTTTCTCTGTCTCTCTGTCTCTGTCTCTCTCTGTGTCTCTCTCTTTCTGTGTATGTCTGTCTCTCTATGTGTGTCTCTCCCCCTCCCTCCCCCCAGTATATGTGTGTGTCCTGTATTGTTTGACACTAATTATTTTCTTACCAATTGCCATAATTTCATTCAATGGAGCTCCTGGAAACCATATTTGTGAAACTGGGCTGTGAATTTGAAATCCTCACATTTGTTTAAGCAACAGCAGGACAAATGTTAGGACTTTCTACTTAAGAAGGAAAAAAAAGTTGGAACAACTCAACCCTCAAATGCCATCATTTATAGTGGCAGAGTTGATCAGGTCCTTGTGTCAGATTCCAATATTTTATTTATGGCATCAAAGGGCCTGAAGGCACCTTGGAAATCTTCAAGTCGAACTTCCAAGAGACCTTATAACATCCCGGACCAATGGTTGTCCAACCCTTTCTTGAAAACTTCCAGCAGTGGTTCACCCATAACTCCAAGAAGCTGCTCCACTGATTAATCTCTCTCACTGACAGGAAATTTCTCCTTAGTTTCTCCTTAGTAGGTTGGATCTCGCTTTGATAGGCGTCTGTCTGTTAGTTCTTGTTCTGCCTTCTGGTGCTTTGGAGAGTATGTCACACCTCCCTTCTCTGTGACAGTACCTCAAACACTGGAAGACCACTCTTATGTCACCCCTAATTCTTCTCTTCATTAGGCTAGACATACCTTGTTCCCTTAATTGTTCATCGTACGGTTTAGCCTCCAGATCCCTAACCATCATTATTTGGGGATGATCTAATGAGATCACCTCCAATCATATTCTTTATTTCCGTCTTCCTAATTCCTCTGCAGATGATACTAGACAAATACAAGAGATGTTGACCTATGGAACAGACTCCCTCAGAGGGTGGGTGGTAGTGTCCTCTCCTTTCCCAGAGATGTTCAAACAGATGTTCCACTTGACCTTCTGTTGGGGATCCATTCATAGTGAATTTGTCCATGGCATTGAGGGTTGGACTGGTTGATCTCCATGATCCCTGCCAAGTGTTCCATTCTATCAGAGAAGAGACTGCAGGGGAATATGACAGCTGCCTTCAAGGATCTGTGGGGCTCTCCTGAAGAAGACAGAGAAGAATTGTTTAAAGTTGTTCCAGAAGGCAGTCACAATCTAATACACAATCTAAACCCCCAATCCTAATGTATGAACTGTTCTACCATGGAACTGGCTATCATGGAAAAATAGTGGGCTTTCTTTCATTGAGGGTATTTCCACAGAGGTTGGATGACTTTGTATGGATTCCTGTAATGGAATCCATTGAACCAAATCAGTGTTTCTCAACCTTGGCCACTTGAAGATATGTGGACTTCAATTCCCAGAATTCCCCAGCCAGCATGGTTGGCTGTGGAATTCTAGGAGCTGAAGTCCACTCATTCTGGAAGCTGAAGCCCACACATCAAGTGGCCAATGTTGAGAGACGGTGAACTAGGTGTCCTCTAAGGTTCTTTCCATTAATCTATGAATGAATGAATGAATGAATGAACGAACCCTTTATTGGCCAAGTGTGATTAGACACACAAGGAATTTGTCTTGGTGCAAATGCTCTCAGTGTACATAAAAAGAAAAGATACATTTATAAAGAGTCAAGAATCATCAGGTACAACACTCAATAATAGTCATAGGGTACAATAAGCAATCAAATCATACTGGAAACAGTCAATATAAATCATAAGGATACAAGCAACACGGTTACAGTCATATAGTCACAAGTGGGAGGAGATGGGTGATAGGAATAATGAGAAGATTAATAGTAATAATAATGCAGACTTTGTAAATAGTGTTGAGGGAATTATTTGTTTAGCTTAGTGATGGTGTTTGGGAAAAACTGTCCTTGTGTCTTGTTGTTCTGGTGTGCAGGGCTCTAATAGCATCATTTTGAAGGGAAGGAGTTGAAACAGTTTATGTCCAGGGTGTGAGGAGTCTGTAGATATTTTCACAGCCCTCTTTTTGACTCGTGCAGCATATGGGACCTCCATGGAAGGCAGGTTGGTAGCAATTGTTTTTTTCTGCAGTCCTAATTATCCTCTGAAGTCTGTGTCTGTCCTGTTGGGTTGCAGAACCAAACCAGACAGTTATAGAGGTGCAGATGACAGACTCAATCATTCCTCTGTAGAACTGTATCAGCAGCTCCTCGGGCAGTTTGAGCTTTCTGAGTTGGCGCAGAAAGAACATTCTTTGTTGTGCTTTTTTGATGATGTTTTTAATGTAAGGTGTCTTCCAAAGTCCTTTCCATTAATCTATGACATTTCTTCTTATGAAATTGTTTCCCACATCTCCGTACAGGGGAATCTGAGGTGCTCTCTGAACTTGGGTTGTTTTCTTGCAGACATTTTATTACCCTACTAGGTAATCATCTCTGTAGCCCAGTGACAGTTGGCCTCTCCTGGGATCGAAATTGGATATTAGAACACAAACAACTGTAGTTGACAGGAAGAATCTTTGGCTGGTGGTAATTATATTCCCTCACGTTGTGCTAAGCCATGTTTTAAAGTAAAGTCTCTTCTTCATGCAGCATGTTAAAGCTCTTCCACTCAGAAATTGGTGTGTGTGTGTGTTTGTGTGTAAAAAAGTGAAGATTGTGGCTGTGGCTAAGTATTTGAAGCTAAACCTTTCTTAAAAATGAGTTTGGGGTTCAAGGTAAGAGAAGTCACGGTGGCTCAGTGACTAAGGATGCTGAGCTTGTTGATCAGAAATGTTGGCAGTTCGGTGGTTCGAATCCCTAGCACCCTGTAATGAAGTAAGCTCCTGTACTTGATCCCAGCTTCTGCCAACCTAGCAGTTCGAAAGCATGTAAAAATGCAAGTAGAAAAATAGGGACCCCTTTGGTGGGAAGGGAACCGCGTTCTGTATGCTTTCGGCCACATGACCAGGGAGATGTCTTCGGACAGCGCTGGCTCTTCAGCTTTGTAACGGAGATGAGCAGTGCCCCCTAGAGCCGGAAACGATGAGCACGCATCTGCGAGGGGAACCTTTGCCTTTTACCGTAAGAGAAGAAGGGAAGGTCTCTCATCAAATAGTGGCAGCCGCCATCTTGTCTTTTTTAACTTCCTCCTAGCATGTCCCTGCTCCCCAAGGTTTACAATTAAAAATGGCTAAAAAGGCATTATGTTAGTGGAAATCTCTACCTAGTCTTTGACTTATGATCACAATTGAGCGGAACATTTCTGTTGCTCAGTGAAACAGCTGCTGAGTGAATTTTGGCGCATTTTATGACCTTTCTGTGACACAGTTTTTAAGTGAATCACTGTTGCTAAGTTAGTAAAACGGTTGTGTTAAGTGGATCCGGATTCCCCTTTGTCTTTGCTTCATGTGACCTTGGTACACTGTAACCGTCATAAATGTGAATCAGTTTTGATCACATGACCATGGAGGACTGCAATGGTCGTAAGTGTGAAAAATGGCCATGAGTCACTTTTTGCAGTGCCATTGTAACTTTGAACGGTCACTAAATGACGGTCCTGTTGTAAGTTGAGAACTGCCTGTTTTGGGGGGAAATCGCAGAATGAAATGCATATTCATGGACAAACAGGCCAATGTTAGTGCAAGCCTTTTTTTAAAAAAAATCTGCAATGAAAGGAATGGGATATTAGGATATTTCCTAGTGATATTAGGAAAAAGGCTAAAATTTGGGTTTTTAGTCACCCCATCAAATCAAAGCTGAACAGCAAAGGGTTTGACATGATTAAGGCTTTACTGCATAAATGTTTCTGAGCATAAGAATTGAAGTTTAATCTCAGGAATATAACTGAATTTAAAAAAAGGGCAAAAATTCTTTTCACTTCATATTTGAACGCCAACTTATCTAATGCTACATTTCTGTAGTGAGATATGACCCAAAAAGTTATTACATGAAATTCATCCATTTTATGTTTTTATTTGTGTTTTGCAATATGGCATGCAGGCAGTAAGAAAGCATATTAAGGGAAAAATATTTCCATTCTTGAAAATACTGCAGCAAAATGCATTCTGTTAGGGGAAATTTCTTTACAGCTACAGTATACATTACGGGGTGGGGGAAATTGCAGAATGAAATGCACAAGCTGGGAGAAACAGGGCAGTTTTTTTTTTTTTTTGTAAAGGAATTCTTTTTTTTTTTTCCAAACAGAATGAGACTTGAGATATTAGCAAAATGAGAAGCTAAAACTGCCCAATTTGCCCATCTCCTCTTGCCAAGTTGTGACTGATGTCCTAAAGGCGCATAAAAATCCAATAATAGTTGATCAATGCCGGCAATAACTATGCTTCTATCTAGCTAAATCTGAAATATGCTGAAAAAGGAAAAAGATTGCCATCTCTGTGGAGGGCTATTTTTCATCACTCTTTGGATCGCGAATAAAAAAAAAAGTTTGATTTGATCACGAAAGCCTCTGGAAACAAAAACCATTCTTTAACCTGCCCTAAATGCAGAGAAGAGCAACACCGATGATTAAGGGGTGAGAGGCTAAAACATACAAAGAACGGTTGCAGGATTTCACTAGTCTAGTGAAAAGAAGGACTAGGGGTGACATGATAGCAGTGTACCAATATTTGAGGGGCTGCCCCAAAGAAGAGGGAGCCAAGCTATTCTTCAAAACACCTGAAGGCAGGAGAAGGAACAATGGATAGAAACCAATCATGGAGAGAAGCAACCTACAGCTAAGGAGAAATTTCCCTACAGTAAAGAACAATCAACCAGTGAAACAACTTGCCTTCTGAAGTTGTGCGTCCTCCAACATTGGAGGCTTTTAAGAAGAGACTGGACAGTCATTTGTCTGGAATAGTATAGGGTCTCCTGCTTGAGCAGGGGTTAGATTAGAAGACCTCCAAGGTCCCTTTCAACTCTGTTATTCTGTTAATTTAGCTTTGGGCTAAATGCAGCATTTTTGTGTTTTTTTGTGAGCTGCAAAGCCAAATACGGGATCATCCTGGCTAAGTTTGGTAATGCTTCCTTAATCTTTAAATGGCAACCAGACTTAACTTTAACCTTAGACTGTCTACTATTGACCTCACCCCTTTCCTAAGAGGTCTGTAGGGGGCCTGCATAAGCACACCAATGTGCCTACCGTCCCTGTCCTATTGTATCTTTTATTTTTCTTATATGTACCCATTGCATGTATTCATAACTATGTATATACTTAAACCTATTATCTTGTAAGCGATTGACAAATCAAATAAATCAAGTAAATAAAAATATTAAAGGCCTGCAAGTCTAATGTATTGGGACCAAACTGGCATTTTGGTTGATGAACTTGTCATTGAAGTCCTCCACTTACAACCATAATAGGTCAAGTGAGATACTAATATCGCTCTATAAAACCCGAGTAAGACCACACCTAGAATCCTGCATCCAGTCACCACACTATAAGAAAAGATGTTGAGACTTTAGAAGAAGTACAGAGAAGAGCAACCAGGATGATTAGGGGACCGGAGGCTAAAACAGGTGATGAACAGTTGCAGAACTGGCCCTGGCTAGTCTAGGGAAGAGAAGGACCAGAGGAGATAGGAGAGCATCCTTCCAATATTTGAGGGGCTGCCACAGAGAGGAGGAAGGGGTCAAGCTATTTTCCAAGGCACCTGAAGGCCAGACAAGAAACAATGGATGGAAACTGATCAAGGAGAGAGATTCAACCTGGAAATAAGGAGAATTTTTCTGAGAACAATCAACCCATGGAACAGAAGTTGCCTTCAGAAGTTGTGGGAGCTTCATCACTGGAGGCTTTCAGGAAGAGACTGGCATGACATTTGTAAGAAATGTAGATTCCTCTGCTTGGGTGGGGGGTTGGACTAGATGACCTACAAGGTCCCTTCCAACTCTGTTAATCTGTACCCAGGCTGACTAAGAGCCTGCCCATTACAGGTGTGATGGTTGTAAAGTGAGTCACTGGATCTGATTTTATGACCCTTTTTTGCAGCAGTTGTTAATAGCAATGGGACTTATTACTTAGATTTATATATTGCTTCGCAGTGCTTTTACAGCCCCCTCTAAACCGTTTTACAGAGTCAGCCTCTTGCCCCCGGATAGATGGATGGATGGAAGGGAGGGAGGGAGGGTGGGAGAGAGGGCAATAGCAATAGCACTTAAGACTTATATACCATTTCACAGTGCTTTTGCAGCCCTCTCTAAGCCGTTTACAGAGTCAGCCTCTTGCCCCCAACAATCTGGGTCCTCCTTTTACCCACCTTGGAAGAATGGAAGGCTGAGTCAACCTTGAGCTGCTCAGAATCGAACCCCTGGCAGTGGGCAGAGTCGGCCTGCAATACTGCACTCTAACCACTACACCAATAGAAATAGCAGTAGCACTTAGACTTATATGAGATTCGAAGTGCCGAATTGCGGGCAGCAGAAGTAGCCTGCAGTACTGCATTCTAACCATTGCGCCACCCTGGCTCATAAAATTAACATGGCAGTCATAAAGCAAATGTGACGGTCATAAACCAAATTCCCTATTCATTAACTGAATGCCATGGATATTGGCTTGCTGTTTTTCACCTCCCTTGTCCTTCCTGGCACGACCTGATGGGCTACAGAGGGGTCATAAAATGCCAAAAGCGACAACAGAAGATGGAACAGATCTGTATAAAACATCCAGGTGTCCTAAGCAAGTTTTGCCGTGCGATGCACATCTATTGGCTGTGTCTTTCGCTGGCTGCTTCTGCAAAGAAAGGCTCGATGTTTGTGTGTCGGTGGAGACATCAGAAATAATGAATAAAATGGAGATCTCTTTCACTGGAAGTCTGCAACCACACCACTCCATGTGGCTGCTTTTCATTCAGCTCTCCAGGCACTGCCAGCTGTTGGTGGACAACTCTGGGCCTCTTGTTCTTTCATCTCATGGTTCTTCCTCTTTCAACCAGACTTTGAGCTGGTGTCTCTCCCAAGTGAGAAGACTTTCATCTCCAGGAAAGACTGCTGGCAGCTTTTCTGATAGAACATTGTCCTTTATGGAGAAGGATACATATGGACACCTTGGCAGAAAATTAGAAAGTCTCATTCTTCTCCCCTTTCCTCTATCTGGAGGATGTCTATTTCAAAGTACACCTGTGTCATTGATAAAATGACACCTGAGATGACATTATAAAGGATCTGGAGATTAAAACTTACAACGAATGATTGAGGGAACTGGGTAGGTCTAGTCTAATAAAGAGAAGGACTGGGGTGGTATAGCAATAGCCCTTAGACTTATATACCGCGTCACAGTACTTTACAGCCCTCTCTAAATGGTTTACAGCCTCTTGACCCCAACAATCTGGGCCCTCATTTTACCCACCTCGGAAGGACGGAAAGCTGAGTCAACCTTGAGCCAGTCAGGATCGAACTGCTGGCAGTGGGCAGAATTAGCCTGCCATGCTGCATTGTAACCACTGCACCATCATGGTTCTGATAGTAGTCTTCCAATATTTTGGGGCTGTCACAGAGAAGAGGGAGTCCAAAGTAGGACAAGAATCGGTAGAAGCTTATCAAAGAGAGATCCAACCTAGAACTAAAGAGAAATATTGTAACAATAAGAACAATTGACCAGTAGAATGAATAATAGCTTGCCTCCAGAGATTGTGGGTGTTTCATCACTGGACATTTTAAAGAAGAGATTGGATAGCCATTTGTCTGAAGTGGTGTAGGGTTTCCTGCCTAAGCAGGAGGTTGGACTAGAAGACCTCCAAGGTCCCTTTCCAACTCTGTTATTCTATTCTATTCTATTCTATTCTATTCTATTCTATTCTATTCTATTCTATTCTATTCTATTCTATTCTACTCTACTCTACTCTACTCTACTCTACTCTACTCTACTCTACCAAGCAGAGATTGGACAGCCATTTGTCTGGAATGATATAGGATCTCCTGCCGTAGACAAGGGGTTAGAATATAAGATCTCCAAGCACCCTTCCAACTCTATTGGTTCTATATCCTCAATTCTATGAAGACCAGCCCAGGGTACACACTCCTTCCTCCACTGGCCAAGTCAGCAATGGGGCCCCCTCCTATATGCAGTGTTTATTTTGCAGCCCAATGAGCAAATGCAGGAGCAGTGTGTCTCCTTAGCAACCCTGCAAACACGTCAACGGTTCATTGATATTTATCAGATACGGCTTATTAAATGTAGGAACAAATGGTTGGTTACGGAGAGCAGGCTGCAGACTTCAGGCATCCTTTGATTCTGGCCCTGGGTCGGCTGCCCTAGTGGGTTTTTTTTTTTTTTTTTGAGGAGGAGGCTTTGGGAGGGAAGGAGGGAGTTGCCTTGGATCAGCTGAAAATGGAGGCGAGAAAGGAAGGAGGTTACTCTTGAAAAGCCAGGTGTCGGATGAGTCTCTGTCTCCATTAAATAGAAACTGCAGAGAGTGAAATTGTTGGGGATTGTTCTTGTCTTAATCCCATTGTGAGCATGAAAGGTTTTTTTCCCCCTTCCCTGAATGCCACACAATTTTTAAATCACGTCTTTAAATCAACTCAGTAACCTAATCTATTGCAAGAAAAGACATCCAATTTTCAGTTATCTTCTTTCTCTAATTTCCCTTCCTTCCTCCCTCCTTCCCACCCTTCCTTCCTCTGAATAGCTATATTACTTCCTTCCTCCCTCCCTCTCTCCTTTCCCTCCTTCTTTCCTTCCTTCCTTCCTTCCTCTGTACAGCTATTTTATTTATTTATTTATTTCCTTCCCCTCTCCCTCCTCCTTTCTTTCCTTCCTCTGTATAACTATATTATTTCCTCCCTCCCTCCCCTCTTTCCTTCTTCTGTATAATTATATTATTTCTTCCCTTCCTCCCTTCTTTCCTTCCTCTCTACAGCCATATTATTTCCTTCCTTCCTTCCCCTCTCCTCCTCCTTTCTTTCCTTCCTCTGTATAACTATATTATTTCCTCTCTCCCTCCTCCCTCTTTCCTTCTTCTGTATAATTATATTATTTCTTCCCTTCCTCCCTTCTTTCCTTCCTCTGTACAGCCATATTATTTCCTTCCTTCCTTCCCTCTCTCCTCCTCCTTTCCTCCCTACCTCTGTGTAGCTATATTATTTCTTCCTTCCTTCCCTCCGTTGACTCTGCTGCATCCTTCTGTCTTGATGCAGATTGTATGTATGTGTGTGTGTGTGTGTGTGTGTGTGTGTGTGTGTATATATAAATATGGATCTTTGGTTGTTCGGGTTTTCTCCCGCGTAAGATTCGAAGTATCTAGGCAACGTTTCGATGAAGTCTCATTCATCATCTTCAAGCTTTTTCTTCTCTCTGTGCTTCACTCTGAGAAGCACAGAGCCGAAGATAGAAGCCTGAAGATGATGAATGAGACTTCATCGAAACGTTGCCTAGATACTTCGAATCTTACGCGGGAGAAAACCCGAACAACCAAAGATCCACATACAAATACCTGCGAGAACCTCAGAAAACATATACATACATACATACATACATACATACATACATACATACATACATATATTTATTTATTCCAGGATGCACAAACATACATATTCAGATGGAAATTTAAGTATCTGTGAATAACAATCAGAGTTAACAGGGCAAGTTAGTTGAAGAAAGTTGCAAAAATTGCAAAATCTAGTGGAATTGAGCCTCACAACTTTTATCAGCATCTCTGGCAACTCACATCTCCCAATTGGAACCTTTGGTAGGTTCTCTCCTCTTGGGCTTTAAGAAGTCGATGTGACTTGCTAGGCAGGCTGTAGACCACTTCAACGTTCAATCCCGTTTGAAGATCATTGCCTCACCAAGGAAGTGCAATTACACAACATTTCCCATAGGAAGATTTCCTGAAAGTTGGAAAGATTTTAAACTGAATGGCTGAGAAAAGTGGCATCGTTGAACCTGGTGCTTTCAACGTGAGCTTGATCTGCAGAAACCCGCAAGTTAAGCGTACTCTGTTGTACTATCTTTAATATTTAGCTGATAATGAAATTCACATCTTCACTTCAAGCTTCACTGCACATTAATGGATCAGTGCATCTTACCTGATTATTATTCATCTTTTAAGAAAAGAGGTTCGCAATGCTATTCAGAGGGCACTAGAGGAATTATGAGAATGGGGCAACAGCCCGTGTCTTCCCATACAGAATTTTGGATTCGATCCTCAGCTTCTCCGAGGAGAGCCTTCCTCAAAAACTGATATTGTCAATCCACCATTGGCAAAATTGGGCTCAGAAAAATCTGTGGGCTGAATCAATGAATTATCATCATCTTTTAACAATCCTTTAACCCCTTGCAGGGTGGATCTTGGGCAACTGAATAGAGCCAAGTGTTTATTGGCCGGATGACCTTCCTGTCACCAATGCAGAGTTATATTCAGCAGATATATTGTCATTGTGTGTGGGCTGAATCAATGGAAGACATTTTTAGTTGCCTAGAGTGTTCTAAATCAGGGATCTCCACACTTGCAAGTTTAAGAGTTGTGGATTTAAAAGTTGCTGGCTAGGGAATTCTGGGAGTTAAAGTCCCAACGTCTTGAAGTATCCAAGTTTGGAGACCTCCGTTCATTAGACTGGACATGCCCCTGGGTATATCTAGTCTAATGAAAAGAAGGATTGGGGGAGACATGATAACAGGGTTCCAATATTTGAGGGATTTTACAAAGATGAGGGGGTCATACTATTTTTCCAAAGCACCAAAAGGCAAGGTAAGAAACAATGGATGGAAGCTAACCAAGGAGTGAAGCAACCTGGAACTAAGCAGAAAATTCCTAACGTTGAGAGCAATCAACCAATGGAACAGCTGAAGTTGTGGGTGATCCACCACTGGAGGTTTTCAAAAAGAGACTGGACAACCATTTATCTGAAATGGTGTAGATTCTCCTGCTTGAACAGGGAGTTGGACTACATGACCTCCAAGGTCCCTTCCAACATATTTTTCTATGTTTTAAATAAATGAATGTGGATAAAACACCCCAAACCAGTTCATATGTGTCAGCGGAAGACTGATCCATAACATGCACTCACAACATTTCTCAGCATTTATTTCAATGGAGAGATTGAGCCTTGATGATTCAGTGGTTAGAGTGCAGTACTGCGGGCAACTTCTGCTGACTGCCGGCTGCCTGCAATTTGGCAGTTGGAATCCCACCAGGCTCAAGGTTGACACAGCCTTCCATCCTTCTGAGGTGGATAAAATGAGGACCCAGATTGTTGGGGGCAAGAGGCTGACTCTGTAAACCGCTTAGAGAGGACTGGAAAGCATTGTGAATAGAATAGATTAGAATACTTTATTGGCCAAGTGTGATTGGACACACAAGGAATTTGTCTTGGTGCAAATACTCTCAGTATACATAAAGGAAAGGTACATTCGTTAAGAATCAAGAATCATAACATGCAACACTTAATGATAGTCATAGGGTACAATCAACAATCAAATCATACTAGGAAACAGTCAAGTGGGAGGGGATGGATTATGAGTGGTGAGAAGATTAACAGAAATAGTAGTGTACACTTTGTAAATAGTTGAACAGTGTTGAGGGAATTATTTGTTCAGCAGAGTGATGGCTTTCAGGAAAAAACTGTTCTTGTGTCTAGTCGTTCTGGTATGCAGTGCTCTATAGCATCATTTTGAGGGAAGGAGTTGAAACAGTTTATGTCCAGAATATGAGGGGGTCTGTAAATATTTTCACAGCCCTCTTTTTGACTCGTGCAGTATACAGGTGGGTAGCCATTGTTCTTTCTGCAGTCCTAATTATCCTCTGAAGTCTGTGTCTGTCCTGTTGGGTTGCAGAACCAAACCAGACAGTTATAGAGGTGCAGATGATAGACTCAATCCTTCCTCTGTAGAACTGGATCAGCAGCTCCTTGGGCAGTTTGAGCTTTCTGAGTTGGTGCAGAAAGAACATTCTTTGTTGTGCTTTTTTGATGGTGTTTTTGATGTTAGGTGTCCATTTTAGGTCATGTGACATAGTAGAACCTAGAAATTGGAAGGTCTCTACTGTTGATACTGTGTTGTCTAGTATTGCAAGAGGTGGTAGTATGGAGGTGTGCACATAAGTCTAAGTGCTATTGTTATTGCTATGAAATGAGTGAACCAGATATATACATCCTTCCACATCTCAATGCTGCAACAATGCTTGGAATTTGAACCATGATCCCTTTTGGCATTTTCTTTTCCTCTGGTGAACCACGTTTAGTTGCCTGGAGAAGGATACGGAAGCACAACATCTGGCTTTCACCAATAGTTGAGAAGTTCCACTAAATAACAAATTGCTCTTTCTCACTTGTCCTCTCCCTTGTTGTGTTTTATCAGAAGCTGATAGGCCCCTTCATTAGACTGATATCTTGAGAACTCTGCCACAGAGCAAAGCGGGGTAACAAACTCTCCCACATCAGCCTCAACAGATGTCATGATTTAGAACTGATTAGGCTTCCCCTGAAGAGGGGCCCAGTTTGTCAGCTGGAAAGCTCAACACCCAAAGGCTGCGAAGTGGGAGTGAGCTCCCATTCCTTGCTCCAGTTCCTGTCTACCCAGCAGTTCAAAAGCCTGCAAATGCAAGTAGATAAATAGGTACCCCTTGAGGTGGCAAGGTAACAGCATTCAGTGTGCTTTTGGCATATAATCATGCTGGCCACATGACCATGGAGGTGTCTTCAGCAATGCTGGCTGAGAAAGAGAGAAGAGAGAAGACTTCCTAGAGTCAGACATGACTGGACAAGGGAAAACCTTTATCCTTCCTGATAGAGGGGCATAATGGCATAGCTGTTAAGATGCTGGGCTTGTCAACCAGAAGGTTGGCAGTTTGAGCGGAGAAGGCAGGGGTCAGAAAGGAAGGAAGGAAAAAAGGAAATAAAATAGCTGTACAGAGGAAGGAAGGAGGGAAGGGACAGAAGGAGGGAGGGACGGAGAAAGGAAGGAAAAAAGGAAGAAAAAGAAATAAAGTAGCTGTACAGAGCAAGGAAGGAAAGAAGGAAGGAACGAAGGAATGAAGGAATGAAGGAACAAAGGAAGGAACGAAGGAAGGAAGGGACAGAAGGAGGGAGAGAGGAAGGAAGGAAGAAAAATTCCAGTTTTAGGCAGGGAAGAAAGAAGATAATTGAAAACTGGATTCCTCTCTCTTTTCTTGCAATATATTAGGTTACTGAGTTGATGGATGGATGGATGGATGGATGGATGGATGGATGGAAGGAAGGAAGGAAGGAAGGAAGGAAGGAAGGAAGGAAGGACCCTTGGACTGCTGCTCCATTCATGCAAATAATACAAAAAAACATTTATCTGGAGCTAAACATCTGCAGCACCAGATCGGATATGGTTCCCTGCCACCTCCCCAACCATGCAGTGAAAGCAGATGATTTAATACAGAGAAAGTTTTGTCAACCGAACAGAGCGGACACTAGCTGTAGCCAGACTTTCTGGCTGTAAAATCTTCATAAGGCCTAAATCAAGCTTGAATTCCGTTGAAAGCAAGTCATTATCTTTTTTGTTATTGTTGCATGAAGTGGATTTGGAGGGGAGGGGGGAAAAGAGTTGTGTTCTGGCTATTTGTTTTGTTTCTGCTGAAGGGGGTTCTTAAGCCACAGTTCTTCCCCAGCAGTTGCTGGTGACGTTCGGCTTCTCGCTGCTTTTAAATCTTTAATATCTGCAGCTGGTGCACAGCATCGGAGGAATGATGCAAAGAATAGCGGAGAAAGAAGAGACAAAAAGATTTTGGAGAACAAGGACAGGTAGAAAAAGCAGGCGGGGGGGGGGGGACTCGATTAAATGATCATCTTCATTTAAAGACCTCATAGTCCCTTGTGGGTTGGAATATGGGCAACTGAATGGAGCTAGCAATGTGTTTCCTGGCCGTATGCCCTTCCTGTTGCCAATGCGGAGTTTTGTTCAGCAGATATATTCTTAGTGTGCCCAGAGAGAGAAATACCTGCCTTTATCTAGAATCGAACTCACAGCCTCCTGATTGTGAGGTGAGAGCTCCACCCCTAGGCCACTGCACCATTCCTGGGGAACTCAATTAAATGGACATGAAAAATTCAGGCTTAAGAACCTCTGTGGCACAGTGGTTAGAGTGCAGTATTGCAAGCTACTTCTGCTGCAGCCAGCTGCCTACAATTTGGCAGTTCAAATCCCACCAGGCTCAAGGTTGACTCAGCCTTCCAAGGTGGGTAAAATGAGGACCCAGATTGTTGGGGGGGGGCAAGTTGAACGATAATAAACCACTTAGAGAGGGCTGTAAAAGCAATATGAAGTGGTATATACGTCTAAGCGCTATTGCCCTTCCTTCCTTCCTTCCTTTCTTCCTTCCTTCCTTCCTTCCTTCCTTCCTTCCTTCCTCCCTTCCTCCCTTCCCTTCCCTTCCCTCCTCCCCTCCTGTGGTGATGCAGCAGTTAGAATGCAGTATTGCAGGCAAACTCTGCCGACTGCCAGCAGTTCAATCCTGACTGGCTCCAGGTTGACTCAGCCTTCCATCCTTCCAAGGTGGGTAAAATGAGGACCCAGATTATTAGGGCAATAGGCTGACTCAGTAAACCACTTAGAGAGAGAGCTGTAGAGCACTGTGAAGTTCTATATAAGTCTAAGTGCTATTGCTAATACATCCAGGGCCACTGCTGACTTGTAGCATACTCTAGTGCAAAAGAAAGCAGGTGGTGGTTATTTGCTGCCCCTCCCTTTAATATTTTCTTCGCATAGCCCATTCTTTGTGAAGTTGAGCTTCCTGAAATTGCAATGATGTGTACATCAGGAGACATTGGCGACTTTCATGGTTTCAGATTGTGTGATATGTAAGGTGTCTCTGAAAGTAATATCTAATGGAAGAGGGCACAGGCAACTGGTGTTCGGAATGGAGCATTGATTTTTTTTTCCCTCAGCATAATTTTATTAAAGTTTTTTTTTTTAAAAAAAGAAGATTAAAAAACTAATACAAAGTAAAAGAAAGTAAAAAAAAAAGAAAAGACAGAGAAAGAAAACAAGGAGAAAGCTAAAAGTGCCAGAAAAGCGGGGAGGAAGAAGTAAAAGAAAATTAGAAAGAAAAAGATGCAAATATTTATACAGTTATAGTTTCTGATGATGATAAGTATTATATGTATGTGTGTGTTTGTGTTTGTGTTTTTAAGTTATAATTTATTATAAAGTAAAATTATGTTTTAAACTCTCTCTAAAGTTACATCATAATTCCCTGTTCTATTCTATGTTCTTTGTTCTACTAGATATACCTAGTTCCTTTAACTGTTCCTCATTCAAAATATCCTCCACACCTCTCATCATCTTAATTGCTCTACTCTGCACTCTTCCTAGAGTCTCAATGTCTCTTCTGTATCCCAGTGTCCAGAATTGGATGCAGTATTCCACGTGTGTCCGCACTACTGCTGTGTAAAGCCGTATTATCATTTCAAATTATTGCATAAAAGTGATTTGACCCCCAAAGGTTCGGCTCAACACTGCAGCCTTTTAGGAAAACTTTTTCCAACAGATCCAAATGCAGAAAACATTGTACGTTTGCTCTGGACTGGGTTAGCCTGGGTTGCTAAACCACAAAGCAAAGAATGTGGCTGATCAGCACATCAACTGGATGATAAAGTATCTGTGGCATAACTGATGGTTTTTCAAAAAAAAATTCCTCGGCTGCTTTTGCTGCGGTTCCTTTCTCAACAGGGGAGTATGCCTCCATATTAGCAATAGTTGTGTTGCATGGCCAAGCAAGCACACTTCTCTGCCTGGCCCCAGCTGGCACGAAGCTGATCTGTGTCACTGGGAGCTGGGACATTGTGTTGCCTCACTAAATCAAAGGTCACTCACACAGACACAGGGGGAGGGAGAGATAGACAGACACACACACACACACACACACACACACAGAGAGAGAGAGAGAGAGAGAGAGAGAGGTGGGGAGGGAGGGAAGGAAGGAGGGAGGGAGAGAGAGACCCCATGATATGCATTTTTCTTGTTTTTATTTCCAACTGGAGAAGAATCAAATCTTCAGCACTGGGAAAGGAATGAAGCAGTTGTGTTTTCACTGGCAAACTTTGGATCTGCGCTAGGTTGTGGGTCTTTTGGAAGAGAATTTGTTCTCTTTTGAACTAAAGCTGTTGACAAGGACGAGCCATAAGGGGAATTTAAGGAAAGAGGTGAGAAGTTGGCAACTAGACATGTGTTGATTGTTGGATAAAGTATGGTGCCCCTGTTTCTATCTAGATCGGGATTAGCATGAAATGGAGAAATAAGAACTCCGTAGTAGTGTGAACTTGGCAGATCAGGAGACGAATTACGCATCCCGTTGGCCAAGTTCACTCCCTATCTTGGTCCACAGGTTGCACTGTTGGGTTGACCTGTTTCACTGCTTACTGAACTGGCCCATCACACTGATGATGTTACCCAGTTGGGTAATGAAATGTCTGCAAGAAAACCACCAACCTCAGAGAGCACCGAGGATTCCCCGTTTCAACCCTGCTGAGTTACACACATTTCCCTTTCCTTGGGTACTTTCCTTCTTTCTTGGAGGCTGCCCTTAAAAAGGGAGAAGTTGAAGGAAGCCCAGGAGATCTGAATGCTCCCTAGCTGCTCCATGTGAGTCCTTCTTCTTTTGTGAGATGTTTGCTTCCGTCTGAGAAACATCCTGAGAAGCAAAGTGTAAGTGTGGTGCAAAAAAACCCACCTTTCTTTGCTATTTGCAAAAATATCCTAAAAGATGACAAGAGAAGGAAGGTAACACACCCAGGCAAGAGACTAGAAATTAGGGAACAAAATTAAGCTGGGTGTTTAGGAGAAGATGAGAAAAGAATTGTCCAGGAATGGCTGCCCAGCTTCTAGTTAGATCCTGTTGGGATTGCAACCTTTCCTCTCTCTTGTGCCCATTTCAAAGGCAGCAAAGCCAGGCCTATGGCCCACTTTGTTTCCCTTTCAAGAAATGAATCAGGATTATACAGTTTTATTATTATGGTCATTTATCAAGTTCTCTTTGGCTGTCATAAGGAGCTGCCTGGCTTCCATCCATCCATGGTCCAAGGAAAGGCAGCTGGAGAGAATAAACAGGATCGGCACTCTTAAAAAACAAGGGTTGGAGTGCATATACTAGTCCAGAGGGTTCCTGGCTCTGAATGGCTTTCTAGGGTTGAAAGCAGGGGTGGGATTCTACCAGTTCGCACCGAGTCTCTAGAACCGGTTGTTAACATTCTAAGCAGTTCAGAGAACCAGTTGTTAGAAGAAATTACTGGCCTAATCCCGTAAGGAAGGCAGGAAGGAAACATTCTGGCGTTGCTTACAGAAACTGCCTCTCCATTAACCCTTTATTACATTCTTGGCAGGACTAGACTTCCTGTCTCAGGAACATCTCTGGAGTTTTTTTCCCCTCCTTTGCTGGTACTTTGCTTGTGTGGAGTGACCATTCAAAGTTACAATGGCACTAAAAAAAGTGACTTATGACCATTTTTCACACTTATGACTGTTGCAGCACCCCCACAGTCATGAGAGGCCAGGTGAGAAGATACATGCCTCGATGTGAGTGATATTGATTTGGCCACACCCAGCCAGTCACATGACCACCCAGTCACAGGACCATCAAGCCACACCCACCACCTAAGCCATGCCCAAAGAACCAGTTGTTAAAATTTTTGAATCCAACCCATGGGCAAAAGAGTGTGTGGGAGAAACTCACCATTGTCCCAGTACACAGTTGCTTTCATGCCTCAGTTGGCAGGTCAACGATATGGAAGGAAGGCTCCATTAATTACATAAATGGACTTGGAAAAATGAGTGGAAACCAGGGATGGGATTCTCCTGGTTCAGGCAAACCCCTTGTTCCAATGACCAGATGGATCCAAAATGGTTTGCTCCAATGAGCATGTCAGATTTGACAGATTAACAGAGCTGGAAGGGACCTTGTAGGTCATCTAGTCAACCTTCCACCCACCCAAGCAGGAGACCCTACACCATTTCTGACAGATGGCAGTCCAGTCTCCCCTTGAAAGCCTCCAGTGATGAAGCACCCACAACTTTCGAAGGCAACTTCTGTTCCATTGGATGCAAAGAATTTTGTAGGTTTAGCCAGTGGGTTCCAATGGACGTCCTTCCTTCAGAAGGGCATCCTAAAGACCAGGTACATGGCTTTGAATAGCAGAAGAACAAAGCTGGAAGGGACCTTGGAGGTCTTCTAGGCCAGCAGTTGCCAACCAGTGGGCCATGGCTGCAGAGAAATCTCACCCTCAGAGTACACCTCCAAAGCAATTAATCCAGGCTGTGCAGAAACACAAGGCTGCACCGCCCACATGGCCCGCGGGAATCTTCCCCGCCCACTCACTCCTTACCCAGCAAACTTGCCTGCTAAATTTCTATTTTCCCTTTTTCCAACCATCAGCTGTTCTGCAGTGCCAGGAGATTTAGATTAGCCAAGAAGCAGGAAATGGTTGGATTTCTTGCTTTCTAGCTAGTCTTTAGATCTTCAGCTCTGCTTTTAAGCACAGCCAAACCTCCCTTAGGGACTGAAGGTTCTGTTATTCAGTGCAGACTCATGGCAAGCAAATTTTATGTGACAGACTCTGATAACCAATGGCAGATAGATAGAACATTGAGTGATTCCGTGAGCAACTCAATCTGCCTGCCTGCTTTGCCTGATTTTGGGTAAAAGTTGCTCTTTTTTTAATAAAAAAAATTCAATATTTACATACATGGTGTGTTCTGAGTTAATTTTGTAAGTTTGCTTGCAAGCAAATTTTATGTGACAGATTGAGCTAGCTGATGGCAGATAGATAGATCTCTGAATGAATCTGTGATTCTGTGAGCTACTCAATCTGCCTGATTTTGGGAAAAAGTTGCTCTTTTTTAATAAAAAATTCAATATTTATATAAATATTTATAATATTTACATACAAGCCATGCCCAGCCAGTCACATGACCACCAAGCCACACCCACAAATTAGGCCACACCCACAGAACTGGTTAGTGGTCCCTGGGATTTAAAATTATGAGTTTGATGGTCCCCGAGGTCCAAAAGGTTGGCGACCCCTGTTCTAGTCCAACCCTCTGCTTGAGCAGGAAATCCTATACCACTTCAGACGAACGGTTGCCCAATCTCTTCTTTAAAACCTCCAAAGATGGAGCACCCACAGCTTCTAGAGGCAAGCTGTTCCATTGAATATAGAATAAGAGAGTTGGAATGGACCTTGTAGGCCATCTAGTCCAACCCCCCCGCCCAAGCAGGAGACCCTACCCCATTCCTGACACATGGCAGTCTCTTCTTGGAAGCCTCCAGTGAAGGAACTCCCACAACTTCCGAGGGCAACTTCTGTTCCATGGGTTGATTGCTCTCACTGTCAGAAAGTTTCTTCTTATTTCCAAGTTGATCAGTTTCCATCCATTACTCCTTGTCTGTGGGCCCACCCACCCCTGCTGTTTCCTGTGCTTTATGTCTTTTGGTTAGAGCACAGCTGATTCACGCGGCAGAATGGATTGCCGTGCCTCAGCTGTTTTCTTCAGCTGCAGTCGAAGGTAAGTATTAGCCTTTTTAAACGTGGAGCACCCACGCTCACCAAACTGGTTGTCATACGGGTTGAATCTCACCCCTGTTGGAAACCTCACCCGCGATGTGAGATATGGGTCAGTCCGGGCCCATCCTCTCATTAAGCACAACACAGCAACTGCTTTGAGTTGCCAGGCAGGAAAGGGGGTCAATCAAGCCCAGCTTGTTGCCTGATGTAAAACCACACCTGGAATACTGCATCCAGTGACAAAAAAGGATATTGAGACTTTGGTACAAACTAAAGCACCATAAAAACAACATGGCAAGAACCTGGAGCCAATCTCCTCTGATGCAGCCAGCCCCATCCTCTTCAGTCTCCCACCCCACCTTCTCCCAGGCTTTGGGGGGGGGGGGGGGAATCAGTTCTGAGGCATAGAATCAAAATCATGTGAAATATTAAACCTTAGTAAGGCCACGTCTGGAATACTGCATCCAGTTTTGGTCACCCCGTTACAAAAAAAGGCATTGAGAGTTTGAAAAAAGTTCAGAGAAGTGCCATTAAGATGATTAAGGGTATTTGAGAGACTGCCACAAAGAGGAGGGGGTCAAATTATTCTCCAAAGCACTGGAGGGAGGGAAGCAGGGAGGGAGGAAAGGAAGGAAAGGAAGGAAGGAAGGAGGAAGGAAGGAAGGAAGGAAGGAAGGAAGGAGAAGGAAGGAAGGAAACAGGGAGAGAGGGAGGGAAGAGTAAGAGAAATAGGGAGGAAGGAAGGAAGGAAGAAAGGAGGAAGGAAAGGGAGGGATGAATGGAAGGAAGGAAAGGGAGGAAGGAAAGGGAGGGATGAATGGAAGGAAGGAGGAAGAGAAGTAGGAGAGAGAGAAAAGGGAGGGAGGAAAGGAAGGAAGGAATGGATTCTTACATTTTTCTATGTCTGGCCTACATAGGCAGGGGGCTTAGGGGCTGAAGCCTGGCTTTGTTTGACCATAAAGACAGCAACCATTACAACTGGGCGGGTGGCACAGCATGCGTAGCTGATGTGCGGCATGAGTGCTGTGCCCCACAGCATCAGATCTTGGGTGAGCTTTCTACGTGCAAAAATGTCTTTGGACCACAGAACGACTCCCTACGTCTATGCATAGCATGCAGAAGAAGCTCGCAGGAAGAGGTTTCTGCAAGATTAGCTGAGGGCTGGAGTTCCCTCTTGATGAGTCTTCAACCATCATCGAGAGAGTGCATCTCATACTGGGGTGGAATCACGCCAAAGCAGTTCCCATTTTCTTGACGGATCATTCTGTGTCCTCCTGGGCCAATGGACAATATTAATTTCCCTGCAGTTTCATCTGGATTTATTTCTGCTCCATCCCTCTCCTGCCTGGATCTTCCATTCTTAAACTAAGCCTTGCACAGAAGTGTGATTTAAAGCTATCTCACAAAAGAAACCTCGGACAGGGGTACCAGCTCTCAACATTCCCCTGTCTAAATATATTTCAGTGTGAAACAACGTCTTGAAATGGATGTTCTTTGGGGAAAAGATCCTACATGGTAAATTGACTTGGTAAATAAAGGCAGTCCTCCAGTTAGGACCACAGTTTTAGCCCCAAATTTATGTCACTAAGATCACTTAATCACTGAAGTGTTCATACTGTTTTATAAGGCCTTGGTAAGGTCAAAGTTGGAGTACTGCATCCATTTTTGATCGCCACGATGTAAAAAAAGATGTTGAGACTCTAGAAAGATTAATAAAGATTATGAGGTTATTAAAAGAAGATAATGATTTCTATTTTTCCCCCAATCATTCTCTTCCTTAAGTTATTTTGGAATAAATCTATAAAGTATGTTAGAAAGAAAGAGCCTTAAATACATCCAGTTGACTTTGAAGCTGAAAAAGATTTGATAATTGGCTCACCCTCTTCCTCCTACAGCATATCAGCAAAAGTTTCTAGTTACTAATCTTCACAAAGTTCTTTCTTTTATTTTTTTATTTTTTAAAGACAAACACAAACAAACACAAACATAAAACATCAACATAAAACCATCTTCCAAAATACAGTGTGTTGGTTGGTACATTTCTTTTGTGCAATGTCATAATATCAACAGTCTTACCCTTTCAAACATACATTCGTATTATATGTCAACTATACTTATTGTATTATATTGTATTATTATTATTATTATTATTATTATTATTATTATTATTATTATTATTATTATTATTATTATTATTATATCGTTATTAGTCTCAACTACAAATTCATGTAATTCTTATCGAGCAAATCTCAGTTTTAACAAATCTGAGAACATACAATTCATTTCATTATATTCAATTATATAATATCATTACATTAGGTTATCTTGCATATTATACCATTCCTTTTTTATAATACGTTTTACTTCTCTATTTTCTTATCTAACCATTCACAAAGTTCTAAATCATTGGTCCACATCGTTTTAATTCAGGAGCCAATTTAGCTTGTCATGGTTCTTGAGTACCTCTGTGGTAGCCAACACTCCAAGCATTCTTCAGAGATTGCCAAACATCTTGGGATATCGTCCCAATTACCCAGGAACAAGGAGCTCGAGTTCTGTCCATCATGTTCGAGGCTAAAACTTGGCAGCTGTACCCCTAACACAGAGCAACGCAAGAAAAGCACAGCTGGGTGCACATGCCAGCTTTAATACAAGAAGCAATTCACACACCATGGAACAGGACTCGCTTTCAAGCTGCAGCTTTCTAAAGTTCTCACCTTTCATTTGGTCTAGCGTTGCCAGTTTTGAAAGACCGTTGAGCTCATTGATTTAAGCGAGATTTCTGGGTTCATTCATATATTTCCTGAAAAAGGAAGAATGCCAAATGGCTCCTCTTGGAAGCTTCAAACACTTCAGCTTTCGATAAAGGGGAATATTTATAGCTTAGGGTTGGAAGGAAAGGACTACTGGCTCTTTTTGAGTCAGTGTTGGTGGTGGGCGTTCTTGGTGATTCAGAATAGAATAGAGTAGAATAAGAAATAATAGAATAGCAATAGGAATAGAACAGAACAGAATGAGTTGGAAGGGAGCTTGGAGGTCTTCTAGTCCAGCCCCCTGCTCAATCAGGAGACCCTATACAATTTGAGATAAGTGGCTGTCCAGTCTCTTCTTAAAAACCTCCAGTAATGGGCGCGCCCATGATTTCTGAAGGCAAGTTGTTCCATTGGTTAATTGTCCTCACTGTTGGGAAGTTTCTACTTAATTCCAGGTTGCTTCTCTCCTTGAGTAGTTTCCATCCATTGTTTCTTGTCCTACCCTCAGGGGCTTTGGAGAATAGCTTGACTCTCTCTTCTTTGTGGTAGCCCCTGAGATACTGGAACACTGCTTTCATGACCCCCTATTCCTTCTTTCCTCTAGACTAGCCGATCCCAGACAGAAATATCTACTCTTGCCAACTTCTGAGGAAGAAGATGGATGGATGGATAGATAGATATAGACGGACAGACGGACAGATAATACAGACAGACACAAACACGCACACATACATGGACAGACTAAGAATTCCTTGTGAATTTCAATGCAGCAAATATACAATGAAGGCGTTCTGGTTCTTATAATGCAAAAAGGACGTGTGCTTTTTGCATGATCCAGCATTTTTCATTCTCAGCAAGATTTTAGATGGATGCACTTCAACCTCCACAGTTCCCCCTCCCCCCCCCCAAACCCAGCATGCTGGTTGTAGAATTCTGGGAACTGAATTCCACAAACCTTAAAGTTGCTGAAGTTGAAGAAATCCTGATTTAATCAGCCCCATTTTGTTCTATATTGCTAGGAATCCATGTGATGAGATAGCAAGCGGTCATTCCCGAGTTCTGGAGATTTAACAGATTAACAGAGTTGGAAGGGACTTTGTAGATTATCTAGTCCAACCCCCCCCATCCAAGCAGGAGACCCTACACCATTTCTGACAGATGGCAGTCCAGTCTCTTCCGGAAAGCCTCCAATGATGAAGCTCTCACAACTTCTGAAGGCAACTTCTGTTCCATCAGTTGATTGTTCTCGCTCTCAGGAAATGTCTCCTTTCTAGGTTGAATCTCTCCTTGCTCAGTTTCCATCCATTATTCCTTGTCTGGCTTTCAAGTACCTTGGAGAATAGCTTGACCCCCACTCCTCCTCTCTGTGGCAGCCCCTCAAATACTGGAAGACTGCTCTCCTGTCTCCCCTGGTCCTTCTCTTCACTAGACCAGCCAGGCCCGGTTCCTGCAACCGTTCATTGTATGTTTTAGCCTTCAGTCCCCTAATCATCCTGGCTGCTCTTTCTCTGCACTCTTTCTAGAGTCTCAACATCTTTTTTATAGCGTGGTGACCAAAACTGGGTGCAGTAATGTTCTACAGTATTGGCTTGGAAAAGTTGGGAAAAGCCAAAGATTCAAACCTAAGGTGAGGGATGGTGAAAGGAAGAGATAATTTAATCATCTCAGAGAGAGATGTTTTGTTGTAAATGATTTCACTCAAGTCAGCATTAAAAGATCTACTTTTGCCAAGTTCTGAGTAAGGAATTCAATCTGGACAGCCTTGCCTGACAAATTTAAACCAGAATGCCCTCTCTTGTCCTCTTTATAAAGTTTGTAGCCCCAAAAGTGATTCTGTGGGTGTCCTTTTTTAAAAGTAGGGAAAATAGTCTATGGTGAATCATCATGTTAACTGATACATTCAGATTAACCCATTAAGGGTTGCGAGCCCTTAAAAATAAATTTACCTTAGGAATGCTTCTCGGTGTATTACAGAGACATTATTTCTGAGTCGATGTGAACCCAGAGGATATTTGGATGCACTCTGTTAGGTATTGCATTAGATCAAGGATTTTGAAAGGAATATTTAATTTGACAAACTTGGATCCTGACTCATTTGTGCTCAAAATAGACCCTACCGGGGTCAATAAAATGTAAATCTAATTTTAGCGGGTTTCCTCTGAATATCAATTCCTGGAAAACAGCACCAAGTGAATGTGATCAAGTTTATGGCAGCCTCTTGGCTTTGAAAGTGGCACATGGTGTCATTTCCAAAAATAAGAGCAGCTAAGATGTTGCACCAGAGAGATTGTTGGTGCAACCCAAGTGTCCATCAGACCCAAAAATCCAACTCTTACATTCTGAAACTATATTTTAAAACAGAAAATAATCTTTAGTTCAATGTTCATCTTCTAGTTTGGTCTGCTGCATGTTTCCTGCACTTTGGCTGGACTTGTAAACATGACAAATTAAGTCTGATTGGTTTTTTTTTTAATGACCGTTGGATTTCCACGTGATGCTAAACTATAAAGTTGGGGTTTCCAAAATGGACAACTTTAAGACTTGTGGACTTCATTTCCCAGAATTCTGGGAGTTGAAATCCACAAAGCTGGCTGGGAAATTCTGGGAGTTGAAATCTACAAAGCTGGCTTGGAAATTCTGGGAGTTGAAATCCACAAAGCTGGCTGGGAAATTCTGGGAGTTGAAATCCACAAATCTTAAAGTTGTCAGGTTTGGAGAGCCCTGCTATAAAACATACAAATCAACACAATGAAATCCATCCATCACCCTTAACCTAGGCCAAATGATTACTCTAGAGTCTAGACAAAAAAAAAACCTATACAAGAGGTACAATTCCTGCTTTAGAATTAGAATAACAGAATTGGACGGGACCTTGGAGATCTTCTAGTCCAACCCTCTGGGTAGGCAGGAAACCCTACACCACTTCAGACAAATGGTTATCCTTTAACCTTAGACTGTCTACTGTTGACCTCACCCTGTCCTAAGAGGTCTGTAAGGACTGTGCATAAACGCACCAACGTGCCTACCGTCCCTGTCCTAATGTCCCCTTTTATTCATACCCATTTCATGTAATCCTAATCATGTTCTAATTATATCTGCTATCTAATAGATGCTTGACAAATAAAATTAATTAATTAATTAATAAAAATCTCTTCTTGAAAACTTCCGGAGTTGGAGCATTTACAACCTCAGGAGGCAAGTTGTTCCACTGATTAATTGTCCACCCTGTCAGGAAATTTCTCCTTAGTTCTAAGTTGCTTCTCTCCTTGATTAGTTTTCACCTATTGTTTCTTGTCCTGCCTTCAGGTGCTTTGGAGAATAGCTTGACTCCCTCTTCTTTGGGGCAGCCCCTGAGATACTGGAACACTGCTATCACATCGCCCCTAGCTGTTTCTGGAAGAGAAGCTTGATTAGTTTGTGGATCTACCTACAACAGGGTTGATCTCTGATTGTATAGTGCCTTGAGTAGGGGGTTGCACTAGAATAGCAACCTCCAACCTTTTGGGGGACCAAGGACCGGTTCCGTGGAGAGAGCTTTTTCCATGGACGGGAGGAGGTATGTGGTTTTGTGTGCTTCCTACATCCCGCACGTAGGAGTTCGCTTGTTTGCATGGCTTGCTTTTCAGCATGCCATGGACAGGAGCCAGTCCACTGACCAGAAGAGTTGGGGACCTCTGAAGTAGAAGATTGCTCAAGTCCGGGGTGGGATTCAGCCCGTTCGGACCAGTTCAGGTGAACTGAATGTTAAATTTACATCTAGTTCACCAGTAGTTGAACCAACAGGCTGGCCCCGCCCACCCCGCCCCTCCCAGGAGTCATCACGGGGCCTGTTTTGGATGCAGGTAAGTATAGGGCCCATGCAGAGGCCCTGGGATGGTGAAAAATGGGCCTCCCAGAAGTTCCAGAAATCTAGAAACAGGCCTGTTTCTGGCTTCCGGAGGGTTTCCGGATCCCGGGGGAGGCCATTTTCACCCTCCCAGAGGCCCGAGGAAAGCCTCCGGAATCTGGGGAGGGTGAAAACCCAGCCTACTCTTCTCCTCACTAAGAAATCCCCCCTCCCAAATTCCCAGGCACTAATTGTGGCAGCCTCGAAGCGTCCAAGTAAAAGATGGCTTCCATAAGCCACTGACCCCAGGCTTCATGGAATAGGAGAAGAAAGTCAACTCTGCCTTGTTTCTCCTTGTGTCTCCTGGAGCCGTGGACCTAACGGCCGGCCGTCCGTCCCGCTCTTGCCTTTGCAGTATTTATGCAAGCTGTCACAGGCCACGGTGTGGGATGCATAATGGATTTTGAAAATGTGTTAGAGCCCCATTTGTTTAACACTTTAAATATTTAGATTTACTCCTGCTAGTTTACACAGCCTTCTCCTGTGCTATTTATAAGATTTTGTAAACTTCTGGTCAGTTGGGGAGTCCAAGGTTTTGACGCTGAGCAAGGCTGTTGTTGCACAGTGCCAATCAGGGTCTGACACCTGCACTTTTTCAAGCGTAAAGCTTGCTTAACGGAATGGGCAGAAGAGGTTCTCTTTCTCAAGCTTTCCCTCCACCCATGCACAACAGGCCATGTTGCCCCCTCCTTTCTCCCTCCCTCTCTCTCTCTCCCTCCCTCTTTCTCTTTCTCTCCCTCTCTCCCACCCTCTGTCTCTCTTTCTCTCTCCTTCTCTATATCTCTATCTCTATTTCTTTCTCTTCCTCTCCCTTTCTTTCTTTTTTCTCCCATCTCCACTCTCTCTCCCTTTCTTTCTCTCTCTCTTTCTCTCCCACTTTCTCTCTCTCTCTTTCTTCCTTCCTTCCTTTCTTTTTTCCCTCCCTCTCTCTTTCTTTCTCTCCTCTCTCTCTCTTTTCTCTCCCTTTCTCTTTCTCTCCTTCTCTCTTTCTCTCCCTCCCTCTCTCCCTTTTCTCTCTCTCTCCCTTTCTTTCTCCCTTTCTCTCCCTCCTTCCCTCTCACTCCCTCCCCCTCTCCCTTTCTCTTTCTCTGTCTCTCTGTCTCTGTCTCTCCCTATCCTTCCCTCTCTCCCTCCCCCTTGAAACAAACAGATTTCTTTAAAATATCTGTCTCTCCAAATGGATGCAAACCAATTAAGTTGTGTCAGGAGAATAATTTGGGGTTCCAATTTGGGACAGGGTTGCACAAGAATAAATAAAAAAGGGACAGCGGTGAGGAAAGAAGAAACATTTATTCGTAAAAGCAAAGAGTTTGCCTTTCAGGGGCAGCTCTAGAGAAATGGGGTACAGTAGCAGATTTTATAGGGGAGCTTGTCCTGGTATGGAAGTATGTAGGGCGACACTTGAGGGGTTTATGTGTGGGGTGTGTGTATGTCATTTATGATGTTTATTCTTGTGAACATGCAGTTCCGCTGGGATACTTAATTTAATTAATTCTATTTGTGTTTACAGATCTTATCCTTTGATATGTGGATTAGGTGTGGGTAACTTATTTGGGGGTTTGGGTAAAAGATTTTTATTTGATTAACTTAATTTCAGCTTGACTATCAAATATCTAGCGGACATGCTAATTCTCAGTCCATTGTGGATTCTGTTGATATTTTAAAGGAAGAGGGAAACAGTATAAAGAACAAAATATATTTTGATATAAAACTTCTCACAGTTGCATGGAGGGAAAGCGACCTCTGAAACAGAAGTGGATAAGCAACTTGTAAAAAAAATCTTTTGCAGATTCAATTTTTAAAAACTAGACAGTTCTTTTTTCTATCATTGACAAGCTGGATTGAGTATTACAATGTGGACTCGGCCTTCCATCCTTCCGAGGTGGGTAAAATGAGGACTCAGATTGTTGGGGGCAAGAGGCTGACTCTGTAAAATGCTTAGAGAGGGCTGGAAGCACTGTGAAGCAGTATTTAAGTCTATGTGCTGTTGCTATTACTACCAGATTCTGTAACGGCTTTGTTCCCTATGCCATCCATCTGGTAAACTTGCAAAATTTGTTTTTCTCACCATGTACATGTATACATCAGAACTAGTGTTGTTTCTCTGTCTGTGTCACATAATGTGATGACCCAGGGTGGGATACAAAATAAACACAGTAAAAAAAACAACAACAGGTGAAACCCCTTTCATTCCTTCACTTTGCTTCCAAACACCAAATATCCTTGACTGGAGACAAAAAACTCCCACACAAGCAGTTACAAGAAGGAGGAAATGCCATTTAAATTATAAAGAGTAAAAAAAACAACACAAACCAGGCAAGATAGGGGCTTGAAGATGTCCATAGATGTCAGAACACACACTGGGAAGGATGCCAAACTCAGAGAGGAACCATAAACTAGAGATATTTCCATGCTTTGTTTCCAGCATTCACCCATAAGCATGTCCGTCCTCTTATCCAGTTGTTACAGCTGCAGCCCATGAAGAGAATCAAGATCCTCTCCTCCCCAGCAGACCACGTCTCACCCTTATCCACATCTCTCCTCCCTGCGTGCCCTAGGATGGAGAGGGGATGGGCCTGGGTCTTCCTCTGACTGCCCAGCCGGCCTCTGCCCTTCCCCAGCCTCCTCCACAACCTCCGGAGCCACACCTTCACTCCCTGTGGCTGTTCCTCCTCTCCCTCAGAGTCACTCTCCAACAGGGGCATAGACATATAATATATGTGGGTATATGCATAATTTTTATTTGTTTATTTATCTTGTCGTGTTCATGTAGCGTCTATTGGAGGTAGTGACCCTTTGAGAGCTTGTATGCAACGAAATTTCATTTCAATGTATGTTGATTAGTGCACATTCAAAGTGAATCTGTACCCAAGCTTCCTAAGAGCCTGCCCATTGCAGGTGTGGCAATAAAAGCTGTTCTAAGTTCTGTTAATTTGTAAATCATAAGCCATCAAGTCTGAAACAGAGAGGTGATTGGTGTAGAGGTCAAATCAGAGTTTCTCAGCCTTGGCACCTTGACGATGGCTTGACTTCAACTCCCAGAATTGCCTAGGCTGCTTGCTTATTCATTTGTTTTCCATACATTTGTAACACTTTTCAGGAGAAGTCAAGGGGCATTTTTCTGTCTAGCGACTTTTATTAAAGGGCATACCCTTTCCTGAGCAGTGTCTGAATGTTTGATGAAGTGAGCTGCAGCTCACGAAAGGTTAGGGCATCCAATAAAAATTGTAATAAAATGCTCGGGTCACTTAGAAAAGCAGTAGAATTGGTCTGCTGTAGTTTTGTGTTATGATTGTTATTGTTACGGTATTATTGTTGTCCAGTATTCTCATCAGCGCTATTTCACTTAGCATTTCCAAAGTGACATAAAATAAAACAGGGTTCTTTAAAACTCTTCAGCTCTTTGACCCCTTCATGGTGTCAGATTGTTCATCGACCAGCCCCCTCCATTACATTATGAAAACAATTTAATAAATTCCTCTTCTCCTTCTCCTTCTTCTTCTTCTTCTTCCTCCTCTTCTTCTTCCTCCTCCTCCTCCTCCTCCACCAGAAGGCAGGACAAGAAGCAATGGTTGGAAACTAACTAAGGAAAGAAGCAATCTAAACTACCCTGTTTCTCCAACAATATGGCCTCCTCCAATAGGAAGTCCCAGCATGTTTTATAGGCATAAAATGAAATTAATCCCCTCCCCGCAAATTAAGGCCTATATTAAAACATGTGAAATGGGGGGAATGGTGGTGGTGGGGCTTGCCATTAGGAAGGACTTTTGTTGCACAGCTGGATATGGTGATGCCTGCGTTGACCCCGATACGAAGTGCCCCACCAACGCCGAGGTCAACATCCAAGCCATTGCTGCCCACCCGCCCGAAGATGCAAGGGGGGGAGAATTAAGTCACCCCCCAAAAAGACAGCCTAGCCATTTTTTCGGGGTGCAAAAAAAAATAAGACCCAGCCTTATTATATGAGAAACACGGTAGAAGTAGGAGAAATTTTTCCTGACAGTTAGAACAATCTGCCTTCAGAAGTTGGAACAGTCTGCCTTCAGAAGTTGTGGGTGCTCCAACACTGGTGGTTTTGAAGAAGAAACTGGGCAGGCACTTGTCTGGAATGGCATAGGGTCTCCTGCTTGGGCAGGGGGTTGGTCTAGGTGACCTCCAAGGTACCTTCCAACTCTGTTATTCTGAGTTTTGAGGATGTTTGCAATTGTCTGTAGACCAGGGGTGTCAAACTTAATTTCATCGAGGGCTGCATCAGAGTTGTGCTTGACCTTGGCGGAGCCAGATGGGCCTGGCCAGCTTGACGTCACTTGTGTCAGGGGGCACCTGTGGTGGCCTGGGCAGTGCTGGGGGATCCTCCTGAAGCCCTCTGCCAGTGAAAACGGAGATCAGAAGGGCTACGTGCAGCCCTCCCAAGCTCTGTTTTGGGTGACAGAAGCACCGTGGGCCGATCCTTCGCTTTTCTCAGGTTGGGCCCGGGGGCCAGATCTAAGCACCCCGTGGGCTGAATCTGGCCCACATGCCTTGAGTTTGACACCCCTGCTGTAGACTGTCCACCTCGGTTTGAGAATATGTACATCCCAGTCTTGGGATTCCTTTCCCCTTCATGCTCCTCTCCTTACCTGCTCCCGCCAGGTGTGCTGAAACTGCCCAGGTATTATGGGAACTGGAGTGCAGTATATCTGCAGATCATTTGATTGAAATAACAACCTCCTTAGTCCAGTGGTCGCCAACCAGTGGGCCGGGAACCACTGGTGGTCCGCGAGAAAATTTTGGTGGTCCACAGAGAAATGTCACCCCCAAAGCAATTAATCCAGGCTGCGTGGGAGCCCAATGCTACACCACCCATGTGGCACATGGGAACACATGAAAGGAAAGCAGCAAAAGTCTTTCTTTCTCTCCCCCAAACTCCACTAGAAAATGAGTCTTTGGGACCCTGCAAGGCCTCCTGCTCCAAGAGGCTGCGCCAGCGCAACAAGTCTCACAAAGACTCATTTCTGGAGGAGTTTGGGGGAGAGAAAGAAAGACTTCTGCTGCTTCTGCTGCTTTCCTTGCCTGAAGCCAAAAGTCTCTCTCTCTCTCTCTCTCCCCCTGAGAACGGAGCTGGAGATGGTATCCTGCGATCCCAAATAAAGAACTATCGATTCGTAGGAAAATGGGGTGGGGAATTTTCCTGCAGACTTTTTTTGGGGGGGGGATTTTCCCAAGGATCTCTGGTCCACGGGATTTAAAATTATGAGTTTGGTGGTCCCTGAGGTCCAAAAGGTTGGCCACCCATGCCCTAGTAGATGAGACAGGAAACATGATAAGATGATAACTCTTGCCAGTTTGAAAGCACAAATCTCCCACCCTCTGTTTTTACTGCCTGATGAATTAGGGTAGAAATCCTTTCTCATTTTCTTTCTCAGCCGATTAGTCCATTGTGGGATCCTCTTCCTTTTATCTTATCATTCCCTAGGCAGCTTCGCTTCTTCCTGCTCCCTTCCAAGTTGGTGGTCACATACCCATTTAAGAGGAGATCCAGGGAGATGCCTGCAGAACCTTGGATGAGATGAAAGACAAGAGGAAGGAGGCTTTTATTTGAAAGCTTCCATTAATTGGGTTTCTTAGCAGAATGGCTTTGCGGCTCCTTCATGGCAGAAGCTCCACAGTGAGTGGGCGGCTCTGCAAAACTGAAACGGTGTGAATAATCAACAAAATGCATTTCTCCAACTCCACGTCCTTGCAGCTCTCAATGTCTCATTCCTTCCTGCAACATTTCACAAGACAAAGCCTGGCACCTGCATTTCATCACTGCCACCCTGACGTGGTGAGAGTCGGGATGAAGGAGCGAATTACACCTAGTGCTTTTCCTGAATGTGCAAAGACTTCATGGTTTTACGCTGAAAACTCACGTTCTTTTCAGGGTGTGAAAAAGGTGGTTTGGGAGAGCTTGTGCTTTCCTGGCAACCTCTTCGTTGTGTGCAACAGAGGCTGGATGGGCTCGGTTGATGATGTGCCATGAAATAGGAGAGTAACAGAGCTGGAAGGGACCTTGTAGGTCATCTAGTCCAACCCTCCAACCAAGCAGGAGACCCTACACCAGGGGTGTCAAACTCAATTTCATTGAAGGCCACATCATGGTGGCATTTGAGCTCTGGGGGCTGGGTTGGGCATGACCAGGCTGGGCATGGCCAGCTCAATATCATTCAGGCTGGGGGCACCCTTGGGACCTCAAACACTCTGCCAGGGAAAACGGGCTCCCGAGCTCCGTTTTCAGCTACAATAGCCTCCTGCAACCCTCTGCCATGGAAAACAGGCTCCTGAACTCCGTTTCCAGCTGCGATAGCCTCCTGCAACCCTCTGCCGGGGAAAACGGATTCCCGAGCTCTGCTTTTGGCTGCGATAGCCTCCTGCAACCCTCTGTCAGGGAAAACGGATTCCCAAGCTCTGCTTTCGGCTGCGATAGCCTCCTGCAACCCTCTGTCAGGGAAAATGGATTCCCAAGCTCTGCTTTCAGCTGCGATAGCCTCCTGCAACCCTCTGTCAGGGAAAATGGGCTCCTGAGCTCCGTTTCCAGCTGCAATAGCCTCCTGCAACCCTCTGCCGGGGAAAACGGATTCCTGAGCTCTGCTTTCGGCTGCGATAGCCTCCTGCAACCCTCTGCCAGGGAAAACAGATTCCCAAGCTCTCTTTTCAGCTGCGATAGCCTCCTGCAACCCTCTGCCAGGGAATACGGATTCCTGAGCTCTCTTTTTGGTTGAGATAGCCTCCTACAACCTCTGCCAGGGAAAACGGGCTCCTGAGCTCCGTTTCCGGCTAAGATAGCCTCCTACAACCCTCTGCCCATGAAAACGGAGCTCGGGAGAGCCACTCATGGCAGAGGCACCGCAGGCCACTCCTTCGCTGTTTTCAGGGCATTCCCCCATGCCAAATCTAAGCACCCCATGGGAAGTATCTGGCCCCCGGGCCTTGATTTTGACATCCCTGCCCTACACAAATTCTGACAGATAGCTCTTCTTGAAAGCATCTGGTGATTGAGCATCCACAACTCCAGGAGACAAGCTACTCCACTGATGAATTATTCTCACTGTCCAAAAATTTATCTTTACTTCTAAGACGGATCTCTTTTGAACAAACCTCCCTGTTTTATTTCTTGTCCTGCCCTCTGTTGCTTTGGAGAACAAGCCGGCCCCTTCTTCTCTGTGACAGCCGCTCAACTATTGAAAGACAGCTCCCATGCCCCCACTCCAAAATTTAACCTTCAGATCCTTGGTCATCTTTGTTGCTCTTCTCTGTACCCTTTCTATCTTCTCCAAGGTCACGTGATCCGAATTCAGGCGCTTGGCAACTGGCTCATACTTACGACCGTTTGCAGCATCCTGAGGTCGTTTGATCTCCTTTTGCGACCTTCTGGCAAGCGAAGTCAATGGAGAAGCCAGATTCCCTTAACAACCAACTTAGGAACTGACGTGATTCACTTAACAAACGTGGCAAAAACATTTGTAAAATCGGGCAAAATCTGCTTCGCACATGTCTCACTTAGCAACAGAAATGTGGGGCTCAATTAAAGTCGTAAGTTGAGGACGACCTGTACCGCATTCCCTTCCACCACTGCAACTCAAGCCCACAATACCTCCTCCCCTGACAATTATATTCGCCCTGCAACCTTTTGTTCCCGGTTTTGGTTTTGGGGGGGGGTTCTTTTATTCCCCGGCAAGGAAAATTTCCAAAGCAAGTAATTGAGGAAAAGGAACAGAATCTGCCGGGAGGTTGAGTCGAAAATATGAATGAAAACCTGGGCAGGACGTGGAAAACTCTATAAATGGGATACAGAATTCAGAAACGTCAAGTTATTTTTGTACCGCAATTAAAAACGTTGCAGAGTTTGGCAGTCGGAGCCAGTTTCTCCTTTTCTCTTTTCTGTCCATCCCCTGTTTCTGCCTGGTCCCTGGTTGTTGTTGCTTGTCCCCTGACCCCTCTTGATTTCGTAAGCGAATACTTGTACGTTGAATTTGCCAAAAGCGGCTGGGACATTTCAACAACATCCCCTGGGGGAGAAGAACTGTTACTCTTGGAAGCTTTCCCGATCCAAATCCCCCACCCGCACCCCCCTCCACCGCTATTCTGTACTTAGACAATTGTCAGTTTAATAGACAGCTTAGAGAAACTGGACTCTTTCCTCTGATTCATTTTCCAGCTGAATGGCCTGAAATAAATGAAATAATATGCTTCTACTCCTTTTTTTGTCTTTTGCTCCAGAACACACACACGCGTGCACACACACACATCCCCATTAAAGAGCAAAAAAGGGATACACGTAGCCCTCAAACTTAGTGACGTTTCAAAGTTATAATGGTGCAAGAGCAGAGGTGGTATTCAGCTGGTTCTGACCGGTTCTAGAGAACCGGTAGCGGAAATTTTGAGTAGTTCAGAGAACCGGCAAATCCCACCTCTGACAGGCGCCGCCCCATCTATGCTCTGCCTCCTGAGTCCCAGATGAACGGCTGGCACTTCTTTGGTTGTCCTGCACAAGAGAACAGAGCTGGAAAGCAGGTTAGTGGGGTGGAGTGGGAATGGAGATTTTGCAGTACACTTCCCCTGCCACGCCCATCAAGCCATGCCCACTAAGCCACGCCCATAGAATCAGTAGTTTAAAAAATTGTAAAAAAAAAATTACAGAAACTGCCTCTCTGTTAACCCTTATTACATTCTTGGCAGGATAGACTTCCCGTCTCAGGAACTTCTCTGGAGTTTTTTTCCCCTCCTTTGCTGGTACTTTGCTTGTGTGGAGTGACCATTCAAAGTTACAATGGCACTGAAAAAAGTGACTTATGACCATTTTTCACACTTATGACTGTTGCAGCATCCCCACAGTCATGAGAGGCCAGACGAGGTGATGCGTGCCTCGATGTGAATGATATTGAGTTGGCCACGCCCAGCCAATAACATGAGCACCAAGCCATGACCACCACCTAAGCCACATCCACAGAACCAGTGGTTAAAAAATGTGAATCCCACCCCTGCTTCTTGTCCTGCCTTCAGGGGCTTTGGAGAAAGTTTAGAGCAGGGGTGTCCAACCTTTTACCTTCCCTGGGCCACATTAGAAGATGAAAATTTGGTTTGGGCCGCACATAAAATAAAATAACAGTAACAATAACTGATCATCCAAAAAAACCATAGAAAACATAGTTAACATATTAAATTTATTTGGAAATGAAGTTAGTGAGATGTTTTTATTATTAATTATGAATTAAAAATTATTTATTTTTTATCACAGTTTTTTTATCACGGTTTTTTTATCATGGTTTATTTTCCGCCAAATTTTATGGGGGAAGCTCGCCCTCCTCGCGCCTACCTCTCCTCCTGCAAATGGCCCGGCTGGATGAGGCAGGACTGGAAGGCAGAAGCAGCAGCAGCGGCGGGGGCAGAAGCAGCGGCTGGGGCAGTGGCGGCGGGGCAGAAGCAGCAGTGGTGGCGGGGCAGAAGTGGAGGCGGTGGGGGCAGAAGCGGCAGCGACGGCAGGGGCAGAAGTGGCAGCGGGGCAGAAGCGGCGGGGGCAGAAGCGGCGGCGATGGCGGTGGTAGCAACAGCAGGAGGTGGTGCTCTTGACGGCGCCTGCTTTTTCTGTTGCTGCTTGGCCTGGCGCTCGCCTCACCCTGCCTCGCGCCTGCTTCTCCTCCTCCTCTTCACTGGCTCTGGCACAAAGGTTGGGGTGGGCACTGGGCCGCATTACAAGGTGACCTGGGCCGCATGCGGCCCTTGGGCCGCAGGTTGGACAAGCCTGGTTTAGAGTAATCTAAAGTTGTATTTTAAGGGGCATGGCGAAGGTAAAATAAGGAAGTGGAGGAAAATGGATAAAAGTAATGTGTTAAGGCATTTGTTTTTAGAAATAGGAACCTTATCTACAACATCCATCAGTTTTAAAAAAAACTTGGATTTGTTATGCAAAAAGGCTAATTTAGGATAAAGCCATTTACAGATCATCAAAGGTATAAATCTTTCACTTTGTTGTATTTAAGAAGCCATAAAAGGGAGAAATGGTTTGGGCTGCTTATTTAATTACGTTGTTGAAGTTGTTACTTGCTTGGAGACCAGTTTTCATTTGTAGAGAAGGGATTTTGCAGTAGTTGGGTTCTCCTTGATGGATTTAGGAAGTTTTATGGCCTGGCCAACACCAGAAGGTGAGAGAGATTGAATCTTGGGCAGCCTGTCCAGTTTAGGCAGATGTCAACATTTCCTTGTGCTTTTCACCTGAACATTATAGGAGACTGATATATTGACAAGTGTGCTCTGCAGTGGTGGGATTCAAAATTTTTTTTACTACCGGTTCTGTGAGCATGGCTTGGTGGGCATGGCAGGGGAAGAATTCTACAAAATCTCCATTCCCTCCCTGTTTTCCAGCTCCGTTCTCCTGTGCAGGGCAACAAAGACGGGGACTCAATGGGAAGCAGAGAAGAGATGGGGCCAGTCAGAGGTTGTATTTGCCAGTTCTCCAGAACTGGTCAGAACCTGCTGAATACCACTTCTGGTACCCTGGGCTACCCAAAGGGGTTGGGATTGCGTGTGGGTACAAGTTGCTCACCTCAAATATGAAACTTATGAAGAATGATTGCAGAAATTGGATATGTGTAGTCTAATGAAAAGAAGGACCAGGGGAGACATGATAGCAGTGTTGCGATATCCCAGGGGCTGCCACCAAAAAGAGGGAGTCAAAAAGAGGGAATCATTCTCCAAAGCCCGTAAGAGTAGGACAAGAAGCAATGGGTGGAAACAGAACAAAGAGAGAAGCAACTTAGAACTAAGGAGGAACAGTGAGAATTATTAACCAGTGGAACAACTTGCCTCCAGAAGTTGTAAATGCTCCAACACTGGAAGTTTTTAAGAAGATGTTGGATAACCATTTGTCTGAAGTGGTGTAGGGTTTGCTCCTAGGCAGTGGGTTGGACTAGAAGACCTCCAAGGTCCCTTCCAACTCTGTTATTCTATTCTAAATATATACAGAGAGCCAGTTTGGCCTAATGGTTAAGATGCCAGGCTGGAAAGAGGGACACCGTGCATTCTACCCCCTCCTTAGTCATGACAGCTAGTTGCATGACTCCAGGCCAATCACCAAGTCCGTTCTGCCAAACCAGGAGCAGATCTTCTGGGCCATCCGTGCACATGTGCAAAAGGCATTTTGATGTTCCTCTCCGCTTGGAGCTGCTCGGCTCAAAGCCGCCACAATTGGAACTGGCTCCGCTGACCTCAAGGTGCTTGGACAGAGATATGGATGACAAAAAGCTCCCCCCACCAAAAAAAAAAATACTGGCAGGAAGAAGGTTCTTGCCAGCTACCATAAAGGGACAGGAAAACTCCGCAGAGGGAAAGAGAGATTAAAAAGATGTTCGGGTGGTTTTAAAATGACGTGGAGACGGCATTTATGGAAGAGCTTTATAGCTCCAGCTGCCTTAAGAAAGTTGAAAACATCCTCAAAGATCCATCTCATCCTGGGAACCCTTTTTTTTGGAACTATTACCATCTGGCAGATGATACAGGGTAATAAAAACAAGGACAAATAGGCTGAAAAAGAGCTTCTATCCCAGGGCAGGAGCTCTGTTGAATTCTGCTGTATAGTGCAGTGTTGGTGCGGTGTCAGGCAGGGGTGGGATTCTACCAGTTCTGTAGAACCAGTTGCTCTGAAGAGCAGCAGACATAGAACCAGTTCTGTGTTTGCTGCTGTTTTAGCCCACTCGCCCGCCCGATGACGATTCACGCGCACGTGCAAATCGTAAATCACCGAACCAGTAGTTACACTGGTCGGATCCCACCCCTTGGTGTCGGGGGTTTTCAATTCAATGTGTGGAATGTGAAAGGATATGTGTTTGTGTTTATTTTCATGGTCGTGATGTGCACTGAAGATGGTGTTTGATTTCGTTGTATGAGGTGCAAGGACAATAAAGTAAGCTAACTAATTAAAAACAAAATTATGCTAGTGCTCAATGGCACTCTGAGGGAAAGAGAAGAAATACCACAGATGTACTATGACATCAAAGGATCCAAATTGCATCATTCGTGCAAGTTACAGAATGATATGGTGCTGCCTGTTACCTTATGGTAAAGCGATTGATGGACCACATTTAGACAATTGCAGTCCCATGATCAAAATTCAGGCAATTGGCAACTGGCTCATATTTACGACTGTCGCAGTGTCCTGGCGTCCTCTTTGGCGACTTTCGGACAAGCCAAGTCAATGGGGAAGCCAGCTTCGTTTAACAACTGTGTTCCTAACTTATCAAGTGCAGTGATTCCCTTACCAAGAATGGTTGTAATAATGGGGCAGAACCAACTGAACAAATGTCTCGCTTAACAACAGACAGAAATTCTGGGTTCAGATGTGGTCATAAGTTGAGGACGACCTGTACTGCAATGTCCAAATCATTAATGATATAGTGGCCTGGTGAGCAGCTAAATATTTAGACTGGGTTTGGCACGTTTAGCCTCTGTTCACAACAATGGAAGACAACTGTGGCTGTCGTGGTTCGCCAGCAGCAGGTGTTGGACAGCTGAGGTCTCGGAGAGTGAGGACTCAGACGAGGGGCCTGCGCGCGATGCAGGGATGGGGCCAGGACTATTGGATAGTGGGGTTCTGCCTCCAGAGCTTGTGGAGGCTGGCAGCAGTGATGAAGAGGCCCCTGAGGAGCCTGTGCCCGGCGTGTGCGCGCGCAGGGCTGCTCGAAGGAAAGAGCAGCTGCAGCAACACGGGCAACTTGGGAGTAAGGCTGCAAGGTAATGGGCCCTCCCTTAAGAGATAAAAAGCCAGCTGAGAAACTGGAGTTCTTTGCAGGAAGCAAAGATGTTTTTGCATTCGAGCCTTGTGCACGTCCGGAATATCTTGGTTGGTGTTTGGAGACTCTGTGTTTGAAATATTTCTTGGCAACTTTATCTGGTGTTCTTGGCAGCCTTGCACCACCTTGGCAAGGCTCGTTCTTATCAGAGACAATTAGTTTGAAACAGCCTTTTAAGCGGGAAGGAACGGAATTCGGGAGGAATCATTAATAGGTTTTGCTGTTACCTCCGTTTCGTGTTTGTTTCCTTGGAACAAGGTTTGGGTCAGAACAGGGGCTGAAAAATCCTTCTCCCAGTCGAAGGAAACTGTGCCAAGTCTCAGGTAGATTCTGAAGGTACCTGATGCAACTTTAATTGTAAGAAATACATGCAGCTCCAGGACCCTTGGGGACATCTGAAAATTGCTCTGCCACCCCCCACCCCCCCAATTCTGCTTTCTCCTATGGCAATGCATCCCCATTGGCCAGAGCCTGTTTACCAAGCAAGCAGGCTGTGCTGCAAGAAAACAAGCTTGTTTATTAGGATCCTTTGCAAAGCTTTAGCTGTGCTTTGTTGCCCATCCAGCAAGGAGAAGGGAAGGGGCTGGGGGGGGAGGGGAGGGAGGGTAGGGGGGCTGGTGTGAGGGTGGAAGAGGCCCTTCCCCCCCCTGCTGGTTATGAATTTCTGACCAGCCCAAAACGCCCTGGTGATTCAGAATGAGGAATGGCACGGACAACTTTAGCAAATGAAGAGCAGGGGTTTTTTGATTTCTGAGTGTGTGACAGGAGCACTCCAGCACCCAGTTATGACAGCCACTCTTCCCGGGTGGAAGTGATTATTTATAGCCCTTTTGTCAGTTGGCACTTCGCTGCAAGGATCTGTTTTCGCTCTGCAACATCCCTGGCTCAGACTAAAACACTCTCAGTCACCATCGTCCTAAGGAAGATAAATGATCTGTGGCTTGGTTGCAGGCCTTTCCTTGGGTCTCTCTCTCTCTCTCTCTCTTATCTATCTATCTATCTATCTATCTATCTATCTATCTATCTATCTATCTATCTATCTATCTATCTATCATCTATCTCCCTTCCTCTTCTCTTCTCTGTCACTCTCCCCTCTCTCTCCCCCCCTCTTCTCTCTCCTCCCTCCCTCTCCTCTCTCTCTCCCTCTTCTCTGTCACTCTCCTCTCTTTCTCTCCTTCTTCTCTCTCTCTCTCTCCTCTCCTCTCTTCTCTCCCTCTCTCTCTCTCTCTCTCCCTCCTCCCTCTCTCTCTCTCCTCTTCTCTGTCACTCTCCTCTCTCTCTCCCTCCCTCCCTCCCTCCTCCCTCTCTCTTCTTTCTCTTCTCTCTCTCCTCTCTCACTCTCCCTCCCTTCCTTCCTCCCTTTCTCTCCCCCACCCTCTCTCTCTGTGTATAGGCAGAGGGATCTGACCTTCATAATCAGGAAACTATTGATTTCAATCCATTAGTGCACAGAGGGATTTTCCTGACAGTGAGGACAATTAACAAGTAGAACAATTTGCCTTCAAAGGTGTAGATGTTCCATCACTGGAGGTTTTTAAGAAGAGATTGGACTACCATTGGTCTGAAATGGTGTAGGATCTCCTGCTTGGGCAGGGGGTTGGACTAGAAGACCTCCAAGGTCCCTTCCAATTCTGTTATTCAGTCAAAACACAGGGAATTACAAACTGGACCCTGTTCTAATTTCGTGAATCGTTATAATAACAAAAGTTGGTGTACATGTAGCTCAAATTCCTACCCAGTGAGGAATTCACTACCACAACATTTTGCACAAATAATTTAACAGCCTCTCTTTAAACATCTCCCGAGAAGACATTCCTCAATTCCCGAGGTGGTCTGCCTCATTGTTGAACAGCTCTTGTCATGAGGTAGGGCATCCAACCAACATTTATTTCCTATTATTGAAGTCTGTGGGTTGATCGCCACCATATAAAAGAGGTTGAGACTCTAGAAAAAGTACAGAGAAGAGCAACCAGGATGATTACGGGACTGGAGACTGAATTGTTGCAAGAACTGGGCATGGCTGGTCTAGGGAAGAGAAGGACCAGGGGAGACAGGAGAGCAGTCTTCCAATATTTGAGGGGCTGTGACAAAGAAGAGGAGTTGATTTTATTTTTCAAAGCACCTGAAGGCAGGACAAGGAGCAATGGATGGAAACATATCGAAGAAAGATCCAACCTAGAATTAAGGAGAAATTTCCTGACAGTTATAACAATTAATGAAGTGGAAGGGTTTGTCTCCATAAGTTGTAGGTTCTCCATCACTGGAGGTTTTAAGAAGAGAGTGGACAGTCATTTGTCCAGAATGGTATAGGGTCTCTGAGCAGGAGATTGGACTAGTCCGGGGATCTCCAACCTTGGCAACTTTAAGACTTGTGTACTTCAACTCCCAGAGTTCCTCAGCCAGCTACTCTGGGAATTGAACTCCACAAGTCTTAAAGTTGCCAAGGTTGGAGATCCCTGGACTAGAAGACTTCCAAAGTCTCTTCCAACTCTGATATTCTCCATTCTGTTCTGCATTCTTACCTTATTTTCTGCAACATCAAATGATTCTGCCTTGCTTTCTCTCTGAAAGCAGCTTTCCAGTCGGTCTGCAGTCTTCTCTTCCTCAAGCCAAACATAGCCAATACGTCTTATTGCTTCTTCTAAGTTTTCTTTCCCTTCATTCTTTTTCTTGCTGTCACCTGGACTTCCTCCACTTTAATAACCTCCTCCTTCAAATGCAGAGTAGAAACTTTTTTTTGTTCAAAAAATATAAGACTTTAAAGAACGTAAGTAGGGTTACTGTGCTTATGAGAAGTCCAAAAACGTTCTGTAACATTTTAACTTAAAAAAAAAAAAAAAACCACCTTCCAAACTACACAAAGACAATTTGTCAAAATTTTAGTCCTTGGATTACCCAAAGAAGGAAGAAGTCAGACTTAGAAATAGATAATAGTTTGGCTGTCCGGGGCTGTTTGATACAACAGTTCAATTAGTGATGGTTCAAAGTCAAAATGGCCTTGAAAAACGTGACTTTCATGACTGTTTTTCAGACTTACAACCGCTGCAGCATCCCCATAGCCATGTGATCAAAATTCAGGCGCTTGGCAACCGAACTCATAGTTATGACAGTTGCAGCAGTGGTGGGATTCAAATATTTTTGCCACTGGTTCGGTGGGCATGTGCACATACTTTGCGTGCATGCGTGTGCCAAACGCGCACTTTGCACAGGCACAGAGGCGTTCTAATTCGCTTTCTGCAAGCCTGCACGATCCCGGTCGCTTCAGCAGCTGCCGTGCGACAATCTGCTGTGCTGCGCAAAGCAGCTGCGCTTCAACTTTAGAGGATAAAGGAACCTGGGCGGGTGGGCAGGCCCAACAGCAGAGAGATGGAGAGAACTGGTTCAGTCTCTGCTAGTCATCGCTGCTACTGTCTTGGCAGAACTGGGCCAAACCGGTAGAATACCATCACTGAGATGAATGAAGAGTAGTATGAATGCAGAGAAGAGACACAAAGATTATTAAGGGCTGAAGGGCTGAAAAACAGTTGCAGGAATTGGGAATGTCTAGTCTAGTAAAGAGAAGGACCAGAGAGACATGATACCAGTCTTCCAATATTTGAGGGGCTGCCACAGAGAGGAGGGGAGAGGGTCAAGCTATTTCCCAAGGCACTGAAGGCCAGACAAGGAATAATGGATGGAAACTGAGAGATTTAACCTGGAAATAAGGAGAAACTTTCTGACAGGGAGAACAATCAACCAAAGGATCAGAAGTTGCCCTCAGAAGTTGTGGGAGCTTCATCCCTGGAGGCTTTCAAGAAGAGATTGGACTGACATCTGTCAGAAATGGTATAGGGTCTCCTGCTTGGGCAGGGGGTTGGACTAGATGACCTACAAGGTCCCTTCCAACGCTGATTATCTATTATCTGTAAAGTTAAAATTTTACAGAACTGGGCCAAACCAGTAGAATACCACCACTGGGTTGCAGTATCCGAATCTCGTGCGATCCTGTTTTGCAACTTTATGACAAGCAACATCCATGGGGAAGCCAGATTAACAACCTTGTTACTAACTTAACATCTGCAGTGATTCGCTTAACAACTATGGCAAGAAAGGTCGTAAAATGGGGCAAAACACACTTAACAGCGGTCTCACTTAGCAACAGAAGTCTGGGGCTCGGTTGTGGTCATAAGTCGAGGACTACCTGCGTTTTAGAAGGAGGGGATTTCGGGGTGGACCCAAAGGTGCTTTTTCAAAAGGCAGCTGGAGTTTGTTTTTCCTTGAAGAGATTTCAACTTTTCCTCCAAGAAGCTTCTTCAGTTCTGACTGAATGGGGGACAATGGAAGGATTTCAATTCCGTGCAGTCTTCTGGTCGTTAGCATTTTTTCTGAGAGTCGTTGAGGACACTTGGGGGTTTATTGGTGCCCTCAGGTTCTCCTGAATGGTGCAAATAGGTTTGGAACCTTCTGGGAACGGCTGAAAGGGCCGTACTGTAAACAGGAGATGGGGGTCATCGTGTCCCTTCCGCTCTGTCGAGAGAGAGCGCTTCAGTCTTAATGTAGATGCCCTCAAGGACTCCTCTTTCAAACCAGCCCTCCTCTGTGTCCGGAATGGAGACTGGGGACCACTGGTTTGGAAGAGGGGTAAAAGATGCACCTGCATCAAGATTGCCCCTACATTAAAACATGGATTTCTCTCTGTCATATAATATATGTGGGTATATGCATACTTGGAGATTTGTTTGTTTGATTTGTCAATCACTTACAAGATAATAGGTATAAGTATAAACATGAGTAAAAATACAGGAAAAAAAGGTACGAATAAATGGGGACAATAGGACGGGGACGGTAGGCACGATGTGCACTAATGCACGCCCCTTGCACTTGGCTTCTCATGACTTTACAGTCTTTGCATGACTTTACAGTCATGACCGGGTAGTGTATATTAGAGGTGGTGACTAGAGATTGTATTCAGCAGGTTCTGAGCAGTTCGGGAGAACCAGTAGCAGAAATTTTGAGTAATTCAGAGAAGCAGCCAATCCCGCCTCGGCCTGACCCGGCCCCCATCTCTTCTCTGCCTCCCATTGAATCCCAGCTGATCGGCTGGCTCTTCTTTGGTTGCCCTGCACAGGAGAACGGAGCTGGAAAGCAGGTTAATGGGGTGGATAGGGAAGGGGGATTTTGCAGTATATCCTTCCCCTGCCACACCCACCAAGCCAAATTAGACCGTTCTTTTTCCTATCTTAGACAAGTTGGATTGAGCATTTCTACCATCAGCCTTTGATCCTTCCAAGGTGGGTGAAATGAGGACCCAGAGTGTTGGAAGGGCAAGAGGCTGACTTTGTAAAACCACTTAGAGAGGGCTGGGAACCACTGCAAAGTGGTATATAAGTCTAAGGGCTATTGCTATTGCCCTTCCTTCCTTCCTTCCTTCCTTCCTTCCTTCCTTCCTTCCTTCCTTCCTTCCTTCCTTCCACCCACCCACCCACCCACCCATCAATCCATCATGCACAGTGGTTAGAATGCAGTATTGTAGGCTAACTCCGCTGACTGTCAGCAGTTCAAGCCTGACTGGCTCAAGGTTGACTCAGCCTTCCATCCTTCTGAGGTGACTGTTGGGGGTGACTCTGTAAACCACTTAGAGAGGGCTGTGAAACACTGCAGAGCGGAATATAAGTCTAAGTGCTATTGCTATTAATACCAGACTCTGGAATAGCTTCGTTCCCTATGCCATCTGTCTGGTAAACTCGCAATACTCATTTTTCTCATCATGTACATGTATACATCCAAACTAGACTGTGTTATTTCTCTGTGTCATATAATATTTGTAGGTATGTGCATAATTTTACATTTATTTATCCATTTAGTCATGTTTATGTACTATATATTGGAGGTGGTGACCCTTTGAGAGCTCTATGCAATGAAATTTTATTTTAATATATTATGCCGATTAGTATACATTTAAAGTGACAATAAATTTGTTCTGTTCTATTTATACTATTATTCCTGTTCTATTCTATATTCTATTCTATTCTATTCTATTCTATTCTATTCTATTCTATTCTATTCTATTCTATTCTATTCTATTCTATTCTATTCTATTCCATTCTATTCCATTCCATTCCATTCCATTATTAGCAATAGGGATTTTAGGCTCAGTTCAAGTAGTTAGTCAAGGACTTACCTGTGTTATCCTGAACTACTTGTATGAATTCACTCCATCGCCTCATTACCTCTCTTGCATTGTTCTCAGTAAATTGCGAGCTGTGATCTTTGAACTAGACTTATTTTCTGCATATCCGGAATATAAAGGCCGCGATATGCATTAAATGATGAAATTGCATGTAAATAATCCCAGATTACTCAGGGTACATCTTGTTTCAACTCATCTGCTTGTGAGGGACCCTTGTGGCATGCAAACAAATTGGAAGGACATTGTCTCCTGATTACTTCTTTCATGTCCTGAAATTCATTCAAAATAACAACATCTAGCCTTTGAAGTCAGGTTTTGGCTTTCAAAGTGGCTTTGAACAATATTTTTTTTAAAAAAAAAAAACAATTTCTGAAATACAGTCTGGTTTGTTGTGATGAACTCTGGCAAACGACTCTACATTTACAAGGGAAGGAAGGCAACAGTTCCCATCATCCCTGATTTATCGATTGGGGTAATAAGTAGTGGTAGCTGTGGAGGATGGTTTTGTTGATTCTTGGAGATACCACAAATAAGTAGGTCGTCAATAAAGGTTTAGAGCTGGAATGGAGGATAATTTTCTATGGGTAGAATATGCAGCTAGGTCCTGATATCTTGACAACCTTATAGTACTAATGTTGTCTTCTCCAGTTCTTTCTCTTCTGTTCTGTTTGTCTCTAGGTGCTGCCACAACCATAATGTCTGGATATTGGATGTGGCAGTGCCTGGAGACAAACAGAAAAAAAGAAAAAAACTGGAGAAAATAACAAATATATGCAAATAGAAGTAGAATGATTGTGGCAAAAGAAAGCAAATGTAGCACCAATAGTAATAGGTGCCTTAGTGCAATCCCGAAACAATTGGTGTTCAAACACAGTTGAACACCATTGGCGTTGACAAATTCACCATCAGTCAATTGCAAAAGGCAGCTTTACTCAGAACAGCTTACATCCTGCAATGTTATTGGTAAGGCCATCAAACATCCACTTCTGTCTGTCCCCAGGTCCTTGCAAAGGACTCGATGAGTAAACCAAAATGCCAAATCCAGTCTGAACATTTGGCCGACTGCATGATGAACCAAAACAACAGAATAACAGTGTTGGAAGGGACCTTGGAGGTCTTCTAGTCCAACCCCCCTGCTCTACCTTCGCTGACCTTGAAAAGCTGAGTAGGTTTGGACTGTATTAGTGCTTGGATAAGAGTCCTAGAGAAACTCAGGGTTGAAAGCTGGATTGCAAAATTGAAAACAACAACAGCAACAAAGCATTGGCAAAACCCTTTAGTATTTCTTGCAAAGACGATATCTTGGAGAAATCTGACTTGAAGGAAATCTGACCTATTCCGTTAAATGGCCCAGCCTGAGGATATATAACCTTCCCTAAAAATCTATCCAATGACAAGGTATAGATTTCCTTAGGAAACCTTGTCATTGGATAGATTTTTCTGTTTCTGATAGGGTGACGTGTCACTTTTCTGGCTCCCTTGGGAATTGATTTTTGGGGATCTCTGAGGATGCTAGGATACAAAAAGAAGCTTGTCCTAGAGTACAGGATATCGTTTCCATGAATAAAGCAGAGACTGGTTTCATGTAATTTATATCCAGTTGTAATAGCATGTGGGAATGACCTTGGGGATTGGAGGAAGACCTGCAAACTAGGCAATGGTTCAATAAGAGGCAAGTCACCCCATAGAAGGAACAGGGCCATTGTGATGACTTGGAGCCTGGCTGGAAAGCAACACAACCAGAGAACAGCTCTAACTCCTCTTTATTGCTCCAAATGTGCCCCCAAACATTCCCACATTCACTACAAGTCCTGGAGCAAAGCCCTCACACGTACCTTCGAAAGCCTCTGGCTGCGAGTAGTTCAGTAAACCGGGTTAGCTAACTAGCAACCAGGGCCAGCAGTCCAAGAAGCCAAGTTAGCCAACCAGAGGGAGAAGTTCGGCAAAGCAGGCAAACTGGCAAGCGTCACAAGACAGAGCAAAGCCATCTCCCAGGCGTTGGCAAGTGCAGAAGGCTCCACGGATTCAATGCTTGATCCTGACAAATGCCCCTCCCACCGGCACCTCCTTACACCTCAGTCCTCAGGTGTGCCTTGTGAAAGGGAGTGGAGCATTCTCCTCCCTCATAGCCAGCTCAGTCTGCATTGATCTCGCCTTCTCTCTTCTCTCCGTGCTCTCGGATCAGGAGGGGGTGGTTCCCCAGTTTCCTCCAAGGCCGATGGAGCCAGCCTCTCAATCTCTGTCAGCTCTTGTTCCAGCTTCTCTTCCCCCGCAGACTCAGACTCCGATGGGGACATGGCAGGCATGGCAAAGGTCTGAGAAGGGATCCTCCCTAGTTTCTTGGACTGTAAAAGGGGAAGAAGAGGTGCATTTTCCCTCCCAGATTACTGTCAGCGTGATCTACTCAACCTGTTACATTTTTCTTAAGGCAAACATCTGTGAAACTGCAGTTTATTGGTCAAGGTACGTTTGAAAAAGCAAATGATACCTACCTAAACACATCAGAGGTGGGTATTCAGCAGGTTCTGACTGGTTCTGGAGAACAAGTAGCAGACATTCTGAGTAGTTCGGAGAACCAGCAAATCGCACCTCTGACTGGCCCCGCCAACCCCATCTATCCTCTGCCTCCCATTGAGTCCCAGATGATCGTCTGGGTCTTCTTTAGTTGCCCTACACAGGAGAAGGGAGCTGGAAAGCAGGTTAGTGGGGTGGGGAGGGAATGGGGATTTTGCAGTATATCCTTCCTCTGCCACACTCACCAAGCCACGGCCACCAAGCCACATCCACAGAACCGGCAACAAAAAATAGGTAGATAGCTCATTCTGCCATAGAATCAGAACCAGTAGGTTCTGACCAGCTTTGGAGAACCGGTAGCAGAAATTTTGAGTAGTTCGGAGAACCAACCAATCCCACCTCTGACTGGCCCCACCAACCCCATCTATTCACGGCCTACTGAGTCCCAGCTGATTGGCTGGCTCTTCTTTGGTTGCCCTGCACAGGAGAACGGAGCTGGAAAGCAGGTTAGTGGGGTGGGGAGGGAATGGGGATTTTGCAGTATACCCTTCCTCTGCCAAGCCCACCAAGTCCTGCCATGCCCACAGAACTGGTAGAAAATTTTTTTTGAATCTTACCACTGAAACACATATCCTTACTCTGCACTTTTAAAAGAATACACCATCAGTAATTACATTTTTAGGAAATATACCATGGAGAAATTTATAATAAAGTTGAGCCTAAGGGAGGGATCAAGTGTATCATCAGTCTTGAGTCTCTTTGCACCCACAAGAGATCTAAATCTTCTTATCTTCTTGAATTCCATCTTGAAATTTTTAATAAAGTTGAGAAATTTACACTGAAAAAAACAACAAAGCAGGTGGACTATGAAAAGATGCCCCTAGCAGCTTCTCGGCTTAAGGAACATGGTCAGTGAATAGAACAGGTCCTTCAAAAGTGATGAAGATGTCGCAAAGGACTGGCTGTTTCTAAAGTCCAAATCGTTCTGCACCTCCCTGGTTTCTGTAGCTTGGAAAACCCCTAGTGAAAACCCCTGGCTCAGCGGATTTACACAGGCGCAGACGTATACACCCCAAAAACAAACACTCTGCTTTCTGAGTCTCAGAAACAAATAGACCAGGATAGGGAAAATTCCTCGCTCCACCTGGCAAAACGAATAGAGTGCCCTCTAATGGTTGAAATTCAAATTATATAATGGCTTTTTCTTGGCATAGCCCCAGCTTCTGTCTTGGTCTTTAGGAACTACTAGGGCAAATCAACAAGTAATAGTAACTGTATATAAGTAGTACAGTTTGAAGGGACCTTGGAGGTCTTCTAGTCCAATCCCCTGCGCCAATGTTGACAACCTGCTTTTCCAGCTGATAGGTTGCCCAGGACTGATAACGTTCCTCAACTTAAGTTTGATTCTCAGTGAATACATGGATACCTCCATGCTGTTGGGAGCAACAATACAGTTACTATGGCCTTCTTTTCATATCCTAGATGTGATTTTATAAGAGGCAACTGGATTTTGTTTGTTTTTTCCTTGAAGGCATTTCATTTCTCATCCAAGAAGCTTCTTCACTTCGTCTTTCGCTTCTTGGTTGAGAAGCGAAACATCTTCAAGCAAAAAAAACAAAAAAACCAGTCCAAGTTGCCTTTTGAAAAAGTACCTTTGGGGCTACCATGATTTGGATCAGTGGTCAAAATTTTGGTGGTCCGCAGAGAAATGTCACCCCCAAAGCAATTAATCCAGGCTGCGTGGGAACCCAAGGCTGCACCACCCACGTGGCACATGGGAACACAAGGCTTGCATCGCTTGCATTGCAAACAACACGAGGTAGTGAGAGGAGAGGGGAAAGGGCAGAGGGGGGAAACTTGCCCCACTCGCCCCACGCCCCTTGACTGGCCACCAGGCTGCTTCTTTCTATTTCTTTCTTCTGCTTTTGGTTGCATGCAAGGAAAGCAGCAGAAGTCTTTCTTTCTCTCCCCCAAACTCTGCCAGAAATGAGTCTTTGGGACCCTGCAAGGCCTCCTGCTCCAAGAGGCTGCACAAAGACTCATTTCTGGCGGAGTTTGGGGGAGAGAAAGAAAGCTTTTTGCTGCTCCTGCTGCTTTCCTTGCATGAAGCCAAAAGTCTCTCTCTCTCTCCCCCTGAGAATGGAGCTGGAGACGGTATCCTGCGATCCCAAATAAAGAATGATCAATCTGTAGGAAAACAGCATGGGGAATTTTCCTGCAGACTTTTTTTAGGATTTTCCCAGGGCCTCTGCTCCGTGGGATTTAAAATTATGAGTTTGGTGGTCCCTGAGGTCCAAAAGGTTGGCGACCCCTGATCTGGATGACTGAGAATCTCCATAGACCTCTTTGGGGATATGTTTTGACTTCCCTATTTCCTGATGGTTTTGCAGCAAGGCCCAACCCTTGTTAGTTGTTTCCAAGATTACCCAAGGTTGGCTTGAGTGGATCACCTGTTGAGTATGAAACCATCTCACCTTTCAAATAGAAGCTTCACTTCAGAAATGAATGGAATTTTTTAAAAATTAATGCAGAATGGAGATCAACAGAGTGGCTTTATTGGTGAGTTGGGTGGCCTATACATTTATAGATTATAGATTAACAGAGTTGGAAGGGACCTTGTAGGTCATCTGGTCCAACTCCCTGCCCAAGCAGGAGACCCTACACGATTTCTGACAGATGGCAGTCCGGTCTCTTCTTGAAAGCCTCCAGTGATGAAGCTCCCACAACTTCCAAAGGCAACTTCTGTTCTATTGATTGATTGTTCTCCCTGTCAGGAAATTCCTCCTTATTTCCAGGTTGAATCTCTTCTCCTTGTTCAGTTTCCACCGATTATTCCTTGTCTGGCCTTCAGGTGCTTTAGAAAATAGCTTGACCCCTTCCTCTCAGTGGCAGCCCCTCAAATACTGGAAGATGCTCTCCTGTCTCCCCTGGTCTTTCTTTTCCCTAGACTAGCCATGCCCAGTTCCTGCAACCGTTCATTGTATGTTTTAGTCTCCACTCCAGTTACTTAATAAATAAATAGATGGAATCTTGCAGAAGGCTGATAAAAATGCAACCGAATAGCCCAGGTCATCTCTGAGACTGTAGAACAGTTTTTCCCAATTTTGAGAACTTTGAGAGGTGTGGACTTCAACTCCCAGAATGTCCCAGCCAGCATGGGGAGTCCTGAGGTTGAGTCTTTATGTTGTAGGGAGGCGAAAAACAGCCCTGGAAAATACAATTTGCCTTGCCACTTCAACCGCTACAACTTTGAAACAAATGCTGAAAATTCTGCTGCTGACTTTTTTGGGCAAAACGAACAACCTACGTTCATCACAGAAGATAACCAAATTTCACGCAAGAGTGGCTCCCACATATACAATGCATCACACATCAGGGCCAATGCAAACATTTAGAGTGCAGTTTTAAAAGGAAGCTTATAAACACTGCAAATTGGTGGGGGCCCAGAGACAGGAAATTAAATGTCTATTTAACTTTTCTCAGCAGCTTTTTCTCTCTTTTCTCTCTCTCCCCTCCTCTATATATATAGGTGTTGCGATCCTAACACAGTTGGGAATTTGGAAAAAGAAGGTTTATGGCTTTGTGTAGAAAGGTGGCAGGGAAGTGATTAATTCCATTTTGTGGGTGTGGGCACTGAAGAGAAGGTTTAGGGGTGACATGATAGCAATATTCCAATATTTGAGGGGCTGTGATAAGGGAAAGAGTGGATTGACTTATTCTCCAAAGCACCTGAAAGCAGAACAAGAAGCAAAGGATGGAAACTAAAGGTCCAATCTAGAACAAAGGAGAAATTTCTTGACAGTAAGAAGAATTAATCAGTGGAACGACTTGCCCCCAGAAGTTGTGAATGCCCCAAAACTGGAAGGTTTTAAGAAGAGATTAGACAGCCATTTGGCTGGAATATTATACGGTTTCCTGCTTCAACAAGGGGTTGGGCTAGAAGATGTCCAAGATCCCTTCCAATTCTGTTATTCTGTTACTCTGCAGCCTAATAAACTCACTTTTTTTTTTCTAAAAACAGCCTTCATCCCCAATATTACAATTGTTCAGCGAATAGGAAACAAAAATAGATTTCAAACGAGTCTGAAGGTATAGATGCATGTTAAGAGGAAACTGGACAGCCATTTGTTTGGAATGGTACAGTCTCTCCTGCTTGATCAGAGAGCTGGACTAGAGGATCTCCAAGGTCCCCACACACACACACAACTCTGTTTCCCCTTTGCAGCCAATCTGTATCATATCCATTGGTCAAAGCAACAGCAGCAACAACAGAAGGACATTTCAGGCTGTTTGTCTTGCCTTCTGGTCTTTTTGAGTGGCCAATCCAGGCTTATGCTTTACATAAAAAGATGAATTTTTAAAGTTAAAGTTAAATTTGGACAAGGAAGGGATTAGGGGTATTACAAAGCCAGCTTTTATTCTGACAAATCCGGAGGTTGATGTATGATGGAGACACACAGGCACGCTAGGGGTTATCAAAGTCTCCAATATCAGGACGGCGAGGCACAATGCTACCTTGTGAAATACTAAGAGTTCCTTTCCTGTGTGCTTGAGAAAGTAGTATGTTCTAATCCATAAGGGCAGTTCACACACTACGCTAACCCCCAAACTTGGGTTATTATTTATTGCATGTGTGAACAGGGGGTGGCATTTTGATTTGCACAGTTATGGCAGCCATCCCGGTGTTTTGGGGTGTCCTACAGATACTCTTGGGATTGAACAATTTTTTTTACATGCTTTCCTCAAAAATCATTTCTTCCCAGGTTTTAATCCCTTTGCATTGTATTTTTACCCTAATAATTTTTATTTTTAGTTTATTTTATCAATATGTTTATTTCTGCTTTAGAGTGATCATTATTGTATTACTTTATGTTGGTTTGTGACTGAAATAGACAACAAACAATCATATCCTTCCTTTGTTCCAAAACTCTGGATAGTTTAAATAATAATAGCATCAAATACTGTCAAATCTGGTAAAACATTGCATATAAAAATACACACAGATTGGCCCAAGCTTTTTCATTTGACAAGTTGAACATAATTAGAATAAAATCTCAGTTAATCCCACAGCATAATTAATTATAATTTAAATGTCAAATTCCAAGCAAAACAAAAACACAATTAGCTTATAGTAGGTCAGTAACAGGGGAGCCAGGATTTTAGCACATTGAGGCCACCACAGAAAAGGCCATGCAAATTATTTTTCTTCCTGATTTGCAGCTATTTTGAGGCAGAAATTTATATACATTGTAGCTTGCAAATACAATTTCTAGCAAGGGTATTTTTGTAACTTCTCCTGCTTATTTTTATTATTTGATGTTATTTTTATAACTTGATTTATTATAGCAAATGTGCTTTTTTTTAAAAAAAATTACTACTACAGGTTCGATGTTTGCATAATATGCATTTCCTAAACAAATAAATCACACCTTAGCACAATGACCTCGTTTACTATGTTAAGAAAGTGGCTGAATTCCTGCTATTCTTTGACCCACAAACTAATCAAGCCCATTTTAGCCTGGCCCAGAATGCTGTACAAATCTATTTTGGGTGATTTCAAGGAAGTAAAAATTGCTAATAATGTATCCAGTGCTTTGGAGGAAAGCTTTTTCATTTGACAAGTTGAATGTTTGGTTATCGTGAAGTTGCCACTTTCTTTTATTTTCTTCCTTAAGACTTCAAGTTCCTGCCCCGCTTTTCCCCAGGTGTGTTGCATGCATTAAAAGGGGGTGGAGCTTTGATTGCATAATTATGGCTGCCATCTTGATGTTTTGGGGTGCTCTACACACACCCATAAGACTGAGGAAAATTTCTCCATGTTTTTGTCAAAGAACAAAGTCCATTTACTTTTTGGTGTGGGCCCTGAATATATTTTCTATATATGAATATATAGAAAAGGAAGGAAGGAAGGAAGGAAGAAGGAAGGAAGGGAAGGAAGGAGGGGAGGGAGGGAGGGAGGGAAGGGAGGAAGGAAGGAAGGAAGGAAGGAAGGGAAGGAAGGAAGGAGGAGGAGGGAGGGAGGGAGGGAGGAAGGAAGAAGGAAGAAGGAAGGAAGGAAGAAGAGGCAAGGGAAGGAGGAGAGAAAGAAAAAAAAAAAAGAAAGAAAGAAAGAAAGAAAGAAAGAAAGAAAGAAAGAAAGAAAGAAAGAAAGGAAGAAAGGAAGGAAGGAAGGAGGGAGGAAGGAAGGAAGAATGAAAAATGATTTTTTACAAATACTAAAGGTTGTATAAAATATTGGCTTTCATTTATTTATTTGTCCACAGAAAAGACCAGGTAAGTTAACTGGTGTCTCCTAGTGCCCTTGTAGGTTATGAATGAAAGTGAAATGAGTATGAAGGAGAAAAGGAGACGATTTGAAAATAGATTCTGTTATTGCTGCAGAATTTCCAAATTGCACGAAAGCACCTTGAAATATCATTTCCTGACCTCCTCAAGTGTAAAACAAACTGGGTGAACAGAAGACACACAAGCATTGCTCTGCGATTGGGGGGAGCTCTTAGTGGATCAAATGAGAGGCCATCATGCTGTGCTTTCAAGTCCTACAGCAAACGGAGGAGAGTCCTAGATGAACAGGCCTCTCTTCTCCCTCCTTTCCAACATCTAGGTGGGTCTAGGACAACTCAGTGCAGCCAAAACTGCGTAGCCAACTTGCCAAGACCAACTCGCCGGAGCCAACTTGCCACGGACAACTTTCTGCAGGACAATTCACCGTAGAACAAGAGTTACATTAATATCAAAGCAGTGGTGGGATAGAACTGTTAAAAATGGGGTGTTAAAGGAAGGACAAAATGAAATGTGAACGACCGAAATTACAATAAGGTTTTAATTATTTTAAATACTCGAATCGTTGAATTGTCCTGCAGTGAGTTGGCTGCAGTGAGTTGGCCATATTAAGATATCCATTCTGCATCTAGGTGAAATATTGTAGGGTGGCACTAGGGTTATTGAAAATGTGCAAGACTACTCCACTGAAATTTGCACCAAGCATTGCTTGGACAAATTCTGAGTAGTGCGGTGGCCTAGAGGTGGAGTTTTCACCTCGCAATCAAGAGGCTGTGAGTTCGATCCTAGGTATTTCTCTTTCTGGGCACACTGAGAATATTCCTGCTAACGAAAATTCCACATTGGTGATAGGAAGGGCATCCGGCCAGTAAACACTCAGTCCCATTCAGTTGCCCAGACTCCATCCCACAAGGGATTATAGGGTCATTAAAAGAGGATGAATATGATGATTTCTTGGACAAATTCTAAGCTAGGAATGTAAAACGGATCGCTCGGATCTGATTTGTGGGGGTGCTCCAGGTTTTGTTCTTGGAGCAGCTAATGAGGAGGGGTCACTCACTTTTAAAAAATGGGGCCTTTACTTTGACCTTAGTTTGAGAACATAGCAAAAAAAAAATAGCCATTGGGCTCACAACAGTGTAAAACTGCTTCCTTTATAGCACTTCCTGGACTGACTATGAGACTATAACATCAGGTTCCATGGTCAGTCCAGGAACTGCTGCAAGAGAGAAAGAATATTTCAGGAAAGCCCTGCTTATGAGTGTGCTATGTTTTGCAATAAAACAAAGAAGAAGAAAAATCCAAGGCACTGAAAATCTTTCCAACCCCCAAACGGCTCGCTAGATTTTTAATGAGATCCCTGGATTTAAAGTTGAGATTCGGTCTGAAAGATTTTCTACCTTTTAGCCATGTATCAAGTCTAAATCCGGAGATCTCATTTAAAATCCGGTAGAATTTTGTCGGTGTAGAAAACGACTGTCCACAAAATGGATAATAAACTGGATTAAAAGTTACAGTTATTCACATCGGGACATCCTCTCTTGTCCAGAAAGAAACATTTGGCAGACAGGTGGTATCACCAAGAACCACATTTTACTACGTGGAAGAATTCTGACTGACTCTGAGAAGATTCAGCTGGGGAATAGCTCCAAAAGGACAAAGATTAAGAGTGAAAGATCATTCTGCAGATCTAATAGAAAAGATAGAGAACATCGTTTATTTTTGCTTCTTCTCCTCTCCATTATTTTGCAGAATCCATTGTTGTCCAGCTAGGATGCTTATATTCCCTAGAGGGTTTGATTGATTTATGAAAACTTTTTTTTTTAATTTCTAGCCCTCCATAATCTACTAGATGTCAGGTGCAAAAGATCAGATCCACACACGAAGGTCCAATCTAACTGATTTCTTGCTGTGTCTCTGCACAATTAACCGGCAGGCTGTGCTGCCTTCCAAAATACTTGGGCTCATTGATTTAGTCCTGGACAATCAGGGGAGATATTCAACATGTATTCAGAATCACAGCGGGCAGGTAATTTTGTAGTTAAATTTGGGGTTTTCAGCCTTAGCTTAAAGCATGGAATTTCATGCCGGGGTGGGGCGGAAATTGAGCTGAGGGCTGAGTCTTGTGACTGCTCCATTGATTTGCAAATTGGGATAGGAGGCCCCACTTTGCGTCAAGTTTGACTCAGACCTGGTATCAGGGCCGTCCAACTTTGGCAACGTTAAGACTTGTGGACTGCAACTCCCAGAATTCCCCAGCCAGCCATGGTTTACTCGCAATTCTAGGTTGGACCTCTGATAAGTTTCTATTTGCTACTTCTTATCCTGTCCTATGGTGCTTGATGAATAAATCAATTTGGGTGGTGTGTGTGTGTTGGGGTGTTATTATTTCTGGATATCTTATTTCTATTACCTGGATGTTTTATTTTTAATGTAACTTGCTTAGGCACTTAGGGTAGGAGAAGGAGTGGCAGAACCTGGGGGAGGAGTTAAAGGAGGAATCGGCCTAGAATCTCTACGTAGCCACAAGCAAACTAAGTTCAACATGGCTGGCTGGTGAATTATGGGAGTCTTCCACAAGTCTTCAAGTTGCTAAGCTTAGATGTCCCCGCTTTATACCTAGGAGGACCAAAGTGGACAGGTCAAGAATGCATAGATACTTTATTTCATTTTCCTGGCCCTTGGGCACTTTTCTTAAAGTTACATTAAGCCTATTTTCAGACTCACCCTACAGCTTTGCTGTCTGGCCTGTTTGAAAATGCAAACTTTGTGAGTCAGGTAAGATGCCAAGGGCTTCCAAGAAGACAAAAAAAGTCAGAGGTCCAGCTAGCAACTCCCACTTGACACACATTGAAACATGTAGAGGTAATCTTTGACTTAGAACCATTCATGCAGTGACCATTCAAAATTGCAACAGCATTGAAAAAAAGGGACTTAGAATTGGTCCTCATATTTATGACCCTCTCGGCAGTTTCAAGAGCTGACCAAGATTAAAGGTCTGTGGCTGAAATTTGTGTAGTTCTTGCATCTTTGATTTCTTTTGCCCTTGTTTGGGGTTCGACACTAGCAGTGTTCTGTAGGATTTCCAGAAGTAACTCATCTGGAACTGAAAGTGATTTGAGATAGGCCCATTTCCTGATCTAGAAATTTACTCCTATAAAAACTCTTGGATGGGCAAATCAAGATAGCCTAAACAAAAACTGGCACTTTCTGGGATTTCTTGGAACTTTCTGTATATATCAATAAGGAACACTTTCTTTATACATCTATAAGGGAGGGACATTAATTGGATTTGGCGCCAGCTGGTATTAATCCATATATAGATTTTCAATGTATCCATGCCAGCAAGATATCTAAATTTGTTCCTAATAAGTTCCATTTTTAAATAGAATCCTGAGTCTTGATCAAGAATGTCCAAATGAAAGAATACCTAAGGATCAATAGTATTCAAGTAGGCAGATTCTACAGGACCTTGGACAGTTCCGTATAGATTATTTCCTCTTCGGGCTCAAATGTCTTCATTTTGAGGATCAATTGATACAGAAAGAAAATTCAAGTTAAAAAAAAAAACAGGTGGGGAAAAGAAGAAACGCACTGCATATTAAAAGAAGGAGGAATCAAAAGGAATCAAAACTTGCAAATCAGCAATAACATAGGTTTTATTTTTATCCATTCAATCGCGTCCAATTCTCAAGTCTCTGCAGTTTTCTTGGAGAGTTTTTCGGAAGTGGTTTTGTCATTGCTTCCTTCCCTGGACTGAGAGAAAGTGATTGGCCCAAGGTCACCCAGCTGATTTTGTGCCTAAGGTAGGACTAGAACTCAGAGTTTCCCAGCCTGACGTCACAGGAGCGCAATCCTGAGAAAAAGATGCATTTCGTTTAAAGGATGCCATCTACAAAGCTCTGAATTACACTTTTCCTTCCAGTTCCAATTATGATCCTATTTTTTTACACTGTTTGTGCCGTCAAGGGTGCTGGCCTTTTTTGAACGGATTAAACAAAGCGACAGATTTTTAAAAGTGAAGTTTTCATATGCAGTTCTCAAGGGTTAATAACTGGGAGGTTTCCTCGCTGGTGAAAAGTGTAGCAACTGCTTTTCAAATAGGAGACTTAATTCCTAAATTTTCCCACACTAATTCCTGCATGTGAGTCTTCCTGTAACTCAAGAGAAGACTTCTGTTTATATTTATTATGTCGGATGGGCAAAGATCTATCACTGCAAGATAATATCTGCATTGATTGTCACTGAGAAGGAGGCCGTTCCAAGGGCAGACCCCATGACCAATTTCTGCTGAAATAGGCAAATTCTCATACTAAGTGAATTTGTTCAATTCTATTTCGGTGGACTCTTGGTGAGAGCCCTTGACTGACCTTGGCTTACCTCAAAAACACTAAATGGGGCAAGATTTGGTTAATGTTTCAATAGGGAGTAGTCAGGGAAGTCAGGCAGAACTAAGGCCTAGATCAGGGATCAGCTGTCAGGGCTCCGGCATCCACGCCCATTTAAATCATAAATCTCTAGCCGCATCTCTCAGTTTAAATAAGATTTATTAGGAGTGAACATGCTGGTGCTGCCTGGGTGTAGCCGACTCTGAGACACATCATTCATTTCACCCTTGACCCTGGTCTTCCCCTACATCCTGGATGTATATTCTCCAACGGGATACATCCATAGCCAAGAGTCATCAATCATGCTCTCCAGTAATAAACTTGTGTGCCAGAAGCTTCGGTTGCCTAGCAATTATCTATGAAGCATTTAAGGAATGCACTACTTCTTCCACTCGCTTTTTGGTGGCAACTCTAAAAGACCAGATAAATATTTTTGAGTTGCATTGGCAACCTTAAACACTCAAAGAGCCACAAAGGTCCTAACTGGAAGCCCCCCATTCAATTCTGGAGCCAACTGGAAGTCCGGTTCTCTCACCATAGAGTCTCCACCTAGTGCAGTGTCCTTTTTCCTCTACCTGTCCTAACCAAAAGCCCTATCAATTGTGGAGCCAATCGGCGACAGGGAGCCGCAGCAGAGGGATGAAAGAGCCACATGTGGCTCTAGAGCTGCAGGTTGCTGACCCCTGACCTAGATTGAGAAGTTGGGGGCAAGGAGGAGAGGGAGAAGACAGTCGCAAACCATTTCTTTATTCTTCTCAACAAATTGATGGATTATGTACCATTGTTGTTTTCAACTCCTTGCAACCACATAGATAGATTATCTCCGCGATGAACAGTCCCTATCCTATTCTTTCAAGTCCTCCAAAGATCTACTCATTGCCACTAGAACTGAATCCATCTCTGGATGGAGTCCAGCTCTGGATATCCTCTTCTTTTTTTCCTTCTACCTTTCCCTTCATTAAAGCTTCAACAGAGAGCTGGATCTTCAGACAACATGTCCAAAATGGGATAATTTGAATTAGGTCATTTGTGCCTCAAATGAGAACTTTCGGTGGGTTGGTTTGATGAACCATTTTTCTTGTCCGTCTGTGGTATTCTCAGGACTTTTCTCCAACACCAAAGTTCAAAAGCATGAAAACTCTCCCTATCCTGCTTCTTCAAACTCTTACCTTCGTTTTATAAAGTGTCTGCCAACCATCCCATAAGGCACATTGCCCCCCAAAAAGAAACTCCTGTCACTTTATAAGATTAACAAAAATAAAACTATGGAAAGATCCATTTAGGCACAGCAGAAGCAAAGTCAGTTCTGAGGTTTTCCCATGGAAACCAACATAGGTAAACTCCCCTTTTCCCCATACGGGCCACCCACAGTCCACCGTAATCCAATCCAATTCAGTCCTTTTGCCTGCAGAATTCTGATCTTGGCATTCCAACATCTGAATATTTTTTTCCAAAGCCTTCATGGCTGCACTTAACAAGTGCTTGTTTTTTGCATGTTTCTTGACTGTTCCATTTTTATTGATGGTTGATCCTAAAAAGCAGAAGCAACCCACCACTTCAGTATCTTCATTGTCGATGCTAAGGATGGTTGCTTTTCCTGTTGTCATTAGTTTGATCTTCTTTGTCTTTAATTTTCTTCTCAATAAAACTATCTGGATATTTCGTGAAGTCCCTAGGGGTCAATCTAATTTGAAGGTGTTGATTTTGCCTTGCCAAAGGTCTGGTGACTTGTAAGATATATGCTGACTATGTTTTAGGATGCAAATGCTAAACATACTAATTTGGACAAGCAAGGGAAGCATGATGAACTAAGTATATGTCTCCAAAAGAGCAGATAACCATGGAAAACACCAAAGAATTGGCCAGTTTAACCATGGCAGAGCCTTTTAAAGGACACTAAGGTTGCTGATTTCTGTTGTAGTTTGCTGGCAGCCTGTGCAGACGGCAGCGGAATCGGACAGTGGGGAAGAACAGGGACCAGTCTGGGAGTCCGGGGAGGACTGAGATGAGGGTTCTGCATCTGATGCAGAGATGGAGCCAGGACCATCTGGGAGTGGGGTGCTGACTCCAGAGCCTCCAGAGTCTGACAGCAGCAAGGCAGAGGAACAAGGGGAACCTCTTCCCAGTGCATGAGTGTGCAGAGCTGCCAGAAGGCAAGAGCAGCTGAGACAAAAGGGGCAACTCGGGAGTAAGGCTGGGAGGTGATTGCCCCTCCCATAAGTGATAAAGGAAGTGCAAAGGGACAGGAACCTTTGCAGGAAGCAAAGTCATTCGCTCTGTTCGGATTAAACCTTGAAGGTCTGTGTGGACTTTTTAACTTCGGTTGGTTTTTTACAGTTAGTTTAGCACTTTAGTTGTTGGCAGCAATTTAAAGGAGATAAAGGTGAGTGCTTATCTCGAGGAACTTTTGGGACTCATTACCAGCTAAGAATGAACATAATTCCCAGCACTGAAATAAAACAAGAGTTGTTTGGACTATGCGTGTGCTTAATTACGGTTTAAGAAAGCCTTGGTCAGAACAATTTCACTTGGTTATCTTTGTCAGATATTGCCTATTTATTATCTTTATTATCTCTTCAAAACAACAAGTTTGAAAAGCCACCTTGTGAGTTTGCCTTCTTTTCTTAACCAAAGAAAAACTAATCATAAGTTTAATGATGGAAAGAATTGGAAATAAACAGGAAAAAAAAAACCCCTAAATTTTGATCTTAAAAAGTTATAAATAAATTCAGAATCTAACAAATTTGGAATATTGAAGACTTTTACTATAAGATTTTGGAAATAATTGTATAGAATATACAGCTTTTTGTGGGAACCTAATTGTTTTGTCTGTCTTAAGTCTAAAAGAGATTTAGAATGTATGGTTTTAGAAATTGGACACTAGAGGGGACTAAAGATTTTAGGCAGAACAGGAAAAGGCGGGGAGTATAAATTCACTTTTGTTTTTGGTTAGGAGGGGATTTATAAAATGAAACAAAAATGTGAACATTTGAAATATCCAGGAGATTTTCAAAGAATGGACCCATAAATTAGTAACTACAATGTGAGCAATGTCAGTAATGATATCTGTGGATATGAATAGATTATATCCTAAAGATGTTAATGAAGGAATGACAGGTGTGAAACAAATTTTGCCGGAAATATTAGAAACAGAAATACTGGATAATGTAAAAAGGACGGATTATAAGACAGAAGAAGCAGCTAAAGCAGAGACACAAATGGCAAGCCAAGAGAATGACCTAGATAAGGTTTCCTAAAGGATATACAAAAGAAGTTGGTTAAAGCTTTGAAAATAAAATCTGCTAAGAACCACGGAAGTGTATTGGGGCACAACCTATCTATTCCATATTCTCCATATGGCACATCTAGCATGATGATTTTTAAAAATCCACATTAATCTTGACTTTATCATACCACAAATATCCATGCCACCCAAATGTCAGGTCATGTTCTTCTATCTTCCAAAGCCTTCTATATCCCAGCATTTATCCCCTCTTTCATCCAAACCAAACAGCGAGCTGCAAAACACAATTTCAAATCAAGTAAATCCAATCCTTTCTCTTTTCTTTATGTCTTGCAACACTTTATATTTAATGCATCGTTTCTCCTACTGCATAAATATAAGTATATGCTTTTGCCACTCTTTAAATGGGGCATCAGTTGTCAATATAGGTGTTGACCAGAACAAAAACATCGTTCTAGGCAGGGCATTCATTTTTATCTCCCCAGCAATGGTATTCGTGGTTTCGCCCATCTTAACATGGTTTTCTTTTTTTTAGAAAAAAAATCTTCATTCCATGTCTTAACGTAGTTGTTTTGAAATGAGATACAATTTGTATTCGTCATAGTGATAGCTAGATGTTTTATTTGTTTTTCAATCTCAAAACCTGCTTTACTCATCAGTTCCAATCCTCTATTTTCTTGTGTTTGTTAACATCTTCATCTTTGTTTATTGGTCTGAAAACTCACTAATGTACCAAATCCCCATTTTTTTTCTCCATTAATGCTTCAATTCAGTGGTGGTATTCCAAAAATATTTACTACCGGTTCTGTGGGTGTGGCTTGGTGGGCATACCTTGGTGGGCGTGGCAGGGGAAGGATACTGCAAAATCCCCATTCCTCCCCACCCCTCTAACCGGCTTTCCAGCTCCGTTCTCCTGTGCAGGGCAACCAAAGAAGACCCAGACAATGAGCTGGGACTCAGGAGTCAGAGAATAGATGGAGGCAGGGCCAGTCGGAGGTGGTATTGGCCGGTTCTCCAAATGACTCAAAATTTCCGCTTCCGGTTCTCCAGAACTGGTCAGAACCTGCTGAATACCACCTCTGCTTCCAAGCTTTCAGACTTGTGAGGAGCCCATTTTCAGGGAACTTTGGAACAAGCTTGGAAGACAAAACCTCTGGAGCCGGTGACTGACCCAGACTGGGTCCTGCAATATTATCCTGGGATATGTATATCTGCCTTCACTCGTGAAGATAGCCTGTGTTTTCAGTTTCCCTTGGAGTTTGCTATTACACTGCCTAAAATCCCCTCTGATAAAAGCTTTATTTATGTTGGAGAGCAACTGACCCAGTTGGGAGGAAGGGGTCAAACAGTGAATTAGTCTGAAGTCGTTATGTAAGCACAAGGGTTTTCTTTCGTGAGTTTTGAGGCAGGCCTGACATTAGGTCCGAATGCCTATGAACCTTATCTGGTCTTTCCCGTTGGCAAGCGGCCAGTCTGGGAACATTCCTGTGAAATAGGCATTGAGCAATAATTTGGTTTGATTATCCACACCTCACAACTTACTTCCCAAGCTGTTCTTAAATCAGTACCTTTGTCTAAATTATTATTATTTTTTAACAAAGGGGTTTTTTAATAAATGAATCTCTGGAGAAATTTCAGCTCAAGGCCAGTAAGAAAGAGGTCATGATAATAATCCCCGCATACATCTTTTCTTTAGAAGCTTTGTTTATCTTTAATTTTTAATGTTCATTTCAAGGAAGTCAAGATTTTCTTTTCTCTCTTTTGTTCTTTGAATACAGCCTGAAAGCTTTTTTTAATTGGAACCGTGGTGTTATAGAAATGGCTAGTATATATTATTATATAAAAGTAAAAAGCTGAGGTTTCGTGTTATTGTCTTATTCTACTGCACCAAAAGGAGTCAGAAGTCAATGCTTTTTCCCCCTTCTACCCTAGATTTTTCTGCCCCTTTCCCTCCCCCATTGTACCTTTATTTTCATTTTTTTATTTTCTTTTTGTATTTTATGCTTTGATAAACTAAAATCGGAACCGTAAGAGCAGCATAAACAGATCCATGCATTTATACAGCGTTTGCCGAGTGGCTACTTAGCATGCAGATTCTGTCCCTCTGAATCTCCTGGGCGAAGAATTCTTTCCACCATCTGAGAACTGAAGATTCTGATGAGTTCAGAGGATATTTTAAGAGAGAAACAGATGAGGCTGTTTGGTGTTCAAAACAGGTTGATTGTTGCTGACGTTGCATCAGAAAACCTGATGTAACACAGAGGGACTGGTGGTAAATAGGACACGCTGGTAAATACCTGATGCCACCTTGTCTTCTGCTTTGAAGGTCTACAGTGAACTTCTCCCAACCTGTAGACCTCCATGGATCTTATATTTCACTTCCCACTTCATATGGCTGTTGGAAGAAATGGTACCACGGAAATTTGAGAGCTTCTGATGATACCATCTGGAGTGCTACATAGCTAGCTCATGCTTAACAGCATGACAGAGTTGGGAGGGGCCTTAGAGGTCTTCTAGTCCAACCCCCTGCTCAAGTAGGAGATCCTAAACCAAGAGTGAATGCAGCATTGCAGACTAACTCACTGGTCGTTCCAAGAGAACGGCTCAGGGTTGACTCAGCCTTCCATCCTTCCAAGGTCAGTAAAATGTGGACCCAGATTGTTGGGGGAAATACGCTGACTCTGTAAACCACTTAGAGAGGGCTGGAAAGCACTGTGAAGCGATATATAAGTTTAAGTGCTATTTCTATTCCAGACTAATATTCAGTGTTTTCTTTAAAACCTCCAGTGATGGAGCACCCACAATTTCTGGAGACAAGCCGTTCCACTGATGGATTGTTCTAACTCCCAGGAAATTTCTCCTTAGTTCTAGGTTGCTTCTCTCCTTGATTAGTTTTCCTCCATTGATTCTTTTCCTATCTTCCGGTGCTTTGGAGAATAGGTTGACCCCCTCTTCTTTGAGGCGGCCCCTTAGATATTGAAACACTGCTATAATGTCACCCCTAATCGCTCTCATCATCAAATCAAACATACTAGACATACTTTGATTTATTTTAGGGACCCTCCAAGTCAAGCTAGGTGGCAGCATCAAACCAATATTGAGTGATCTCCAGAAATAAGTGTCGCTAAATCTGATTTGTACTTGGATGAAACATTACTGAAAATACCAGACTTCTAAGCTAGATTAGGAAATAAAAAATAACTTCCTGACAGATGGCAGTAGGAAACCACATCTGTAATAGTGCCAAGAAAACTTCCTGATTTCATCCTCTAAAGGACAAACTCAATTGGACAACATCTTCTACTGGATGGAGTCCTTACTCAACAGCAGAAGAAGGCTTGATTAAGGGCTTTAACCAATGTTTATATTTTCTTAGGAGTCTGAATTGCTGTTCTCAGAGAATGGCATTAGATGTGGAACCTTATGATTCTTGACTCTTGATGAATGTATCTTTTCTTTTATGTATACAGAGAGTATTTGTACCAAGACAAATTCCTTGTGTGTCCAGTCGCACTTGGCCAATAAAGAATTGTGTGTGTGTGTGTGTGATATAGATATAGATATAGATGTTTTCTTAAGTTTTCGTGGGTATCTATATGTATGGTATTCAGCTTTGTTCCGGTATTTTCCTACGTCATTATAGTTGTGCTTTTAAAGTTGTAGCGATGTTTCGGCAGAATCTCATCTGCCCTCATCAGGCTTGTGTACAGACGAACCCTACACAAGCTTGATGATGGCAGATGAGATTCTGCCAAAACGTTGCTACAACTTTAAAAGCACAACTATAATGACATAGGAAAATACCCGAACAAAGCTGAATACCATACATACATACATACATACATACATACATGCATATCTGTGTGTCAGGGTTCCAATGGATGCCCTAATTAAGTCATGAACCTTGAGCCAAGTTTCAAAAGAAATCCAATTATTTATTAGGAGCAGCACGTTGGCACTTTTCCCAAGTACAGTGTGGCTGTGCCCTATATAATTTACTGCCCACCTATGACCCTGTTTACCCCCACCTCTCAGGGTGTGTCATAAATTACATTCTCCAGTGAAGCACTTTCCCAGGCTGTGGAAAACACATCCAGCCAGCTGGGCTTGGTAACCTGGGACACAATCTGGAGAAAGGTTTGCGTGGAATGTTCTTCTGGTCATAGCAACTGAACTGCTGCGTCAGATCTCCTCTTCCGCTCCTCGACAGCCAGCCAGGAATGCTTCATGAGTTGAAAGGTTGTTTTACGATCAGTTCTGTCAGAAATGGAAAAGACTGCATAGATGGGCTTCCCTATGCCACAGTTCCTTATATGTCCATCCTCAGGAATGGACAGGAATGTGATATCCTGTCCCCACAGATCGCAATTAGTGTATGTTGGAAGTGGAGTTCTTGATTCACGCTGAGCCTCATGGCACTCAGCATTTGGGGATGGAGAATTTTGCGTTGTGGGGTCAGAATGATGGATTAATCAGGGGTGTCAAACTCGTATCGTCACGTTTCATGACTTTTTGCCCCTTCGCTAAACCAGGCATGGCCAGCGGGTGAAACATCTGGCCTGTGGGCTGTGAGTTTGACAGCCCTGGACTAGATGGATCTTTAGCTTTCAAAGAACTTCAGAGCTGTTCTGGTGTTCTCAACTCCTAATATCCAAGGCTAGCACTCTCCAACCGGTGGCGCTTACACCCCCTTTACAGCTTTGGAGAGCGTGGCAAGTTAGGAAAGGTTGCCACAGATCCTCTTCATTGCAACCTATCCTGAATGAGCTTTTCCCTCTGGCTTTCTGGTGACCCATTCAAAGCATGTTCCAAAGGAAGCTAATAGGATGGTGGACAGAATCAAAGCAATTGCTTGGTTATTCTGCAAAGTCAAAAAAAAAAAAACCCAGAATAACATTGGAAGGGACCTTGGAGGTCTTCTAGTCCAACCCCCCCCCCCGCTCAAGCAGGAGACTGTATACCATTCCAGACAAATGGCTGCCCAGTCCTTCTTGAAAACCTCCAGTGATGGAGCCCCCACAAACCCTTCCACTGGTTAATTGTTCCCACAAGTCAGGAAATTTCTCCTTAATTCTAGCTTGCTTCTCCCCTTGGTCAGTTTCCAACCATTGCATTCCATCCAAAGTCAAATAATTACAAAATGGTTTCCCTGTTGCTAAAAAAAAGACTTCTATTTCTCTCTCCGTTGAGCACCTTAGCGTATTTTAAATCCGTTCTTGATTTTTCTGAACCCTTTCCATCTTTTTAGGGGATCAGCCCTATGAGCTTTGAAAGAGGACAGCTGGGCCCTTCGGCCATTTATATCCCACCCCTTAACAAAGACTCTCTGATCAGAACATTGCTTGATCTCATGAACGCCGTTTCCCTTTGTTTCTCTTTTGGAAAGTGCGTATTGAGGGACAATAGGATCCAGCTGGGTCTTCCCCCACCCAGATCTTCAGATAGTCTACTCCATCAGCTAATAATAAGCAGAGCCTGGTACTTGCTGCTCTTAACTCTTGTGGCAGTCTGGCCAGACATGTCATGAATGCAGATGAGCGCACCAAGGAGCTTTGAATTCTCTTGTGAGAGCAAACCTTTCGACATTCATGCAAAGCGTGGCTGGAACCGCTGTCTGTATTTTAATCTTTGCTTGCTTTGAAGTCATCGTCTCACACCTTGATCTGATCAGCTTCCAAAGCTGATAAGGCCTCCAGACTTCCACTGTTTCTTGGTGTCTCCTTTTTCCAATTTCCTGCTCTCGTTTTAAGGCCTGCTTCACAAACCTTCCTGAAATTTTGACTCAAAATAGCAGCCTACTAAGGCAGGAAAACTTTATATCATTTCGGGCAAATGGCTGTCCAGTCTCTTCTTAAAAACTTCCAGTGTTGGAGCATTCACGACTTCTGGAAGCAGGTTGTTCTACTGATTAATTGTTCTCACTGTTAGAAAATTTCTCCTTAGTTCTAGGTTGCTTCTCTCCTTGATTAGTTTCCCTCCATTGTTTCTTGACTTCTGATTCTTAGGAAAATAGATTGACTCCTTTATGGCAGTCCCTTAGATATTAGATATTGGAAGATTAGATATTGGATTCATGTCAATATAATATGACTGTGCCTTTTTCTGTAGCCCGATTAGGCAAAAAATTAGTGAATGGCTGTCAGACCTGCCACCACTTAAACTTCTAAATAGAAAAATGATCCTTGCTCCATTTACTGACAAAGGTATAGTTTGAATAGAATAGAACAAAAAAGAATAGAATAGAATAGAATAGAATAGAATAGAATAGAATAGAATAGAATAGAATAGAATAGAATAGAATTCTTTATTGGCCAAGTGTGATTGAACATACAAGGAATTTGTCTTGGTGTAAATACTCTCAGTATACATACAGAAAAGGTACATTCATTAAGAATCAAGAATCATAATGTACAACACTTAATGATAGTCATAGGGTATAATCAACAAGTCAATTGTCTTGCAATAATGCATAGTCAGAACTGAGAATCGCATGCTACAATCCCCAAGTTCAACTCTTCCATAACTGCCTCCCATCTCTGACCCACTCCCTCTATGACCAGGTTTAAGCAAGATGTTTTCAAAAATGGTCACTTCAATTGAAGTTTGGTATGCAACTACCTTCTTCTCCCAGCTGCATGACCTTGAGGCAGCACCTCAGGGAGATGCAGAGGTTAGTTTCATTTCCCCACCAAGCTTACCCCATCCCATCCTCACCCTCCAGAGTTCAGGGCAGACAACCAGTATTAGTGCCTGGTAGTGAGGCATAAGTAAGGGTAAGGTGGCAGCTAACACATGGCATTGCAGAGGCTCAAGGCAGCTGGCAAGGGGCTTAGGTGGAAACAATGATGGTGGAGGGAAGAGTCGATATCAAGAAAATGAGAGAAGCGTGCCACCTGTCAGCCTTCAAGACTCCTTTTCTTTCGTTCGCTCTCTTTTTGGCTGTCATAGTAACGGGGGGAGGGTGAAATAATTGGGCTTTGTGGGAATGGGAAATGTGCTGGAGGTTTTAGAGAACGAACTATATAATTTGGGGAAAACTTTATTGTTTATGCCTACCTGCTTGCTTACTACGCAACTGTAGCTCTTTATCAAACTAGGCCAAGGTCAATGGCCATATCTCTGTATCACCACCTGAAGATGCTCCACAGGACATTATACAGATCTTTGATGGGATGGGGTGTTTGAACTATGGTGGGTGGGAACATTGCCATCACTTTGTATATGTGTTTTCCATGCGTAAATCCTCAGATCTAGAATTTATTTGATGCTACCACTCGATTTCCATTAAAAGTTCCTTTCCTCTATAACAATGGAGTCTGAGAGTGTCTTTCTCGGATTTTGAACCAAAATCCATCTGACACCCCCTTTGGCTTATGATTTTCTTCTTTTTTCCAAATCCCCTTGGGTGTAACATGTCACAGCCTTGTTATCGCCTTGTTCCCTTCCCAAATCATTTATTTGTCCTCACGGGTCAAGCGATCGTGTCACCGCAATCCAGCTATGCCCCCCCAGGCTCCAAGATATTAAATAAAAGGGCTACCAGCTGGAATGGCTTTGGAGTTGAGGAAATAGATACATATTACTCCCATCAGGGAATGGTCTCATAAATTTGAAGTTAGCAAGGCTCAGTCTAAGACCTACCCGTCGCTAAAAACCTCAAGTAAGGCTCTTAGGGCTTCTGCAAACATTATTTTTATTGGTTGTTTTTCATGCGATGGAAAGCAAACATGATTTACTAAGTCTGCATTACCATTACTATTACTATTAATCAGTGGTGGTATTCAAAAAAATTTACTACCAGTTCTATGGGCATGGCTTAATGGACATGGTGTGGCTTGGTGAGTGTGGCCTGGCTTGGTGGGCGTGGCAGGAGAAGGATACTGTAAAATCTCCCTTCCCTTCCCACCCCAGTAACCTGCTTTCCAGCTCCGTTCTCCTGTGCAGGGCAACCAAAGAAGAGCCAGCCAATCAGCTGGGACTTGGGAGGCAGAGAAGAGATGGTGGCAGGGCCAGTCAGAGGCGGTATTTGCCAGTTCTCCAAACTACTCAAAATTTCCGCTACCGGTTCTCCAGAACTGGTCAGAACTGGCTGAGTACCACCTCTGCTATTAATCTTCCCATCCTTCCTTTCACCCATCTCCTCCAACTTATGACTGTATGATGGTAACTTTGTCGCTTGTATCCTTATTGTATCCCATGACTATTGTTGAGTGTTGTACCTGATGATTCTTGACTCTTGACGAATGTATCTTTTCTTTTATGTACACTGAGAGCATTTGCACCAAGACAAATTCCTTCTGTGTCCAATCACACTTGGCCAATAAAGTACTCCTATTCTATTCTATTCTATTCTGTTCTGTTCTGTTCTGTTCTGTTCTGTTCTATTCTATTCTATTCTATTCTACTCTATATTCTCCTCTACATTCTATTCTGCTCTATTCTATTCTGCTCTATTCTATTCTATTTCTTCTGTATTCTATTCTATTCTATTCTATTCTATTCTATTCTATTCTATTCTATTCTATTCTATTCTATTCTATTCTATTCTATTCTATTCTATTCTATTCTATTCTATTCTATTCTATTTTCTATTCTATTCTTTTCTCTATCCCATTCCTTCCCATCCCATCCCAAGCAGGTTAGTGGGGTGGGGAGGGAATGGGGATCCTTCCCCTGCCGTGCCCACTAAGCCACGCCCATCAAGCCACACAACACCCGCCAAGCCATGCCCACAGAACCGGTAGTAAAAAAAATTGAATCCCACTACTGGTCTGCATGAAAATCACCAAAGACCTCATAGTCCTCTTTCTCCTACTCCTCCTCCTCCTCCTCCTCCTCCTCCTCCTTTGGTAATGAAATATCTTCAAGGAAGCCACCAAGCCCAGAAAGCATCAAGGACGCCACAAACCTCAACGTGAGCTTCATGGTAGGAATTCGCCGATCTTGGTGCCCCGTCTCCTCCCTCTCCCCAAAGCCTGTGCATTGATTTGTTTTGCTTCATTCCCCCATGGGGCGGTTGCAGGCCCAGATACCACCTCCTGTTGGTACCAACTTGTAGTTGCCTCCTGCAATCCAACTGTTTCCTCCTTTAAATGAAAATTGCCGGTGAGTCCAAGCGGCATGATTCCCACTTGCTGCTACTACCGGCTTCACCTGACCAAATTCTGTGGCTGTTGTTGTTGTTTTACTTGAAAAAGAAAATGGAAAATAAGGCAGAAGAAGCCACAGTGTGATTTATAGCTACACAATTTGCCTCCAGGGCCAAAGCAAACTTCTTGCCTTGATCCTCCTAGGGTGTTTGCAAGCTGTAAAAAGGTTTGTCCAGTTTATCCGAAGGGATGATCCCGCTTTTCTGCTCAGCGTGATGTTTTTTTTCTCTCTCTCTTATTTTTGCAAGGTTGGGGTGAAGATAGAAAGAGGATCTTTGCTCTGTTTTGGGTTTGGTTAATACCCCAGAGTTCATCAGCTCTGCCCAATGTTTCCCGCCTTCACTCAGATGACACACGGGAAATTAAACCTTGGGCTAAAGAATTGGAAGAATTGATTTGGATGGCAACACACACAGCAAAGAGCCTGTTTGAAATGTGTGTGCATTCTAAACACCACACACACACACACACACAAACACACACAGGTTATGTCTAATGCAGAACTGATTTACATTTTTAAAGTGCAAATTGAGGTATACACAATACATACAGAACTGAATAACAAATAAAAGAAATTAATCATACCATATTATTGAGTACCCTGCTTAGAAGGAAGGAAGGAAGGAAGGAAGGAAGGAAGGAAGGAAGGAAGGAAGGAAGGAAGGAAGGAAGGAAGGAAGGAAGGAAGGAAGGAAGGAGAGAGATGGGGAAAAAGGGAGAAAGAAAGGAGGGAAGGAGGAGGGAGATGAGAAGAAAAGGAAGGAAGGAAGGAGCGATATGGGAAGAAAAGGAAGGGAGGGAGGGTGGAAGGATGGAAAAAAGGAAGCAAGGAACTCAACAATTTCATCATGATCTTTGCATGAATGTTAAGACAGTTCAGGAAATCTAAGGGGCACTTCTATGCTTTTCTAAAAAGCAAATATTTGTTCCAGAATTTGTGAGAAATAAAAAAATTCATCTTTCTTCTATATATCCAGCACAATGGCCTGTTTAAAATGTGCGGGTTTTTTTCATATCTTGATGTCTGGGAACTAGAAATTGGATAGCCATGTTTTGTGGAATCACACATTTGAGGTTTTTTTTCTGGACCAGGTTCTGCTAATAATAAATAGGTCTATTGCAATCCAAAGCTGTTATGGTGTATGACAATCTGCTCCCGGTGAAGAGAAATTTGCGTCACTGGCAGCCTTATTCCTCTCGCTAGCAAGAAACCATGCTGGATTCCTAGCTGGATTCCCACACCACACTTAATTAGATCAGTGAAGGTGCAAAGGGCTTTTGCCTTTAAAGCTCCTTTCTGGAACAACTGGAAGATTTCCTTCCTTCCTCTGTCCCTCCCTCCCACTCTTCCCTCCCTCCTCCCTCCATTCCTTCCTTCCTCCGTCCCTCCCTCTCTCCCTCCTTTCTTCTCTCCTTCCTTCCTTCTTCTTATCTCCTTCCTTTTTTCCTCCCTTCCTTCCTTCCATCCTCCCTCCATCCCTTCTTCTCTCCCTCTGTCCCCTCCTCTCTCCATTCCTTCCTTCCTCCGTCCCTCCCTCTCTCCCTCTTTCCCTCTCTCCTTCCTTCCTTCTTCCTATCTCCTTCCTTTTTCCTCCCTCCCCCTCCCTCCCTTCCTTCCATCCTCCCTCTATTCCTTTCTTCCTCCATCCCTTCTTTTTCCCTCCCTCCCTTGCTCCTTCCTTCATTCCTTCCTCTCCTCCTCTGTTTTCTCCCTTCCCTCCCTCCTTCCCTTTCTTTTGTTCCTACTAGCTCAGCTAAGCAAGGATGTTTGTGCAACACAGATAAAAAAGGCAATGCAGCTTCAATCCCCCAACTGCAACCTCCATCTTACTTTCTGGACCTTTCCTTGCAAAGCCCTTGTTACCAAGCCTGTACCAGTCGATTGCAGAGCATCAATGTGTGTTCTGATGTACTGTGAAAAATCTATTTTAATATTTAATGACCCAAATCTCAGGCTATCACCAGATCTCAGGAGATTCCAGTGTTATTACAGGACAGCTGAGAGGCGATTTTGCCAAATTCTCACAAAATGTGAAATCTCTTGAGATTTGCGCCATGCTTAATTTTTTTAAAATCATTATTACACATGGATTATTGTCTACCAGCTGCCTGAAAAGGCACCTCCCCTTCCCATAAAGTTTTATGTACCAAAGGTGAGAAATAACACCTCTTAATCATTTATGTGTATATTTTTTTCCTGAGGAATTCCTAACCAGGAGCTTTTATGAGCCTTTATTTTTATTTCTGTACTGAACGCCTTTGATGCCAGCTCTGCTTTCTGTCCACCTTCAAGTGTTATGAAGTCTCTGAGTTCCTCTAGAGAAAAGCTGGCAAAATATCATGGGATCTGGAGCCACACTGATTGTTTATCAATGCTTATTACCTCTCTCCTTTAGCTGCTAATTTCCCCTAAGGGTTGGGCAGAGGAGGATCAGAGGCCCTGAGGAGCAGGGAGAAGCAGGAGGAAGAGAGATAAACAACATAGCAAGAAAGAGCAGAGATGGGACGTAGTTGTCCGTCCCCACTTTCTTTGCAGTTGGCCAGTTGGTCTTTCTGAATGTCCAGGGGAGACTGTCCCTAATGACTGCCGTGCAGATGTTTCTGCAAACAGGTGGGGAACCCTAATGGTTGAGAATTTGGGTGTCTGCAGTTGGCACATGCCTAGTGAATGTCGGACTTCAGAGCCATCTTAGGTTGCTTTGACGGAGCTAGCCCAAATCCTATGATGTACCAGAGTTATTGTGCATGAGATAGGGAGTGCTTCTGAGTTGAAAGGATTAGCCGGTCCGTGACATCACTGTCACCCTGGGTATGATGTCCCCAACTAATTCTGGGTACAGTCCCCCTTTGGGGGATCCTTTCATGTCCCCAAGGGACACGGTGGCTCAGAGGCTAAGACTCTGAGCTTGTGGATCAGAAAGGCCGGCAGTTTGGTGGTTTGAATCCCTAGCGCCGCATAACGGAGTGAGTTCCCGTTCTTTGCCCCAGCTTCTGCCAACCTAGCAGTTCGAAAGCACGTGAAAAATGCAAGTAGAAAAATAGGGACCCCTTTAGCGGGAAGATAACAGTGTTCCATGCGCCTTTGGCATTTAGTCATGCCGGCCACATGACCATGGAGACATCTTTGGACAGTGCTGGTTCTTCAGCTTTGTAACGGAGATGAGCACTGCCCCCTAGAGCCAGAAACGACTAGCACATATGTGCGAGGGGGACCTTTACTTTTACCTTCATGTCCCCATCAAGAGCTGGAGGAAAGGACAAGAACTCAACCCCGCCCCACGGCAGCTCTTGGGTTTCGAACATGGGTTTCCTCACCTCCTGCCCAGCGTTCCAACACGCTCGAGCCTCTGTGCTCCTAGGGAGCCAAATAAGTCTTGTAAATAAATCAACTAACTAACTTATAAGGGAACCACTGTCCTTTTCGGATGAGGAGGGCTCAAAGATTGCTTCTGAATTTTTTTTTTTCCCAGTGAGTCACTGGAAATGGTGGGTGGGGCAACTGTAACCTTTGTGTTTTCTACTGGACTTCTTTGGATCACTTTGCAACTTGTGTGGCTACTCACAGTGCTTTTTTATTTTTTATTTTCAAAAATACCCACTGGAGATCTTCCCTTCTGGTATCTCCCTTGGCTTCAGGAAAATCCAAAGGAGCAAGAGATGTTGTAGAGCACAAAGAGGAGGAGGAGGAGGAGGCTGTTGTTGAAAACAGAACATTTGTGCGCATCCTTAGCCACGCCATAACGAAATAAGTGGGGGAAAGGCCACATTTTATCCACGATAATTTTATTTGTGAGCCCCTTTTGCATGGGAGGAAATGGAAGAAAGGATAAGGAACCAGTAAATGAGAGCCAGTTGTGACTGCTTGGTCTGGAACTAATGTTTCTTAGCTTTGACATCTTTAAGAGGTGTGGACTTCAACTCCCATGGTGGATAGGGAATTCTGGGAGTTGGAGTCCACACCTCTTAGAATTGTCCAGGTTGAGAAAACACTGGTCGGTGCAGAAACAATGAAAGACTGATTATTGTGGGTGTGAGTTGTCGAGATTATCGTTAGTTGGGGTTTGTTTGGGGTAATATTATAGAAACCTAGAAATATAGAAAACTGACGGCAGAAAAAGACCTAGTAGAGTAGTCCATCGAGTCTACCCTTTGAGTTTATTTGGGGTTTTTTGTTTCCTTTTTAACTGATTAATTTATTATTTTTCAATTATTATTTTTATATTTTATTTGTTTTTATTTTATTTTATTTAATATATGAACCTTAAATACTGCATTGGGATTTTGTAAGTTTCTTGGAGCCGACAGATTGAAGCAATATATCACAGAATAACAGAGTTGGAAGGGACCTTGGAGGTCATCTAGTCCAACCCCCTGCTCAAGCAGGAAACCTCCTGTGATGGAGCACCCATTCGTTCCACTGATGAATTGTTCTCACCGTCAGGAAATTTCTCCTTAGTTCTAAGTTGCTTCTCCCCTTGATTAGTTTCCCTCCATTGCTGTTTGTCCTGCCTTTGGGTATAAATCTATGTAATTAATAAAAATAATCATACACAAATGATTTCGTACAAAGATACATTTCTTCACCTATGAGGTCTCTTCTCTTTTTTCCTCTCCTCTCCTCTCCTCTCCTTCCCAAGAAATTGCAGAAGTAAATTTTGGAATCAGTTAAAAAGGGTCAGTTTGGGGCTGGTTCTGCACGACATTCATATAAGGCTCCAAGGAAACCCGTTTTATTTTTGATGACGCTTTCTCTTCCTCCCTCTTAACCAACCTCTTTGTTTTCTCCCTACCAAGGATCATCCATGAAGATGGCTTTTCCGGAGAAGACGTGAAGCAGTACAAGCCTGTGATCTATAGCAACACTATTCAATCTTTGGCAGCTATTGTCCGTGCCATGGACACGCTGGGCGTAGAATATGGGGATAAGGAAAGACGGGTGAGTTGCAATCTAGATAACCGTAGCAACGAAGAAATGATTTCAGTTCATAAAATCTCGCCTGCCTCATGGTCCTCAGTGATATATTTCTTTGATGGAAAGGGCTTGAGAAGTTACTCCACCTGACCTGTCCAGCTGAATTTTATCCTGCAAGTGTATTTCTAATGCGGGGGTGTCGAACTCAAAGCCTGCAAACCGGATCTGGCCCATGAGATGTTTAGATCTGGCCCACGGGGTTTTTAAATCTGGCCCACGGGGTGTTTAGATCTGGCCCATGGAGCTGCCCTGGAAACAGCGGAGGACCAGTCCGCAGTGCCTCTGCCAGCAAAAATGGAGCTTGGAAGGGGCATGTGTGGTCCTCCCAGGCTGGCACAGGGCTGAAGGAGGCCATCGCAGCCTAAAATGGAGCTCGGGACGTTAATGTATCCCCCCAGCCCTATCCAGGCCACCATAGGTGCCGCCAACAACAAGTGACATTGGTCTGGACACGCCCCTCTAGCCCTCCAAGGTCAAACACAACCCTGATGGTGGCCCTCAATGAAATCAAGTTTGACATCCTTGTTCTTTTTTCTTATAATATGTTTATTCAACATTTATAAAATTAAAAACATATATATACATTTTGCAGCGTTGTTTGAGCAATAGATACACTTGTACTTTCCTTCTGATAGCGTGTTATACATTGTCATAATAACTGCTTTGTCATTTTAAACTCTATATATGCATACATATAGTTTATTTACATTTATGTACACGTCACCCTTATTTTCCAAAATGTTACCAGATCATCAAATATCACCTTTTCTTTAGCCAGTCGTACCAGATATCCCAAGTTTTGTAATATTCACTGTCTTGCCTTTCTTTTAGCAGTTTAGTTCGTCTATTCATTTCAGCACATTCATGTATCTTATTAATTATCATATTTTATGAAGGGGTCATGGCCAAATTCCAATTTTTTGCCATTCCTGTTCTAATGGGTGCAGCTTCCATTATTTATTGGATACTGTAGTTTCGATAAAAAGAATATTTGTAGCTCAGGGTCGAAACGAGGGGACCTTTGCTGGCTCAGGAATTCTGGAACTTGAAGTCCACATGTCGTAAAATTCCCATGGTTGCCCACCCTCGCTCTAAAGCACCAGAGATGATATTCAGCGGGTTCTGACCAGTTCTAGAGTTTCGATAGCGGAAATTTTGAGTAGTTTGGAGAACCGGCAAATCCCGCCTCTGACTGGCCCCGCCCCCATCTATTCTCTGCCTCCCATTGAGTCCCAGCTGATTGGCTGGGTCTTCTTTTGTTGCCCTGCACAGGAGAACGGAGCTGGAAAGCAGGTTAGTGGGGTGGGGAGGGAATGGGGATTTTGCAGTAACCTTCCCCCAGGAGTGGAAAGGAATGGAGATTTTACAGTATCCTTCCCCTGCCACACAGACCAAGCCACACCCACAGAACTGGTAGTAAAAAAAAAAGAATCCTACCACTGCTCTAAAGTTTTAGCTTTCCATGGAAATGTCCAAAAACAGAAAACTGATATTTGGCATACATTCAAATTAGGAGAATCGTGATATCTAGGATGTTTATTTATTTGTTTGTTTATTTATTTATTTATTGGATTTATATTGCCACCTGTTCACCACGGCGATTCAAGGCGGCTTACAGAATATAAAATCACACTTAAAATAGTAAAACTAATCAGAAGAATCAAATAAATTAATATAATAAAATCACCTCCCACCTCAGTGACAGCAGATCACAGGAGCCATTTAATGGGCTCCATCCCGCTCTGGGTTCCTCAGGCCTGCTGGCAGAATATTATTCCTAGCCAAGTGACAGACCTTCCCTCACCTTCTCTTTCAAACTTCCCTATGGCAGCAGACGGAGGTATTAATGGGCGGGATTTTCTAAATTAAGAATGGCACCTGTTTGTTTCACCACTATCTGCCAGTATTTATTTATTTATTTTATTTTTATTTTTTTGAAAATTTTATTTGGGTTTTCACAAAAAAAACACCTCATAATACAAATAAAACATCTTTTTTTGAAAATAGCATGGTCCCGGGTTACGCTTCTTTGTACAGACACAAACTCAATTTCATGCTCACTTTTATGTTCTATTCCATATCTTATTATTGTTTTACATTTTCTACATAGTTTTTCTCCTCTCTTAATTTTCTCAATTTTATTTTAATTATCTCATCTCAATTCAAATCATTATATTTATACTTTTGTCTGTCCTGTTTCAATTTCATATTTTCTTTTCTCATTAAACAAATTTTCTCCTGTAGTTACTAATTGGAGTATGACACCTTTATATCTTTTAATTTTATCCATTCAACTCTTACTTAAGCTTCAATATATACCTTGAGGTTATAACATTCAATATAATACATAACTTCCAATCAAATTCTGCCTGGTGCATTCTTAAAATGTACACTATATTCTTAAAAAGTGATTATAAATATATGTAATTAAAACACTCATTCCATTCCAATTCAGTTCTATCATTAATAGTCATTAAAGTCTTAACATCTTTAACATTTTTCAATTAAATATCATATTTCCTTGGGAACACTTATAAGTTTTCCGTAATTAATTTTTCCCCCTATTTCTCTTCCCTTATATTTTATAAAGCATTAAATAATTAAAATGTTCCCATCCTTTCCTAATCCAATTCTCTCATTCATTTTATTTCATTTATTTATTAACAAACATTTCACTAGATTACAATAAGTATTTTATCCATCATTTTAATCATACGTTGTTTCATATTTTCTAAAATTATTTCTAATATAACAATACTATCTTATGTAACTTTGCAGAATCCCTTTTTCAATTAAATTTTCACCCATTATCTTTAAATAGGCCCTGTTTCTCCATATCTTGTTTCTGTCCTTTATAACTTCTTTTCCTTTCCTTCTTCCCTCTCTTCTTCTCCCTCCCCTTTTTACCCCCTTGTCTCTCTAATTCTAATTCTCTCTTCTGTATTCCCCTCTTCTGTTGCCTTCTAATATTATACTTATTTTTCAAGTTGTTATTCCTTTTCTTGGTTGTTTTTTCAAATCTTAAACTTTTCATTCTCTTTCCCCCCTTTCCTCTTTTTTCCCCACATAAAATTACTTGCTCATTAAAGATGGCTTCTTCTTTGTCCCAGTCTTCTTGTTCTGCAGGCATTTCTTGTTGTTTCTCATAGTTCCAGATCTCCATTTCTAAGAATTGAAATACGAAGCCAAAAGAACCTCTCCCTTCTTGTGCATCTTTTTTGTACTTTTTAAGTTCCATTTTCAGTTCATCTAAAAGTAGTGCCATTTTAAACACTTTTAAACAACCACCTGATTTATTTTAGTCATTCAAATGCAATAACCAAAAATCCAGAGATCAACAAATAATCCAAATACTCCCAAGCTGTTTCTTCATGCTTCTTTTTTCTACTTTCTCTTCCTGGGGTTCTACTATTTTGTAGCCAAGTTTCAGTTAAAATGTATCTTTTAAAAGTCTTGTTGAGGTTTTACTGTAAATTCCTTTTAATTCCAGGCAATCTCCTCCCTTTTTCCAGATCCTGCCCTTTTATTCTTTTTCTCTCCTTTCCTGCTTTTAAAAGCTTTTAAGTATCCAGAAATCTTTATTATCTCTTTGACATTTTATTTTCAGCTTAAATGCCTATTGATGTCAAAGTGGATTTTTTTTTCCAATTTCTTATTTAAATCTCTTAGCTGGCAGTATAGGGAAAGGGAGAGAAGAAGAAAAACCAAATCCTTTCCCTTTCCTCTCTCCTTCGCTGCTTCAAAGTCTTCTTTGGGAACAATCTTACTTTTTTTTTAGTTTAAATTCCAGAGTACCTTAGTTGTTGCTTTTGCAGTTTAACCTGGTCAACCAAAACTTTCTCTTCTTATCTTCCTCCTGCACATTCTTTTCCAGTCGAGTTCTTCTTTGAGGTGGCCATTTCTGACCACCGCTGCAACCGCCTCCAGGAAAGGGAGTAATGGCCAGCTGAGGAGGAGAGATGTGGCTCTCCTCAATCCTGCAGGCAGTCTCCCCCTTCTTCGCCACCTCTATGGGGTGGCTTAGCACCGAAACCAGCCAGCTTTTTTGTTTGTTTGACTGCAAATCTCTGCATTACTCCAGAGAAGGGGGAAAGTGTGCAGGAAAAAGGATGGCAGAACCTGGGGTGGAGTGAAAGGAGGCATCAGCCTAGAATCGCTAAGTGATCTAGGTCCCACTCCTCTTGAGTGCTGTTAAATCTTATGTAATTCAAAGTAGGTGTTGACCGTCGGCTGAGGAGATTCCTGTGCTGAGGCCTGTAGCAATAAATCAGCTTAGCTGAACCTTCAGTTAAGTGAACCTGGGCTTTCATGCATTTAAATTTCCCACCAGCCTTTAGCTAAACCTAAACATGGATTTGTTTGTTTATATTTCATATTTCTAAATCACCCATTTTCCTCAAAGAGGAGCTCTGGGCAGTATGTCCAATAGAATATAACCGATAAATTAACATCTGAAATTAAAACTTAAAATTAGAGTTTAAAATATCAACATTATAGAATAATGACGAACACTCAAAAGGAGGGGGAGATTGCTAAAATAGCCCCGTAGCATCAGATTCACAGTTGCATTAACGCTAGCTTGGATTCATGCAACTAGAATAAGAATGCATATTTATCTGGGTAGAAAAACCCTATTTATTGACTGTATCTGTACAGAAATGTCACAGTCTCTGTTGTCATGCTGAAAGAGACTTACTTCCGAGTAAATGCTTATAAGCTCTGTGCAATTCTTAGCTGATTTGCTGATACAGTTCCATGATCTCCTTCAGATGGCTCAGCTGCGTTCTCTAATTATGGGGGTTGTTTAGCTGTGAACTTATTCCTGGAAGCACCAATAATTATCCTCATCTTGATCCTCTATTTCTTTATTATTCCACTGCAGTTTGGAGTGCAGCATTGTGCTGCGAAACAGCCATTATCCCCTGCCGTCTCTGGTGGGAATTTGAGCTTTGTGGTCTTAGCAAAGGTTTGGTGCACACCTGCCCATATAAACCACAGGGTTTCCTCACCCAGCGACGGTCGAGCTCGAATGGCTTCTGGCAGAACAGGCGGACTGTCCCCAGGGCATTGGCTTAGCAGCTTCAGAAAAATAATGAGCATGGTCCTTGGCATGATGTTCTCTGAACCACTGCTGTAGACTTGCACATGCTTGACATGTCACAGAGAAGCATGAGGTCGACACAACCTTAGGGAAAGTTGGCCTTGGACCTTCTGTGTTTGGAAGGGCAAAGGAGAAGATGGTGAGATGAGTCTTCTATTGTGTGATGACCCAGGGTGGGATACAAAATAAACATAGTCACAAAAAAACAGGTGAAGCCCTTTTTATTCTTTCACTTGGCTTCCAAGCTCCAAATATCCTTGACTGGAGACAAAAAACTCCCACACAAGCAGTTACAAGAAGGAGGAAATGCCATTTAAACTATAAAGAGTGAAAAACAACACAAACTAGGCGAGATAAGGGCTTGAAGACGTCCACAAATATTAGAACACACACTGGGAAGGATGCCAAACTCAGAGAGGAACAATAAAGTAGAGATATTTCCATGCTTTGTTTCCTGGCCTGTACGCATGTCCATCCTCTTATCCAGTTGTCACAGCTGCAGCCCATGAAGAGGATCAAGGCCCTCTCCTCACCCGTAGACGACATCTCTCCTTTATCCTTTCCTCCTTGCCCTAGGATGGAGAGGGGATGGGCCTGGCTCCTCCTCTGACTGCCCAGCTGGCCTCTGCCCTTCCCCAACCTCCTCCCCAGCCTCCGGAGCCACACCTTCACTCCCTGTGGCTGTTCCTCCTCTCCCCCAGAGTCAGTCTCCAACAGGGGCATATTGAGGGAATGGTGGTGGAGAACCTGTCGACTCCTCTTAGATTCTCAGGCATTTTTCTGTTCTGTTTCTCTGATGTTACTAGCATTAGCATTTAGATTTATATACCGCTTTGTAGTCCTTTACAGCCCTCTCTAAGCGGTTTACAGAGTCAGCATATTGCATGTAATTTTTTTAGGACTTTATGTCATGAGATTCCAGAGGGCAGATGGAGATAGAGGATCCACATGATGTAAGGGGGGGGACCACAATTCCCATAATTCTCAGCCAGCATGAGGGGTCCTTGGTGATCTCCAGTGGTGGGATTCAAAACTTTTTACTGCCGGTTCTGTGGCCATGGCTTGGTGGGCGTGGCAGGGGAAAGTTACTGTAAAATCCCCATTCCCTCCCACACCCCACTAACCTGCTTTCCGGCTCTGTTCTCCTGTGCAGGGCAACCAAAGAACACCCAGCCGATCAGCTGGGACTCAATGGGAGGCAGAGACTAGATGGGGTTGGTGGGGCCAGTCAGAGGTAGGATTGGCCAGTTCTCTGAACTACTCAAAATTTCTGCTACCAGATCTCCAGAACCGGTCAGAACCATTTCTGGTGTTCTCTGAGCTTTCGTACTTTCTTGCACACATTGCATTACCCAACTAGGAAACCTCATCAGTGAACTCCACTGCAAGAAATCAACCAACCTCAGAGAGCACCAAGGACCTCTCATTTCAACCCTGAGTTACAAATATTCTCCTTTACAGGTAGTCCTCAACTTACGACAACAATTGGTCTCAACATTTGTGTTGTTAAGTGAGACATTTGTTCAGTGAGTTTTGCCCCTTTTACAACTTTTCTTGCCACAGCTGTTAAGTGAATCACTGTAGCTGATAAGTTAATAACCCGGTTGTTAAGGGAAGCTAGCTTCCCCGTTGACGTCTGCTTGTCAGAAGGGGATCACATGATCTTAGGATACAGCAATGGTCATAAATATGAGTCAATTGCCAACCATCTGAATTTTGATCCCCTGATCATGGGGATACTGCAAAGGTTGTAACTATGAAAAACTCATAAGTCATATTTTTCAGTGCTTTTGTAACTTCCAAGGGTCATAAATGAACTGTTGTAAGTCGAGGACTATCTCTATTTGTCTCAGCTAGCATGCTAGGAGCTCTGGAAGCTGCAGTCTCAATATAGGTTGAAGAAGATTTTTTCTTTATTCTGGTTCTGCTTTCACTTTCTAAGATTCTTACTTTGTTTCAATATTTCTTTAATGTTATATCCACACAAGTTCATTCAGAAACAGGATGCTTTCCCTTTTGTTTGAGCTCAAATTTTTGTCAAAAGGTGGCACTCTCCATTATACAAAGTCTTCACCTTTTCCCCCTAGTTTTTATTTAGGGATTTTTGAACCTCAATATTCCAGCACAGTCCAGTCTCGAATTTGTAAACTTTATTATTATTATTTTTTGACAATCTTAAGTCGAGCTTTATTTTATGCCTGTTTATTCCCAAAATATTTTAGTCCAATTTAGTTAAATCTTGAGTTCCAGCTTCTTCCTTTCCTGGTTCGAAGCCCTGCTTAGCTGTCAAAAATATTTTCTTATTTTTTTTCTTGTTCCTTTGTAATTTCGCCGCTCACTTTTCTTTTCTTAAAAATTCCATGTTACCTTAATCCCAGGGTACTTTTGTTTAGTTGTATTGCCCAGTTGTCCCAGTAAAGTACGTCATCATATGATTGGATGTGATTTTACAAACTTCTTTTAGTTATTATTAAGTGAATGCCACAGTGGTTAAATGAACCCATTGTTCACTGTGGGGCATTTTTTGCAAAAAACAAACCAACCAACCCAGAAGTAAACGTTTGTTTTTGGCAAAAGGGTTTTAAACAGGGATGGGATTCTACCAGTTCACATCTATTCACTAGAACCGGTTGTTGTTAACATTCTAAGCAGTTTGGAGAACTGGTTGATAGAAGAAATTACAGGGCTAATCCTGTAAGGAAGGCAGGAAGGAAACATTCTGGTGTTGCTTACAGAAACTGCCTCTCCGTTAACCATTATTACATTCTTGGAAGGACTAGACTTCCTGTCTCAGGAACTTCTCTGGAGTTCTTTTCCCTCCTTTTCCTGGTACTTTGCTTGTGTGGAGTGACCATTCAAAGTTATGATGGCACTGAAAAAAGTGACTTATGACCGTTTTTCACACTTACAACTGTCGCAACATCCCCACAGTCATGAGAGGCCAGGTAAGGAGATGCGTGCCTCCATGTGAGTGATGTTGAGTTGACCATGCCCAGCCAGTCACATGACCACCAAGCCACGCCCACCACCTAAGCCATGCCCACAAAACCGGTGGTTAAAAAATTTGAATCCCACCCCTGGTTATAAATCATGACTGTGAGATGCTGCACGTAGCCATAAAGACAGGCTGTGGTTGAGCGCCCAAAATGGGGTCTTGTGATCTCAGAAGAGAGGCAGAACTTCAGAACCAAAGTATCTTTTTTGGGGAATGGGGGTATCATTGTAACTGAATGATCACAGTGGAGTACCTGTGCTGGATCTTTATCTGCCTCTGTGCAAAATCAGCCAAGTAAAAGGAAACTTCCCTATGTTATATCTCAATTTTTCCTATCAATAAGGTTTGCTTACCATGGTGGCACAGTGGTTAGAGTGCCACCACTGTGGGCTACTTCTGCTACTGCCAGCTGCCTGCAATTTGGCAGTTTGTGTTCTGACCAAGGCTTCCTGAGACAGTAACAATCACACACTAGTCCCAAAAACCTTTTGTTTTATTTCAAAGGCTATGAATTGTATTCATTCACAGCCCATAATGAGTCCCAAACAGTTGGTGAATAGTCCAACAGAAGTCTGCCACAGTCTTTCGGAATAAGGCTGATAAGCACCCACCTTTATCTCCCTTGACATGCTGCCAACGACTAAATTGCCAATTAGCTGTACAAGCGGAGAACAAAGTAAACACAGAGTTCAGAGTTTAAACCAACCAGAATGAACAAAGTTGTTTCCTGCAAAGGCTCTTGTCCCTTTGCTCCTCCTTTATGTCTTACAGGAGGGACCAATCATCTCCAAGCCTTACTCCTGAGTCACCCCTTTTATCTTAACTGTTCTTGCCTTCTGGCAGCTATGTGCAAGCACACACTGGGAACAGGCTCCCCCTGTTCCTCTGCCTCACTGATGTCAGATTCTGGAGGCTCCCGAGTCGGCACATAACTCCCAGATGGCCCTGGCCCCATCTCTGTGTCAGATGGAGATCCCTCATCCAAGCCCTCCCCAAACTCCAGGACTGGACCTGTTCCTCCCCACTGTCCGACTCTGCTGCCAGCTCCACAGGCCACTGGCAGAACACAACAGTTTGATCCTTACCATGCTCAAGGTTGATTTAGCTTTCCGTCCTTCTGAGGTGGGTAAAATGAGGGGACAGATTGTTGGGGGCAAGAGGCTGACTCTGTACACCACTTAGAGATGGCTGTAAATGCACTGTAAAGTGGCATATAAGTCTAAGTGCTATTGCTATTGCCATTGCCTTTCCTTCCTTCCTTCCTTCCTTCCTTCCTTCCTCCCTTCCTTCCTTCCTTCCTTCCTTCCTTCATTTCTTCCATCCATCTATGGTGCACAATGGTTAAAAGACAATGTTGCAGGCTAACTCTGCCCACTGCCAGGTGTTCAATCCTGACCAGCTCAAGGTTGACTCAGCCTTCCAATTCTTGCAAGGTAGGTAAAATGAGGACCCAGATTGTTGGGAGAAGAGGCTGACTCTGTAAACTGCTTAGAGAGGGCTGGAAAGCACCGGGAAGCGGTATATAAGTCCAAGTACTATTGCTATTACCAGATGGAAAATTGGGAAGCTGCCATCAAAAGAGCACTTGGTTGGAGAAATTATAGATGTTGGGCAGTTAAGTAGTTTTCAATGCAAATGTAAAAACTTCATCAAAGAACCAACCTAGAACTAAGGAGAAATTTCCTGACAGTGAGAACAATTAACCAGTGGAACAACCTGCCTCCAGAAGTTGTGAATGCTCCAACACTGGAGGTTTTTAAGAAGTGACTGGACAGCCACTTGTCTGACATGGTACAGGGCCTCCTGCTTGAGCAGGGGTTGGACTAGAAGACCTCCAAGGTCCCTTCCAACTGTTATTTTGTTATTCTGCTTGTTAAGAGTATGAGAGGAAACAAAAAGATATTTCAAAATGTGTTTTGCACCCACCGAGGCAAACAGCAACAACAAAACAGTTTTAAAAGTCTGTGGTAGGGAAATTAACACATCAGACAGAGTATGAAAGCTAAGCGATCTGCTTTTTTTTGAAAAAAAAAAAGGTCAATTTTTATTTTCATTTGCACTGTTTCACAAATTAAAAGAAGGTGTTTAGAAGGATACTGTTTCTTCTAAGACATCACTAACACGTCGTTACAGATCAAAAGCAAAGCCCTATAAAAAGCTGTGGAAATTAAAAAAAAAAACAAGAAAGGAAACAGGCTGGAATATTGCCATGTTCATGCAGTCAATAAAGAGGATACTGTATTTTTTTTTTGTTTTTTGTGATGGATACATCCCGAAATGCAACTCATCTGAAGGTTTGAAAAATACTGGGTTGCTTTGAAACACCGCCAGGAATTTGAAGAGCGTCTAAGGAGAAACGGCGCAAGAAGCAGAGCTCCCACTTCTGTGCTGTCTAGGATTTCGCACAAAAGAAATCTTTAACAAAAACATCCTATCGGAGTCATCATTCTGGTCCGTGGCTTTCCCAGCCTCTCGTGTTGCTATGGTTAAACATTGGCGCAGCTAAAGGAGTGGCAGCCCGGCAACATGGATACAGTTTTACCCCAGCTAAGAAAAGCAGAGCAGAAAATTTTAAAGAGAGAAATTACAACCAAAGGAAATGCAGCAGCCCTGCCCTGAGAGATCCGTAGCTTAAACAGGGGTTTTGTGGAAGAAGGAAAAATTAAGATGTTTGGGAGTCCCCCAAGGCTTGCAAATATTTTTAAAAGTCCTAACGTAGACACGGACTAAGATAATAGAATTAAAGAATTAAAGAGTAACAGTAGAGTAGAGTAGAGTAGAGTAGAGTAGAATAAGAATAGAGTAGAGTAGAGTAGAGTAGAATAAGAATAGAGTAGAGTAGAGTAGAGTAGAGTAGAGTAGAGTAGAGTAGAGTAGAGTAGAGTAGAGTAGATTAAGAACAGAATAGAATAGAATAGAATAGAATAGAATAGAATAGAATAGAATAGAGATAGAATAGAATAGAGAGTAGAGTAGAGTAGAGTAGAGTAGAGGAGTTGGAGTTGGAGTTGGAGTTGGAGTTGGAGTTGGAGTTGGAGTTGGAGTTGGAGTTGGAGTTGGAGTTGGAGTTGGAGTTGGAGTTGGAGTTGGAGTTGGAGTTGGAGTTGGAGTTGGAGTTGGAGTTGGAGTTGGAGTTAGAGTAGAGTAGAGTAGAGTAGAGGATAGAATAGAATAGAATAGAATAGAATAGAATAGAATAGAATAGAATAGAATAGAATAGAATAGAATAGAATAGAATAAACAGAGTTGGAAGGGACCTTGGAGGTCTTCTAGTCCAACCCCCTGCTGAGGCAGGAAACCCTATACCACTTCAGACAAATGGTTATCCAATCTCTTATTAAAAACGTCCAGTGTTAGAGAATTTATAACTTCTGGAGGCAAGTTGTTGCATTGATTAATTGTCCTCCCTGTCAGGAAATTCCTCCTTAGTTCTAGGTTGCCTCTCTCCTTGGTTAGTTGCCATCCGTTGCTTCTTGTCCTGCCCTCAAGTGCTTTGGAGAATAGTTTGACTCCCTTTTCTTTGTGGCAACCCCTGAGATATTGGAAGGCTGCTATCATGTCTCCCCAAGTCCTCCTTTTCATTAAAATAGACAGAATTGGAAGAGATCTTAGAGTTCTTCTACTCCATCCCTCTGGGGTTTTCTCTCTAGGTGTATTGTCTACCCAACAGCTCCAAAATTCTGAAGCAGATCTCATCCACGTCCTAATCAAGGCCAGCTTCTAAAATCTAACAAGGTCAGCTATGTGATTCCCACCTTTCTATATAAAAGAGAACAGAATAACAGAGTTGGAAGTGACCTTGGAGATCATCTAGTCCAATCTCCTGCTCAGGCAGAGAACCCTATATCCTTTCAGACAAATGTTTTGTCCAATCTCTTATTAAAAACTTTCAGTGATGGAGCACCCACAGGTGGCAAGTCATTCCACAGATGAATTGTTCTCATTGACGGGAAAGTTCTCCTTAGTTCTAAGTTGGATCTCACTCCAATGAGCTTCCACCCACTGCTTCTTGTCCTGTCTTCAGGTTCTTTGGATAATAGACCCTCTCTTCTCTATGACAGACCCTCAAGTACTAGCAAAGAGCTATCATGTCACCCCTAGTTCTCCTCTCATACCTGGATCCCTCAACTGTTCATCCTATGATTTAGTCTCCAGCCCCCTAATCATCTTTGTTGCTCTTCTTCGTTGATCTTTCCAGGATCTCAACATCTTTTTTGTATTGTGGTGATCAGAACTGGATGCAGTACTCCAATTGTGGTCTTACCAGTGCAGTATTACATTAGTACTATCACTTTATGTGATCTTGATGCTGTCTCTCTGGAGATACAGCCAAGGACTCATCAAGGAAGGGACCTCTTCTAGGTCAGAATCGGAAGTGTCCCTTTCATGCAAGAAAGCTCCATCTGTAAACTTAGGGAGACACACTTCATCAAAGGACTATGGTGGTCAGGCACATCTTTGCAAACCAATTACTTCTGGTAACATTAGTTTCCAGATAGACGGGTGTGTGTTGCTTCCTAATTAAATTTTGCTTCAAACAACTAAAGCTTCATATTCCTCTTTCTAATTTTAAACCCTTTATAAAAGCAACTGCCAAAAATTGATTTAAAACAAAACAAAACAAAATCGAGAGAGCAAGAGAAATAGGATCTGACAGGCTCTAAAATGATTAATTAATTTCAGGAAAAGGTTTCTCAGAATAGGATTCCAGGGAGAAGCACCTACTCTAGAATATAGAAACATGCAACCATAAAGGCTGGTAGGGACCTTGATGGATTTCCCAGCTTCTGGAGGTAAACTGTTCTATTGATTGTTTTTGCTGTCAGTTCCAGATTGGATCTGTTTTTAACAACTTCCGCCCATTACTTCTTGTCCTGCCCTCAGGTGCTTTGAAGAATAAATCCATCCCCTCTTCTCTGTGATACCTCCTCAAGTACTGGAAGACAATTATCATGTACCCCTCATCATCCTTCTCTTCACTAGATTAGACATACACATTTCCCACAACCATTCATCATTAATTTTAGCCCTCAGACACATAACTATCATTGTTGCTCTTCTCTGCACACTTTCTAGTATCTCAGCATCTATTTTGTATTGTGGTGACCGGATCTGCATGTCATATTTTTGCATGTCAAAAATATCAGCTTCAGTCCCCAGAATCTCCAGTGATTCAGGACATGGCCCAAAGAACTTCAAGTATTTTCTTGACGGTCTTCATACAACATGCTTCTTCCAATTGCTGAATCAATCCATTGCATAGATTCATACATTCGGCTAAATCATAAACTAAATCTGTTAGGACTGAATAAAATGATAAACTACAAATATTAATCTAAGAGTGTCACAAGCAAACTTAGCATGTTTCTAATGCATCGTCAACCTCTCTGGAGAAATTATATCAAACTGGTTGTGTGAACATAGCCATGAAAATGGCATGTTCTGTGCAACTGAAGATGGCTAATGCTTGTAGAGATTATATGAAGCAGACCCCTTGCAGAAACTGAGCAGTTTCTGGTTTCTCTCCAGATATTGCTGAATTACAACTCCCAGCATCCTTATCCTAAGAAGACCAACTGAAGAAACTAGAAATGTTTAACTTTTGGAAGCAAAGTTCAAGGGAAGAATAAGGTGTCCTTTTTCAAATTCTTGGAAAGAAGTTGCCCAAAAGAAAATCAAGATTTCTCTTCTGTTGTCCAGAAAGCAAGACACAGATTGGTTTTGAGTTGCCAGAAGTATTGGGCCCCTTAACTGCAAAGTATATTCAAGAAAGCAACATTTCACACAACCTTTTAACATCACTTTTAATGCCCATAATTGGGGATTGCCTCAGAAAGAAAGAATGGAAGATGGAAATATGGATAGGGAGCCATCTCCAAAACTGAAAAATCTTAACTGGTTTTGAACCGAAGGAACACAGTTTACTTCTGCCATTTCTTTCTCTCTCTCTCTCTCTCTCTCTTATCTATTCATCACCTCCTCTTTCTTTTTCTGAATAAAGACTTTGCATCAGGAGGGCTGAACTGCAATGAAGAGGTTGGGCTTTTAGGCACTTTTGTCATTTTGCTTTGTTTCTCAGATGTGTGCACATTCCCCTCCCCCCACTCCCTCCCAAAACCTCCACTCTTTCCATTGGCAGAAATTCTGGCAGCCTCTGTGAATGTGGTTCATTAATAAAATATGGTGAACGCCTCCAAGGCTCCTTGCGTTGCCACAAGGAGGTGAAAGGCAAAAGAAAAGAGACCTAGAAAAGGCTGTGCCATTAACGCAGGGTGAAGACTGGGGAAGCTGTGGGGTTGGCGATTCAACCATGGTGCGGGCACAAAGAGAAGCGAGAACATAGAGGCAAAACATGGGAATCTAGCAACAGACCCCTTCAAAAGGCCTACTGAGAAGGTGGGACCAGAAATAAACTGTGTCTTCTCTCTTGGGTTTCAATTCATCAGCATTTCTAAAATGAGCAGTCATCTAGGTCAGTTGATGGATTGGGTTGACTGATAAATGTCAGCATCATTCCAGCCTAAATTCTCACATCATTAAAAAAAAATCAAGGCATTTCTAGATTGCATCGAGTTCACGAGAAGTAATCGTACCGGTTTATACTGCCTTGGTGGGTTCTCATTTGGAATATTGCATTCAATTCTGTTCATCACGAAACAAAAAAGTTGCCACGGTGAAATGGCATTGAATTATCCCGGGGTGGAGTTTTCTATGACAAGTTATCCCACAGCAAATTGGCCCTGGCAAGTTGGCCATGGTAAATTATTCTAGACCAGGGGTGTCAAGCTTGTGTCCTCACGACAGCATCACGGAACATATTGTGACTTTTTTCTCCTTTGCCAAACAGGGTGTCGGCATGGCCAGTGCATGATGCATCTGGCCTGCAGGCTGCAAGTTTGACAGCCCTCTTCTAGATCCATTGTGTTACCTCTAAACCTTCTCTGTGTTCACCTAAACGTATCTAATTTCCTTTAGCTGGTCATTGCACGATTTAGCTTCCAGGCCCTTTATCACCTTTGTCGCTCGCCTCTATACTCCTTTTATGGTCTCAGCATCTTGTTTTGTATCGTGGTGACCAGAATTGGGTGCAGTATGTCAAAGTGTCTAGGATAAGGGTCTTCAAACTTGACAGCTTTAAGACTTATGGACTTCAACTCCCAGAATTCCTGAACTAACCTGACTGGAGGAGGAGGAATTCTGGGAATTGAAGTCCACAAGTCTTAAAGCTGTCAAGTTTGAAGACCCCTAGCTTAGAGAAACAGCCGCATCTTCCCAACCTTATGAAAGGCCAATAGAGACAGGGTCATCTCAGTCTGTAGGTCAAGAGTCTTCAAACTTGGCAAATTTAAGACTTATGGACTTCAGCTCCCAGAATTCCTGAAGTAACCTCACTGGAGGAGGAGGAATTCTGGGTTTTGAAGTCCACAAGTCTTAAAGCTGTCAAGTTTGAAGACCCCCAATCTAGGACAATTCACCATAGCCATCTCACCACGGCCACCTCGCCATGGGACAACTTGCTGTGGGACAACTGGGAAAATTCCATGAGGGATAACTCAGTGTGATAAATGTTATCCGTCACTGTTTCTTTGACATTTTTTCCATTCACAAAAACAGTAGTGGATAACATCTATTTTGTTGAGTTCCCCCCTCCCCCCCCCTCCCAGAATTTTCATAGTGAGTTGTTCTGTGGCAAATTGGCTGCATAGAAATGACCATGTCAGATTGGCCATGGGGAGATGGGCATGGGGAAATGGCTACGGTCAGTTGACCATGGTGAATTGTCCCATTACCTAATCATGATAGAAGTCTTCCAGTACTTGAGGTGCTGTCACAGAAAGCAAGGAGTTGACTTGTTCTCCAAAGCAGGGGTCTCCAACCTTGGCAACTTTAAGACTTGTGCACTTCGACTCCAAGAATTCCTTGCTTGGCTTGGCTTGGCTTGGCTTTGCTGGCTGAGGAATTCTGGGAGTTGAAATCCACAAGTCTTAAAGTTGCCAAGGTTGGAGACCCCTGCTCCAAAGTACAAGGGGGACAGACAAGAAGCAACGTGTAAAAGTTCATTGGAGGAAGATCCAGCGTGGAACTAAATAGATTTCCTGACAGTGAGAGCAATTAATCAATGGAACAGCTTGCTCTCATACACATATTTTTCAAATATCAATGTCTAGGTTATCTAACCATTGAAGCGTAGCACCGTTTATATTTCAAAAATCAGATGCTGGACTGGTGTATGCCCTAGGCTTACAGCTGGTTATGATGTGATCTAAAGTATGATGTGGGACCTCACAGTCACACTGAAGGGGTAATATTAAGCCCTGTTTATACAGACAGTCCAAGCAGATGCCGTGTGAGGCACGAGTCCTATTCAGGATTGCCTGTTGACGACATGATAGTTCAAAGCCTGGCATTTTAGGGTGGGGGCGGCCTTTATATATCTTCCCATGTCTGGGTGTCCATTGATCCATTTGACTTTCCATTGGGAATTGATGTCCCAAAGGTGTGTTGTTTTTTTCAAGGGGCAACTAGCCTTTCTGGTTTTTCTCTGAGGACATGTCGCTTCTCATCCAAGAAGCTTCTTCAGCTCTGACTGGATAGTGGGGGCGGGAGCACGTTTGAGTCATACATAGAATATCAGAGAATAAACAGTCCCCAAAGTGCTTTTTTCAAGAGGTAGCTGGACATTCTGGTTTTTCTTTAAGGACATTTTGCTTCTCATCCAAGAAGCTTCTTCAGCTCTGACTGGATGGTGGGGAATGGAAGGATTTATGGTCCTTGCAGACACTGGGTGGTTTTTTGGGGGGGGAATCTGTTCATACTCCCACACCATGAATCGATTCCCCCACCCACCCCCAAAATGGGAACCATTTGCATTACTCAGATGACCCTGAGGACACAGGTAAACCTCCAAGTGGCCTCAAAGACCCTCTAAAAGGATGCAAATTACTAACTGTCTGCCAGGAATATAAATCCTTCCATTCTCCACCAGAGCTGAAGAAGCTTCTTGGATGAGAAGCAAAATGTCTTCAAAGAAAAACCAGAAAGTCCAGTTGCCTCTTGGAAAAAAAAGCACTGTGATGACCCAAAGGGGCGTGGCACAGAGGCAACACGGTCACATAAATAAGAAGTGTCCCTTTAATACCTCCAACTTTACCCCCAATGCCCAGGTTATCTTCGGCTGGAGAAAAATATCTCTCCCAAGAACAGTCTTTAAGTGGAGAAAATTCAGTCTGAAAACAAAGTACATATAAACTGTAAATAAAAATCCACACAAACCATGCTGCAGGAATTAACTTGGCAAGGCAGGATAAGGAATTCCACACTTGAAAGGCCAACAAAACACACACAGTTGGGAAGATGCCAGGAACCCAGATAAGCCTCAACAATAACAGATAACTCACGATTTGCTTCCAACAAGTTGCTGTGCGCACCTTTCCTTTTTTAAACGCTGTGTTCCCAGCTGTAGCTAATGAAGGGAATCAGGGCCCTTTCCTCCCCCATAAGCCACACAACTCACATTGCTCCCTTCTCCGTTCATCCCTGCATGCCCTAGGATGAAGAGGGGTGTGTGCCTGGGTCCTTTTCCAAATTCCCTTTCCCTTGCTCTACTTCTCCCCTGTTCTGCCCAGCTGGACTTTGCCCTTCCCCAGTTTCTTCCACAGCTAACAGAGCCACACTCCCACTCCCTGTCAGCTGCTCAGCCTCCCCCTCCGAATCAGATTCCGACAGGGGCATGACAAGCACCTTTGGGACAACTATGACGTGGATGACTGTAAATCTCCATAGAGATTGGGAATCAGTATTGTTGGGCACATGCCAGGAGGAGCTTCCTGGCTTGGAGTCTTCCCATTGATAAACAAGGAAGGTCGGCATGCACCGGTAAGAGTGAGTTATTCATCATTTTACATAATCTAACTAAATCATCAGAGAAATAAGAATTCCCTTTTCTCATCTTACAAAGGCAAGATGATAAAGCAGAATTCCTAGTTTTACGATGACTTAGTTTGGATATCTGGGAGGTTCTGAACTGAATTCAGTATGAATGGAGCCACTCATAGTGGTTTGTTGGTGTTTGGTGAGCCCGAGTCCTAGTCCTAGTCAAATCAAGGAGATTTTTTTTTTTTAATTGCATTTGGACGTGGCTTGACTTGCGAACGTCATTCCTCCATGGTGGTTCTACCAGGTCTTTGATGAAACATGGCCCTAAACCTGTTCGTTGCTTTTCCAAAGCACTTCCCTCAGCCTTGCTTTTTCTTACAGGCTTCTCAAGTTGCTCAAGAGATAAACTAAGTGCTGAATAATCTTAGTGGATGGATGATCATCCAAAGCCCATCCTTCTTGGTGCTCTACGCGTGCATCATGCTGAAGGAAACTGTTTTGTCATGTGAATCTGGAGACGGAACAGGCCTGGAAGGTGGGGAGGAAAAATCATTTTTAAAAAATGCCAGGCTGAACTGAACAGAATTATACAGATTTATTGTGTGTCTAGCACATTAAAACGTTCATTGGTGGTCCTTTAACCTGGTGCATTTTAAGAGCTATTGCTCTTGGGTGACTAATGTTGGAATTAAGACCTGCTTTCGTCCTTCTACACTGTTTATATAGAGTTTATATTTTCATATATTATATAGAGTATATATTTATAAAGCAAAGAGCAGTTAGAATGCCGCATTGAATGCTAATTCTGCTGACTGCCGACTGCTGTTCGGCAGTTCGATTCTCACTGGCGTGAGATTGATTCAGCCTTCCATCCTTCTGAGGTGGGTAAGATGAGGACCCAGATTGTTGAGGTCAAATAGGCTGACTCTGTAAACCACTTAGAGAGGTCTGGAAAGCACTGTGAAGAGGTATATAAGTCTAAGGGCTATTGCTATTTCTAAATCACTGTAGTATAAAGTTGTCAGATGCCTCGCCCACTTGGAAGTGAATTGAATTGGACAAGTGTGATTAGACAAACAAGGGATTTCTCTCCGGTGCAGAAGCTCTCAATGTAACAGAGTAAGAATAGTCATAACATGGTACAAATAAGAGGGGTAGTAAAAAAATAGAATAGAATAGAATAGAATAGCATAGTCATAATATGGTACAAATAAGAGGGGGTAGTAAAAAAATAGAATAGAATAGAATAGAATAGAATAGAATAGAATGTGACCTTGCAGGGACAAACTGTCTTTGTGTCTAGTACTTTTGGCATGCAGTGCCCTACAGCGCCATCCATTATGTCCAGGAGGTGAGATATTTGCAGGTATCTTCTCTGACTCATGCCATGTTCAGGTAGGTCTTCTGTGGAAGCCAGGCTGATTGCACCTGTTCTCTAGCAAGGCCTTCCAGAAAGTCCAGGGCGATGGAAATGGGGGCTGGGCATTGGGCAATTCTAAGCTGAAAGATGCAGCTTATCTACTTGTGAGTGAGGATGTCACTTCACTATCTATGAGGCTGTGTTTTTTTTCCTGGAAGATCGTTCAATCTTGCCTTCTTGGATGCTGCCCATCAGTTATAGAATGCCTATAAAGTCGGCGAGAGATGTGGCTTTGAATCTCTTCCAATTATCACATCTTGCAGAATCAAAGTTACCTTGGGGCAATACTCACACTGCAAGCTGCGATCGGATGCTGGTTGGACGGAGTTTTTTTCCACTCTCCCGAGAGCTCTGAAAGTGTTGGAAGCATCTCTGGGCTTCTCTCCAACTGCTGCACACTGCAGAACTCCTGACAAAGTATCCATCCTGTTGGCCTCCTCTTGCAAGAGACCTCAGGAGCTCTCAACCAACAGCCAGGAATGGAAGGCCTTCAATGGAAATATGGGTGGCAGGATGATTTGGAGGAGGGAGGAAGAAAAATACTGCATTACTTCAATTTTGCTGTAGCTCATCCACCTCCGGTACTCTAGCTATAGAAGGTAGAATCACAGGGCTGTAAGGGGTCACAAAGGATGTCTAGTTCAACCTCTTGCTCAAGACAGGAGATCTCTTCTACCATCCCAGTCAAATGGTTGTCCAGTCTATTTTTGAAAGCTTCCAATGATGGAGACCCCACCACTCCAGGAGGAAAGCTATTCTATTGATTAATTGTTCTCACCGTCAGAAGAAAAAAAATCATCCTTAGTTCTAGACTGGATCTCTCTTGAACAAGCTTCCACCCGTTACTTCTCATCCTGCCCTTGGGTGCTTTGGAGCAGAGGCCTCCAACCTTGGCCACTTTAAGACTTGTGGACTTCAACTTCAGCTTTGCTGGCTGAGGCATTCTGGGAGTTGAAGTCCACAAGTCTTAAAGTGGCCAAGGTTGGAGACCCCTGCTTTGAATTGAATTGAATTGAATTCTTTATTGTCATTGTACATTGTGTACATTGTGTACATTGTACACAATATACATACAACAAAATGTACATAACACTCAGAGACCAGACTCAACATGCACACCCACACGACAATCCCCAAACACCTCCCCACCCACCAAAATTCTCCACCGCCTAAAAAACACACAAGCATCTACACAACAGACCAAGTAATACTGTCCAACACCTCACTGATGGTGGTCCTTAAGTTCATTGTTAAGTGCAGTTATAGCTCTGGGATAAAAACTGTTCAGGAAACGTGCAGTCTGAGTTTTAATTGTTCTGCATCTTCTACCAGAAGGCAACGGTTCACAAAGATTGTGAGCAGGATGGGAAGAGTCTCTGATAATGTTGTGCAACTTCCTCAAACAGAGAGATGTAAAGATGTCATCCAGGATTGGTAGCTGCAGCCCAATGATCTTCTGGGCAGTTTTAATGATTCTCTGTAGAGCTTTTTCATCCTGCTCCCATCCCACGCAAGGATGCCGTATGTCAGGACACTCTCAATGGTGCCGTGGTAGTAGGAGTGAAGTAGATGCTGCGGTAGATTTATCAGCCTCTTCTTCTGTGCCTTCTTCACAAGCATGTTAGCATTTATACTCCATGAGAGGTCTTCTGAGATAGAAGTGCCCAGAAATTTAAAACTACCAACCCTCTCCACCTCCTTGCCATTTATGTACAATGGTAAATGTACATCTCTCTTCCTCCTGAAGTCAATTATAAGTTCTTTAGGGTTTTTTGGTGTTAAGTGTAAGATTATTTTCTTTACACCAGTGTCAACCATTATTTGGAGAATAAGTGAAACCAGTTTTGCTCCCAGAAAAAAAAAAACCGAATGTGAGAGGAGGAGAGCTGCAAAAAAGAAGAAGCCACACCCACCCAGTTACATGGCCACGCCCCACCTAGCCATGCCCATCTAGCCACACCCACAGAACTGGTAGTAAAAATATTTGCATCCTACCCCTGAATTGCCTCTTGAAAAAGCACTTTGGGGACATCCAATGACCCGGAAGACTGAGAATCTCCACCGTGAGACATGTTCATCATCTTTCTCCTTTGGGTTGGTTGCCTGGCCTCCCTGCGATCTCATTCTGCTTTCCAGAAAATCACCCGCAATGAGCTTTTTAAAAACGCCTCTTAAAAGAAAAGCACTGATTTCTCTCTGCGTGGGCCAGGCTTTTTTGTTTTTTTTTTGGAAATAATGTTTATTGAAAGTTTTTTTTTAAAAAAAAGAATATATTTTAAAAAAGAAAAACATGTTCTCACATTTTTGCAACATTTTCTTATTTTTTTAAATAAATTTTATTGAATTTACAATTAAAAACATATCAAGAATACATACACAAAAAGAAAAAAAAAGAACATCTGGGCTAGCAAACCGGAGAAAGAAGAGAGTAAAGGGTGTAGAAGAAAAAAGAAGGAAAGAAAAGAGTAAGAGATGAAAAGGATACATCTAAAAGCAAACAACGTTTGCAACGTTTTCATAGCAGTGTACTATTAGTGTCAATTAAAGTCATTTGTTACAAGCAAACCTATAACTGGTTTCCTAAATCCTTACTTTTTATGTTATTATTACAATTATAATACAATATTTATTTAATTATATTGCTTTACATATATACACAGCTATAGATACATTTATCCTTATTTCCATTTTCCCTTGTTGTTTGTTTAATCAGCCTCACTAGACATCCTTACTTCCTTTTTTATACAACCATCTGTACCATATATTCCCAAGTGTAAAAAAACTCCCCCTCTTCGTTATTTTTTAGTAACATGGTTAGTCTAACCATTTGTACACATTGGTGGATTTTAAGGGCCAGTATTTTAAGATGGCTGCTGAATCACCAAGTTGAATCATCCCGATTGAGAACAACACCAACTCTATGGTCCCATAAGCCTCCTTGAATGGATTCCTGGGGGACAATTCTGCAGGCTTGAACTAGCAACTTCCCGCTTCCCAGAAATTCTCTGGGGTTTTCGCCGATTCTGTGAAAACCCTTGACCTTTTTTTATTCTAGGAATTGTAGATCGCTGAATGCATGGATTCATTCCAGGCAGTCCTTGACTTACAGCAAGAACTGGGACCCAAATTTCTACAGCTAAGCAAGGCGGTTGTTTCATTAAATACCAAATAAGAGCAACGGCACAGGTGGGCCTCAACTTAACAGCCACAATTGAGCTCAAGCATTTCTGTGGTTGAGTGAGACATTTGTTCCCTGGGTTTTGCCTCGCTTTACAACCTCTCTTGCCTCAGATGTTAAGTGAATCACTGCAGCTAATAAGTTAATCATCTGGTTATTAAGGGAATCTGGCTTCCCCATTGAGACTTTGCTCATCAGAAGGTCACAAAAGGGGATCACGTGACTTCAGGACACTGAAACGGTCATAAGTATGAGTCAGTTGCCAAGCACCTGAAATTTGATCATGTGATCATGAGGATACTGGAAAGGTCTAACTGAAAAACATTCATAAGTCATTTTTTTTCCAATGCCGTTGCAACTTTGAATGGTCACTAAATGAACAATTGTAAGTCGAGGATTACCTGTATTTCTAAGCATAAGTCTTAGACTTTCTACTTAGCCATCATCACATGGACATAACCAAAGATACATAGAAGTACCCTTAAAAATTCCACTTTAGCCATGAAAGCTAGCTGGGTGCCTTTCGCCAGTTCCTCACAGGAAAGAAAGGAAGGAAGGAAGGAAAGAATTTTTTACTAACTCAAACCATGCATCTTCTAAATGAAGCTATCGGAGAACCTCAAACTGATCAAAGGTATAAGGGAGAGGAGGGGGAGGCAGCCCCAGCCAGAAGAATCAGAGCAGCCACCCCCATAAATCAACCTGGGCTAGCACAACAGGCAGCAGCAGCCCAGGGGCCCCCAGCAGGAGGGGTAATTGCCAGAAGACATAGAACTCCAAAGGTGCCTCCGTTGGAAGTAAAATATGGGAGGGATCCCAAGGAGTTAGGATTCTTCCTGGCACAAGTCTGGAGCCATATGGAGGAATACGGAGGGGATTTTTCCTCAGAAGCAGCCAAATTTAGATGCGTTACCAGGGCTCTGGAGGGAACAGCTGCAAAGTAGATGGTGACTTTGCATAATGATAATACCCCTCAGCTGATGAATTATGACCTGTTCCTGACTGCTCTGCGGGCCAGGTTTGAAGACCCACTTGCTGAAAGTAAGGCCAGAATTAGGATGAAGGCCATAAATAAGGGGTGGAGATCAGTGGCTGACTACACCCAGGAATTTAGAGAGCTGGCATGTCATATTCGAGGCTGGTCCCAGGGAGCCCTGATAGAAGCTTTTAAAGATGGGTTAAATGAAGATGTATATCAAAGCCGTATTGCCAAAAGAGACCCCAGTGAGCTGCAGCTGTGGTATATGCTGGCAGCAGTGGTGGAAATTGATCTGACCCGAAACAGACGCCGGGGGGGGGGTTGGTTGGAGGAAGTCCTCCCCAACCAGCCCCCGAGAAGCCTTAAAACCTCAAAAGAGAGGAGTGGCGGCAAAACCCAAGACCACTGCTTGCTTCCGATGTGGGAAGGAAGGTCACCGGGCTGCAGATTGCCGTGCCAAGCTAGAACCAAAGGGGACGCCAGGAGAAGGAAGAAAACCTGAAAAAAACCCCAGCAAAGCCTTGCGAAACGGTTCTTAAAGCAGAGGAGGTTGTAGAGATCGCCCCTCTGAAAGAACTCCAACCTCTTCTGAAGAGAGTGAATCCGAATCGGAAGACGACTCACTGGGAAGTCCAAACAAGGGTCCTATGACCATTCAGTGAGATTAAGGGTACCCACGTCAGGAGCCAAAGGGGAAATTCTGGCCTAGTTAGACTCTGGGTGCACAAGGTGCGTAATCAGCTCAGAGGTAGTGGAGAAAATGGGCTTAAGGCTAAAGACTTTAAAAATGCCCATAGCCTTTTGCCAATTGGATGGATCAGTAGCTGGGAATATTGGGACTTAAAGGAAGTATTCAGTGAAAAGGCCTCAGATGAGCTCCCCCGACGCCAATCGTTCAACAGATTGCAGTATTAAAATTTTACCCGGGGTGAAACTCCCAAAACCAAAACTGTACTCGATGACGCCACAGGAGCTAGGAGAGCTGTGGTCATTTATCGATAGGAATTTGGAACGTGGTTTCATTCAACCTGCTAGACCCCAGGTAGCAGCTCCAGTATTGTTCCGTGAAAAGAAAGATGTCTCCCTTCGTTTATGTGTTGACTACAGAAACCTGAACGCTATTTCAGTGGAGAACGTGTACCCCTTCCCCTCGATGAAGGACATGTTGGCCTACTTGGCCAAAGGGAAATTTTTTACAAAACTCGACTTGAGAGAAGCATACTACCAGGTTCGAATTAAAGAAGGGGATGAATGGAAAACTGCTTTTAACTGCCCAATGGGTTTGTTTCCAATTCAACGTTCTTCCATTTGGCCTATAGGGGGCCCCTGCAGTATTCATGCAAATGATCAATCAGGTGTTGTGAACATCTATACAAAGGGGTGTTGGTTTATCTTGATGATATTCTTATCTATACGGAGACTTGTGATGAACATGTGAAATTAGTTCTGGAAAAACTTCGAGCTTCTGAGCTGTATGCAAAGTTGTCCAAGTGTGAATTCCACCAGGAAAAAATTAACTATTTAGGTTATCACATCTCACATGATGGCATAGAAATGGATCCAGGGAAGGTTCATGCCATTTTGGAATGGGCCCCTCCCCGCACCAGAAAACAACTTTAAAGTTTCTTGGGATTCACTAATTTTTACCATCAATTTATCCCTGCTTTTGCAAAAATTGCAATGCCTATCACAAATCTCCTAAAATCCAAAGGGGAGGTGAAACCAAAGCCTAGTAAACCACTGGAGTGGTCCATGGAATATCAAGCTGCTTTTGAAAAGCTGAAATGACTGTTTGCTGCTGAACCAGTACTCAAGCACCTGGACAGGGACACTCCTTTTGTAATCCAAGCCAATGCAAGTGACGTAGCAGTCGGGGCGGTGTTACTACAAGCAAACGAGATGGGGACTCTGCAACCGTGTGCATATACTTCCCGTAAACTAACTGAAACCGAAAGAAGATGGGCCATCTGGGAAAAAGAAGCTTTTGCAGTTCGCTGAGCTCTGTTAACCTGGAGGCACTTCTTGGAAGGGGCAAAACACCCGTTTAAGGCGTGGACGGATCATAAAAGTTTGGAGGCTTTGAAAATGCCTCAGAAGCTGTATCCCAAGCAAGTTCGCTGGGCGCAGTACTTTAAGCGCTTTAATTTTTCATTGAAGTACATTCCAGGGGGGAAGAACTTCATGGTGGATCTTTATCTGGATTACCTCAATATAATAGTGATCACCAAGAAGTGGTACGGCCGATTGTCCCAACCAAAGATTTTCTCCCTTTGCTTTGCATCTTTCGGCTGTCATAAGTAACGGGGAGAGGAGGGGGGAATGGTTATGGGAAGTGAGCTGGAGGTGTTACAAACCAGAACTGTATAAACTGGGGGCGGGGGGGGTAGATTCTTGCTTAGATACTTGGAATACAGCGACGCTTAACTTTGTGGCTCAGCGATTAAGCTGTAAAAATGCAGATGGATTGGCCAGCAGGACTATGTTAGCTCCTGAGCTCATCATCCTTCCCACAAGGATTGCTGACAGCAATTTTACATCCCTCAATTCTTGCAGCTTCAGCAACTCCTGCCCAGTGGAATACTTTTTTCTTTTCTTAATCTAAAGCATTAAAATCCTCTCAAGAGCTGGCATTTAAACACACACACACACACACACACACACACACACACACACACATTCAGTAAAGCCACAGCCAATTGCATCTGTTCCCCAGGGATTTGATGTTCTGCTTTGGCCAAACATTTTGGTGTGTTCTGCAGCTGGCTTGGTTTCTCCAGTCCTCGTCCCATTTGCTCCCAGTGGGGCTGTAACTTGCACCTTTTGCCGATGCTGCCACACGATTCGTTCTCTCTCCTGAAAGGAACCAATAAGAAAAGGGCCCATGGTCCCATCACAACCCGTGCATCCAACTGCAAGGTTGCAGAACAGAGGTGTAACCAGGGTGCACAAGGTGGTGGCATTATGACCCAGGTTCACCTAGACAGAGGAAGGCTTCTGTAGAGTCCTTTATTATTTTGTTACATTCCACAACAACTGGCCCAGAGGTGGTATTCAGCCAGTTCTGACAGGTTCTGGAGAAGCAGGAATGGAAATTTTGAGTAGTTTGGAGAACCAGCAAATCCCACCTCTGACTGGCCCCACCCCCATCTATTCTCTGCCTCCCATTGAGTCCCAGTTGATGGGCTGGGTCTTTGTTGGTTGCCCTGCCCAAGAGAACGGAGCTGGAAAGCAGGTTAGTGGGGTGGGGAGGGGAGGGGGATTTTGCAGTATATCCTTCCCCTGCCACACCCACCAAGCCACACCCACAGAACCAGTAGTAAAAAAAATTGAATCCCACCACTGGCAAGGTCCAGAGTTAAGATCCATAGGGCAAGTCCACAAGGCAAGACACAAGCAGAAACACAAGTCTAGACTAAGTTTTTTTTTCCAAGGCTGGGGAAGTGCATGCTGAAAGCAAATGATTGTTCCTGACAAAGACAACCTCTCCTATCTCTGTGAGGGTAGACAGCTCCCCATCTGGTCAATTACCTCCCCTAATGCCCAAGGGGCCCAGGACAGCCTTAGCCCCTAGCCTCTTCAAATATTCCAGGGGAGATGTGCCAACCTCGTCGGATGGTCCTATTTCCAACTCCTCCTTCTTCAAATTGGGATCCATTGGGGCCATGACAGGTGGCCTCTGAGCACGAAGAACGTGTCCAATCAGTTTTCCGTGTCCCCTAATAAAACCAAGCTCTAATGACTAGGACGTTGAGCCAATAATAGATTTCAGGTGTCAAGAGAGAAACTCCAAAGATATATGACATTTCTGTGCAGCGCAGAGCATGAATATTTGATATCCTGCCTCTCTTCCATCGTGTAATTCAGGGCAGAGCTTATGAGGTTCTGGAGTGCAGCAGAACTTGGACAATCAATTGCTGTAGTCCAGCTTGGTGCAAGAATTCCCAATGATCTGTTACTGGAAAACAGATATAGTTGTCTTAAATTACAGAAAGCTATCACAGCCAGCAGAATGTAATTGCAGTTACAGGACCATGGACAGCATCCTTTGACAGGGATGATGGGTTGTTGGATTCTCATAGCAATGAGCAAAGGGTTTCTTGGTTCTTCTGAAGGCAGCCTGGGAGCTGCTTTTCAACCTTGGTCAAAGAAAATTGCCACTTTCTTAAAAGCAAATTTTGACGGGCAATCCTTGGAAAAGATGTAGTTGCTTGAATTAGTTCCAGAGAGAGATTCCATTCATAGTGCCTTGTGTTCTGAAGAATATTTTGGAGGCTCCATAGGATATTCTCCACATTATCATCCAAAGCCCTAGTCTAGTGGCCCAAGTTGCCAACTACTACATGCTAGTATGCTTGGAACAATCTTGGTTTATCATTACATGTGAATGCAGATATTGGAATTGGAAGACAACTCGTTAGCTATCTTTCTTCTGCTTGGCACAAGGACTTTTAAGACCATTGTTGTTTGTCCTCCTCTGATGCCTTCAGATGAAAGCTAAACAAAGAAGGTAGGATCTTGGGAGGTCTAGCTGGAACCCTGGGCAGCTGGCACCCTTGAGATGGGCTGGCATTGGCCCACTGACATCTCCCACACCCAGCCTCAGATACCAACCCACCCGGCCATGCTTCAGCAGCCACTTACTCATCCACCAGCCTGTTTGTGAGCTCTCTGGGACTTGTGATTTCCCACCAGCTTCCCCATTGATTTTGCTTGATGTAAGCCCGCAAAATGTTGTCTGTGCATCCTTATTTAATGTCCCACGATTCTCACTTAACCACAGCAATGGGTACTGCTGGGATTGCCATCAGTAAGAAATGGGTTCACATTGTGACATTGTTGGTTATGCCTGCATTGCTTAGCCATGGAGATCCTAGTTGCGCTCATTAAGCAAAGAGTACCTCTAACAGAATGTGGAATCTGATCTCTCCCCCTTGTCTTTGTAGCCCAACAAACTAGGGGGTGTCCCCTCTGAGACATTTGCTATGCCCCCATTCCCTCTATGAACTGCTGCTAGTCCAAAGATTACCTGCAATTTTTCCTCCTGACTCCCTAGGCCAGGGGTGGGCAACTATGGCCCTTTTATGAATTATGGACTTCAACTCCCAGAATTCCTGAGCAAGCCATGCTAGCTCAGGAATTTTGGGAGTTGAAGTCCACAAGTCATAAAAGGGCCATAGTTGCCCACCTCTGCCCTAGGCCAACATGTCGAACTCAATTTCATTGAGGGCCACATCAGGGTTGTGTTTGACCTTGAAGGGCTGTGGGCATGGCCAGGAGGGGGCATGGCTGAGGGCTGGTCAGGATGGGTGTGACAGCACTCAGTCTCCTGCAGCACCCTGCCAGCCAAAACGGGGTTCAGGGATTAATTACAAAATGTGGGCTTTGCTTTGTGACACCCAGATCCAGCGAGCAAGGGTGTGAACTGCACAGAAAATACACTTTTGTTTGACTATGAAGGAATATCCCCAAAGTCAGATGTAGACTAAACGTAGGCTGACTTTTAGCTACAGACCTCCTCAGCAAACAGCAAATTTTGAAGCTCCAGATAAAGAGGATTCATTTTAGGATGAGTAACCACAGTTTGCCTGTTGGAGGGTCCTAAAGGAATGCTGGGAAACTTTGCTTTTTAAAGAACATTTGAGGGAGGGGTGCAGAATAGCCCTTCTCTGCCTGTAGGCTATAGAGACCCGGTACCAATCAAAACACTGTTTGTGAAACAACTGATCAACACTGACAGGATAAGCCACTAGTATATGAAAATAAGAGCAAACTCCACTCCCTTCTAGTACTGATGATGTTACCTAGTTTGGTAATGAAACATCTGCAAGAAAACCATCAAGCTCAGAGAGCACCAAGGCCCCCACAGTTCAACCCTGAGCTACAAATATTATCTTCTATCGATAAACACTTTTTGGGTAGGCCATTCCCACATACCATTGCAGGATCTGTGCATGCAATTCTGTGTAACTTCAGCAGACAGTTACCTTATTCTTCTCAAACCTTATGCTTTCAGCCAGAGCTACTTGATGCCGAACTGGTACTCCTGACAAAATACCTTCCCACCAAGGACATATTAATCTAAGGGATGGCTGTTTGGATAGGGTAGCTAAAATATGAGAATTAGCTTGGGCTTTCACGAATGCATTCCCTAACCTAGCTGGTCTTAGCTTGTGAGCTGGCGAGAGATGAGTTTGTGAGAGATAGACATGTTTGTATTTTGCAAGAATTGCAAGTTGGGTAGTACTTGTCACCCGTGATTTGCTAGGGCCAGAGTGCTCCCTTGTGGAAAACGATTGTTACTGCTTGTTGCTGGCATATCAAGTCATGAATAGAATAGAATAGAATAGAATAGAATAGAATAGAATTCTTTTATTGGCCAAGCGTGATTGGACACACAGGGAATTTGTCTTGGTGCATAAGCTCTCAGTGCACATAAAAGAAAAGATACATTTGTCAAGAATCATCAGGTACAACACTTAATGATAGTCATAGGGTACAATAAGCAATCAAATGATACTATGAAACAGTCAATATAAATCATAAGGATACAAGCAACAAAGTTACAGTCATACAGTCACAAGTGGGAGGGGATGGATGAAAGGAAGGATGGGAGGATTAATAATAATAGTAATAGTAAAGCAGACTTAGTAAATAGTTTGACAATGTTGAGGGGATTATTTGTTTAGCAGAGTGATGGCATTCAGGAAAAAAACTGTTCTTGTGTCTAGTTGTTCTGATGTGCAATGCCCTTATAGTGTCTTTTTGAGGGTGGGAGTTGAAACAGTTTATGTCCGGGATGTGAAGGGTCTGTAAATATTTTCACAGCCCTCTTTTTGACTCGTGTAGCATACAGGTCCTCCATGGAAGGCAGGTTGGTAGCAACTGTTTTTTCTGCAGTTCTAATTATTGCTCTTCTCTGCACTCTTTCTAGAGTTTCAACATCTTTTTTGTATCATGGTGTCCAGAACTGGACCCAGTATTCCAAGGGTGGCCTTACCAGTGCTATATAAAGTGGTACTATCACTTCTCATGATCCTTAAATGATCCCTCTATTGATGCAGCCTAGGATTTCCTTGGCTTATTTTGGTAGCTTCATTGAAATTCCTCCTTAGTTCCAGATTGGCTGTCTCTTTGACAAGCTTCCACCCTGTGCTACTTGCCCTCCAGGTGCTTTGGAGATTAGGTGGGCCTCCTCTTCTCTGTGACAGCCCCTCAAGCACTGGAAGACTACTGTTATATCAATCAATCAATCAATCAATCAATCAATCAATCAATTTTATTTAGTCATAGTCTAGAAAATAATGTTGCTGTTGTTGAAGGCAGATCTTGTGCATCAGCCTTCTTGGAAGCTGCCTTATACTGCTGGCTCATGTTCAACTTGTCAATGATCCACACAAAGTCTTCCTCCAATGTATACGTGATCACTGCAGCCAAGACCCTTCTATGCTGAAAATTGGAAAGGTTCGGCAGGACCCCTGATGGAAGAAAAGCTGGAGAAGATGTTGGAACTTAGACAGCTAAATTATCCTCTTTGATTGGGGAAGAAACAATATTTAGATCCATGGTTTCCAGGAAAGTCCTTATAGACATTTTTTAAGGAAACAGAGAACAATACACTCATGGTTTGTGGTTTTGATTAGAAAAAAAAAGATAAAAGAAATAAGTGAGCTCTATCTTTGTAATCATGAATTAAAAGATACGGTAGTTATATTTGCTGCAGAAGAAATTAGAAGAGCCTTTTTTCTATCTATTTTCAGTCTTTCTGCATTTTTAACTTTTCTTCCTCCCTCCATCCTATCTTCCTTCTTTCCTTCCTCCCTCCCTCCCTTTTTTCCTTATTTCCTTCCTTTCTTCTTTCCTTCCTTCCTTCCTTCCTTCCTTCCTCCCTTCTTTCTTTTTTTTCTTTCTTTCTTCCTCCCTCCCTCTCTCCCTCCCTTCTCTTTTTGCTTTTTATTAATTTGTGTTCATTTTCGTTTTTTATGAAAAAGAAAAAAAATATTTTTTAAAATATAGAAATGCTCAGTTTCAACTCCCCTCCCCCAGCCAGTACCAATAGGATAATACCCTCATATATTTGTGACTCATCCTCCCTTTTCCACTTTTGGTGTATCTTCCACCCTTTCCTTGTTTCCTGAGAAGTGGGAAGTGACCAAAAAACAAAAAAACAAAAGCTATTTCACCAACAGACACGTTGATTACATGTCACCCACGGCGAATCAAAAATTAAGTGCCCACTTGGGTGTTTAAAGGGATCCATCTTTAGAAAAGAACATGGAGTCAGTTTGAAGGCAAAGTCTCAGGGCTCTCTAATTTTTTATCCACCTGTTCCCTGTTATTTATTTACTGGGGTGAGTTTTGCAGAAACAGCTGGCAAATCCAGACAAATGGGACTTGAGACGACATCTGTCATTGTTTGGATGCTATTTAAATGGATCTTCTACAAAATGAGACCCATAAATTTGATTCCATCCCTCCCTAAAAGGCAGAGGGGGGGCGGGCAAATAGAACCTAATGGGCCATGTGCACCCCCCCACACACACACACGGATGCACACAAATATTCCCCAAACTTTTGTTTTGAATTCCTCTACTTGGTGGCAAAAATCACAGTCATAAATGTGAGCTGTTTGCCAAGCACCCAAAAAGTCCAAAAATGCACATATGATCCCTAGGTAGCTCTGTGTAGTTCTGTCATACCTTTGAATCTCTAGTGTCATTAAGCAAAGGCTACCTGTACAGAAGGCCTTCAGCAGAGTGAACATCTTACCTCTGGTCAGCCAAACAAAGGTTTGAGTGGATGAGACATCAGCCAAAAGAGAAAAGTGAGATGTAGCTGGTCAGTTCTGGAGGAGGAAACAGGCTTTGCCTAAGGTTAAGACCCTGGACAGCTCCCAGACTTTCTTTATAGCAGGGGTGGCCAACTTTGGCAATTTTAAGACTAGACTATGTCTAATTTAACGAAGAGAAGGACTAGGGATCAGATGAAAGTTGTCTTCCAATATTTAAGGGACTATCACAAAGAAGGGCAACCTATTTTCCAAAGCCCCCTGAGGGCAAGACAAGGAGTAATGGATGGAAACTGATCAAGGAAAGAGCCAATCAAGAATTAAGAGGAAGATTCTTGTCAGTGAGAACAATTAATCAATGGAATAATTTGCCTCCAGAAGTTGTGGGTTATCCATCACTAAAGAGTTTGGAGATCATTTTTCTGGAATAGTATAGGGTATCCTGCTTGGGCAAGGGGTTGGACTAGAAGACCTCCAAGGTTTCTTCCAATGCTTCCAATTCTGTACTCTGGACTTCAACTCTGAGAATTCTCCAGCCAGACATGCTGACTGGGGAATTCTGGAGGTTGAAGTCCACAAGTGTAAAAGTTGCCAAGGTTGGACCTTCTGCTTTACATGAATTCTTTTGGTTGTTTCTTCTAATAGAGACTCACACTAAGAAGAGTAAAGGCAGAATAAAGTGGCTAAGGAACTAACGGGATTTGTTTCCAAATTTTGCGTGGACTCAAGAAGTCCAGAAGAGGTAGACTTTTGAACACATACCTATAGTCATTGACTTACAATCATTAGTTTAGTGACTCTTCAAAACCATAGCAGCTCTCACTCCTATGATCATGATTATGCATGGTTATATGATCAGAATTTGGGCACTTGGAAAGGGCCATGTATTTATGATGGTTTCAGCATCCCAGAATAATGCGATCATTATTTGCAACCTGCCTAGCCATCCTTCACAAGCAAAGTCAAGGGATGAAGCAGGATTCACCCAATAGCCATTTGATTCGATTAATTGCAGTGATTTGCTTAGACACCATAACAAAAAGGTCATAAAATTAGGAGCAACCCAGTTAACAACCATCTTGCTTAGCAACAGAAATACTGGTCCCAATTGTCCCCAAGGAACTAAGGAGAGATTTCCTAACAGTGAGAGCAATCAACCAATGAAACAGCTTGCCTTCGGAAATCGTGGGTGCTAGAGATTGGAGACTAGAGACTGGACAACTATTTATCTGAAATGATATATATGATCTCCTCTTCAAGCAGGGGGTTGGACTAGAAGACCTCCAAGGTCCCTAAAAACCCTTCCAACATTATTATACGTTCTAGCTGTTGGGTGGGATAATTGGACATGATTACCTTCAACCTTATTCATAAAATAAGAGGCTTGAACCTACAAACTATTCTCAATTTAATCTGGACCAATTTGCTCTATTTACAAGGAAACACTTCAAAATTGGTCCAAATCAACCAAATGAATTTAGCGAAATCAAATCAGTCCTTGGTTTGAATTGCTGAAGCCATGTGATGCTCTGATGGATTCAGAGCTCCAGGCCTATGGAAGGCGGGGAGGGGGTGTTCACAGCCCACCAGAGTTTGGCCTACTCCTTTCCTCACCAATCCGTGAGTGATGTAAGTCCAGGAGACACAATTTGTATGCCTTGTCAAGTGTGTCTTCTGCTCCCCGACCCTTTCTTACTTTATTATCCAAGATGCTGTGAGCCACTCCAAGTAATTACCTCCCGAATGATTTAAGGATTCGTCTCTCTTAATGGATCCCTCACAGATGAGGAAAAAAAATACATTTATATTGGATAGAACAAAAACATGCCAGTCATGATTAAATTTGTATGGTACATCAGTGCGGAAATCTTCATCGTCACTAGGGAGCAATATAAATAAATGTTCAGGGTGATGGTAGGGCAGGAAGAAATAATAGTCTCCAGTACTGTGAAGAATGCAGAATGACAGAGTTGGAAGAGACCTGGAAGGTCTTCTAGTCCAAGGGTGTCAAACTTGATGTCAGCGTTCCAGAAAACCTCCACTCCAACCAATAACTCCGTGACAGACATCTTCTCAAAAGTTATTTTTATTTCGGATAGTAAACTGGCACAACTGGGGAATCCTGAATCTGAAATTTCCGGGCTTCTTTGCAATAAGTAAAAAAAACTACAAATCCGTCCCCTGCACCCATCATCACATCACATGCCCCAATCGCCATCTATCCCAACTTGAGACGTCCCCTCAGCCAGGTGCAGAAATAACATGACCTTGACTTAGAAAAAGAATGTTATTTTGTCTAACTGCATACACTCCAAGAAATTCCCCCCCTCCCATTTTCCCAGGCTCAAAATGTGGCAGCGTGGGAGCATCTGGTCTCAATATGGCTTCTAAACCTGACACTCAATTTCACCGAGGGCTGCATCAGGGTTGTGTTTGACCTTGGTGGGGTGGTCAGGGTGGGCGTGGCCAGATCAATATCACTCGTGTCAGGGGCGCCTGTGGTGGCCAAAGCAACTGCCATCAAAAACAGGCTCCCAAACTCTGTTTTAGGCTGCAACGGCCTCCTGCAACCCTTTGCCAGCAAAAACGGAGCTTGGGAGGGCCACATGCACCCCTGTTTTCGCTGGCAGAGGCACTGTGGGCCAGTCCTTCACTGTTTGCAGGGCAGCCCTGCGGGCCAGGCCTAAGCACCTTGTGGGCCGGATCTGGCCCCTGGGCCTTGAGTTTGACCCCCCTGTTCTAGTCCAACCTGCTGCTCAAGCAGGAGACCCTATACTAGTGATGGCTAATCTTTTCCATGTTGCGTGCCAAAAGTGCGCATGCGCATGTGCCTGCACCCATGATGCAATGCATGTGTGACCCGCCCACCCACCCCTGCTCATGCGCCTGTAACCCCCCCTGCACCCCACCCCCTACAAATGCACATCCGTCTCTGTTAGGATATGTGCAGAGTAACCCTTGTATAAAAAGGATATGCACACGGAAAACGGATTATGAGAACGGTTATGAAGAAATATACATCCACACAGAGTTGAACAAGTTGCATTAATGTTTACTTGAAGAAATAGCACAGTCCAATAAACAGTCCATGTCATACACATTTTTAACAGTCCAGATATATCCAGTTATAAAGTCTTCTTACATCTAGTTATAAAGTCTTTTTACCGGTTCCATGTCTTTTACAGCAGACAAATACCAAACCATAATACAACAGATAACCTTGGATATCAACAGAATATCAAATAAACAGGGTTAGTCAGTATCAGTCCGTAGTCAGTCAGTATCAGTATTGAGATAGATTATCAGTGAAAAAGAGAAAGAGAGTTAAACCATGATCTATAGCTCCCTTTTATAGCAACTTGTAGCATAATTAACCAACCAGAACACAGCATAATACATTACAGTATTTTATATATTTGTAGTTTATATATTGTCAACCCAGCTCCGTTATTTACATATACATAACAGTCTCTACCATGTGCGTCTCCCCTGCGCATGCGCAGCAGATACCCAACAATCAGCTGACTGGTGGGGGCGCACACGCATGCACAGTGGGGCTCCTCCAGGCAACCTCTCGCGTGCCGGCAGAAATGGCTTTGTGTGCCACTTCCGGCACGCATGTCATGGGTTCGCCATCACGGTCCTATACCCTTCCAGACAAATGGCTATCCACTCTCTTCTTAAAAATCTCGACCTTGACCAATCCAACTTTGGTAACTTTATGACCTGTGGACTTCAACCCCCAGAAAAATTAAGAAATCTTTTCACTGGTTCCATTTGGAATTAATTCTTTCTCTACTTCTGCTGCCACCTCCAGTTTAACTTTCTTGCCCTGCAGACACGTTTCCAAAGAAAACACCAGACTAACCACCTCATCCATTTATTTTCTATGAGCTGGGTGGGACCTAGAAGCATTCTTGGAAATAAAGATAGCTCCAGAGTCCCTCACTCACGATTTTACACCATTCTCTTCCCTCCCTCATGTGAAGCATACAATTTAAAAACCTATAATGTTATTTTTAAAACCTGCACCTGGAATTCAAATTGTCTTCGGAATTGTCTTGTGAATAGCTAACAGCTACAGAGGGACCTTTCTCCTCTAATTGGTTCGATCTTCCTGCACCACCCAAAAATAATATGCACTCATTTTGTGCGCAAGCCACATCTGCTCTCTGCTTGTAGGCCTCTCTGAGATGGGAAGACAGAACCCAACAAGGCTGGATGTTCTCAAAAATCAAGCAAGATTGTTATCAATCTTGGAGGAAGGGAGGAAGGGGAATACAGGGGAAAAAAGGAAGGAGGGAGGGAGGGAGGGAGGGAAGGAAGGAAAGAAGGAAGGAAGGAAGGAAGGAAGGAAGGAAGGAAGGAAGGAAGGAAGGAAGGAAGGAAGGAAGGAAGGAAGGAAGGAAGGAAGGAAGGAAGGAAGGAAGGAAGGAAGGAAGGATGGGTGGATGGATATTTGTAGCTCAAGATATTGTTACCAAAATCTTACGTTTGAGGAAAGCTGAGAAAGCCAGGAAAAAACTCCTATTACAACCAGTCCTTGTTTAACAACTGTTTACAAATGCAACAGTACTGATAAAGGAGAATATTTGTAGCTCAGGGTTGAATTGAGGGGCCCTTAGCACTCTTTGAGCTTGGTTATTTTCTTGCAGATGTTTTATTACCCAAGCTAGGTAGCATCATCAGTGCACTCATTATGTAACTGGCTTGGGTAATGAAACAACTTCAAGAAAGCAACCAAGCTTAGAGAGCACTAGGGACCCTCTCAAATACAACAGTAATTCAAAAGAGGGAAAAACCATGCATGTTTACAACCTCATTTGGTGCTCCTGGTAGCAAAAGCCTTCAAGGTGAAACTGATTGTGCTCTAGTCAGTTTCAGGTACCAGGGCTGCCTGGGAGGGTTCTACTCAACTCATTAAGGTTACAATGCTGAGTTTGTTGACTTGTGGTTAGCACTTTTTAGGGAACTGCTAGGTTGTTCAAGCAATCTCTCTCCACCCTGGGATGGGGGAAAAGGGGGGGAAATGTGCCAAGCATAGGATTCTGTACAGAGGACTTTATCTGAATGAGAAAGCAGCAAACAACGATCATCAGGTCTCTGTACCTTCTTCTTCTTCTTCTTCTTCTTCTTCTTCTTCTTCTTCTTCTTCTTCTTCTTCTTCTTCTTCTTCTTCTTCTTCTTCTTCTTCTTCTTCTTCTTCCTTCCTTCCTTCCTTCCTTCCTTCCTCCTCTTCTTCTTCAGCTTCTTTTTCTTACTCTTCCTCCTCCTTCTCTTTCCTTCCCCCCCCCCTCTCACATACTCACACACACACATTCACTTAGTGTACAGGTAAGTCTGTTCCAGGTTGTTGGAACAGATTGCAGTCGCTAAATGAGGAGAGGGCACTCCATAAACATGAGAGAAAAGGGGTACTGTAGAGTGCCTAAGTATAAACCTGACCAGATTCCTATCTTCTGTAGTAAATCCTCCCCGTAACAAAAAAGAGTCTCGGTAATAATCCACTCAAGCCTCCTCTTTGAATCTACTCTGCTAAGATCATCTCTCCGAGTTTGCATTTTTACAGAGAGAGATATCACCATGAAGCTCTTTAAGTAACTGGGAAAGACAAAAGCCACCAGGCATTCTTGCCAACGTCTCTGCCTGTCCCAAAGTGCCATATCGAGGGTGAAGGACAGCAGCCCCTTTCTCCCCTTTTCAACTGGAAATCCAGCTGGCATAAGAGTCTTTCTGCTTTTCTCTCCCTTTTCATTCACCCCATCAGCTCTGCTTCCCTCTGGCCAGCAAGATGGCAGGTCCTTGGCAGAGCAAACACTTCCCATCTGAAAGTGATGAGTGGAGGCATTAAATGGGAGCTGGCAGACACCCAGGGATGCCCCTGCGTCCTCGCCTTGCCCGGGAGTGGCCTGCCTGGGAGCGAAAAAGGAAGGAGAGAGGAAAGGAAAGTTGGATGACCGTTGGCACCACACAGCCAGCAAGTTAGAATTCTTCATTGGCCAAGGGGGATTGGGCCCACAAGGAATTTGTCTCAATCAAGGAATCAGTAACATCGATTCCATGTTAGTAACAAAAAGCAGGGCTCCCTCTGGCAAGGCTGAGCTGAAACCGATTACAGGTAGTCCTGAACTTACGACCATTCATTTAGTGACGGTTCAAAGTTACAGCAGCACTGAGAAAAGTGACTTATGATTGTTTTCACACCTGCGACCATTACGGCATCCCCCATGGTCGCGTGATCAAAATTCTTTACACACACACACACACACACTTCACTATGTGTGTGCTTCGCTATGAAACTATGTGATCGGGTTTAGTTTTGGGGGAGGAAAATAAGGAAATTGTGCCTCTGCCTATGTGAGCAAGGAGACAGCAAAGGAGCCTGGGCGTGGCTTAGCTCCACTGTTCTATACTAAAGCTGGTTGCTGCTGGGAATCTAAAACTCCTCTCCTCTGCTTGTGTTTTGCATTTGGGACAGATTTATTTTCAGGTGGGGAGGGGGAGTAGAACCCCTTAGCATCAGAGCGTGTTAATAACAATGATGTAGGAAATGCTAATGCTTTTCTCTTCACATACAATATGTACTTAATGAATAGCGTACTGTCTGGGTCAATTCGTTTACATAGTAATACTTATTAAGTGCCTAATTTCCACCTCTTTTATCCTACCATTGATAAAACAAGTCCCGAGTTTGAAAATATTCTGCGTCTTCTTTTTCTTTTATCTTCAGTGTTAATCTGTCCCTTTCTGCACAGTCCAATATTTTTTTTAATTATATCTTCTTTTGTAGGTGTTTCCTCAATTTTCCAATGTTGTGCAAATAGAATTCTTGCTGCTATTAGAGTATGTAATATCAAATCCTTTGTCATATTTTTCTGGTATTAGGCCTAACAAAAATAATTCTGCTTGCAATCTATATGCTGTCTTAACTTAACTTTCATCCCAAAAATGTTTGCTTTTGGGTACATTCACCATAGGTGATAATATGTGCCCAGTTTTTTTTATCACATTTCCAACATTTAGTAGACATATTTAACAGGGAGGACAATTAACCAGTGGAACAACTTATCTCCAGAAATCGTGGGTTCTACATCACTGGAGGTTTTTAAGAAGAGACCAGGCAGTCACTTATCTGAAATAGTATAGGTTCTCCTGCTTGAGCAGGGGGCTAGACTAGAAGACCTTCAAGGTCCCTCCCAGCTCTATTCTCTCTTCTATTCTAACTCCTGGCCTCCCAGTTTATAACCACTTACCTTAAGTCTCAACCACTAGATTAAATTGTCTCTCTATTTTAAGACAGCCTAGGCTGATTTCGGCAAACCTGAATATTCTTAGCTAGTAGGATTTTCACAGTTTGGTTTTTAAGTCGATGTTTTGAATCTCTTCAGCTAATTTGTCTTATTGTTGCATTTTATTCTTCCATAAGAAATTGCTTCCCTCCCTCTCTCCCATTGCTTGGTAGATTCCCCCTGTCATTGTTGTCATCCCCCTGTCCCCTTGTTCGTTTTCTATAGGCTGCTTTCGTCTGGTGGCCTTTTTGCAGCTAGGAGACAAGTTGTTTCCTTGGTAACAAAGCCCTTTAGATGCTTGCAGGCCAGAGACCACTCGGCATGGATGGGGAGGGGGAAACAATGCTATTTTTATTATTCAGACAAAGATCTAGAACTCTGGGTCGCTGCTAGAGAATGTGGCCACCAAAGAGGAGCTGAGCCTGCACATCTCTGGCCATAGTTTCTTTCATTCAAGGTGTCCCTCACTACCTTCTCCTTCATAGTGCATCAGGGACAAAATGTCTTCCAGGAAATTGGGGCCACCAGGGAGTTATTCTCAAAAAGAAAACATTAGAGGCCATTTTATTTAAGCAGAACGGAAGGAAGGACTGATCTTTGGGATCATGCCATAGTGGAGTCAAACATGTCCTGATCATCTCTGGAATTGCAGTCATATCTCAACCACTATCTCGGTACTCGACGTTTTAAAAACTCATTGAATTTGGGACTCGACGCATTTTGGTGTGGAAAAGTTGTCCTGATACTTGTCGTTTGGTACTCAACACCCCAGCTAGAACTTGTCAATGTCAACTGCCTCATGACCCGCTTCCCTTTTGGTTGAAACAAAGGGTCACATGTTAAGTCACTTTATGTGATGACCCAAAGGGGCGTGGCACAAAGGCAACACAGTCAAAAAAAGTAAGAAAAGTCCCTTTAATACCTCCAATTTTGCCCCCCAATGTCCAGTTAACTTTGGCTTTAGAAAAATCTCTCCCAAGAACAGTCTTTAAGTGGAGGAAATTCAGTCTGAAAACAAAATACATACAAACTGTAAATAAAAATCCACACAAACCACGCTGCAGCATGGACAGGACAGGAGAAGGAATTGCAGACTTGAAAGGCTAACAAAACACACACAATTGGGAAGATTCCAGGAACCCAAATAAGCCTTGACCATAAAAGATAACTGACAATTTGCTTCCAGCAACTTTGCTGTGCGTAGCTTGCCTTTTTAAACACTGTTTTCCTAGCTGCAGCTAATGAAGGGAATCAGGACCCTTTCCTCCCCCATAAGCCAAGCAACTCATGTTGCTCTCTTCTCTATTCTTCCCTGCGTGTCCTAGGATGAAGAGGGGGTGGGTCTGGGTCTTCCTCTGAACTCCCTCTCCCTTGCTCTACCTCTCTCCTGCTCTGCCCAGCTGGACTGTGTCCTTCCCCAGTTTCTTCCACAGCCACTGGAGCCACACTCCAACTCCCTGTCAACTGCTTGGCTTCCTCCTTGGAATCAGATTCCAACAGGGGCTTGACACATTATTTGTTTGGTACGCATTGTTTTTAGTACTTGTTGTGCCTCCCAAAACCAATTTACCATGAGTTCCGAGCTACCACTGTACTTGTTTCCAATACATGAAGTGCTGTCACAGAGAAGAAAGGGTCAACCTATTCTACAAAGCATCTGAGGGCAGGAGAACAAGTAATGCATGGGTGGAAGCTTGTTAAAGAGAGAGCCAACCTGGAAGTAAGGAGAAATTTTCTGACAGAATAATTAATCAGTGGACTGCTTGCTTCCTGAAGTTGTTCCATCACTGGAGGTTTTCAAGAAGAGATTGGACAACCATTTGAGTGAAGTCATCTAAGTCTCTTGTTTGAGCAGGGATTGGACTAGAAGATCTCTAAGGCCCTTTCCAGCCCTATGATTCTGTGTTCTTTCTCCCCTTGCCAATTGTTTCCATCTCATCCCCAACCCTGCAATGACACAGATTTAAGTTATCCAGCATTAAGGTAGTTCTTTCCAGAGGTGGGATTCAGCCGGTTCTAACCAGTTCTAGAGAACCTGTAGTGGAAATTTTGAGTAGTTTGGAGAACCAGCAAATCCTACCCTGACTGGCCCCACTAACCCCATCTCTTCTCTACCTCCCATCGAGTCCCAGCTTATCGGCTGGGTCTTCTTTGGTTGCCCTGCCCAGGAAAACGGAGCTGGAAAGCAGGTTAGCGGGGTGGGGAGGGAATGGGGATTTTGTAGTATCCTTCCCCTGCCACGCCCACCAAGCCACGCCCAAAGAACCAGTAGTAAAAGATCCCACCACTGGTCCTTTCTCATAACCTTCATACACCATCCAAGACAGGTGGATGGTGATATTCAGCCGGTTCTGACCAGTTCTGGAGAACCGGTAGCGGAAATTTTGAGTAGTTTGGAGAACCAGCAAATACCAGTTCTGACTGGCGATTTTACAGTATCCTTCCCCTGCCACGCCCACCAAGCCACGCCTACAGAACTGGTAGTAAAAAAAACACCTGAATCCGACCACTGCAAGACGGTGGTTGTATGCTACCGGTCCAGCCGAGCCTGTAATTAAAAAATAGCCTCCAACCATCAACTGAGAGGAGAAAGAAGAGAAAAGCACAGGATCGGCCTTTCCACCTGCCCCTGTGCTTGTCTCTTCTTTCTCCTCTCAGTTGATGGGCCCTGCAGGCCTCAGCTGGTGTGTGGAAAGTGTGTGTGATCACCAAACCGGTAGTGGAACAGGTAAGGATCCCACTGCTGATCATCTCAAGAGTAACCTGTTAGGCTTTGTCACACATCTCTTTGGCGAAGACCCAGGGACTGAGAGCAGGACAACAGAGAATGGGATATTCACTGGGTTCCCACAAGATCTGAACTGTCAACTAAACAAAGGAGTTTAATTCAAGCATGCCACTAAACCACTAAAATAGCTCAACCAACCAACCCAGGGTTAACCCTAACCAAGTTTACCCATGGTGTGTAGAAACCCAGCTTTTCCTGACGTGGTTAAGCTTCTTGTGTGAATGTTACACCAAGGTTACGCCTTCTTTTATCGGAGGAAAGGAGAAATGCCTTAATGAACAAAGAGCTGGTGGGGGGGGGGAAGGTATTATTATAGACCTATCACATTTCTGTGTGCAAAAGAAATAGAAAGATTAATTGGACGAGCGATTCCAAGTAGAGATGTCAAAATGAATCTACGATTTTCATCAGCTGAAGAACGTTTAACTTGACAGTTCTGGAGACCTGCTGCTCCTCCTGCCCTCCCCCACTGCTTATTCCTGGCCTTCTTCTCACTGGATATGCTATTTAATTTCCCTGAATGGTCTGAGCCTAAATGAATGGATCAAAATAAAACTCACTCAGTCTAGAATCCAGCTTTGGTCACCACAATGTAAAAAAAGATGTTGAGGCTCTAGAAAGAGTGCAGAGAAGAGCAACAAAGATGGTGAGGGGACTGGAGGCTAAAACATATGAAGAACGGTTGTGTCAGGGTTCCAATGGCAATGCTTTAGGAGTTGACAGGTTGCTGGAACTGGGTATGTTTGATGAAAAGAAGTGAGACCACAGCAATGTTCCAATATCTAAGGGGCTGCCACAAAGAGGAGTCAACCTATTCTCCAAAGCATCACAAGGCAGAACAAGAATCAATAGATTCTGTTCTGCTCTGTTCTATTCTATTCTATTCTATTCTATTCTATTCTATTCTGTTCTGTTCTGTTCTGTTCTATTCCTATTCTATTCCACTCCACTCCATTCCATTCCATTCCATTCTATTCTTTCTACTGTATTCTGTATTTTATTCTATATTCTATTCTTTCTATTCTATTCTGTATTCTGTTCTATTTTTTCTATTGTATTCTGTATTTCATTCTATTCTATTCTATTCTTTCTATTCTATTCTGTTCTATTCGGTATTCTATTCTATATTCTATTCTTTCTACTGTATTCTATTCTATTCTTTCTATTGTATTCTGTATTCTATTCTGTATTCTGTTCTGTTCTATTCCATTCCATTCCATTCTATTCTATTCTCTCTCTTGTATCATGTTTATCCCATTTCCCATGTACATGGGAGGCCTCTTTATAGATTACAGATCCTTTTTCTGGCATTAGTTACCTAAAGTGTATTCAAAAGTTTCAGTGCTTTCTAATATATTTCCAAAGCTGATCCTACTTTGCCATGTGCCAAACCATCAGTAATAATTCTAGGATAATTAAAAGAAAAGGTACTTTTATTTTATTTTTTTTGGCAGCCTTTGAAGCAAGAACATGGTTCATTCAGATAAATGTGATTGAGACACAGACGGTTTATGGCCTTTTCTTCATTAACCCCTGGCTAAATAGATGTTAACATCTGCTGACCTTGGATGACCTCCAAAGCTGCACAGGGTTGGCCTTCGTTTCTACAGATAGTCCTCAACTTACAATCATTCATTTAGTGACCATTCGAAGTTACAACAGTAATGAAAAAAGTGACTTATGACCGCTTTCACACTTATGACAATTGCAGTATCCCAGTGGACACATGATCAAAATTCAGATGCTTGGCAACTGGCATGTACCTATGATGGTTTCTGGGTCCTGGGGTCATGTGATCCCCTTTTGCAACCTTCTGACAATCCAAGATAGATTGATTAACAGAGTTGGCAGGGACCTTGTAGGTCATCTAGTCCAACCCCCTGCCACAGCAGGAGATCCTACACCATTGCTGACAGATGGCTGTCCGGTCTCTTCTTGAAAGCCTCCAGGGATGAAGCTCCCACAGCTTCCGAAGGCAACTTCTGTTCCATGGGTTGATCGTTCTCACCGTCAGAAAATTCCTCCTAATTTCCAGGTTGAATCTCTCCTGGATCAGTTTCCACCCATTATTCCTTGTCTGGCCTTTGGGTACTTTGAAAAATAGCTTGACCCCTTCCTCCTATTGTTTCTTTTTATTTTTCTTATAAGTATCTATCTCATGTATTCAAAACTATGTTTATTCTTATACCTGTATCTTGTAAGTGATTGACAAATCAAATAAATACTAAAAAAAAATACTAAAAATACTCCTCTCTGTGGCAGCTCCTCAGATATTGGATCACTGCTATCCTGTCTCCCCTGGTCCTTCTCTTCGCTAGACTAGCCAGGCCCAGTTCCTGCAACTGTTCATCCTATGTTTGATCCTCCAGTCCCCTCATCATCCTGGTTGCTCTTCTCTGCACTCTTTCCGGAGTCTCAACATCCTTTTTATACTGTGGTGACCAAAACTGATTAAGATTAACAGAGTTGGAAGGGACCTTATAGGTCATCTAGTACAATCCTCCACCCAAGCAGGAGACTACACCATTTCTGTCCAGTCTCTTCTTGAAGGCCTCCAGGGATGAAGCTCCCACAACTTCCGAAGGCAACTTCTGTTCCATTGGTTGATTGTTTCTCACTGTCAGAATATTTCTCCTTATTTCTAGTTTGAATCTCTCCCTGATCAGTTTCCATCCATTGTTCCTTGTCTGGCCTTAAAGTTCTTTGGAAAATAGCTTGACCCCTTCTTCCTCCTCTCTGTGGCAGACCTTCAAATATTGGAAAGCCAAATCGATGGGGAAGTCAGATTCACTTAACCATTGGACTAGTACCTTCACAACTGCAATGATTCACTTAACAACTGTGGCAAGCAAGGTCACAAAATGGGAGAAAGCTCCATTAACAAATGTCTCACATAGCCACCGGCTCAGTTGTGATCGTAAGGCAAGGACTACTTGCAACTGAAATGAAGGATGATTGTAGACCAGAAAGGCGAATCGAGATGAATCGCCTAAGAAAGCCACTGCAGATCTTTGCCACAACAACCACCACAAAGAAATACTGCAGGTGTCCAATCACCAGAGTTTAAACCTTCCTTGAGGTATCGTAAGAGGTTCCACTGCAGGGACAGAGATAAAGACACCCCCCAACTGGATCTGCTGTGAGTCAGATCTGGGAAGTCGGTTTGTTGTGACAAGGCAACGGAAACTTTTGTTGCAATCATTGGGCTGTTGCTGTCACCGCTCCAGGAGAGATAAGGACAATGATGATACTCCAAGAGCATCTTAGGTCTCACCAGGAGAGACTTTGGATGTTTGTTTCTCAGTGAGTACATTCCCTGGGAGAGAAGGAGTGCAAATTCTGGAGAAAGCATAATCTATATCTCTCATTAATAAACAACAATGAGCATAATCCGTATCTCCTATGAACAAATAGTAATAATGAGCATAATCCCTACCTCCTATGAACAAATAATAATAATGAGCATAATCCGTATCTCCTATGAACAAATAATAATAATGAGCACAATCCGTATCTCCTATGAACAAATAATAATAATAAGCACAATCCATATATGCTTGGAATAACCGCTTAACTCCCCTCCTCTCTGTGGCAGCCCCTCAAATATTGGAATTCTGCTATCCTGTCTCCTCTGGTCCTTCTCTTCACTAGACTAGCCAGGCCTGGTTCCTGCAACCATTCTTCATATGCCTTAGTCTTCAGTCCCCTAATCATCCTGGTTGCTCTTCTCTGCGCTTTTTCTAGAGTCTCAACATCTTTTTTATAGTGAGATGACCAAAACTGGATGCAGTACTCTAGGTGTGATCTTACTAAGGCTTTATAGAGTGGTATTAGTACCTTCCCTGATCTTGGTTGTATCCCTCTGTTAATGCAATTTAGGATTGCATTGGCTTTTTTAGCTGCCGCTGCACACAGCTGGCTCATATTTAGCTGGTTGTCCACTAAGACTCCAAGATCCCTCTCACAGTTACTGCTATCGAGCCTGGTTTCACCCAGTCTATATTGGGTGCCTGGTTTCACCCAGTGTCCTTTTGGTTTTTCTTGCCTAAGTGTACGACTTTACTGTTCTCTACATTGAATTTCATTTTTATTAGATTATTTCATTTTAGACAAGTGGCTGTCCAGCCTCTTCTTTAAAAAGCTCCAGTGATGGAGAACCCACAACTTCTGAAAGCATAGGATAGTTCAATCAGCAATAGAATCACGATATCATTCCTTTTTTTATTATAAAAGAAAAACCTGGCATTTGAGGAGAAGCCTGCTTTCTTTCATTATAGCTTATAAAAAATTCTGTCATGTCCCCTTCATTCACAGAAAATATTCCAGCAGGAAAAATGAGACATTAATTCGGAAATCACCTCTCTTTACAATCTTGCAGCGCTATGTGGAGAATCCCAGCTCCAGAGATACTTGGACGCTGGCTCCTATGAGCCCAGCCAGCATGGCTCAGGCTGCCAGAATATAGATGAATAGATTATTTATATTTATCTCAATCATCAGAATATTTATTTCAATCATCAGAATATTTATCTCAATCATCCAAGCCATGCTTGTCCCAATGATCCTTCTTCAAAAGGCAACTGGCCTTTCTCGGTTTTGTTCCCTGAAAAGTGTTTCGCTTCTCATCCAAGAAGCTTCTTCGGTTTTGAAATTGAAGAAAAAAAGCCAAGTCCAGTTTCTTTTCTTTTTTTTTAAAGCTCCTCTTTGCTTCTGACTACAATAGAGGAGGCCAAGAAAATGCGATTAGGGGGTAGACATAAGTGGCGTGTCTACGCTGTCTTAAAATACAGCTTGCCAGCCACACATCTGTGGTTAAATACAGCTTACGCAGGGTAAGGGATAGGCTGATGAGCTGTGCTGTGTTGGAACTAACAATTAGTTTAGAGGCTGATGTCAGAAGGTGTTTCCACTCTGCAATTAATGTAGGATATTTGTCAGTGTGCAGTGGTGGCCTGGACATGGTCCGTAGGCTGCATGGGCTGCCCCAAGGAAGGAGATAATAAGCTGTCATGTTCAGCACATGGTCCTCTCCAAAGAAACTCAGAAAGATGCAGTTGGTCCTTGACTTACAACTGTAGTCGGGGCTGGAATTTCCATTGCTAAACAATAGCAATAGCACTTAGACTTATATACCGCTTCACAGTGCTCTACAGCCCACTCTAAACAGTTTACAGAGTCAGCCTCTTGCCCTTCCAACAATCTGGGTCCTCATTTTACCCACCTCGGAAGGATGGAAGGCTGAGTCAACCTTGAGCAGTCAGGATCAAACTGCTGACCGTAGGCAGAATTAGTCTGCAATATGGCATTTTAACTACTGCGCCACCATGGCTTCCTTCCTTCCTCCTCCTCATTTCCCTTCTTTCCTTCTCTTTTTCCTTCCTTCCTTCCTTCCTTCCTTCCTTCCTTCCTTCCTTCCTTCCTTCCTTCCCTCCCTCCACAAGCAATAGCAGTTACTTATATACTGCTTTACAGTGCGTCACAGCCCTCTCTAATTGTTTTACAGAGTCAGCCTCTGGGTCCTCATTTTACCCACCTTGGAAGGATGGAAGGCTGAGTCAACCTGGAGCCAGTCAGAATCAAACTCCTGGCTGTGGGCAGAATCAGACTGCAATATTGCATTCTAACAGGGAGGGAGGGAAGGAGGGAGGGAGGGAGGAAGGAAGGAAGGAATAGCAATAGCACTTAGATTTATATACTGCTTCACAGTGTTTTCCAAACATCTCTAAGTGGTTTACAGAGTCAGCCTCTTGTCCCCAACAATCTGGGTCCTCATTTTACCGACCTCAGAAGGATGGAAGGCTGAGTCAACCTTGAGCAGGTTAGGACTGAACTGCTGGTTGTGGGCAGAGCCTGCAATTCTGCATTCTAACCAATGGGAGGGAGGGAGGGAGGAATGTAGCTATAGCCATTAGACTTATATACCACTTTACAGTGCTTTACAAACCTCTCTAAGCGGTTTACAGGGTCAGCCTATTGCCCCCAATAATCTGGGTCCTCATTTTATCCACCTCAGAAGGATGGAAGGCTGAGTCAACCTTGAGCCGGTCAGAATCAACTCCTGGCAGTGGGCAGAGTTAGCCTGCAATACTGCATTCTAACCAATGGGAGGGAGGGAGGGAGGGAGGAAGGAAGGAAGGAAGGAAGGAAGGAAGGAAGGAAGGAAGGAAGGAAGGAAGGAAGGAAGGGCAATAGCAACAGCACTTCAGACTTATATACAGCTTCCCAGTACTTTCCAGCCCTCTCTAAGCAGTTTACAGAGTCAGCCTCTTGCCCCCAACAATCTGGGTCCTCCTTTTACTGACCTCAGAAAGCTGGAAGGCTGAGTCAACCTTAAATCTGGTGAGATTCAACCTGCCAGATTGCAGGCCGCCAGCAGTCAGCAGAAGCAGCCCTGTAGTACTGCACTCTAGCCACTGTGCCACCACTGCTCATAGCAAGATGTTCAATGAGTTCCGCCTGGTTTTATGTCTTTTTTTTTTGTAGTCGTTGCCATAATTGTTAAACAAATCGCTCCAGTTGTTAAGTGAACCATATGGTTGTTAAGCAAATCTGGCTCCTCCCATGGTTTTGCTTGTCAGAAACCAGCTGAGAAAGTGGCAATTACATGACCCTGGCAGGCTGAAATCATCATAAATACATGCCAGTTGCCAAGTGCCCTAATTGTGATGACATGACCGTGGAGAGGCCATGATGGTTGTAAAAGTAGGTCACATTTTTCAGGGTCATTGTAATTTGGAACAGTCACTAAACAAATGGTTAAAAAAATCAAGGGCTGTTTGTATTTTAGGTGTGCCTTTTTTCCAAAAATACCTAAGCCAGGTATGTCCAACCTTTAACAGATTTCACAGATTTTAACAGGTTAACAGAGTTGGAAGGGACTTTGTAGGTCATCTAGTCCAACCCCCTGCCCAAGCAGGAAACCCTACACCATTTCTGACAGTTGGCAGTCCAGTCTCTTCTTAAAAGCCTCCAGTGATGAAGCTCCCACAACTTCTGAAGGTAATTTCTGTTCCATTGGTTGATTGTTCTCAGTGTCAGAAAAATTCTCCTTATTTCCAAGTTAAATCTCTCCTTGTTCAGTTTCCATCCATTATTCCTTGTCTGGCCTACAGGCACTTTAGAAAATAGCTTGACCCCTTCCTCTCTGTGGCAGCCCCTCAAATATTGGACTGTCCCCTCCTTCCCGTTCTCACTCCCTTCTTACCCCTGAATTGTGCTTTTCTGCAAATAAAAGCACCTTTGGGGAGCGTTTTCACAAACGTTGTTTTCTGAATCTAAGGCGTTGCCATCCATCATTTCAGTGAACACCTGAATTTGATGCAGATTTTGTTTTCCCCTGGTTTATCCATCTTTCTGTCTCTAAAAGTTTTACATCTGTTCAGAAGGATAAAGATTCCTTCTGACCATTGTGGATGGGATGATACAAATTGGAGCATTGCCTTAAGCCGCCACCCTGGATCAAAGGGTTGGATCGATAGCCTGCTACTTTAATCCAGAGATCAGAAAGATTTTTTTTTTTTTGCATATAATTACATGTGAGCCAAAACCTGGGTTTTATTGCTGTTATTGTGGTTAGGACCACTTTATAAAACCTTAGTTGATATCACGTCTGGAATACCGCATCCAGTTTTGGCCACCACATTACCCCACAAAATGTTGAGACTTTGCAAAAGAAAGTGCAGAGGAAATCAAAACATGATTTTAGGGGGTGGGAGATTAAAACATATGAAGAACGATTGCAGGTTTTGGCTAATCTAGAGAAAAGTAGGACGAGAGGTGACAATGGCAGTACTCCGGGATTTCAGGGGCCACCCCAAAGAAGATGGAGTCAAATTATTCTCCAAAGCACCTGAGGGCAAGACAAGAAACAATGATTGGAAACTAATCAAGGAGAGAAGCAACCTGGGATTAAAGAGATTTACTAACAGGGAGGACAATTTACCAGTGGAACAGCTTACATTCAGAAATTGTGGGTGCTCCATCACTGGAGGTCTTTAAGAAGAGACTGGGCAGCCATGTCAAGGCTGACTCATAACACACCTCTACTCACAACTTGACAACAGATATAAGGAGGGAGGGAAAGGAGAATGCTTGGAATGTATTGAGAGCCTGGGAGGGGGATGAATTTACGTGAGTCACTTGCAGCCTGAGAAAATCCTGACACTTCAAGGCTGTGGGATGGGAACCTTTCAAAGGTGCAAATTGCTTCCCCAAAATAAAAGAGAATGCTTTTATTTATTAGTGGGCAATAAACTATAGGTGGCCCTTATGGAATAGGGGAAATTAAGAGCTGCAGTGGTTAGAGTGGTGGTGGGGGGGCAGTGGATTAGAGTGCAGTATTGCAGGCTACTTCTGCTGACTGCCGGCTGCCTGCAATTTGGCAGATCGAATCTCACCAGGCTCAAGGTTGACTCAGCCTTCCATCCTTCCGAGGTGGGTAAAATGAGGACCCAGGTTGTTGGGGGCAAGAAGCTGTAAATTGCTTGCAGAGGGCCATAAAGCACTGTGAAGCAGCATATAAGTCTTAAATGCTATTGCTATTAACTATGCGGGCTTTCGCATGAAAACCTCAGAGCTGGCTTCGCTGCTTCTGGGCCTGTATGGATCTCTCAATACAGTTAGACTCTTAGTAAAATAATGTCCCTGGAGTTTCATTTGCCACACGGTAGACAAGCCACATATCTGAAATGACATAGGGTCTCCTGCCTGAGCAGGGGGTTGGACTAGAAGACCTCCAAGGTCCCTTCCAGCTCTGTTCTGATTGAAATTAAATTGTTGCTGTTGTTTTGCGCAGCTAAGCAGCTGGCCAAATCAAATCAGGGTGCTTTGCAGCTTCAGTGAAAACCACTGAAATTGGGAAAATAAAAACATGCATTTTGCGCATAGATTTAGATCTACAGGCCTCCACAAATGGACGCTTCATTACTGCGTGCAGCATTCAGAATCCCTCACTTCGGAAATGCAATGACTTGAACTAATAAATCCTTTGTCTCAAAGACAGAGAGAAATAAAGTGGCTTTCTGGGTCAAAGAACATACATTTCTTCCTTATCCTGACTGGAGACTTCGCTGCTCACCTTCCTTCCGTGCTCAATTTTGCCTGAAATAAATCAGTACACTAAAGATCCTGTGTGATGGACTTATCAAGCACTGTGGATTATGCAGGGGCAGCATCTGCAAAGAGAGGAAAATAAGAAAAAGAGAAGAAAGAAAGAAAGAAAGAAAGAAAGAAAGAAAGAAAGAAAGAGAAAAAGAAAAAGAAAAAGAAAAAGAAAAAGAAAAAGAAAGGAAGGAAGAATATATGTAGTTCAAGATTGAAATGAGGAAAAGAAAAGAAAGAAGGAAGGAAGGAAAGAAGGAAGGAAGAAAGAAAATTTGTAGTTCAAGATTGAAATGAGGGAAAGAAAGAAAAAAAAGAAAGGAAGGAAGAAAAAGAGAAAGAGAAAGGAAGGAAGGAAAGAAGAATTTGTAGTTCAAGATTGAAATGAGGGAAGGAAGGAAGGAAGGAAGGAAGGAAGGAAGGAAGGAAAAGAAAGAGAGAGAGAGAGAGAGAGAGAAAGAAAGAAAGAAAGAAAGAAAGAAAGAAAGAAAGAAAGAAAGAAAGAAAGAAAGAAAGAAAGAAAGAAAGAAAGAGAGAGAGAGAAAGAAAACCAAGGAGGAAAGATTAGGTCACAATCTGTCTATTCAAAAAAGTTTTTGTTCCAGCCTTGCCTCAAGGGCCTCCTTCTCCACTTTTAACTCTAAAATACCAATTTGGTGTTCATTAAACGAAACCCCAGTGCGACGGGGGCTGCTAAAATACCCTTTCCACCCTTCCCCTTCCCACTGTTTCGTTTTATTCAGTGGCTCACTTTTGTGCAGATGGCAAAGCGTGGTAGGAAATTTGAATCCTACCACCTGGGCAGGCTTGGGAAGGGAGGGGAGAAGCCCCCTCCCTCCAAGGACGCTGGAGGGAAAAGCGAAAAGAAGAAACATCCAGCCAGGCCATATTTCGAACTCTTACCTGCTGGGCTCAGTGAGAGGGAAAGAAGATCTGTTAAGGTCATTCACAGTTTGAGAGACGCCCCGGAGTGACCAGTCGAAAGGCAGAACATCTCTGCTTGGACTATTAATTGCTTATTAACTCAACGAACAAATGTACATAATGAAGAACCAGGCTGGGTGCCCTTTCAGTGGAGTGTGAAGTTCCTTTTTTTATGTCTGTGTTATGGTAGCTATTCATCTTTCTCTTTTTTATACACAAAAATAGTTGGGGACTTTCAAATCTTCTCCAACTGATGGTGCCACCTTCCTGAAGATAGCGGTGCCTTGGGAATGAGACTATGGCACTTGGGATCAAGGGCAAGATTCTGAAGCTTGTTCTACAGAACTTCAGTGGGCAGATCCAGGGGTGGGATTCAAATTTTTAACCACTGGTTTTGTGGGCGTGGCTTAAAATGGTAGGCGTGGCTTAGGTGGTAGTCATGGCTTGGTGGTCATGTTATTGGCTGGGCGTGGCCAACTCAGTATCACTCATATCGAGGCACACATCTCCTCACCTGACTTCTCATGACTGTGGGGATGCTGCAACAGTCGTAAGTGTGAAAAATGGTCATAAGTCACTTTTTTCAGTGCCATTGTAACTTTGAATGGTCACTCCACACAAGCAAAGTACCAGCAAAGGAGGGGGGAAAAAAACTCCGGAGAAGTTCCTGAGACAGGAAGTCTAGTCCTGCCAAGAATGTAATAAGGGTTAATGGAGAGGCAGTTTCTGTAAGCAATACCAGAACGTTTCCTTCCTGCTTTCCTTACAGGATTAGCCCAGTAATTTCCTCTAACAACCGGTTCTAGCGAATAGGTGCGAACTGGTAGAATCCCACCCCTGGGCAAATCCTCTTGGTGTCAGCCTTGGAAGCCACATTGTACTTGGAAGTTTCGAGGCTGCCACATTTGATAATAACAGATAATCAGAGTTGGAAGGTACCTTATAGGTCATCTAGTCCACCCCCCCACCAAAGCAGGAGACCCTACACCATTTCTGACAAATGGCAGTCCAATCTCTTCTTGAAGGTCTCAAGTGATGGCACTCCCACAACTTCCGAGGGCAACTTCTGTTCCATTGGTTGATTGTTCTCACTGTCAGAAAGTTTCTCCTTATTTCTAGTTTGAATCCCTCCTTGATCAGTTTCCATCCATTGTTCCTTGTCTGGCCTTCAGGTACTTTAGAAAATAGTTTGACCCCTTCCTCCTCTCTGTGGCAGCCCCTCAAATATTGGAAGACTGCTATCCTGTCTCCCCTAGTCCTTCTCTTCACTAGACTCGTCATGCACGGTTTCTGTAACCGATCTTCATATGTTTTAGCCTCCAGTCCCCTTATCATCTTGGTTGCTCTTCTCTGCACTTTTTCTAGAGTCTCAACATCTTTTTTATAGTGTGGTGATCAAAACTGGATGCAGTACTCTAGGTGTGGCCTTACTAAGGCTTTATAGAGTGGTATTAGTATCCCTCTGTTAATGCACCTTAGGATTGCATTGGCTTTTTTGGTTGCTGCCGTACACTGCTGCACATTTAGTGCCTGGGAATTTGGGAGGGGAGTTTTCTTAGTGAGTAGAAGATTAGACTCAACAACGTTCTTTCTTAAAAGTCAAAGACAAGTTACCCTACAGCTGGAGAGGAGTGTCTGAAAGAATGGCTCCAGTTGGGACAAAGTTTTGATTGGGCCAATCAAACCAGTTTTGGTCACCACACTATCAAGAAAAGATGTTGAGGCTCTAGAAAAAGTGCAGAGAAGAGCAACCAGGATGATGAGGGGACTGGAGGCTGAAACGTATGAAGAACAGTTGCAGGAGCTGGGCATGTCTAGTCTAGTGAAGAGGAGGACCAGGGAAGACAGGATAGCAGTTTCCCAATATTTGAGGGGCTGCTACAGAGAGGAGAAGGGGGTCAAGCTATTTTCCAAAGCACCTGAAGGCCAGGCAAGGAATAATGGATGGAAACTGAACCTGGAAATAAGGAGAAACTTTCTGACAGTGAGAACAATCAACCAGTGGAACAGCTTGCATTTGGAAGTTGTGGTAGCTTCATCATTGGAGGCTTTCAAGAAGAGATTGGACTGCCATTTGTCAGAAATGGTGTAGGCTCTCCTGCTTAGGCAGGGGTGGGGGGTTGGAGTAGATGACCTACAAGGTCCCTTTCAACTCTGATTATCTGTAAGCCATGTGATGGACTGATGGGTGCAGGGGATGGATCTTTGAATTTCTCTTTTGGGAAGGGCTTTCCCAGGTGTGCCAATATGACTTCTCTAATAAATTCTTACTTGGGTGAACTTTGTTTCTGAGTGCTGAATGAGATGGAGAGTTTGGCTGGAACGCTGACACTTGGAGGAGAAAGCCAAGGCAGTTGAGATGATTGGGATGTGAAGGGTTTTCTGTATCATTTGTCCAGAGCCATTTGTCTTTCGCGCCCAACCCCTGGAGAAGCTTCAGTCAGCAAGCTGTAGGTTGCCACATTGACCGTAGGCACATGGCAAACACCTGCAGTGTTTTCCTCTTAATGTGCAATTTTCTTAAATTATAGCAGCACCGTTATAGATCACCCTGCATTTTTGAATGACAGGACAGGCAAATGTGTTCAGCTTCGTGTTAGCCAGCAGCCCCCAACACTGGTACATCCAAGAAAATGAATGAATGCATTCTAGAAAACAGTTTCCATAGCAGAATGATAGTGAGATAGAGCTTGCCCCAAAGAGGGAGGCACAGCTGCAAGGATACTGTAAGGAAGGGAAGAGAGGAGGAAAAAAGGAGTCAGATGTGCGTGCATGGAATAGTTCTCGAGAAGTAAATATCTCTGGTATATTTTTTATCCTGCCATTTGCTGGTTGTAATTACTTTTGGCATTTTAAATGGCTCTGCAGAGTGAGAGTTTTAAATGTGGGCATGGGCTGGATTGATTCTCATAAGGGTTATATACAATTACTTTATTTGTTTGTTTTTATTTATTTCAACTTCAGTACTGTTGAAGTTCAGTGATAATGGGAAATCCCTTGTTGATTTTTTGCAAGGAAGAGGAAAAAAATGAAGTTATGATCTATGGATTTGATTAGAATTAATAGAACATAGAAACATATAAACTCAGAAAATGAGGTCGACTTATAACTGTGGTAAATGAAAATCAGAAAGTCACTCTTTGTAACTTTTTTTTCTTGTCTGTCATTTCTGCACTTTTGTTTTCGCTCTTTTTTTCCTCTTTTGCCATTCTAAATATTAGTTCTTGTTCATTTTTATTATGTTTTTCAAATTTCTAATAAAGTTTATTTTTAAAAAATGACACAGGCATATGAAAAGCATGCAGTGATGGCATTGCAGGGCAGGAATGTTGCAACTTGTCCCAATTTTCTGGAGTCTCTTCTTCCTCCTCCCCTTCTCCCTCTCCTCCCTCCCCTTCCTTTCCTCCTCCTCCCCTCCCCCTCCCTCCTCCTCCAATTCTTCTTCTTGTTGTTGTTTCTTTCTATCTTCTTTTCTTCCTCCTCCTCCTCCTCCTTCTTCTCCTTCTCCTTCTGTCTCCCGCTCTTCCCTCTCCCTCCTCCTCCTTCTCCTTCTCCTTCTTCATCCCCTTCTTTCCCCTCCTCCTCCTCCTTCTTCTTCATCTTCTTCCTTCCTTCTTCCTCCTTCCTCCTCTTTCCTTCTTCTGTTTCATCTAATATATTTGGCAGTGTGATAAAATGCCCCAAAGGTTTATGTGTCAGGGCTCCAACAAATCCACCCCCATTCAAATCATAAGTCTCTAGCCGCATCTCTTACAGTAAAAAAAAATGATTTATTAGGAGTGGCCATGCCGGCGTTACCTAGGTGCAGCTGACACTAAGACACATCATTCATTTTCCCCTTGACCCTGGTCTTCCCCCCACCCCCAGATGAATATTCTCCAATGGGAAACATCCATTGCCAAGAGTCATCAATCAGGGTCTCCAGTAATATTCTTGCGCGCCAACAGCTTTAGGCTGCCAAGGTGATTATCTGAGGCATTTAAGGAATGCACTGCTTTGCCCCACTCCCTTTCTGCTGACAACTAAAAAAATTTTAGTTGACATTACGTACATTGGATGGAAAATGGTGACGTAGCAAGCAGGAACTGATGGACTTCGGTCCATCAAGGAGAAAGGCCAAGAAAGGCTGGTGGTGACTAAAGTTGGTGCTCCCCGAAGTGAATCCATGTCGGTGAAATTCTGTGGACACGCCTGAAGGTTTCAGAGATGCAGGTCAGCCGACTTCTCCTTCCCTCCACTCCCGTGTTGGTGCAAACGTGTGCTTTTTTTTTTCCCCCTTCCTAGGCTGATGCCAAGATGGTCTGTGATGTGGTGAGCCGGATGGAAGACACGGAGCCCTTCTCTCCAGAGCTGCTTTCAGCAATGATGAGGCTGTGGTCCGACACTGGCCTCCAGGAGTGTTTCAATCGGTCCCGAGAATATCAGCTCAATGACTCTGCTCAATAGTGAGTTTTGGTCATCACTTAGAGGTCCTTTTAAACAAGGAGCAGCAACCAGGATTGTCTGCCAGCCTTACCTTCATTGTAAGGTTACTGTCAGGGCTCCGGTAGTTACCCCCGTTTAAATCATGAGATTCTAGCTGGATTTTAAAAGCTTAAAGATTTATTAGGACCAAACATGCTGGCACTGCCTGGGTGTAGCTGACACATAATTCATTGTCATCCTTGGCCCTGGTTTCCCCCCCACCTCCTGGGTGTATCATAATTCATATTCTCCAATGGGACACATCCATAGCCAAGAGTCATCAAAATCATGCTCTCCAGTTAGAATTTTGCATGGCAGAAATTTCAGTCACCTAGTTACTATCTTTGAAAACATTTATGGAATGCACTTTCGGTTTGCAAGCTGTTCCCTCCGCCCCACTTTCCTGCTGGCAACTCTAAAAGACCAGAGAAATATTTTATGAGTTGACAGTTACATTCAAATAGGGGTCTCCAAACTTAGCAACTTGAAGACTTATGGACTTCAACTCCCAGAATCCCCCGTGCCGGCTGAGGAGATTCTGGGAGTTGAAATCCATAAGTCTTCAAATTGCCAAGTTTGGAGACTGCTGCGTTAAAAGAATCTTGCACTCTTTTCAAAACTGCATCTCTTCCCCACCTTCCTCCCTGCCTTTATGGGTCAAGACACTAAGGGAGGGTCTGATTGTGATTTGTGCACTGGGCAACCTTCGTATATTTATATCAGTCACAGCCTGCTACCATCACATGTTTACCATTTGCAAACTTCGTAGTTAACACCCGACAAGCAAGTTCACTGGGGAAACCAACAAAGAAGGTTGCAAGTCACCAGTATGTGATGCCTTCCTTAACAACCGCACTACTTCAGAATGAATTTTCCAGTCCCTATTGGGGTCATAAGTCGAGCTCACCTTAAGGTTCATGTTTCTGGGATAATGGATACAATCATGTGCGTTTAGCAAGCAGTCATTGTACCTAGACCAGGGGTGTCAAACTCAAGGCTCGGGGGCCGAATCCAGCTCATGGGATGCTTAGATTTGGCCCACAATGCCAGCCTTAAAATAGCAAACGACCAGCCTGCAGTGCCTCTGACTGCAAAAACAGGCTCCACTGGCAGAGGGCTAGCAAAACAAACTATAAAGAAAACAAAAGGAGAAGTGTTTCCTCTTTTTCATTTGAGCATGCAAGAAGGGACAGGAGAGGAGAAAGGGAAAGAGGAAAGACAAAGATAGGAAGAGAGCAAGAAAGGAAAAAGAAGGAAAGGAGAAGGAAGAGGGAACAAAAAAGAAGGAAGGAAGGAAGGAAGGAAGGAAGGAAGGAAGGAAGGAAGGAAGGAAGGAAGGAAGGAAGGAAGGAGATGAGACTAAGGGAGGGTCTCAGGGAAATCCTGCCTTAGCACTTGGTCACGACAGGTGCCCCCAACACGAGTCCCACCATGGCCATGCCCCACCCACCCCCGGTATGCCATGCCCCCTGCCCTCTGAGGTCAAACACAGCCCTCAATGAAATTGAGTTTGACCTAGACAGTTGTCGCGCACAAAATAATAGGGAGGAACAGTAAATTTTGCCAAGTATAAATCTAGTCTCAGTCACAAAGCAATTTTTTAAAACAATTTTATTAAGTTTATCAGACACTAGTTATAAGTTAAAACACAAGCAAAAATTTCAATTGGGAGAAGAAAAAGGGAAGAGAAAACAGTAGAGGGGAAAGGGGAAAAAAGAAAGGAAAGCATTAATTTCTGACTATTTTTAGAGGAGTAGAATAAGATAGAATAAGTAGAGTTAGATATTACAGCCTCAACTTTTTACTTTTATCGACTTACTATGTACTAGCCATTTTTACAACGATAATTGTCTGTCGAGATTCTCAGCCATCCAGGAAAAAAAGGTGCTTTTTTTCTGGAGGCAACTGGACTTTCTTGTTTCTTTGAAGATGTTTCGCTTCTCCTCCAAGAAGCTTCTTCAGCTCTGACGGGATGGTGGGGAAGGGAAGGATTTATACTCCTTGCAGACAGCTGGTCATTTGCATCCTTTTAGAGGGTCATTGAGGCCACTTGGAGGTTTATCTGTGTCCTCAGGGTCACCTGAGTAATGCAAATGGTTCCTGTAGTCTGAAATTTTTTCCTCTGGAAATCCGTTCCTACTCCCACACCATTATTCCAAGGGCATCCATCCAAAATTGCATAGCTAAGAGTCTGTAGAGATTCTCAGTCATCCAGGTCATGGTTTTCCCGAAAGGAGACAAGATCCACCAGAGGCCAAGGTCATGGAGGGGATAGCGTTGCATCGTTGAGATCAAGCTTCTCCTTTTTCAACCTCGTGCTACTTACGGGGGAAGAAGGCAGAGCTCGCATGATGCTCCTTTTGTGGTTTTTGACCCTTCTGCCGCTGCTTGAATGGCCTTCTCCCACGAATAAAAGACAAACAAAATCTCAAAGCTCCATTCTTGCTGAAAAGCCCCACAGAATCTCAGCAAAGGGTATACGACTGATCCAATCCCGGGCCCTTTGATGGGTTGCACATTCTGCTGCCATCTGCTGCGGGAAGGCAGATTGGACAAAAGGAAGTAAGGATTTTGAATTTGCTTGAAGAAGAAGGCCTAAATCGAGCCTAGGTGCACACGCTTAGAAGCATATAAGACCGAGGTAATTTGGACCTGAGTGATTTGCTAGGATAGACAGGTGATTAGACAGAGGGACAGACAATAGGTAAATGACAGGTGGTGAGAGAGAGAGAGAGAGAGAGAGAGAGAGAGAGATGAGAGATGATAGATAGATACAGACAATAGATAGATGACAGACTGATACATATTGAACAGACAAAAGAGAGAGGTGGATGTAGATAGATAGATGATAGATAGATAGATAGATAGATAGATAGATAGATAGATAGATAGATAGATAGATGATAGATGATAGATAGATATAGATGATAGATAGATAAAGACAGACAATAGATAGATGACAGACTGATACATAATGAACAGACAAAAGAGAGAGAGAGATGGATGTAGATAGATAGATGATAGATAGATAGATAGATAGATAGATAGATAGATAGATATAGATAGGTAAAGACAGACAATAGATAGATGACAGGTTGATACATAATGAACAGACAAAAGAGAGAGGGAGGGAGAGAGAAACTTTGACACTTCTGTGATTAAGCTTTTAATTTTGAAATATGTCAAAATTCTCTCCATTCTCCAGACAGCCGTTCCATTTTTCTCTAGCAAAGTGGGATCAAGGAGGCCAGGCATTTTATTATTATGGGTAATTTGTGAAATAAACCTCTTCAGCACTCTGCTATTCAATGTTCTTTTTGGGCTAAATTGCACCTGAGCCAAAAAGAAGCCGAGCGAGTGCAGTAAAGCAGAGTATACAGTTAGAGGGGGAAATCAATAACAGGGCCTATTACTGTATCACCGCGCGGCGGTAATGACTGCACTTGTGCTGATCTGCTCACCAGCCTGCCACTGATAGCTCACATACCACATGGAGGTAAGATTTGCAGGAGATTTGTGCTTCGTTTCAGCCAGGGGTCAGAAGGCGTGGATGCAAAAATAGCTTAATAATAATAACAACAACAGCAGCAGCAGCAGCAGCAGCAGCAGCAGCAGCAGCAGCAGCAGCAGCAATTAATAAAGCCTTAAAGGAAGATGAAAACATGAGGAAGCCATGGCTTAAATAAAATATAGTTTGATATGAGGCTTGTAATGCCACTATCTATCATGTTGCTCTGCAGAATAAGAGCAGTAAGCAGTGGAGAGCCCAAGAATCTCGGGAAAGCGTAATTACTTAATAATTAATAGCCTTTGTTCAAAAAATCAATGCAGCATGAGAAATCTGCAAGTAGACCTATACATTATTAAACTGGGATAATCCGAAGGTTCAGCAAAATCAAGAAGAGACCATGGTCCCTGGCACTAGAATTGAGAGAGTTTAGGCTTTGGTTTAATGGAGTTTCAGGAGGAAAGGAGAAAGGAACAGAAAGAAGGAAAGGAGAGAGGAGAGGAGGAAAGGAAAGGAAAAGAGAAGAGGGGAAGGCGGGGAGGGAAGGAAGAAAAAGAAACGCACGGGAAGGAAATAGAGAAGAATGAAAAGAAAGGGAAGGGAAAGGGAAGGGAAGGGAAAGGAAAGGAAAAGATAGGGGAACGAAGGGAAGGGAAGAGAAGAAAAGGGAGGAGAATGGGGGAAGGGAAGAAGAAGAAAAGCACGGGAAGGAAATAGAGAAGAATGAAAAGAAAGGGAAGAAAAGGGAAGGGAAAGGAAAGGAAAAGAAAGGGGAAGGGAAGGAAGAGGGAGGGAGGGAAGAAGGTAGGTAGGAAGGAATTTGCTGGTCCCAATTTCTCTATGCAATATAATTTTAAAAAAAAACATCGCAACCAAATTCATTGTCTTGAAAACCAAACCTGAACTGGACTATTACATAATTAAACATTCTTATGGGGAGGAATAAGCCCAGATAATCATCTACTCTTACACAACAAGATTCTCTCTGTGACCATCTGCCTCTCATACAGTGGAACCCAAATGTATCATGATCACTTTGACAGAGATTTAGTTTCAAATATGAAATACTGTCTTTCAGAGAGCAAGCCAAGGCCAGTGAAACTCCAGATACACAAACTGTAGAACACTTGCATTTATACAAATGAATCTATAGGTTCTGCAAATGTATGTCCTCTTTTAACTTCCATCTGGGAAGCTAACCAAAAGCTCAACAGCAGAAGAAATGTTTCCAGACACTGGGTTGTGTGTTCAAGATTCTCAATCCCTAAATTTTAGGTACAGCCCATTTCCAAAACAATTAATACTGCGGGAGGCGTTGGGTTTACAGTTACCATCTTGAGACCGACTTTAAGCCACCAATCCCATGCCTCAAATCTGGCTTGTGGTTTATTCACCACCTCTTTTATCCCTCTCTTTACCCCAAAGGTTCTTTTTCAAGAGGCAACTGGACTTTCTGTTTTTTCTTTGAGGACATTTCACTTCTCATCCATGAAGCTTCTTCAGCTCTGAAGCTGAAGAAGCTTCATGGATGAGGAAAAAAAAAACAACTTCAAAGAAAAACCAGAAAGTCCAGTTGCCTCTTGAAAAAAAGCACCTTTGGGACAACCATGAGCTGGAGGACTGAGAATCTCCATAGATATTCTATAGAGTGTCTAATGAGAAGTTCTGGAGAACGTTGGAGCTTCCATAACCATTTACCGGTATGTCCTTTTGGTTAATCTTTATTTCCTACCAATGAATACTTTACTTTTCTCCTGGTGGACCAACCACATTGGGGTTCCCCTCCCCCCACCCTAAATGTCCTTTGGTGGGTTTTTTTGCTTTGGAAGAGTGGGGGTTGTATTTGTTTTGGGAGATTGATGCGCTTTTTGACAGCTTGAATAATGTTCTCTCAGTGAAAACAATCAGAATTTTTGAACAGTTTCAGATCCAGGTACCTGAAAATATGGCTGTTGCTATAGCAACTCCTGGTGTACTTAAATTATCCATGAGAATTGTTCTTTGGATGCTCCAAACATCTCAGTTGAAATGGGTGGTGTGACTGGAAAAGAGAACATTTTTGACAGTTGATAATTCCGTGTACAAAATCACATATTAAGATACTCTTGGTGTTTGTCCCAAAGCCATCCAACTGGTTTTCATGCCTCAGGCAGGACTAGAACTCACACACACTGTCTCCCACTTTCTAGCTGATGCCTTCCCCACTAGACCAAACTAATCTAACTTTCAGTTTCAAGTGATTTTAATAAAAATTAAAGACAAGAGTATTAAATGACTGGCAGAGATTAATCTAATTGTATACGGTTTGACAAAAGACTGCGGATTAAACAGAAGATATTAAAAGATTTAGAGGAACGAAGCAGTTTGGCAGAACCAAATTTCAAATTATCTTTTCAAGCCAGTTGCCTAACCTGAATAACAGGCAGGATCCTGTTCCCTTAATGCTGTGTTCCTTCTGTGAAAGGGAGAAAGGTTTCCAGATGATTTACGCAGATATCTTTGGCTTGACAGAAACATAAATAGGCAATTTATAGGAGATCATCTGATGAGCAGTATTTTAAAAATATAGGGTGGTGGTGGGGAATTAGCTCATACTTATCAGCTCTTGCTTGGCTATTTATTTTTACGAAGATGAGAATGTAAAGAAATTTGATTGGTGAGAGATAAAAAAAAATGCAGATTGCAAAAACTTGTCAATAGAGCAAAGATAAAATCATTTGAGACTCTATCCCGAGGGTCAGAATCACTGGCTAGTCCCAATGTCTTCAAATTCTAAAAAGAAAGAAAGACAGCGGAACATTTAGGGATTTTAAAATGAAAACTTTATAAAACAAAACTCAGCACCCTTAAAGGGGCCTTATTTATAAGTTGTTGATGAAATATAACTCAGAAACCAAACCAGTTAAATGCTGTATGATTAAATGGCTGCAGAATTGAAACAAAACAATTGATATGCAACAATGGAAATTTCAGTGAAAGAAAAAAATTATATAAAATCTTCAGTGAATATCACATTTAGAGAAAACAGATGTGGTTGAACAATGGCATATCACTCCCGTTGCTGATCTCAAGCAAATTCTTGGTTTACTGAGGAGCTGAAGAAATGGATTCAACTCCCAAGCATTGGCACAATCTGACATTTGAGTCTAGCAATAGCAAGATCACAGACTTATAGACTTATTTACTGCTTTACAGTACTTTTCAGCTCCCTCTATGCAGTTTACAGAGTCCACATGTTCTCCCCAACAATCTGGCTCCTCATTTTACTGACCTCGGAAGGATGGAAGGCTCAGTTAACCTTGACCTGGTCAAGATTGAACTCTTGGCAGTGGAAAGAGTCAACCTGCAATACTTCATTCTAACCACTGCACATCGTGGATGGATGAACGGGGGGGGGGGGGGGAAGAGAGAGAGAGAGAGAGAGAGAGAAACAATAGCACTTAGACTTATATATACCACTTTATAGTGCTTTACAGCCTTCTCTAAGCGGTTTACAGAGTCAGCCTCTTGCCCCCAACAATCTGGGTCCTCCTTTTACCCACCTCGGAAGGATGGAAGGCTGAGTCCACCTTGAGCGGGTCAGGATTGAACTCCAAGCAGTGGGCAAAGTCAGACTGCAATACTGCATTCTAACCACTGCACATCATCTATTTACTCTACTCTACTCTACTCTACTCTACTCCATTCCACTCCACTCTACTCTACTCCACTCCATTCTATATTCTATTCTGTTCTGTTCTATTCAATTCTATTTTAGCATTTGCTACAGCAGAACTGGTATCTTAGTAGCCAAACTGCTACTCTGCAATAGCATTGTGGTCTCCTGGCTCATGAAACAACATCATACACAAATAATTATAATAATAAATAATCATAACAGGAGTGTGGGTCAAGAGGCAAGTCTTCTCAGTAGCGTCTCCCAAGCTTTGAAACAAAGCTTTTTTTTTTTGCAAAACATTCATGCTTGACATGTTTTGGGTTTTGCTTTTGGGAGGGAGGGAGGGAAGGGAAAAGGATCCCTCTCCTTATTATTGCTTTATTATATAAATGCACACCTTGCTTTTCAACTTGAAGAGCCAACACTGTCTGGCAGCAGCACAACCTGCCTTCTCTCAACTTGCAGCTCGACAAGGGATTGCCCTCCCCTCTCCAACTCTTGCCAACTTCGGTCTTTCAGATCCTCTCATCTGTATGCAGGCCCAAACACCTTCAAAGCCCTTTTATTCTTGGCGCTTCCAGCCTTTAGAGATGTCGAAGCAGGCCCAGCCTTGCAAAAAATGTCATGAAAGCTGGAATAAACTGATGGTGTTGTCTGGCCAGTCTCTCTCTCTCTCTCCCCCCCCCCTTCTCTCTCTCTAACAAGCAGCGTGAAATTATGGGAGAAAACAAAAAAAAGTGATTAAAGATTAAAATGAAGAGAGGGAGACCACACTGGATCCAGCCAAAGAGAAAACTTCTTGTGTTGAAATCTGGGCGTGTTCCCATTTTTGTACTCAGTAGAAGTATTTATACGTTGCTGTTTAGCTTGCTCTTAAAGGGGGATCTATCTTTTAAAAGTGCAACATTTAAAAGGCTGATAACCTTCTGGCTTACGTTTCATTTCTCGGAGCTGTGGGTGTCTTTTATACCCCTTGATTTAGAAGGCAGAGTAAGGTCCTCCATTCAAAACAGATCTCTGAAATGTATTTGGATCGCCACATTTTACAGGAGTTGAAGTTTCAACTCTTATGCCATCCTAAGTTGCATTAACAAAGGGATACAATCAAAATCAAGAGAGGTACTAACACCAGTTTGCAAAGTCTTAGTAAGACCACACCTGGAGTTTTGGTCATCGCACTATAAAAAGATGCTGAGACTCTAGAAAGAGTGCAGAGAAGAGCTACCAGAATGATGAGGGGACTGGAGACTCAAACATACAATGAAGGGTTGCAGAAACTGGGCCTGGCTAGTCTAGTGAAGAGAAGGATCAGGGGAGACAGGATAGCAGGGTTCCAATATTTGGGGGACTATCACAGAGAGGAGGAGGGGGGTCAACTTATTTTCCTAGGCACCTGAAGGCCAGACAAGGAATAATGGATGGAAACTGATCAAGGAGAGATTCAACCTGGAAATAAGGAGGAATTTTCTGAGAACAATCAACCAAAGGAACAGAATTTACCTTCGGAACTTGTGGCAGCTTCATCACTGGAAGCTTTCAAGAAGAGACTGGTCGGAAATGGTGTAGGGTCTTGGTCTCAGGGAGTTGGACTAGATGACCTCCAAGGTCCCCTTCCAACTCTGTTAATCTGTTCTAGCACTTGCCAAGGTTGCCAAATCAGGGGGGAAAGGATGGGGATCCTAGAGCAAGGATTCCCAACCTTGCACACTTTGGGAAGTGTGGACTTCAACTCCCAGAATTCCTCAGCCAGCAGGAGATGCAAGCTACAGCAATGGATGGATGCTGGCTGGAGAATTGGTTGATGAAACATTTAAAAACTCTAGGCTTCAACTCTCTGATTCAATGGGTCCACAATTCCCAATCTGGTGGGTCAGATTTAGTTTGAATCTTGATTCATTTGTTTTGGAATTATTGAAAGTTTACCCAACTCAATTTTGGGGACAAATTTGACCTAGCTCAGCTTCCCAAGCTATACGTCTTCCACTGCTACTGTTGGAAATCTATAAACAGTAAGAATTACATTTTTGACACTCCAACATTTTAGTTTTCAAACATAGTCTTTATCCTCTAGTTTAAGGAAAGAATGGAACGAATTTCAGATCTGGCATATTTATTTTGATTATCTTGTTTTATAAAAGAGAACATATATAACTCAGCGTTGAACTGTGGCATCCTTGGTTCTCTCTGAGCTTGGTTGTTTTCTTGCAAATGTTTCACTACCCAACCAGGTAGCATCATCGGGCACTAGGTAATGAAATATCTTGCCTTATTTTACTGATTTCCCCCTGCAGTACTCAACTCAGCTGTTGGTGGCAGTTAACATAAACAATGTATAATAAAATAATATATTGCGTCCAAATATAATGCAGTAATTGAAGAAAAGATCAGGGTCAATTCAGTAACTAAATTATGGGTTTCTGGTGAATTATAAAATGTAAAATGGAGCTGAAATAAACAGAGAGAAAAGAAAGGAAATGTGATAGCAATTGTGTTGATTTTGATGCAAATGTGATGCTCTGCACAGTTCCTTCTGTTTTTTGAGATATTAGGAATATCCAATATAGCGTTTTACAGATTAACAATAAAAAGACAAGCTCCTGTTGCAAGATGCTTACATCCAAAAATTCAGTCTAGAGCCGTAGCATAAAGGAGTTTCCATCTTATTTGAGAAAAAAATGAATGAAGATTTTAAAATTCTTCCAAAAACATCCTAAAAGGGCTTTGAGGAGAGACTTGAAAAGAAAAAGAAGAAATCAGTTCCTTTTTGTACATGGAGGAGAATATTGAATTCTTCCTTGGGAATTTCAAGAAATTCCTCCATATCTGAAGCAACTTTCCTATATGTTTTTAAAATTAATTTAATATCTATATTTTTAACAAAACAATCTTTAATCTTACAAAAAGAAAAGAAACCTTAAGATAGTAAAATTTTTGGTTTAACAAAGACCACAAAGGAAAGCTCATAAGGTGTTATGAGGGAGAGGTATAAAACGTAAATAATAATTCGTCACGTTTATTTGTTTTGTTCTGTCTTCCTTCAGCATTGCTAGAGATAAAAGTCATATTTTTATCCTAATCCCTCCTCTTCGCATTTTTGCTTTACAGCTATCTAGACTGCTTAGATCGAATTGGAGCTGCCGATTACCAGCCCACAGAGCAAGACATCCTTCGAACCAGGGTCAAAACAACTGGCATTGTAGAAACCCATTTCACATTCAAAAACCTCCATTTCAGGTAAGAAGAATGCGGGTAGCATGAAAGAATCACCCTGACTGGGTAGATAATCAACGGACGTGGCTCTTGTCCTTTTCATTTACCAATGGGCAGGCATTGGGGGTGTTGTGTGTGGTCTGCATTGCCACAAAATGACTGCCATGGTAGGTGGGGCTTGATACAGGCTGGTTCAGTTGGTCATCACTATCACTCATCTGCACCCTTCCTTTCTCTTCCCTCTTCCCTCCTCCCTTCCCTTCCCTTCATTTCACTTCACTTTCTTTCTCTTCCTTCCCTTTCCTTCTTTCTTTCTTTCCTTTTGTTTCTGTCTTTCTTTTCCTTTCCCTTCCCTCCCCTCTAACTTGCCTTATCTCCCACCTCTTCCCCCCACATGCTCCAATGGAGTGTCTTATAGAGGAATCCAAAGTTTTGCCCAACCCTAGGAATTACCTACACAACTCCACAAAAAGTCGTTCTCAAACTTGAAGGGTGGAATAAAACCTGCACTGGATGTAGTTAGAATGCAAAGAGACTAGAGCCGATGGATTTTAAACAAACAAACAAACAAACATATATTTCTATTTTACAAAGTCTCTGCATTTTTGTGCCTTTTCTGAAAACTACCAGTACAAATTAAGCTGTGGAGTCTCAAAGCAATGCCCACTCAACAGAATTACTTCAGGAATTTTCTTTAGGTTTCCTTCAGTTTCTGCAGAATTCTCTGCCTCATATGAATGAGTCTATGAGTTTAGGAATGAGTCCTTTCAGTTTTGGGAGGAAAGTTTGCAGAAATTGTTTTCCAGCACGTTATTCTGAGATATTATTTTACTTCTCAATCTACAGCTGAGGAAATCATCCAGCTGGCTTTGGGTCAGTTCTCCTATCCAGCAGCTTGAACCATTACACCAAACTGTCTCATTGCTTTATACCTTGTTACAAAAAGCTTTGAAATCTTCCTCTAATTTGGACATTTATTTCTTGAATGTTTTATGGAATATTTCATAAGAAACGAAAGTTCAAAATGTTCATAGCTTATGAAATAAGCCTTAAAATTATTTGGACCTAGACTAAAGATATCAACCTCAAGTCAATCAAGAAATCTTTGATTTGGTCCCCAAAATGGCTTTTCCATTTTTAATCTAACAACAATGGCAAAAATTTATCAAACTTATAGGCTGCCTAACTCCCAACAACTCCCAACATAATCATCCAAACAAAGAAATTGCAATAAAATCAACAAAGGAAAAGTGCAAGAGGAACAGAAGGCAAAATGAGTTGTACAGTATAAGCATGTTAATTCTGTGAACTTTACTTTTGCTCCCTTTTGCATCCAGTTTTGGTCACCACACTATAAAAAAGATTTTGAGACTCTAGAATGGGTGCAGAGAAGAGCAACCAGGATGATGAGGGGACTGGAGGCTAAAACATACGATGAACGGTTGTAGGAACTGGGTATGGCTAGTCTAGTGAAGAGAGGGACCAGAGGAGACATGATAGCATATTTGAGGGGCTGCCAGAGAGGAAGGGGGTCAAGCTATTTTCCAAAGCACCTGAAGCCAGACACGGGAATAATGGGTGGAAACTGAACAAGGAGAAATTCAACGTGGAAATAAGGAGAAATTTTCTGACAGTGAGAACAAAAGTTGCCTTTAGAAGTTGTGGGAGCTTTATCGCTGGAGACTTTCAAGAAGAGATTGGCCTGCCATTTGTCAGAAATGGTATAGGGTCTCCTGCTTGGGCAGAGGGTTGGACTAGATGACCTACAAGCACCATTTGATCATCTGTAATCCCTGTCTTATCCACATCTTTCTCCTTCCTACCTCTTTTTGAGAGCGCTGCCCTGGACCTGCCAACCAGAGCATAAGCGTCACTTGAAGTCACTTATACCCTTTTGTGCTAGGATGAAATGATGGAGAGTTTTCCTTGTTTCTTCTTAAGGCTGTTTGATGTTGGGGGTCAGAGATCGGAGCGTAAGAAGTGGATCCACTGTTTTGAGGATGTCACGGCAATCATTTTCTGTGTCGCTCTGAGTGGGTATGACCAGGTACTTCATGAAGATGAGACAACGGTGAGTAGTTCCCCGGCTAAAATAATCCCTGCCATGGCTCTTCGATTTCCTGCATTTTGTTCGTAGCCACCACACCATCGGGCTCCTTTCTTAAGCCCAAAGGATCCAACAATATTCTTTATTTTTCACATGTCTTCCTTTGATGCAATGGAGATCCCTTATTCTCCAACCATAGTTGGGTTTAAGCCACTGCAATTGGCAGGATGGTCATAGCCCAGGAATTCAGTTCATTCACTCCTTACAGTAACTCAAGAATTTATCCAGAACTCTTATCCTCTCTCGTTGGTTGTATCTGACCAGGTATCCCTGATGAATAACAGTTTTTTTTTTCAAAGAAAGCGGGGGTTAAAACAACCTTAAAAGTTTTATTGTTTATTCTTATTCTGCTGAGAGGGAAGGGGAGGAAGACCTGAGAGATAACTTGCTGTCCTGGGTGCTGACAGAATGAAAATGAAAGAACAGAACAGGTAGAAAAGAAAATATTTGAAACAAACTAATAGAAACAGATACCAGGTTGTGCCTGTTTGCGAGAGTCATCAAACTGTCAAGCAAAGTCAACCAGGAAGCCAGATTAACTTAATAACGTCTTACTAACTTAACAATTGCAGTGGTTCGCTTAACAACTGTGGCAAGAAAGGTTGTAAAATGGGGCAAAGCTCACTTAGCAAATGTCTCACTTAACAGTACAAATTTGGGGCTGAATTGAAGTCATAAGTTGAGGACTATCTGTATTTATTTACTAATAAATATTCTTATTGGAGCTTCCGAGATATCCTCCTCACTTCCTCTTGATTCAAGCCAGCAAGACCGTCCTCAAGGTGCTTTTTCAAGAGGCAGCTGGCCTTCCTTTTTTTTTTTCCTTGAAGATGTTTTGCTTCTCATCCAAGAAGCTTCTTACAGTTCTGACTGAATGGTGGAGAATGGAAGAACTGAAGAAGCTTCTTGATTGAGAAGGGAAAGATCTTCGAGGAAAAACAAATTCCAGTTGCCTTTGGAAAAGCACCTTTGAGTCAGCCATGATCCACTCTCAGTCTACGGATGACTGAGAATCTCCATACATAGCCAGCAAGAATGGGATTTCACAGGGACGGGGCAGGAGTAGGAATGTAAAGAATCATACAGAAGACATGTAAGAGTAAGGAATCCTTTCCTTTATGCTAGGACTGAGATTTCAGGTGTAGCAATCTGTCCAGCAAAATTATCACATGAGGTTTCAAATCTGGCAACCTGTTTCCCAAAATAAAAGAACGTTATTTCTCCCAAATAGAGCAGAACCCCATGTGATATTAAGGGAAATATGTTGAACAATAATTTTTCTCTCCTTAATGAATTGGGTGGAGGGCAAGGGGCATAAAACAGGAAAGGGAGAGAATGACAGATGGAGAATGTTATTACCTGAACCCCTTGTTATTTTATGTATTCGGTTTATAAAAAAAAAAATTATTTAATCCCTGTGAAATGCAATATTTGGAGTAAGGTGGTTGGGTCATGAAAACTTTGTCTGGAAATACTCAAATTTTGCTGAGAGAGAAGGCAGTATCTTTGTAATAGCTGGTTCATATCAGAAGTTGCAAATTTAAAATTATTCAAGTTATGGATTACTGTATGTTGTTTCTCTGAATAAATGTACAGTGGAGTGTCAAGGAATTTTGAACTGGTGAAAACCTAGCCCTTCTGATCCTTCCTTCCTTCCTTTTCTTTATCTTTTCAGGCAGGAAAATTAATAAATTTTGGGTTGGGGCAGAGAAAATCCTAAGGCTTGCTTAGCTCTTATAGATCCGTTGCTTTTTCTTTCTCAATCACAATTCCTAAGCATGTACAGTACTTAAACTTCTGACTCATTGCTTGTTTTGTACTTTTAATATTCCTCTAAATTATACAATTTACCAATGCCTTTTAATTATACACTCAAGAAAAGTGCATATTAGCAAGTCCAAAATTTTCCAGGTGATGTATCTCCCAGAACTATTGGAATAGCATGGCACGTCCTCAGCACATAGATCCTTCTTTCATGTACATAAAAATGTTGCTATCTTGATTCATCCTGGCATGAGATTTAAGAAGTTTCGGGACATTTCTAAAAGTTTCAAATGATAAAAATCAGACTGAAACTCGAAAACAAACAGCAAGGGAAAAGGGAAGGGAAAAGTTATTAAATAACTTTGTGATTCTTCTTTCAACCTGTGCTTCCTCGTACCATAAATCTCTACCCCATGACTCTAGGTTTTGACATTGCAAGTGGAAACAAATACTTACCTGGAAAGTTAATTTTGGATGTTCCTTGAACTGGGTAGGTTTAAAAAGTCAACTGCCCCCTTTGCTTATAACTGAAGGGATTTTAAGATTCAGCTGCCTGTTTCTAAGCTGGGAGGGTGGACAAAATTGGGTGGGTGAAGCTTGTTCTTTGATTTAAGAGGATGATTAATTTAGAGTCTTTGGATCTTAGAATTAAATGGATTAGATCAAGAAACAGGTAGCCAGCTTTATAGATGTTTGCAGCAGAGAGAAAAAATTACCTGGTGTTCAAAAAGATTAAGCTGCACTCCTCTGAAGTTGTTTTGTACCATTGTATTGTACCAGTTGCTTGTATGGCCTTCTGCAGAACATATTGTTTCCATATTGTTATCTGTTTTCCTCTTTCAACTACTAAAGGGTGGGTGCTTAACTTGATTATTGAATTAACTTTCTTTCTGGAGGTGCACAATGCATTGGACCCAGTTACTCAACCTGGGCAGATCATGGCTGATCCACTTCATGAAACCTTTAAAACATAACTCTGTTTGAATCAACAAAGGGATGAGGGTTCCTTTTATAGAGTGACACCATTTTATACCTGTGCAAACACCAGAGATTCATCTAATTCCACCTTGATGTTGTGTAAAAGACATGGAAAACGTAGCTATGCTCTCAAGCTTTGGAGTTGAGTAATGGTTGAGCTCCTGTGAAATGGGTTTTATCGTTCTTTAAAGTCTTTCTGGGTACTTACAATATGCTTCTTTTTAAATTTTCCTATGTTTTTGATCTAAATTGAAAGATGAGTGAATGAATAAAAGAATGAATGATTGACCCAATATGCTGAACCATCAAAAAAATTAACCAAACTGAAAAATAAGCAAGTATAGTGTACTGTGCAAATAAAACCGTAGTGTTTTAACTGGCCTGGTTAGGAATGTTGTCTGAACTGTCTCTACGCTGTAATATTTTAAAGCAAAACAGTAATCTGGGAAAAATGACTTTCACACGATAGTTAGGAAATTTGATTGGTTTTGACTGGACCATGGGATGGACTGCTGGGAACAGGGGATAGATCTTTGATTTTCTTTTGGGAAGGGAAAACCCAGAACTCTCAGATTCGGCTTTCCCCAGATGTGCCAATATGACAACTGTAATAAAATGGAACTTTGAGAAAATGCCTGTCTCGGAGTTTATTGGTTTGGAGTTGGTTAGTTGGAACACTGACACAGGGTATATTCAACAGATATGTAGATTTGTGCTTTAGTCTGGCAAGATTCTTGTGTAGAGGTGAGCAACAATAAAGAAACCATTCTGACTAACTCCTCATGTGGTTCTCGGTTCCTTGCATCTACCCATTTCAAAATTATTGAGATTGGGAAACACTGGTCTAGCCGGATGTCTTCCAAATATATTTACAGAGGTTATATCCATTCCATTTGATGTGTCTATAAAACCATACATTGTAGAGTAGAACGCTGTGACTTTAGAAATGGGCACCCTTTAGAATTCACAGAAATCAAATAGGTGATGAGGCCAACGTGCAAATGACATAGATGGTGTGGTTTGTCTCTTGGTGTCATGATATAAAGAGTTTCTCTTCCTGTCAACCAACTCTGTGCTCTGCCCATGTGAAAATGCCAGGCTAGTCAAAAGCAAGCAAGACGTTTAAGCTGTTTTTGTCCTATGAGAATGTTCTCCAGAAGTTAATTTTGAGTTGGACCCATGCTCTGAAAGAATTGAAATTTACTAATTAACGGAGGGTCCATTTGCCCAGACTTGGGACAGACTAAGAAAGGCACATCAGCCTAAATTAAGACTATCTAAATGGTCATCCAGGAGCTTTCAAAGGATCTTGAACTGTGGTGGTAGATGAGAGCTCATTAACTTCACTCTGCCACACCATCTATGTGGCTATAAAAACTCAGTGGAAGAGATGAATAGCTTCGTACAGGAGTTGTTGTTTTTTAACGTTTTACCTCCCGAATCTCTTTCTGTCATTCCTCCGTTTATCTGAATATTTGGGCACATTTCTCACAACACGTCATTAATTCACATTAATCCAGTCTTCCAGTTCTCACCATTGACTCTTTTTTGGAGCAGACAATGAGTTTCCCCTGCTTTCTTTTGTAGGGGGGAAATGCCCCCTCTTCACTCCCACTTCAAGGTCCTTCACATTTTGATGAGCCTCTAGGCGGGCTTCAAAGATACCTCATGTTCGCTGGAACTTGATTTGAAAATCCATGCTTTGATGGTTGTGTTGAAAAGTCCTGGTTGATTGTGTTTTTTTTTCACAGAGGGGAGAGGGGTTGATTTTACCTCAGGGACCTTCCACAGATCTTCCCGTCACTTGAAAGTATCTCTCTTTTTATGTCTATCCTCTTTGTTTGGTTAGTTGCAATTTGTACCAAGCCGCATTCAGCAGGAACTACGGCACCTGACGTGGTGCCCCCCCAACAAGACCAAAACAAAGACCACCTTTCAGGTCTAATATCTGCTTTGCTTCTCGATAACCCATTATGACTCTCTGGGTTGGCTTCTACCTCCGTTACGGCTGCTCCTTTCTGCTATTCCATTTCCACCTTGGGCCTCTTGCTTCCAACTCCAGCAGGCTTCCTCACCGTCACTTTCCCTGGGCCGACTGATCTTATCTAACAGAACAAAGGCAAAAATAATGAGGTTTTGAGAGACCCCCTTCCAATTTGGCAGGTATGAAGCTTCTCTTGAACTGAGAAAAACCATCGAGTTGAAAGCAGCTGAAGGACAGGACACACCCAGGCTGATTTTGCTGTGAACCATATACCCTTTATCTTGTCACTCCTTAATTAACGCATCAATTCTGGTTTTTGCTAACAATCACTTATCCACGTATTGTTATTTCTCTGCATGCGTTCAAACTGAAATTCACATTCCTCTCATTCTTGCATTTGAATTTGTGGCCCTTGTTATTATTATTTTCCCATTATTGGAAAACTCCAAATTACAATCTCATGTAATCTTTCCGCTTGAGGCATGAACTAAACTTAATCAATCTATAAATATTCGCATTATTCGTAGGTATGGTCTTCCTAGTTCCTTGCCCTTCCTTTTCCCTTCTTTTTTTTTTTTTCTTTCGTCCTTGGTTTCTTTTGTGCTATGATTTTGAGCAAACCCCACCTTCCAAAAAGTATCAGTTCAAGGATGCTGATATTAAACCAACCAACTAACAAATGTTAAATGAAATAACAAAAAGGCCCCAAAACCACACAGCAAGATTATTGTCCTGAAGAGCCTTCTCCCTCTTAGACTGCTTTCAACTCTGGATTAATTCAAGGGTGACATCCAGCCATCCTTGGTTAATGTCTACAGTCAAATACTGTCCCACGCAATCAATGATCCTACGGTCAACATTTTTACTGATCTGTTCTAACAAATCTGCATGATTTGCTTCCGGCTTCAATTTGCAGCCTGTAAGGGCAATAACGGTTCCTTCCTCCACTCAGCCATCGAAATGCATGTGCATGGTGATTTTATCTGAGATGGAATCCTGTTAATTTATTTATTTTTAAATATTATTCAAAATCATAAAGCTTTATTAAAAGAAAAACAAAGCCACACATGCTTTGGTGCTGTTAACCGAAGCTCACATCTATACCAACGGCGTCTCCTTGGCTGTGTTTCATGCAACACACTTAACTGTTGTTGAGTAGACCCACTTCCTGGGTTCACACAACAAATCAAACTCTACCCCCAATCAAAAGGATTTGGTGAATTCAACAAGCGAAGCCGTAAAAAGAAAAACTGACCATAGTTAAAACTGATCAAACTGAGTTTCTTCTGTAGATGGTTCTTTAAGTGTGTTGTGCAAACCCAGTTGTCATATACATACACATATATTTTTTCCGTGTTTAAATATGGGCTGTGTTGCACCCATTGTTGTCTGCTTCCTTTTGAGTTTCTTTCTTTCTTAATTTTAGATGCTTCCCTACATGTTGAAGGTGGCTTTGTAACCATCCTGGCCTGACATGCTATCTCTTTTATGTTACAGAATCGCATGCATGAATCATTGAAGCTGTTTGATAGTATCTGTAACAATAAATGGTTCACAGATACCTCCATCATCCTGTTCCTCAATAAGAAGGACATCTTTGAAGAGAAGATTAAGAAATCCCCCTTAATTATCTGCTTTCCAGATTATACAGGTAAATAAAACACATCCTTTCACTTAAAAAAAGATAAATAAATATATACAGAAAGAGTGTTTTGTGACTCAACTGTTTGCCCTTTGTTGAGGCAAACATTCTCAAACTATGGTCCACAAATAGACCAGATGTTGTATTAAAATTGTGTTTGAAAGGGCTAGGGAAGCATTAAGAATATCTAAATATGGCCTTAGAGTTGATTAAATCACAATCAGATAATAAACTCAGAGATAGTTTTGAAGAGGTTCAGATTACAACGAGGACCTTGGAGGAAGAGGAAGAGGAAGAGGAAGAGGAAGAGGAAGAGGAAGAGGAAGAGGAAGAGGAAGAGGAAGAAGAAGAAGAAGAAGAAGAAGAAGAAGAAGAAGAAGAAGAAGAAGAAGAAGAAGAAGAAGAAGAAGAAGAAGAAGAAGAAGAAGAAGAAGAAGAAGAAGAAGTCCAATGTGTGCGTAACATGGATGCTGTTGGTACCTAACACCTTTCTTTGAAAAGAAGCATTAGCTAAGGAGACGTTCTTTTCCTCATCCTAACCTAGACTCCATGCTTTGGTTGCAGAACAGGAAAATTTATTAAGCATTTTGCTATCATCGCCAACAACAGTGGACTAAAGGAATTGCATCAGTTTCTTTCTTTATAGTTCTGTGCTCCTCTGAATTTTTATTCAGGAGAGCACAGAACTTTTTATTCAGAATGAGTTGAAGGCATAGTGGAGGAGCAGGAGGAAGAAGGAGAAAGATGGAGGAGGAGGAGGAGGATGAAGAAGGAGGAGAAAGGAGGAGGAGGAGGTAGAGACAGAGGATCAGGAAGAGAAGGAGAAAGAAGGAGGAGAAGGAGGAGAAAGGGGAAGGATGGGGAGAATGAAGAAGGAAGAGGAGGAGAAGGAAGAAGGAAGAGGAGGAGGAGGAGAATGAAGAAGAAGGTAGAGGAACAGGAAGAAGAGGAAGAGGAAGAGGAAGAGGAAGAGGAAGAAGAAGAAGAAGAAGAAGAAGAAGAAGAAGAAGAAGAAGAAGAAGAAGAAGAAGAAGAAGAAGAAGAAGAAGAAGAAGAAGAAGAAGCCCTAAAACTTTCGTTATTATTATTAACCTCCAATGATGGGAACATATTTTTAATAATATGGGCACATACCCCACCCACTCCTGTATTAGCCCTGGGACAATTCACTCATGGAGCTGAGTTTTGTAAATCAGAAGGGGATTCCCATCAAGCTCAGAGTTCAGAGGAGACCCACAAAAATTGATTAGGGGCCTAGAAACTAAAAAGATTGCAAGCATTGGGTATACCTAGTCTACTCAAGAGAAGGGTTAGAGGTGAGATAGCAGTCTTCCAATACTTGAAGGGCTGCTACAAGAAAAAGAGGGCCAACATTTTCCCAAGCACCTGTAGATAAGACAAAAAACAATGGATGGAACTAACACTCTCTCCCTCTCTTTCTCTCTCTTTCTCTCTCTTTCTCTTTCTCTTTCTCTTTCTCTCTCTCTCTCTCTTTCTCTTACTCTCTCTCTTTCTCTTTCTCTTCCTCCTTCTTTTTCTCTTTCTCTCTCTTTCTTTCTCTTTCTCTTTCTCTCTCTCTCTCTTTCTCTTACTCTCTCTCTTTCTCTTTCTCTTCCTCCTTTTTCTCTTTCTCTTTCTTTCTCTCTCTTTCTCTTTCTCTCTCTTTCTCTTTCTCTCTCTCTCTCGGTAGTACTCAACTTACAAAACAAATTGTTAAGTGAGTTTTGCCCCATTTTACGACCTCTCTTGCTGCAGTTGTTGAGTGAATCACTGCAGATGTGAAGCTAATAACATGGTCGTTAAGTGAATCTGGCTTCTCCTTTGACTTCTCAGAAGGTCGCAGAAGGGGATCGCCTGATCCCAGGACTCTGTGGCCGTCATGAACATGAATTTTGATCCATGATCAGGGAATTCTACAACACTCATAAGCATGAAAACTGGTCATAACTTATAAGTCACTTTCTTCCATGTCATTGTAACTTTGAATAGTCACCAAAAAAACCTGTTGTAAGTCGAGGACTACCTGTGTACAGCTTTAAGAATTCCAAGCAAACATGCTTTGAATTCTTTATCATTATAGGATCCAAAACTTTATGTTTTGGGAACATTTTGGATAACCATTTGTCTGAAGCGGTGTAAGGTTTCCTGCCTAGGCAGGGGGTTGGACTAGAAGACCTCCAAGGTCCCTTCCAACCAGTGGTGGGATTCAATTTTTTTTACTACTGGTTCTGTGGGCGTGGCTTGGTGGGCGTGGCAGGGGAAGGATACTGTAAAATCTCCAGTCTGAGGTGGAATTTGCCGGGTCTCCGAACTACTCAAAACTTCTGCTACCAGTTCTACATAACTGGTCAGAACCTGTTGAATACCCACCTCTGATTCCAACTCTGCTATTCCATTCTTCTATTCTATTCTGTTCTATTCGATTCGATTTCTATCCTATCCTATTCCATTCTTCTATCCTCTTCTATTCGATTCAATTTGATTTCTATCCTATCCTTTTTCATTCTTCTATTCTATTCTATTCTATTCTATTCTATTCTATTCTATTCCATTCTATTTCTATCCTATCCTATCCTATCCTATCCTATCCTATCCTATCCTATCCTATCCTATTCTATTCTATTTCTATCCTATTCCATTCTTCAATTCTATTCAATTCAATTCTATTCTATTTCTATTATTTCTATTTCTATCCTATCTTATTCCATTCTTCTATTTGATTTGATTTGATTTGATTTGATTCAATTTCTATCCTATCCTATCCTATCCTATCCTATCCTATCCTATCCTATTTCTATTTCTATTTCTATTTCTATTCTTCTATTCTGTTCTGTTCTGTTCTATTCGATTCGATTTCTATCCTATCCTATTCCATTCTTCTATTCTATTCTATTCTATTTCTATCCTATTCCATTCTTCAATTCTATTCAATTCAATTCTATTCTATTTCTATTTCTATTATTTCTATTTCTATCCTATCCTATTCCATTCTTCTATTTGATTTGATTTGATTTGATTTGATTTGATTTGATTCGATTCGATTTCTATCCTATCCTATTTTTATTTCTATTTCTATTTCTATTCTTCTATTCTGTTCTGTTCTGTTCTGTTCTGTTCTGTTCTGTTCTATTCGATTTGATTTCTATCCTATCCTATCCTATCCTATCCTATCCTATCCTATCCTATCCTATCCTATCCTATCCTATCCTACTCTACTCTACTCTACTCTACTCTACTCTTTTGAGGAAATTCAAACCTTGCTTCTCCAAAACCTTTCATTCTTCCCCTGGATTGGTTGGCCCACCTGTCAATGGGAGCCACCATTTGACAGTCTCTTCTAGGGGAGTCGGGGGAGAATCATACTTTCTCTTGGCTGTTCTTTCTCTCCTTTGCAGGACCCAGCAACTTCCCGGATGCGGTGACTTACATCCAGACGCAGTACGAGAGCAAGAATAAGTCATCCAACAAAGAGATATACACTCACATCACCTGTGCCACGGACACCAACAACATCCAGTTTGTCTTTGATGCTGTAACTGATGTCATAATTGCCAATAATTTGCGTGGATGTGGACTATATTAAAAGTCCCTTTCTCCTTCCTCCTCCCCCCCGGCCCCCCATTCTGTAGAAGAATCTCAATTCGTTGCGTTGTTTGATTCCGTCTCCTTACTCTCGTATGTATCCCTAAGACGCATTCGTTTGTTTCAGATGTCGGGGAGCCTGGGTTCTTTATTCCACTTTGGTGTTTTATGGTGGGGAAAAGGGAAATTGCTGTCTGTGCCTCCATTCATAGGGTGTGTTTTTTTTTCCCACTGCATACGCATGAAGGGATAAAGAGTGAATAATCAGCTCTGGAAAAACGCTGAAGGAAATTTCATAAAAATTGCCCAAATCTTGTTCAAACTTTCAACTCTCGTTTCCATTTTCCCACCTCTGTTCCTCCTGCCTTTAAATGCTCTGATGTCTTTTTTCTCAAAAAGCTTAAGACCATACAAAATAGATATATTATTAATATTTGGCTTTTTTCCCCATTGTTTCTCTCCTCCTCTCCAATCTTTTCCCTTCCACCCAACCTGGACTTTTTTGCCTTCAAATTTTACTGTTTTTCCATTCTGAAATACATCTGAAACATCAGAATGATGACTTTCCAGAGCAAGAATTGCACATATTCATTTTGCCCTTGGGGCAAACATACACCCAGTTCACACATTCCAGGAATAGACTATCACTGGCCAGTTCTTAAACCCGATAAAAGAGCAGCCTGCGCAGTTTCAACTCCCAGGATCACAGTTTTCCTCATCTTTTTGAAAACATCCAGGGATGGAACTCCCACAACTTATAGCCACCCATCTTACAGCACACAATTCTGGGTAGCTAACCATGAATGAAGGGTTCTCAAAGAACATGGTGTGTTAAGCAAAGGTTTCGTTTTTCATGGAAAGAAATAGGAAGGACATTTAAGGGACCATCTATTTGGATGGGTACACCAAAGGTCCCATCACAGGAGCCGTTTAAATTCAAAGCCAGCTTTGTGTATGTTCTTCCTTTAGAAAGGTAAGGTGCAAGGCCAATCAAACAGGAAGTAGAGTAGAGAAAAGGAAGTAAGGAGAGCCAGTTTGGTCTTGGGGTGAAGGCACCAGGCTAGAAAGCAGGAGATTGTGAGCCATGAAAGCCAATTGGGTGACTTTGGACCAATTGCTAGGAGACGGTGATTCTAGTCCCACCTTAGACATCAAAGCTGATTGGGTTACATTGGACCAGTCTCCCTCAGCCCAACACACCTTCACAGGGTGGTTGTGCCGGGCAAAGAAGGAGGAAGTTGTGTGGGATATGTTTGTCGCTTTGCATTAAAATAATATAGGCAGAATGCAAACAAATAAATAAATAGAACGGTTTATCACCATATCCAGCAGAATTATGGTCCAAGGCAGTGTTCCTGGCTCATAGGCAGATTTATCAGATATCACGATGGTCAGAGTGAAGAAGAGACAATGGAGGTTGGAATCTGCTTTGAGATGACAAGAGTGTCAAAAAGTGCCATGAGAAAGGGGAAGAGGGCAATCGGCCACAGGAAATATGGGAGTAAATAGATGAAAGAAAAAGCAAGCAAGACAGATAATGAAGCTAAGAGTTATGCAGAAGACTCCTCAGTTTGAACGAAGGCAGATAGAAAGTCCAAGGAAGTTGATTTTGGAATGGGAAAAGTAGCAAAAGACATATTTCAAAGGCCAGGAGGAAATGCTTGCAAAACCAACTGGGGAAAGTCTTGGATTAGGTTCTCCAGAGGTTGTGGGTGCTCTAAACACTGGAGGTGTTTAAAGAAGAGACTGGACAACCATTTGTCTGAACTGGTCTAGGGTTTTCTGCCTGAGCCGAAGGTTGGACTAGAAGACCTCCAAGGTCCCTTCCAATTCTGCTATTCTGTTAATCTATCAGGTGGTTACGACTTTTGGGCCAGTTAGTAAGACTTTCTTGAAACCATAGAAGAATGCTAGATGTGTGTGCATCTATGGAAGGCAAGTGGATTAACTGAATCAGAAATATCAGTAGAAAAACAAAGATCTTCTTATCGGATGCTTCCTATATTTATTGGGCTCCATTTCCCCATAATCCACCCTCCTGATGGTTAGTTGTGCTAACTGGGGATTATGGGAGGGATGTTCAAGCGATACGTTGAAGGCATCAGATGGCCATTGCAGATTAGAGACACAGGATAATGCAATTTTGTTTCAGCTGATGGAATTTAGGCGAATGGATGAGAGCAGAAATGCTGAAGTGATAAGTTAAAAGATATGAGCCTGCCCTTAGGAATCTGTTGTGCATCTTCTGCAAAGTTTGGAACCAGTTTGTTAATTATTAGACTAGAAGTGATTTTTTTTTTTAAAAAAAAAGAGCGACTAATAATTGAGTCTTCAACAAAGTGCCATTAAAAATGTTACAGGTAATCCTTGACTTACAACCACAAGTGAGCTCAAAATTACTCTTGCTAAGCAAGATGGTTAAGTGAATTTTGCCACATTTTAAGACCTTTTTTGCCACAGTTGTTAAATGAAACACTGTTGTTAAGCTAGTAATACGGTTGTTAAGTGAAGCTGGCCTTTCCATTGACTTCGCTTGTCAAGAAGGTCAAAAAATGGGATGACATGAGCTTGGGACACATCAACAGTCATAAATATGAATCAGTTGCCAGGCATCCGAAATTTGATCCTATGATCATGGGGATGCTGCAGGCCATAACTGTGAAAAACGGTCATAAGTCCCTTTTTTCAGCGTCATTGTAACCTCAAGCGGTCACTAAATGAATTGTTGTAACTCGAGGACTGCCTGTACTCAAATGAACCACGTGGACTCTTTTGGAAGCTCTTGGGAGTAAAATGCAGGTTGGAAATGATGACTAGGAAGAAAGAATAAAAAGAAAGAAGGGTGTTCAGAAAGAAAAAATAAATAAAAAAGACAAGATGGGGACCTAAGTAGAGGAAAGAAGAAGGAACCACATTTAAAAAATGGCAAAAATAGAGTTGAGCTAGAGGAGAGTTGAATTTAAATGCGGTATTGTTGGAAACCTAAGTCTGAAACTAAGTCTGAAATTCACAATTGGATTATCAACTTCTACTTTTATTCAATTTATTCAACTCAATAAATTGAAGCCAGGAATTTGATAGCTGGTTGTTCTGGCATCGGGTGAGAAGGGGCGTTCTGTTTTTATTCTGTTTTTATGAACCACTATGGGAGATAGGCGGCCATATACATCCTTTAAATGCATAAATAAATAGAAGTATAATAAAAACTTGGTTGGGAACTTAAAATTACTGCAATTGTAGATGCTTGATAGAAGAACGCGAACAATGGACTCCGTGTTATTGGAAAATGTATCTGGGTATCAGAGGCTTAACTATTGAAGACTAATGCTGAATGTATGGGTTTCATTTTTGCTTTTTATCTTTGTTGCCTAATTTAAACCAAAACATACTATGGACTAAGTGTTAGTGTAAGCCGACTGTCATATTTTCACAGATGGAATAGAGACATTGTCTAACTAGTGGTGCAGGCAGGTAATATTTTGAGAGTGTTCCTATCAAATATTTTCAGAGCTGTGTTTGTGCTTTGAAGCAAATTCACATCTTATTTTTCCCTGAATAAGGCCTAAATTAAAAGGTTTGGCCTTTGATTGTATCTCTAGGGCAGAGTTTTCAACCTCAGACACTTTTAAGGTACATGGACTCCCAAAATTCCCCAGCGAACATGAAGTCCATACATCTTAAAATAGCTGAGATTACACTTATCTTGCTCTGAAGGATAGCTGGTCTTGTGGTTTTCCTGGAACATCTTTGCAATAATTTTAGTTTTTTTTTTTTTAAAAAAAAATTCTCCTAAAATGTGAGAAACACAGATTTGGTACCTTCCAAATGTATTAAAATGATGTGATGGTTGACCGTTCTGCTTGGGAATTTGGGAAGGTTCAATCTTGGCATTTTGGGAGGGCACCTAACCTGTCTGCATAATTCTTGCAGAGCTATCTAACTATCACTGAGAAAATGCACTAGATTGCTACAACACAGGCTCTTTCCATCCTTAGATATTTGCACATACTCAGTTTCAAGTTAATCCCTTTGAGGAACTAAAAAGTAGTAAAATTCTACTTATCTTGCCCAGTCACATTGGCTGAGAATCTTAAATCAATGCAGATGCCTTGGTGGAAATCCCAAATTCAAGACTTGCATATTAATTTCAGCAGTGTTTCCCAATCTTAAAGCATTTTTTTATCTCTGGCTTTTCAAATCTTAATATAGCCTCCTGTAGCAGGGCATGTTCTAGAACAGGTGGAATTCCCCATGACCCTGGAGGGAGCTGCATTATTGTCTTAATCTCAGAGCAACTCAACAGAACATTGTCTCTTTTGCCACAAAAAGAGAGAGGGTAATTAACCTGCAAATAGAGACATGCTCCTGCTAAACCTAGCAATATTCTTAGTTCATCCTTGCATAATTGTCCTCTGCAGGGATGAGTAGCCACAACAAACATGACACACTGTGTTATTTCTTTTCCTTTAACTTTTGCAAGCGAGCAAGATAGTCCTACTCTATTTATCAGTAAATCAGTACTGGGTGACAAAGGGCTTCTTCCAAGGAGTCAGACTCACAAAGAAATAGTTGGCTTCTTCAGCGCGAGTGCCTTCTGCAAATGTGAATTAAGCCATGATTATTCATATGAGAAGCGTGTATATTGCATGCATTAAGTCTGCTATAATTCTGCTTTCCAGTAATGCAGTGAGAAGAAAGGTCAATGTTGCAATGTATAAACGCCACAACCTGAAGAGGTTGCTGACTGATGGAGGATTAGTTGTTTGCTTGTTAAGTTGGTTTTGATTCTTGGCAACCACATAGTTAGATTTTTGTTTTTCTGTCCCCAATCTGGTGTGTCCAAACTTCCAATGATGCATCTACATTATGGCTATTGTTTCATTTTGTATAGCATACCCAATTATCTGTGTGGCCGGCCTGCCTAATGGATATTCTATTTGCTACAGGTGGAAAATGCAGGATGCAGAAATGTTCTCATTTCTGAAAAATCTTATTATACTCGTGGTTACCTAAGTCACTATTTCTAGATTTTTTTCCCCAAACTCTGCCCACAATGTGAAGGGTCAGAAACTTGCAGCCCTCCTCCCACTCCTGGGGTCACGTGTTCCCCTTTTGCGAACTTCTGGCAAGCAACATGAAGGGAGAAGCCAGATCCCGTGACCAGAAAGATCGCAAAATAGGGCAAAATTCACTTAACAAATGTCTGACTTGGCAACAGAAATTTGGGCTTAGTTGTGGTCCGTAAGCCAAGGACTACCTGTACTGAAATCCATGCCAAAATATAATGAAGGAAAATGCTTTTCCTGGATTTAACTTTGTGAATATGCACAAACGTGTTGGCCATAAAGAATGTGAAACAGCTATTGTGGAAATGCAACATTTATACCCTTAAGAATACCTGTTTGACTTCTGCAGCCAAACAATTTTGAATTCGGACGGTTAGGTGTGGTGTGATCTTTAAAATGTGGATTTAGGTGAGGTTGTGAGGTTTTGATCGCTATCATGGCAAGGTGAGCTGCAGTGTTGCAGTGACTGATAATGTGAACATCTTATATTGCCTTCAGTGCCCCCAAAGGTCTTATTCACTCTGATGGTGTTTGAAGATCATAAGCAGAGAATTGTTCATGGTGCAAAGGACGTTTGTGCTGTGTGACATCATCAGCACAAACAACTTGACTCAACTGATGTGAATTGCCTACTGACATTGTCGGTAGGATGATGTCATCGTGCCGCGTGTCATCGTGGTAACACGGTGGCTTGTAACAAATACCTATGACACCAAACAGAGCCTCAAAGCCGTAAATTGCTGGGTTTTTATTATCTCTGCACTGCAGAGAAGGGCTGGCTATAAGACATTTTGTGTTAATGGTTAAAAGCTTTCTAGGTAATACGATGCTCATGGTGGATAACGTATCCAGCAATCCTATTTAATAACGATGGTCAAAATGGGAAGATGTTTTGCAAAACTTTTTGGACATTTCAAGAGAGATCTTACTCTCTGTGTCTGCATAACATGTTGTAGCCCCTTGTAAAGTGATGTGTGTGTGCGTGTGTGTGTGTGTGTGTGTGTGTGATGTAAAACAACTGATTTGGGGCCTCTTCGTACCTTAGGGATCTGTTTTCAATTTTTCTTCGGCACAAAGATATGAGTGATACTATATAGAAAGGCTGCCTTAACCCATCACAGTAAGTTGTAATGTAACTTCTTTCCTTTTAGTCTAGATTCCACCCATGTGGTCCATAAACCTTAGTTTATAGGTTTGTGTGGTGTGTGAAACGAGGAAGTTGTGATTTGTGGGTTTTTTTCCTTCTTTAAACAACCCTGTAATCCAGTGGCTCCCAATCTTTTGAGCATCAGGGACCTGTTCCGTGGAGAGTGGTTTTTCTGTGGTCCAGAGGGGCTGTGGTGGCCATGCTACCCAGCAAGCTGTGGCCATGCTGCCTGCATCCCACAGCTTGTTTGCAAGGCCCAATAAAGGGCCAATTTCTGGCATGCCACAGACTGGTGCCAGTGCCCAGATCGGGGGCGTTGGGGACTGTAATCCTTTGCATTTCCTAATTTGGAACAGTCCGGGGAGCTTTGATATTTTACTGCATTAAACCTACTTTGGGGTTATGCTATAGTGGCAGGAAAACCAAGGGGGGCACATGGCACGAGCAGCATCATGCTGCCATAGCACAACCTCCTCCAACCCTTTTCTGCATGCACCAAGTTGCATTGGCCCAACACTGCTTTTTGTCATTTTATTGAAAAACATTTGAACTAGCAGAACCCCTATGTTACAATTCTATTCTGTTTTCCACTTCAAAACGGCAGAAAAATCTCGTTCCTGGTTTTTGGCGGCATTTTGCCAACTGTTCTGACCCAGCTTCCCAAACACGACAAACCCCCTGATGTGAACTCAAAAGGTTCCTTTGTTAGGAATGCCGGCAGCCCCAGCAAAGTTTCTCTCGTAGTCTAACAAGTCTGGCCAGCCAGAAGATGCATAGTTGTCTGCCACATCTATTCATCTCTACCCCCTGCCTTTTATCCCCAGAGCTAGGATGGGGCCTCGCTAGCAGTGGCGGATCTTCCGTCCCAAGGTCTGGCTCATAGATTTCTATTGTTCTCCTCTCCTCTGACTTCTCTGCATCTGTGTGTCAGGTACTGGACCCAGCTGTTCCTCCTCTTTCTCATCAGCCTGGGAGCTGTTGACTTTCCATCTGAGGGCTGACTGGTGGCCCAGACTCCACCTCTGTCTCTCTTTTTGACAGCTCCATTCCTCTTCCCCCTCTGAGCTCCCAGGTTGCCCTGATGCTAACTCTGACTCCCATATCACCTCCTCCTCCTCTTATTTGGCTGCTGGAGGGGTCAGTGACCAATAGGCCACAACACCAGTATTGAATAAGTCAATTGGGTTCCAACGTTGGCCATCCCAAATTGTTGGATCAGAGATGTACAGATATAACCTGGAAATTGTTTTATCAGGCTTATCACTAGGCGTCTCAGCAGGTGGGAGCATCTGACCAACTTTTTCTGAGCTCTGAAGCTCAATGGGATTGGGCCAGTTGGGCTTTTGATGGGGGACATTCAGAGAATCTCAGGGCTACAAGGAAGTAAAAAGGATGCAGGTAGAAATCAATGGCAAAAGTATGTGTGTTATGATGGTTGTTATCCTCTACTGCCCAGAGTTCCCTGGAAATGGAGCGTGTTATGAGCATCATTAGATAAATAAATAAAATATATGACTGCCAAGGAAAGTGCATGGACATGTCCATGACTTTCCAGGGAGTTGAGTTCAACACAAAGGTATCTTTACCTCTACATGTATTTAATGATTTTTCCTTTCTGTCTCAATAAAAAAAAAAAGTAATAATGAGTCTGGAGCCAATCTGGAGAGTCCCATGCAACCCTGTACTATATTATCCAGTCTTCTTGATATTTCCTTTTTTTTCCCCTAACATGCCTCTTTTTTCTTCCTTTTTCCCTGCTGGCTGCTTAAAATGCTTTACAGAGATAAGAGTTTTGAAGGAGACAAGAGTTTGCTGAACCTCTCCTTTATGTTTGCAAATTAGATGCAGAATCTTTTTATTATGATTTTTTTTCCATGTTTGCATGTTTGATCGGCCGCAACGGTATTAATGATCATTTTGTATGATGTGTGAATGTGCCTCAGTCCAATCAGAGAGTTCTTTTGATTCTTATTGTAATAATTTATTGGCTGTCATGTATTTATTAGTTACCAAATCTTAATAAAATGCCAGCTCTTTTCTAGTGTCCAAGACACTTTATTGGATTTTCCTCTACAAAGACAGAGCGTTGTGATGGCTCGCAGTTCAGATGCTGTGCTTGTCAGCTGGAAAACCAACAGCCAGGTTTGAGATCCAAGTGCTATGCGATGGGGTGACCTCCCATCCTCCCCTCAGTTCCTGCCAACCTAGCAGTTTGAAAACCTGCAAATGCAAGTAGATAAATAGGTACCACTTCGGAAGGAAGAAAAAGAAAGAAAGAAAGAAAGGTGTAAGAGAAGATAAAAATGATAAGAAAGCAGTGACTTCTGACTTTTTTCAGTTCCTCAACTAGGTGTAGCATCTTCCTTATTCTCAATAACTCTATCATGTGAGGTGAATTTTCTGGATGGCTTAAAAGAGAAAGAAAACTAGGAAGAAAGCATTGGGACTTTCAAAAAGTGGCCATGACCTCGTGCTTTTTTTAAAATTTTGTATTGCGTGCTCAAGGTGATATAAAAAAGAGACACCAGCATGAAGATGGGGACAAAACCCAGGTCCTTCGTGGAAATGAAATTAACCTCCAATTTTCTTACTTCTTCTTCAGCCTAAATGATAATTCATCCAGCAGGATTCTCTAACTTTTGTTTTCACTGCTGGCTTGGCAATTGTTCTTTTAAGCTTAACTTAGTTTCTCTCTCTCTCTCTCTCTCTCTCTCTCTCTCTCTCTCCAATTCCTCTTTTTTTCTCCTCTTCTGCCATCTCCTTCCTTCTTTCCAATGTAGAACCGCATGCACGAGTCTTTAATGCTCTTCGATTCCATCTGTAACAACAAATTCTTCATTGATACCTCCATCATTCTCTTCCTCAACAAGAAAGACCTGTTTGGTGAGAAGATCAAAAAATCGCCTCTGACCATCTGCTTCCCTGAATACACAGGTAAGGAGGGCTCCGTGTAGGATTCTTAGATGGGTTCTTTTTCAACCTGGACAACTTTAAGTTAGTGAGGCTGAAAAATAGACCTCTAGATTGCAAGGGCTAAACAATCCAAGCATCCCCGTGGGAGGGGGACTGACAAGTCAGGCACTGGGATGTCATCACACCAATGACATAACAAAGGACATCATTGTGACTTGTACTAGACACCTAGGAACATTGGACTCACAGATCAATCAGAGTCTCTTGAAACAGTAGAGAACATGAAGATCCTGGCCTCTTGCACGATGGTGATGCAGTGGTTAAAACGTAGTATTGTTAATTCTGCCGACTGTTGTCAGTTCATTCCTGATGAGCTCAAGGTTGACTCAGTCTTCCATCCTTCTGAGGTCAGTAAAAGGAGGGCCCAGATTCTTGAGAGTAGTATGCTGGCATTAACTATTCAGAGAGTGCTATAAAGCACTATGAAGTGGTATATAAGTCTTAAGTGCTCTTGCTATTGCTCTTAATTCAGCCCTGCTCTCAAGACATTTCTTGTGGTCTTCTAAAATTGTGCAACACAACCTTCATCCCTTTTGAATAGCAATAGCGCTTAGACTTATATACCGCTTTACAGTGCTTTACAGCCCTTTCTAAGCTGGTTACAGAGTCAGCTTCTGGCCCTCAGAAATTTGGGGTCCTCGTTTTACCCACCTCGGAAGGACGGAAGGCTGAGTCAACCTTGAGCCTGGTGAGGCCTGAACTGCCAAATTGCAGGCAGCCAGCAGTCAGCAGAAGTGGCTTGCAGTACTGCACTCTAACCATTGCACCACCGTGGATGTGAAAAATTGAAGTTGAATCAATCTAGTTCAACTGTACGGTTTGGTGGGTTTTTTTAAACAAAAAAAATTGAGTCAGCCAGCTTTCTTTGGGCTCCAGTCAGAAATAGCCTGTTTGCATAAGTGCAAAATCAGTCTCTGAATGGCAACCAAAGTGTTTTCTTTTAATCATTCTGAAGGCATCTACTTTGATTCCATTCAATAATTCCATGTTTTGATTCAGAAGGATGAATGAAGAGTAACAGGGCCTTATCTTAGCCTTAGAACAGGGTTTCTAGATCCTTACTTATTGTTACAATTATAATACAATATTTATTTAATTATATTACTTTACATATATACATAGCTATACATACATTTATCCTTATTTCCATTTTCCCTTGTTTGTTTAATCAGTTACACTAGACATCTTTACTTCCTTTTTGTACAACCATTTGTATCATATATTCCAGTGGTTCTGTGGAATACTAACTTGTTCTAATATGGGCATTGTCTTATTAAACTGGACAAGGCTCCAGAATTTTAAAATATAATTTAAAATAGCCACAGGTCACAGGGATAGCCAAATCTTGAAGGATCTTTCTTTATGTTCTCAAGTGAAATTCAAAACATGAGTTTAGGCATGGATATAATCTTTTTAAAAGATCAAGATTGGCTTTTTGAGGGCATTATCTTCTTTGCACCCAAATACACCAGAATTGAGTTCTGGTTGGTTAAAATGTCTTCCCTCCACTGTCATAATCACCAAGAAACAGCACCATTACCCGGTGCAATTAAGACATTTTCAGGATATGAGGAAAAAAGGATTCCAGTCTTGTGTTAACACACTGGAGTTGGGAACTCTGCAAAGATGCAATGGGAGAATGCTTGAGTGATGCTACAAACCAAAGATGCCTTTAATTAAACTTTGTGAAGCAACAAAACCCTGGTCTTCTGGAGAACAACACACAAGTTGCCATGTCGCTTCGCTTTGGGTTGAGTTGCCACAGCCTCCCCCCACAGCTAAAAGCCCCTTTCAGGGTTGTAGTTGTTCCAAGGGGGGCTGTCAGAGTGAGTGACACCAGGCATTTCAATGGGGCAAATGACATCATGGCTTCACTTCAATGAATTGAATGCAGTTGGCTCCACATTTTGACTTGAATGGAATCCACGTCCCAGAGGCCTGTTCAGGGAATGCATGGTTGGTGTGTGTGTGTGTGTGTGTGTGTGTGTGTGTGTAGAGGGTGGATGTTCCTTATATTACAGAGAATCTGTGCAAAAAATAAACCTGTTTGCACAACCTGTCCTAGAACAAGAACCTATCCTGATGAACATGTCACTTCATGTTTATTTCTGAAATAACATGTGAACGTTATTAGGGTGTACAACACTCACTTGCGGCCTGGGAATGCTAGAAAGCTCCATTTTTTCTTCTGCAGCAGACCAATCTGGTCAATCCAGAGACGGTTTGCTGGTTTTGAGGACTATCCAATTTGGGGTCAGATCATATCAAAGAATCACAAGATTACTTTCAGAAAATGACTGGATAGCCACTAAAATGGCCAGAGGATCCCACCTGGGAAGGAAACGGAAGCATTCTTGTGTTCCCTGGAAGAGCCCATGGATATAACAATGTGTTTTGTATACAACTTAAAGTACGGGTAGCCCTTGACTTACAACCATTCGTTCAGTCACTGTTTGAAGTTACAGCACTGAAAAAAGTGACTTATGACTGCTTTTCACACCTTCCAACTCTGTTATTCTATTCCTCTTCTCTTCTCTTCTCTGCTCTTCTATCCTATCCTATCCTATCCTATCCTTATTATTTTCTGTTCTACCCTACCCTACTTTAGTCTACTCTGTTCTGTTCTATTCTATTCTATTCTTTCTTATTCTCTTCTCTTATTTCTTATTCTATTGTTATTATTTTCTGTTCTATCCTACTCTCCTTTACTCTACTCTGTTCTATTCTATTCTATTCTGTTCTTTCTTATTCTATTCTTTCTTATTCTAATCTTTCTTATTCTATTCTATTCTTTCTTATTCTATTCTTTCTTATTCTATTCTTTCTTATTCTCTTCTCTTATTTCTTATTCTATTCTTATTATTTTCTGTTCTATCCTACCCTACTTTACTCTATTCTATTCTATTCTATTCTATTCTATTCTATTCTATTCTATTCTTTCTTATTCTATTCTATTCTTATTATTTTCTGTATCCCCGTGATTATATGCTCAAAATTTGACCCCTTGGCAACTGGTTCCCACTTATCACAGTGGCAGTATCTTGGGGTCACGGGATCCCCTTTTGTGACCTTCTGACAAGCAAGGTCAGTGGAGAAGCCAGATTCACTTAACAACCATGTTACTAACTTAGTAACTGCAGTGATTCACTTAACAACGGTGGCAAGAAAGGTTGCAATATGGGGCAAAACTCCCTTAGCAACTGTCCCACTTAGCGACAGAAATGTTGGGCTCAGTTGTGGTCAGAAGTCAAGGACTACTTATAATCCAGTTTCTCCATACTAGCTGTATCCAATGTCATTGTCGATCAATATAACTGAAACTGCCAAGCTGCATTAACGTATTGGCTGCTTTTAAAACACAGTTGACCAAGTTCTCCAGAACCCATCATTAGACAAGGTCTCTGTCCCCTCCTCTCTCCCTCCCTCTCTCTCCCTCTCCTCCTCCCTCCCTCTCTCCCTCCCCCTCATCCCCTCCCTCTCCCTCCTTCTTCCTCTCCCTCCCTCCTTCTCTCTCTCTCCCCCTTCCTCTCTCTCTCTCCCTCTCTCCCTCCCTCTGCCCCTCCTCTTCCCCTTCCCCTCTCTCTCCCCTCCCCCTCCCACTCTCCCCCTCCCTCCCTCTATCCCTCCCACCCTCTCCCTCCCTTTCTCTCCCGCTCCCTCTCCCTCCCTCTCCCTCCCTCTCTCCCCTCTTAATCTCCTGGCATCTAGTCTAATGCCTTGACCGCCACACCTGGCTCTCAAACATGGGTTAGTCTTCTTCAAATAGATTTGGGCACAGGAGCCACCTGCTAGCCCCTTCTTCCTAGGGATGAGAGAGAATGGCTGGCCCAGCTAGCTAAGGCAGGACTAGAACTCAGGAGCGCCTGGCTTCTAGCCCCACTACACCAAAGTTGGCCGTCGAAGTCCAACCACGCCTCCTAACAACCAACTGAAACGAATTCTCCCTTCTCCGCAGGACCCAACACGTACGAAGATGCAGCAGCCTATATCCAAGCACAATTTGAAAGCAAAAACCGTTCGCCGAACAAGGAGATTTATTGTCACATGACCTGTGCAACAGACACAGGCAACATCCAGGTCGTATTTGATGCCGTCACCGACATCATCATTGCCAACAATCTTCGAGGCTGCGGCTTATACTGACCCCTCCCCTCTTCCTCCCCTTTTCTCCCTTCCTCCCATCCTGTATAGCAAGCAGCATATTTGGAAACAATCGCAGCGAGAGGAAAAAAAATAAATAAATAATATATAATAAAATATTTGAAGAAAAAAAAAGGCAAAACAAAGTGCGAGTCTCACACACACACACACACACACACACGTACAAACACACACACACACACCACACACACACACACACCACACACACACACAAAGAGACTAAAAAATGAACCATGAGAGTCGGTAACCGAAAAGGCATCGTGATTACACAGACAGACGCATACAGAGATGCACTTCTTAATTTCAAGTTTGCCTCAAAGGATTCCCTTATCCCTATCTCAAGAACATAGTTCTTCTTTCCTGTTTAAGTAACTCGACAGCAGATAATTCAGCCTCCTTTTGTTTTTCTTCCCTTCCTTCAGGAAATATAGAGGAAAATAATTAATAAGAATAACCGAGTGATCAAAACAGTTAATTTTTCTAAAGCGTCTAGCCGCATCTTTAAGAATGTATCCTCCTGCAAGTTTAAAAAGGAAACCATTTTCTTTTAACAAAAGAATAAATAACAATAAAAAGTAGCAATGTTATTTTTTTTAAAGGCATTTATGCGTAGGGTGCTTTAAGGAAAGGCTTTTTTTCCTCTCCCCTTAGCTCTAAAGGATTTTTAAAGATACCTTTATGTATGGAAAAGTTTCTTCAAGGTACATTACCACCAAGAGTTCCCAGTTCGTTGGTCCAATCAGCTTTGGAAAGGTTAAAAGCAAAGGAAGGCGAAGGGAAAATTGAAAGAAAAAATGTGCACGAAACACAGATTTCCCCTTCGTCCCTCCACAAAGAGACCACACTATACAGCAACCTCACCCCACTCTTAGCTTGCTAGAAATCCTTTCCTTTTTTTTGTCCCCAAGCTAAAGTTGATATGTTTGGTCTTTTCTGTTTCCCCTTCCCATCCACAAGGGAGACCAAGAAAGGGAAAAAAAAAATTCCATCCGTGGTTTGAAAGTTGGACCTGCCACATTGGCCCCATCAAGTGAGGGGAGGACATTCAGCCTTGGATGTCAACGACAAGGCCAAATTCTTACCAAGGAGCAATGCACCACCAAGTTAGTACAACGTTTATTAAAAAGAAAGTTTTCCCTGTCTGGTCATGTCTGACTCTAGGGCAATGGTGCTCATCACCATTTCTTGGCCACGGGTGCCAGCATTGTCTAAAGATATTCCCACGGTCATGAGGCCAGCATGACATCACGGAGCGCTGTTATCTTCCCACTGAAAGGTTGCCTATTTATCTACTCGCATTTGCATGCTTTCAAACTGCTAGGTGGGTAGGAGCACCTAGAACCAACCTAGAACCAATAACATTTATTATTTGGCTGTGACTAGGAGAACGGTTCCTTTTAGTGCTTCTTTGGGGTACCTCCATCCATGCATGCAACACCAGCATTTGTGTTCAGGCCTAAGCCATCTTCTGACCTTTCTAGAGTAGACTTTCTGCTCCCAAACTCCAGCATCAGGCTGACACAAGCATGTTTGGGGTTTTGTTTTGGTTTTTTTTGCATTGTCTGCTGTGTTAGAATCATGGCTAGTTTTATGAGACGCCATGAAAGGGAGTCTTTGCCTGACTCTTTTGATGTTTGGGAGGCGAACAAGCCAACTCCAAAAGAGAAGATGAGAATAATAATCAAAAATATTTGCTCAACATAAGTGCTGGGGAAGAACAGAAGGATTGCTCAAGTCCTTCCAGCTGACACATGCAAGCAACACCCAACCACACTTCCATATCCACATATGCCTATCTACACATATACCTACATGCCATCTTTTGCTCACTCCCTCTCCCCACACAAACAAACAAACACACACACACACACATACACACACACACACAAACACGCCAATGGGGTGAACCAATGCTAAGGAAGGCTTCCAAGATGGTTGTGATGGCCCCATCGGAACCTTGATGGTGAAAAAGGGGAAACCTTGTTTTGCTTTGGTGAATGTTTGGGAATTAGCCAAAGGAGCACCAGAGTTGCCCACCTCGTAATAGGCAGTAGAGCAAATGACCCAGAAATTAGGGGAAATTTGGTCTTGCCTCCCAATCCTTCCTCCCTATCATAACAGGTGCTGTTTTTTGTCCACAGGACATGGAGAAAGGGAGGCACTATGACCAAGTCATTCCCCACACCTTAGGTTTGAAGCTGATAAGAGATAAGTTTAGATGCACCAAAACGGCCAGGAACACCAATGGGAAATATCCAGGTTTATTTTCATAATCATAGTCATTGCAACTCCCTCCTTCCCCTTGATCCTCCATGAAAGTCCTCCCAAAACTCTTTCGGGCGCAACCATCACTTTAGGACCGGCCAACAAAATGGGGTACATTTTATTTGGGGTGGGTGGGGAAGAAGGGTTTTAATAATGGTTGTTCTGCTTGTCTTGTTCACTCTCTGGTTTTGTATTTCATTTCTACAAAAGCACAGCTGTCACTGGTCCAAGGGGCCGAAATTACTCCCTGTGATCTTGTTTTAATGTTTGTTCTTCTTTGAAGGCCACTTTGTGTACCATACATCCATTTTCAGTCTTTTATTTTTGGAAAATGGGTTAATTGAGTTGGGAGCATTTCTTTCTTTCTTTTTTAATTCTGCTCTCGGAATTTGATTTCATTTTATATTTTAAAGTTTCCATGCTCCCCGTGAATCCATTTCTTCATTTTGCATTTCATTCCCTTCTTGGTTTTCCAATCCTTATGTTTTGTGCTGGTATTCCTTGTTTTCTCTTTCTCTCTTTCTCTCTCTCTCTCTCTCTCCCCCCCTCTCTCTCTGTTGTTTGTGCTGCAAAAACAAACAAAAAAAGACAAAAAACTAGGAAAAAATGATATAAAAATTAAAAACACACATAAAAAGCAACAAAAAATGAAAAAAAATATGAAAAACAAAATCAAATGTAGTGTTTCTATTATTTTAAAAGCCACCATTTTCATGACCAACATTTTGTCATTTCTACTCTGATTAAGCAGTCGGAAGTCTTCACATTTCACCCGTAAGCAGTACCTTTGCTGGAAAAAGCCAATTGCACCCTTTTTCAATTAAAATCTGGGGGGGGAAAATGCAAAAGAAAACTAAACACACATACACACACACACACACACACACACACAAAACCTATACACATCTCTAAAAAAAATGCCAGATCTTTCTAAGCCTTTCTATTACCAATTGGTGAGGTTTCTGTGATCTATTAGACACTGCCAATTTCTTTCTCTAACTAATGGAAAAATTCATGTGTAGCTTAATAAAGAGAATGTTTGTCTGTACCACCGAGAGTCTTCCTCTTTCACCTTCTGATTATTGTTTAGTTGTGGTTTTATTTCATAGAAGACACAAGTGTGAAGACATGTCCCATTGGGGCCAGTCTGACAGTCCTCTTACCTTTCCTTAATCTCTCATTAAACAGACCAAATTAAACAGAAGATCAGCTTGGGCAGAGGGGTTGGTGTCAGACTGGCCACATTTACTGCCTAGGAAGGAAAGACACTTGACTCCATAGGATTTAGAGAAAAGATATTTGTACTTGAGATGCCGAGCACGGCACAGATGAGAAAGCTTGGAGGCAAAAACCACGCAAAGATCATATTTTGAAAGCAATCCCCCAATGTCCCAAACCCTGCCCCCTCCCCTGGGCAACCAGGCCAATCAGCTCTCATTCTAATGTTTTGGGAATTTGGTGCCACAGACGCCTCTATACATTTCTTTCTCAGATCTGGCGTCCTTGAAGCTTGGCAGATGGCTAGGCTTGGCACTTCTAGTTCCTGATAGTGTCCATACTCCCCAATTCCCTACAACATTCCTTCACATCTCCAGCACACTTCCTCTCCCAGATGCCCCCTCTCTCCCCTTCCCAGATATGGCAGTTGCTAATGAGCTTCAAAGAAAGCGAAGGTGACCAGCTGAAGACCTCCAAGGTCTCCTCCAACCTTATGATTTTAATTCCTAGAACTTAAATTATCTCACAAGTGTATTTAAGCGACTACCATGGACTGCTGTTGGTTTTGTGTATTTGGGAGCAAGGCAAAAAGGGTTGGGTTGCCACCATGGCCACCAATCTCCATACCTATTTAGCTAGGAGAGGACCTTCTCTTGTGAAATGGCTTGTTGTGAGGCACGAGCAACCAGAACCACTCGTGGACAGCCTTAAACAGAAACTTCATTGCTAGTCACCTACGCTACCAGAATCTCAACCAGACCAACTGCTTTCCCTTGGAAATGGTCAGATAAGGTTTCGGGAATTCTGGGACGAGGACAGGCCTGTGTTGCTTTCTGCAGAGCAAGAACCCTAAGGGTCAGGGTACCAAAGTAACAGACTAAATGCAATCAAAACTCTGAGGCCTGGGATTTCCTCAAAGCAAAGGATTTATTGGGAATGTCATATTGGCGCAGCTGGTGAAAACCCAACTCTGAAAGATCCGAGGTTTTCCCCACCCAAATCGAAGCCCAGAGTTCTTGACCCCCCAGGTCACATGTCCATCACATGGTCCAATCAGGTTACAGTCCCAACTCCGGCTGGCTTCAGTCCATGCCTTTCCAACACCCATCCTTGGCTCCCACGGGGAAAAAAAATGTTATTTTTGGCTACACATCTATCTCCCCCCGTCAGGTTCCCACAGCTCCAACCGGCCTTGCTCTGGCAGCCCTGAAGATGCTCCCAAAATGGCTTCAAGGCCGACACTAAGCTCAACTCCCTGTTCATGCCTCGCTCCAGTCTAGCTAGTTCCACCACGCGCCTGATGGGGAAGCCATCTTCTCACTATCACCAACTTTTCAAGGGAGTCTTTCCCAAGACTTGAAATAGACTAGCCCCCAAAATGCAACCGGAAACCAAAGTCTGTCTTTATGTCGTGGAGTTCATGACCGGAAAAATATGGATGTTCATAAAGTTGAAAGTTTAGAAGAGGAACCAGATCAATTCAACAGAGAGCTACCCAGTTCTATACATGATACCCTTGATCATCTGATCAAAATTCAGTCGCTCGGTAACTGATTCATATTTATGACTGTTGCAGTGTCCCAGGGTCAGGCTTTCGCGATCTTCTAACAATCAAAGTCAATGAGGAAGCCATTTTCAATTGATGGTTAAGGCATGTTACTAACTTAACAACTGCAGTGATTCATTTAACAACTGTGGCCAGAAAGGTCGTGAAATGGGGCAGAACTCACTTAACAAAAGTTTAACTTACCAACATAAATTTTGGGTTCCATTGTGGTCGAAGTCAAGGACTTCCTGTATTGGATTGAGGTAGCATGCCTCCCAAAATTTATTTAGTCTCTTATTTAGTTTATAAGTTTGTATGATCAGATTCCCACCCTCGGGAATATTTACACACAGAAAGAAACCATTCTTCCAACTTCAACAGGTTCTGCCTCATGGAATTGCTCTTCAAGAATCTGAAAAATAGATCTATAATTTCTAAGGAATATGGTTTTCTGACTCAAAACTTTATACTTTAACATCTACATCAGCTTGGAGAGATTTTGGACTGCAATGAGCATCGTTCCCAGAAATTATGGTCTGGGAATCATGGAAATTGGCGGACAGACATCAGCTTTGGGAAGTCTGAAGCTGTTGAGCCAGTTGCAATTTCCCAGTTGCAATTTCCCAGTTGCTTCAGGATATTAATTGGGATATTACAAATTTAATATTGTTCCATTGTGAAGATTGAAAGGAGTACTAAAGGTAGATTATATCAGTAATCATACTTTTAATTGCATTAGAGGTTGCTGTGGAAATCTTTAAACTTCTTTTAGCAAATGAGAAGGTGTGGAATTTTGAGAATAACCCAATGTGGTTGCCATGGAGGAGGAAGATGGACTCTTTGTAAAATTGGTTGCTAGGGAGTGTAACCAATCAAATCCCAAGTTAGGCCAATCAAATCAAGTACATTACACCAGAAATTGTGGAGGCACCTTATCCTAATGCTTGACAATGCAGCATAGAAAATTAGATCAAACAATAGAGATTTCTGTTTTGTGGCCTTTCTGGTTTGGTCAGAAGATTGTTCCTAAATGATGCTATGACACAACTCATTTAACAGAGATAAAAATCAGATGAATTTCTAAACAAGGAGACTAAAATCAGATTAATTTCTAAACAGACGTCCAGACAATTAAACCAGAGGGATTTCAACTTAGCTCCAAATAGATCCAGCCTTATTTGGAGTTGACTTCTTCTTGGTCAACTCTTCCCTACATCATGCCAACTCTTCATGGGCAGTTAGCTGAGTCACTTGAAATTGAAATAAGTCTTCTGTAGGTGTTGCATTCTTGTGGGTGGTTGATGTCTTCAACTAAATGTTTGTGAAGGAATTCTGTTCCCTAAAGTTGTTTACAATTACCCCAACACCAGGCACTCTGCTACAGATATTTTAAGCTCCTCAAATACTGGAACACTACTATCATGTCACTCCTTCTTCTTTTTGTTACACTAGACGTACCCAATTCCTGCAAACATTCTTCATGTGCTTTAGCTGCCAGTTCCCTAATCTTGAACGTTCTTCTGTTATAGCTTTTCCTTTTAAACTAACATAAGGAGATTCACACCTCAACTAAATATAAGATAAATAATAATGCTCTGCATTACAAGATAAGGTAGAAAGACCTGCAAACGGATTAGAGAACAAATGAATGTATACAACATCATCAAGAGTAGAGGTTTCCAAACTTGGCAACTTTAAGTTTTGTGGACTTGCAACTCCACAAGTTGAGTTGAAGTCCACAAGCCTTAAAGTTGCCAAGTTTGGGAACTCCTGGTCAAGAGAGCAAAAGAATTAAATTGGAAATGGGCTGGTCATGTAGCAAGAAGAACTGGTGGCAGATGAACCAACGCAGTCATAGAATGGATCCCACTTGATAAAAAAAATCCATGAAAGAAACCTAAAACAAGATGGATTGACAACATCAGCAAATATTCCGGCCACATTAGCAAAAGAAAACTCAGGAGCCTATAGGTTGGAAACATGCATAACAGTCTTAATCCTGCAGTGGATAGGCCATGGCTAGAATGATGATGATGGAGATAAATAAAACTCAAAGATAATTTTACAAGACAAGACGCTGCTTATTGGCTTTGTCCACACATTTTTTAAGATGAATACTTAATTAACAGAGTTGGAAGGGACCTTGTAGGTCATCTAATCTAACCCCCAACCAAGCAGGAGACCCTACGCCATTTCTGACAGATGGCAGTCCAGTCTCTTCTTGAAAGTTTCCAGAATTAATTTAGTTTAGGATTCAGCCTACTGAACCTGAAACTGTCCAACAATGCAATAAATCAGTTTAAAAGGGAAAAAAATTAAAATGAATTGACTGTAACAGATACATATAGCAGTAGTTAACCTAGATTTTTTTTAAAAAATGGTTACGTGTCATCAAGGCAATGTTGACTTTTAGCAACCAAATAGTTTTTTATTTTTTTATTTTTGAAACTCAGATGAGTTGCAACCCACAAGTACAAGATATAGCTCACTCTTCTCCCTGGGACAATTATGCCAATCATAAACTTCAAATGACTTCTGATGTTAATCAAGATTTGGAGCATGACCCGATTCTGTAAAACAAGCGATCTAGTACTTAGGATGCTAGGTTAGGTAATTTTAACCTACTTTAATTCACGTTCTTGTCAACCACGCAGCTGGTTGACTGAAGCAATGTACTGTAGTTGCATGCCAAATTCTGTAGGGTGTGGTTTGTGTGCGTGGTAGCTTAGTGTACAACTATCGATTAGTTTAATATTTAATCATGTACACAGTGGTCAATAAAATAAGATCTGCTGTGCAAACAATAATTGATTTACCTTCTGTGACCTATATTAAAAGTTTATTGCAATCCATGGATCAGTAAAGAGCCAAAGGAATGGCTTGCTTTCAGAAGTTGTGGATGCTCTATCACTGGGGGCTTTTAAGAAGACACTGGACAGCCACTTGTCTGAACTGGTACAGGGGTTGGACAAAAAGACCTTCAAGGTCCATTCTGTTATTCTGTTTTATTTACTTCCTGAATGTTCTGAATGGAGATCAAAGCTCAAGAAATTATTCATAATGTATATTAGAACAGCATTTCTCAACCTTGGGAATTGAAGACAGGGGGACTGTCTAATAGTGCACGGTTGATCTCATCCTCCCTTGGCTGGGCCATGCCCATAGCTGATATCCAGCCTCAAAATCCTACTTGGAGACAGTTGAGTCTCACCCCTGGCCCAGCCTTTCTTTCCACCTTCATTTTTGTTATCTAGGGTTGGTTGTCTCCAATTGATTCCTTAGATTAGGCATCCTTCCGGTCCAATTCCGAATTCCCAAGTGGCTGAATTAATTCTAATAGTAGAACAATAAACCAGGGGGACAGATATCTGTGACAGATTAACAGAGTTGGAAGGGACCTTGTAGGTCATCTAGTCCAACCCCCTGCCCAAGCAGGAGACCCTACACCATTTCTGAGAGATGGCAGTCCAGTCTCTTCTTGAAGGCTTCCAGTGATGAAGCTCTCACAACTTCAGTTGTGTTTGGCAGAAGATCTTCTAAGCCAACTGACAGTATTGTGCCTTTCTCTGTATTATGTGAACCCAGGAAACAGATTTGGTTAGTAACCCAGTCAAGTAGCTTTTCAGAACTGACATGTGCAGGTACTTGACTGCTTTTCTGGGGAACTTCTGGTGGGTCAAAAGGTGGATTAAATGAAGACAGAAAGGAGACAATAAACAAAACAAATTCTTAATACTCTGAACAATGAACATTTATATGGCACATCAAATCATAATGAGGGTTGCTTTATCTAGGCTTAGGCTGTTGAGTGAACCAAGCCATTGTAATTTTGCAAAAAATTATAGCTTAGCATGATGTGTACTCCCAGTTAATTGTGATTTGATCACTAAATTAAATTAAGTTTAGTACAGTGTAATGGAGTATAGTATGGATTCACAGGAGGGAGCGACTGTATTCCAGAGGGCAGGGTGGAAAGTTGGAGTGATAGAAAGAGGGTTAAAATAGCTACTCCCAAGCGATTCCCAGACTATGTCGAGAATCTAGAGTCATCTCGGCAAAATGGATGACATAGAAGTTTAATAAATGAATCTATTAGTAATGGAAATAGTTGCTTTAGTCTGACAAGATTCCGTCTATAGGTAAAGAAAACTACTCCCAAGTAAGAAGATTTTCGGAACTGACATATGCCTGTTACAGCAGGTACTTCACTGCTTTTCTGAGGAAATTCTGCTGGATCAAAAGCTGGATTAACTGGAGACAGAAAAGAGAAGATAAACAAGGCAAATTCATAATATTCTGAACAACGAAGAGTTTCCCGCATTACACGAGATTATATTTCACTTATCCCGTAATATGCCTCCAGAAGTTGTGGGTGCTCCATCACTGGAGGCTTTTAAGAAGAGGCTGGACAGTCACTTGTCTGAGATGGTATAGGTTCTCCTGCTCTACCAGGGGGCTGGACTAGAAGACCTCCAAGTTCCCTTCCAGCGCTATGATATTCTAATATTCTAAATTAATAAACACCGTATTACCCAGTCCTGAATTTCTGTTCTTTTAATTCTGGGGTATATTTCAGATTATAATACTGTTAAAGAGACAGAGAAAACATCTTTGAAGCCAGATTTTACCAACAGAGGTAAGTGGGATTCCCGGATGCCATTCCATAAATTTAATGGCTACGCAGATAGAATATAGAACAAAGAATCGTATTGTTGGAAGAAAACTTTGTGGGGGTCTTTTATTTCAAACCTCATGCATCACCCAGTTGGCTTTGTGCCTAAAGTGGGCCCAGGACATAGAATAATAGAGTTGGAAGGGACTCTGAAGGTCTTCAAGTCCACCCCTCTGCTCAGTCAGGTGATCCTAGGTGGCACGCTGAGCCCACTCTGCGGGCACAGGAGCCATTGCCCCAGCTCAGTTCCACCACACGTGTGTGCGCTCCTCCTGGCAAGCTGATTTTTGGATCTCCGACACTCATGTTTGGGGGGGCAGGGGTGCCTGCAGATGTGTGTGCATGTGCAGAGGTGGGGTGAGCGCAGGGGGTTGCATGCGCAAGATTCCCCCACGGGCCGTTTTTTTTCCCCAGGAGGTTGCAGGGAGGCCTAGTAGACCCAAAATGGGGAGTGAGGAGAGGGTTGCTCGCGCATGCGTAGGGGGAGCACAGGAGGGTGGTGCGGGCATACATGGGAGGTGGGGGAAGCATGCGCGTTGCATTATGGGTGTGGGCACGCATAATTGTGTGTGTGCTTTTGGCGCATGACTGCAAAAAGGTTAGCCATCACTGTCCTATATCATTCCAGACAAATGGTTCTCTAATCTCTTCTTAAAAACTTCTAACGCTGTAGCACCCACTACTTCAAGAGGCAAGTCGTTCCACTGATATAATTGTTCTCGTTGACAGGAAATTTCTCCTCAGTTCTACATTGCTTGTCTCCTTGAGTTTCCACCCGTTACTTCCTGTTCTCCCTTCAGATGCTTTGGAGAATAGGTTGACCCTTCTTTGTGGCAGCCCCTAACATGGTGGCTAACCTTTTTAGGCTCCTGTGCCAAAAATTGGGTGCGCTTTTGCGCTTGCGCTTGCGTGCCAACATCCAGAAGGTAATGAGTGTGCCCCCCCATCACCTCCCCCGCCCCTTTACCTGCATTGCACCTCGAGCTGATTTTTCAGCTGGTTTGAGGCCTTTTTCATCCTCCCAGAGGCTTGAAGGAAGCCTCTGCAGGCTTTGCAGGCCGAAAAATGGGCCAGTTTTGTCACTTCCGGTATTTCCGGAAATACAGGAAGTGAAGAAACGGGCCTATTTTTCAGCCTGCAAAGGCTTTCCTCAAGCCTCTGGGAGGCCGAAAAAAGCGTCAAACAGGTCAAAAATCAGCTGTGACACGTGCATATGCACAGTGAGGCAAGTTTGCCTGCGACTCGCATGCCAGCACAAATGGCTCTATGTGCCACCTGTAGCACGCGTGCCATAGATTCGCCATCACGGCCCTAACATATTGGAAGACTGCTATTCTCTTTGAGCTGTTGTAAACAGGTTCAAGAGGCAGATGTTCCTTTCCTGCACACTGAGAAGATTGCAAAGAGCAAGGACGGAGCACTGATCTCTGTGTTTTCAGTTCCCCCTCCTTTGCCGGAAATATCACAGGAGGAAAAGCGGCCTGCTTATGAAATTTAAATCCGCTTAATGGGACTCATTCATGGTCAGCCAAGCTTAACATCTTAATGCAAATGCAGCAGCTATTGGGACCTTTGACGCCCGTTAAGCAGGTTGTAGGAACACAGCCATTCCATTACATATAAAAGCCCCCCCCCCGTTTTTTTTAAAAAAAAAATCTGTTTTTTTTTTCATCCTATTTTGCTGAAATAGGTCATTCTACTGAAGGATCCAAGGATAAAAGTGCCATCTAGTGGTTAGCAGACCCAAATAGCTACTTTGGAGGAGAAAAAAAATATTCCAAGTCAAAATGAGTAAATTTCATAGTGGTTCCACGAGAAGAGTGTTGGGGGGCATAATTGGGAAACCGAAAGTAAGTCCTGTGCCATCTTAAGAAGCTGCTTCAAGGTCACCCAGCTGGAAGAATGAGGGAGCGGCACACCAGAGCATGTTTGAACTGACCGCTGGGAAAACAGCTTGCAAAATTTCAATTGGTTACCTTGAGATGGGAAAAGAAAGACAATTAAGGAAAGGAAAGAAGAAGGAAGTATAACGTAGGGATTTTAGCACACGAATCTCAGTTCTGGCTATGCGTTATTGCCATAGACTTGATCTATAATAAAAATAGACTTTTTCTCAGAAAGTGGGGCTAAGGTTTGTTTTCTATTTTGAGGTCAAGGTTTATGGCAGGTCTGACAGACAATATCACCAAGAGATGGACAAGCTGTCTGTAATAAGAGGCAACCCTAGTTTTGGGAGGTCAAAGGTCACAAAAAGTGGGTTGATGACCTCTCCAACGTGGTAGGACAATGCTACATGAAGATAAAAACAAAATCAACATACAGGTAGTCCTTGACTTACAACATTTAATGGCCATTCAAAGATATAATGGCACTGAAAAATGTGATTTATGACCATTTTTAGAAGGTATGTGTCAGCTTTGAAATTCAGCTGCCACAAAATGGAGGGTGGGTAGAGGAGTTGAAAAGTTCAAGGTCATTCTGTATGTCATACTAAGAAATTTCCGTTGCAGTTAATTGGTTCTCGTGATTTATGAAGCGTAGAAGTGGGAGAAGGTGGATTCTGTGTAACGCACAAAAATACTTTCACTTTGGGAAATTGCCTTAGACATACCAGATCTGTTTCTAAATAAATCAATTGGAGAGAATATGTCTCGGAGTGATTGATACCATGGATACTTTCTGGATGCCTTACAGTAATGAACTTGGCAGCATCCCTATGATCATGTGATCAAAATTCAGATGCAACTGGTTCATATTTATGATGGTCGCTGCCTTCTGGGGTCACATGATCCCCTTTTGTGACCTTCGGACAAGCAAAATCAAAGTCCGATTCACTTAACAACCAGGTGACTAACTTATCAGCCGCAGTGATTTGCTTAACAACGGTGGCAAGAAAGTTCGTAAAATGGGGCAAAACTCACTTATGTCTCCCTTAACAACAGACACGTGGGCCTCGACTGTGGTCGCAAGTCGAGGACTTCCTGTCATTTATGCTGAACTGCTCTGCTGCTTCCTAGGGGAATGCCACTACATGAAAATAGAAATTCAGAACGATGTTTTGCTTTCAGCCAAGAACGAAACTCTCAGCAGGGACCAATGGCACAAGCTTTGCAGCCGAGTGTTCACACACTCACCTGTGCCATGTTTCCCTGAAAATAAGACCTTTATAATTTTTTTTGCCACCAAAAAGGGCACCAGGTCTTATTTTTAGGGGATGTCATCCACTAACTAACCCCACTTCTTTCCTCTGGGTTTTGTTGATTAGATATGTTTGTTGTTATACTAATGGCTAGTATTAGTGTGTAAAAGTAAACAGTTCAGGCTGTAATGTTACTATCTTATTCTACTGTGCTGAAAGGAATGGGAGGTCAATGTTTTTCTTTTTCTTTCTTTCTCTCTTTCTTTCTTTCCTTCATTCCTTCCTTTCTTTCACCTTTACTCTACACTTCCTTCTCTTCTCTTTTTCCTCTCCGGCTTCCTTTTCGCTGTCAGAGGCCTTCAAGAACTTCTCTTTCTGCAGCTGGCAAGGTTTTCCTGAAGGCTTCTGCAGCCAATAACAGAGATCTGGATCGATCCTACAGTTTCAGAGGCCTTCAGGGAAGCCTTGCTAGCTGAAGAAGAAATAGGCCGGCAAGGCAGGTGTTGGGGTATGTGAGGCCTGACTACAACTGTGCAAAGGTAAGTAGTAGGGTAGCTCCACACACACACACACACACACACCTCCACCCTAGCTTAATTTTTACCCCTCCATTCTGGAGTGGGCAGGATCTTAGTTAGGGTTTATTTTGGGGGGGTAGGGCATATATTGGGCACATGTGTAAAAAAAAATCAAGCCAGGACTTACTTTCAGGGTAGGTTGTATTTTGGGGGAAACAGGGTAGAGCTCAGAAGTTTTCCTGAGGTGAAATGGTACCAAAAGGAAGAGAAAGGGGACAGAAAAAAGACCACTGAAATCTTTCCAACACTGACCGAGGTTTTTTTTTATTTTTTTCCTTTTTTAAAACAATAAAAATAAAGAGCTGAGTTCTGTTAGCAAAACTGAACCACAAAAGAGTCTGTATTTTTCCCCTCCCCCTCCAAAGTTTAAACAGCATTGAAAAGTAAGGCTTTGCAAAGGGTATATTGAAATAAATTATTTTCACTTGAAACACTGCCCGGTTTTCTTATACGGTATACGGCTTTAAACGTCCTAAAAACCTAGCAGTGAAAGAAATTGTATGGGGGTTTTGTTTTTTTTCCATTAATACTGGGCTACCTCTGGATAAGGAGGGATACTCCTGAAACACTTAAAAATGGCTTGCTTTGCGTCGTAGACATATTTATGGAGCCCAAAACCTAAGAAGCTTCCAACAGAGTTAGTAGCAATTGAAGGAGTTGAGAACTGCTGGAACAGACCTAACTACCTATCAAATAGCCCTCAAGTCTTTTGGACCTGTACATCTTATCAAGCTGAGGTTATTTGCAAAATGCACACTTAAAAAAATAGATTTTTGCATGCTGCCCCGCCTGTCATAAGGAAATGTCACCTTTTGAATGTCAGCAAGGGGCTCTCAGCAATTCACCTCCAAGCTGAATTCTCTTTGCTTCGCCCTGCTCGCTTGACTGAAATGCTGCGCTAACAAGCACCTTACAGCTTTCACTGTGACCCCCGATCCTCTGGGTTATCTAATGCTGGCCACGGTTAAAACTGAGTTTTCTCGCCAGCCTCTCGGGAAAAGCAAACCCAGGAGACAATCAAAACTTTCCACGAGCGGAAGGGTGGAGAAGGTCTGGCTTCGAGTCACTTTAGAAACTGCAGCTAAACTTTTGCAATTTGCAACTCCTGCAAATTAACACGCGCTGCTTCCCCCGCCCCAAAATCTAGAAACATCATTTTTACCCAAACAGTGATGCATATGTTTGGGTTGAAAAAAAACGAAAACAGCAAGTATGTTTGCTTATAGAAGGGAGGAGGAGGAGGAGGAGGAGGAGGAGAGGAGGAAAAGAGGAGGAGGAGGAGGAGGGGAAGAGGAGAGGAGGAGAGAAAAGGAAAGAAGAAGGAGGAGTGGAGAAGGAGGAAAGGAGGAGGAGAGAAGGAAAACAAGGGGGGAAGGAGGAGAAGGAAAAGAAGGAGAAGGAGAGGAGGAGCAGGAGGGTGGAATGACAATTTCTTTTTCTTTAAAAAAAAATAACCCTTCACTTCTCACTTATATTCTACTCCTCCTCAAAAAGAGCTTCACAAGGAAATCCCCTCAGAAAGGGGTTGTCACTCACACTGTCCACAAACACGCCCACACCCCCTCACTCCCCCCCCCTTGCAACACACAGCAAGTTCACGAAGAGGGGTGGGTGGCTGGGTGTAGAAATTACCCCCCGCCGCAAAAAAAGAAAGGAAAACGCCCACGGGGGGGGAATCAATAAACCCGCAAGGAAAGGTGAAGTGGTCAGCTGTCCAAACACTTATGTGCGATCACATGCTTTTTTTTTTGTCAAGAGCATAGAGGTGGCCCAACCTGATCCCTGGTCAATCAGAGCCGTGGTTTGTTTGTTTTTTTTCTGAGCTGGGGCGGGGTGGGGGGAGATCCCAGCGGGAAGAGAGTGGGACAGTATCGGGGTTTTTAACGTGTGGGGAAGGAACCGCGGGCCAGAAGCGTTAGGAAGGATGCTGTTTCTGTAATCTTCGCTCTGCGGCCGTGGCCAACATCCTGCGTCGTAAGGTGATGGAGTCGGAGGCGGCGTCTTCAATCGGGGAGGAAAACTCCGGTGTGGGATCATCGAAGCTTTTGTTTAGGTAACGCCTGGAAAAACAGGAAGAGATTCGTGACGATGGAGAAGTTATCGGTTTTGGGCTTGCCGGACGCTTTGCTCGGCTGAAGAAGTTGTCAACTCATAAAACATTCCTAGGCCTGTTTTAGTAGTTGCCAAAAAAAAAAGAAAATGGCGGGGGAAAGTGAAAGTACATTCCAACTCTTTATCTTTAAAAGATTGTAACTAAAATACCAGAGTTTTTGCCCACAAATATACTTCATTGGAGAACATGAATGATGACACCCAGCCTGTGAACATACTGGCAGTGCCAGTATGTTGCCTCTAATGAATCCTTTGAAGGTTTTTGAAGCTTGGCTCGAGAATCATGATTTAATTAGGACAACTGCTGGAATCCTGACAGCAAGCCAACTCTGGCATATGTAATTTATAGTCATCTGTGAACCTGTTTCCCAGAAACATGTTTTATGAGTTGACAGAAGTTTCTCTTGGCAACGCTAAATCGATCTGTCAGCAAATACCAGTAGTCCTTGACTTTAGCGACTGTTCGAAGTTACAACGGCACTGAAAGTGATTCGTGGCCATTTTCATACTTACAATTGTCACGACCTTCCCATGGTCACTTGGATCAAAATTCAAATGCTGAGCAACAAGTTCAGATTTATGACTGTTGCTGTGTCACTGTGTGTGTGTGATGTGATCCTTTTGCAACCTTCTGACAAGCAATATCAATGGGGAAGCCAGATTCACTTAACAACAGGATCACTAACTTAACAACTGCAATGATTCGCTTAACGAACAGGACAAAGAAAAGTTGTAAAGTGGAGCAGAACTCACTTTTAAAAAAATGTCTCACTGAACAACAGAAAAGTTGGGCCGTAAGCCAAGGACCACCAGTATCAAGTCAGATTTCGCAACCCGAAAATACGACACCCAAGAAATGCTGGAAAGAGCCTGTCCGAATCAGTAAACAGAGAACCTGGGTGTGTTTTTAAAGGCAGTGGGGTTCCAATTAGCCTAATCCAACTGGTTTGGTAGCTCAACGAACCTGAGCAGTCCTGAAAGGCATTTGAACTTCTGGAATTGTTATTAAACCCTATGCAAACATTTTCAAGGAGGGCTTCTTAGCCATGGGAAACAGGAAGGAAGTACCTGCTCATTGGGGGAAGAAAAAAGAGGAGTAGGAGGAGAGAGGGGAGGGGAAGAAGCAAGGAAGGAGAGAAGAGGGGAGGGGTGGAGAGGAGAGGAAGGAAGGAAGAAAGGAGAGAAGAGGGGAGGAAGGTAGGAGAGGAGAGAAGAAGGGAGGAGGAAGAAAGGAGAGAAAAGGGGAGGAAGAAAGGAGAGGAGAGGAGAGGGGAGAGGAGGAAGGAAGGAGAGGAGAGGAGAGAGAAGGGGAGGGAGGAAGGAAGAAAGGAGAGAAGAGGAGAGGAAGGAAGGAAGAAAGGAGAGAAGAGGGGAGGGAGGAAGGAAGAAAGGAGAGAGAGAGGGGAGGAAGAAAGGAGAGGAGAGGAAGAGAGGAGAGAAGAAGGGAGAAAGGAAGAAAGGAGAGAAGAGAGGAGGAAGGACAGAGAGGAGAGGAGAGGGGAGGAAGGAAGAGAGGAGAGAAGAGGGGAGGGGAAGAGAGGAAGAAACCAGGGGACAGGAAATATTTCCACTGCACAAAGCCTCCTCCACACCTGCGTGCTTGCTGCAGCAGCTCTTCCTTCCTCTGAACCAGCATCCGCTGCCTCTCGTCTGCTGACTTGGAGAAGCGACTGCCTCTCACTTCAAAGTCCTCCGTCTCGGCTGCCTCTGCTTCCATTTCATTCAACTCTGCCTCCGCCGTGTCTTCCAGCCTTGAGCTGAGCTCAAGTGGGATCCTTTCCGTCTGCCACGCAGGACGAAAGGAGGAGGGGGGGGAGAGAAAGAGAAACAAAAGGATGGATGGATGGATGGATATACCGCTTCACAGTGCTTTCCAGCCCTCTCTAAGCGGTTTTACAGAGTCAGCCTCTTGCCCCCAACAATCTCGGTCCTCGTTTTACCCACCTCAGAAGGGCGGAAGGCTGAGTCAGGCTTCAGCTGGTGAAAATCGAACTGCTAGCAGTCGGCAGAGTTAGTCTGAAATACTGCATACTAACCACTATGCCACCACAGCTCTATATGATACCCTTCTTTTGCCACATTACCTCCATGTCCTCCTCGGCATCTTCTTGACTGGTACTCTGCCTTTCGACAGGACTGTTCAATGCTGGTCGGATGCTGTCAGAACGCTGTGCATGTTTTTAAAAAAAACAGAATTAACTGATTTGGAAAATATGAAACTTCCTTTTTTGTAAGCATTTTAAATTGTATTATGGAACTTGCTGAAGCTCCCATTCCAAGGCCATGAGACATACCAACTGATTTTTTTTTTTAAATCCAAATTTTATAAGCTTATCAGAATAGAAAACACAAAGGAAAAATGAAAATAATAGGAAACTAGGGGAGGAAAAAGGGGAAGACGAGAGAGTGTAGGGGAAAGGGGAAAAGAAAAACATTGACTTCCGACTTTCTTTGGCAGAGACGTAACAGCCTCAAATTTTTGCTTTTGCACAATAATATATACTAGCCATTTCTATAACTATAAAACTATTTAATCAGCAAAAACCCAAATCTATTTCATTTTTGCCCCATCTCAAGGACAAAATCCAGAAGTGATTTCCAAATGAAATATATATATATATATATATATATATATATATATATATATATATATATATATATTTCTTGGCTTTAAATAAAGCAATCAATTTAACCATCTCTATTTTTTCCTTGTTGTGGAAAGTAATGAATATTTGTGTTTGCAACTATTAATTTTTATAAACTATAAAGTATAGTTTATAAAGATTGTCATTTATCAAATCTGCAAGGCTGATAGACTTTTGTCTATCACCTGTCTCCCTCTCCCTCTCTCATCTTATAACTATATCTGTCTGTCTGTCTGTCTATCTATCTTACCTACCCATCTACCTATCATCCCTATCTATCCATCCATCTATCATCTATTTATCTACAGGACCTACCTACCATCTATCTACATATCATCCTTCTCTCTCTCTCTCTATCTACCTACTGACTCTAACTATCTATCTATCCACCCACCCATCCATCCATCCATCCATCCATCCATCCATCTATCTATCGTAGGCATAATTCAGGAATACTGTGTGCATTCTGCACCATAGATATTTTGAAAAATTAGCTGAATGGAAACTGCATCCTCTGAGTTCCTATTTCCTTTTGTAAGGATTGCTCATAAGCCCATGGAAGGGCTTCTAAAGTCCATGTGGTCTTTACAACTGTAAAGACTCAACTTTACCAAGTAGACAAGACAAGAAACCAGGCAAATTATCAATCCTATTTTACTGTAAGGCTACATTAACAGAACCATGCAAGTCTGAAAGTACAAATCTCCCACGGTCTCCTTTAGAGCCTGAGAAACTGGCAAAAGTCCCTTCTGAGCCACTTGCTCCATCCACTATCCAGCTACAGGGCACAGCCTCTCTTATCTGGCCATTTCCTAGGCAGTATCTCTTAACCCACACACCATTACCTTATATCACAACTCTGTGTGGTTGTTACACACACCTATCTGCCAGTTAAACAAGTTAAAACAAATAAGACACATGGATACACCAAAACCTGAAGAGATCAATCCACAAAATCATCTTCCTTTGAAAAGAATATCTGGCGGTTATGTGATGATTTTGCTCCCTGTGTCTTTTGACAACAAATGTATTGTCTTAAAGCTTTAACATACAAATTCAATTTCATGTCCTTGACAATGGGAAATACACTGGGTTTGTTTTTTTTGTTTTTTTGGCAAGGCCCTGAACTGTAGAATATAAAAGGTAATTTGCATGCTACTCCAAAAACCCAACCCTTTGTTCTTTTAATGAAAGCCAACGATGTTCAGAGTTGGTTAGGTGGAGTAGAAAAGAACCCTGACACTCCACACAACTCACCCCAGGTTTGACAATACACTACCACACAAAACAACTCCAAATGGGTGCAGTAGACCACACAGACTTTTGATGAGCTCCCATGGACAACCCTTACAAAAGGAACTGGGAATTCAGAGGGTGCAGTTTTAATCCAGCCAATTTTTCAAAATATCTGTGGCATAGAATGCATACAGTATTCCTGAATTATATATCTTTTGAGAGGGAAAGAGAGAGAAGAGTGGATTAGATAGATTAGGTAGATAGATAGGTAATCTGATAGATGAAGAAGAGATGATAGAGATAGATAGATAGATAGATAGATAGATAGATAGATAGATAGATAGATAGATAGATAGATAGATACAGAGAGACAGAGAGACAGACAGAAGTTAGAAAAAGAGAGAAGAGTAGATTGGATGGACAGACGGACGGACGGACGGACGGATGGATGATCGAGAGAGTGAGTGAGAAACAGACAGATGATAGGAGAGAGAGAGAGATGGATGAAAGAGATGGATGATAAATAGATACATGATACATGGATGGATGGATGGATGGATGAATGGATGGATGGTAGATAGATAGATAGATAGATAGATAGATAGATAGATAGATAGACAGACAGATAATAGATAGGTAGATAGATGATGGGTAGGTAGGTAAATATATAGATAGATGATAGGTAGACAGGTAGGTAGATAGATAGATGGATGGATAGATGGATGGATGGATGATAGATGGGTAGGTAGGTAGGTAGATAGATAGACAGACAGACAGACAGACAGACAGACAGACGAGAGGGAGGGAGGGAGGGAGGGAGAACACAAGTATCTTGCCCAGTTCAGGGTCTACTGTGTTGGACCCACCTGTGTTGGGAAAGGCACCTGGATGCGTCCCTCTAAAATATTGTCCGTCGTTATTTCCACGGAGCGGGTCAGCTGCAGGTCCTGGAGAATGAGGTGGTAAGGAACCTGGGGGAACATCTCCTGGATCTGGTGGGCCTAGGGAAACCATGCCGAAATGTGTATTGCTCAGGAATTAAACAAAACCTCCAACCATCCAGATGAGCATTTTCTTTTTTTTTAAAGAAATTAGAAATGTAAGTTGAGCTTATTAAAACAAAAACCAAGGGGGAACATGGGAACTTTGGGGTGAAGAAGCAGCATGAATTTGGTGTGGTCGTCGGTGGCCGCTCTGAAACATAGCAGGAGCCTGGAGGAAGAATCATGCATTACTTAAGACAGTGGTGGCTAACCTTTGGGGGCTCCTGTGCCGAAAATTGCACGCTCGCTCGTGCACACTCACTCGCCTGCCAGCACCCAGAAGGCAATGCGCATGGGAGGACCTGCGCGCCCTGCGCATGTGCGCACAATCCCCCCTCCGCCACCCCCTTACTTGCACTGCGCATACGCGTGCCTCCCAGCTGATTTTTGGGCCTTTTTTGGCCTCCCAGCGGCTTGAAGGAAGCCTCTGTAGCCTTTGGAGGCTGAAAAATGGTCCAGTTTCGTCACATCCGGTATTTGCGGAAATACAGGAAGATCCAGACCCAGGCCCACCCCCTCTTCATCCTAGGGCATGCAGGGAAGAACGGATAAGGGAGCAACGTGGGTTACAGGGGAGAAAAAGGTCTTGATTTCCTTCATTAGCTGCAGCTGGGAAAACAGGATAAAGAGGGCGTTTGCGCACAGCTCCTTGCTGGAAGCAAAGCGTGAATTATTTTGGTTTGTCTTATTTGAGTTCTGGCGTCCTTCCAACTGTGTGCGTTTCGCTATCTTTTGAAGTCTGCAATTCCTTATCCTGCCCTGTGTCATTAATTGCTGCAGCGTGGTTTGTGTTGGTTTTTATTTATAATTTATATGTACTTTGGGTTCGGACTGAATTTCTTCCCTTTGAACAACTGTTCTTGGGAAAGTTTTTTCTCCAGCCGAAGATAACTGGACGCTGGGGGCCAAGTTGGAGGTATTAAAGGGACTTTACTTATTTTTGTGACTTTGTTGCTTTTGTGCCACACCCTGGGTCATCACAAAAGTTATATTTGGGGGGATTCGAATTTACTTCTTTTGGGTTCGCTACTTGGACCATTAACACAGTGGGCTACAGCTCATAAACATTTATGCTATAAGAGGGGGGCTAACGTTTGGAGGCCTCCAAAATGGATGATGCTACCAAAATGATATATTTACATCAATGACAGTGTCCAAAATATAAACGGGGGGCGGGGCTCACCATGGCATTGAGTTGAGAGTTGCTGGCCTGGGCAATCCCGAGGAGGTTGGTGGTATGCATCACCTCGACCGAAAAGCTCGGGAGCCAGCTAGCGATGCGAGACCCTGGAGGAGAGAAATCAGAAGATCTGTGAAGGACCCTTTCCCATTCGTGGTCCTCTGCTGTGGTTTTTCCAGATAGGTTCATGTATGGAGTGCCAACATTTATTTCAGTAATAGCCCAGTTGATGTTCAAGAAATTGAATGTAAAAAAATGGTTGTCCCCAACTCTGCTGAGTCTTTAGAAAGTCTGTCAAGGTTTCACCTTTTCCCTATCTTTTTACATCATGGAGTATTACCTGCATATGAAACCATCCTAAGAATGCTTATATCATAAACTAGCTGTATACCCGTGCTTCGCTACGAAACTATGTGATCTGGCTTAGTTTTGGGGGAGGAAAATAAGGGTGGGGGGGAATTGTGCCTCTGCCTACCAGCATCCATCGGTATTCAGCTGACTAACGTCCTGTCAGTGTGTGAGAGTTTAGAGCTGTTTGGAAACTGAAGCAGTATTTGCTGTGTGAGTAAGAAGGAGACAGCAAGGAGCCTGGGCATGGCTTAGCTCAACTGTGCTGTACTAAAGCTGCTTGGTGCTGTGAAACTAAAACTGAAACTGAAACTCCTCTGTTTGTGTTTTGCCTTTGGAAGGCTTCAGGTGGGGAGGGGGAGTAGAACTCCTTAGCATCAGAGCGTGTTAATAATAATAACATAGGAAATACTAATGCTCTGATGGTCATTTCAAAAAATCCTTTCTTAGTGAGCACCTAGAAGCCAAGAGGAACATACGTGCCAAATGTTAAATTTATGGTTGACTTTGTGGTTTGACTTTATGTCAAACTTTACGGTTCTGGAGATTTTGTGATGATGGCGTGAGTGGTATTTCACTTTTATATATGTAGATGGTCCCATCCTTCCATTAGAGGTGAAATCCACTGCCCCCCACCCCCCGAACCTTCCAGAAGTCTGGCTCCTTGGCTTGGTCTGGGATGAAGTCCCACTACATTAGGGCTGGGTGATGGGAGAGAAAAAATTCTCATGCATCCAGGCTGTCGGTCATCTTGGTTTTTAATTTTAATGTTTACTTTTTTGCTGTAATTATAATTGCTTTAGCACTTTTTAACTTTAATAAAGTTACATTCTAAGCCACCCACAATCATCTTGTTAGTAAGATGTGAACTTCAAGGCAGGGAAGAGGAAGAAAGAAAGGAAGGAAGGAAGGAAGGAAGGAAGGAAGGAAGGAAGGAAGGAAGGAAGGAAGGAAGGAAGGAAGGAAAGGAAGGAAGGAAGGAAGGAAGGAAGGAAGGAAGGAAGGAAGGAAGGAAGGAAGGAAAAGAAAGAAAGAAAGAAAGAAAGAAAGAAAGAAAGAAAGAAAGAAAGAAAGAAAGAAAGAAAGAAAGAAAGAAAGAAAGAAAGAAAGAAAGAATACCTATAGCTCAGGATTGAGATGAGAGATTCTTGGGGTTCTCTGAGCTTGGTTGTTTTCCTGTAGACGTTTCAGACGTTTCATTACTCAGATTAAACTGATGATGTTACCTCATTTGGGTCAAGAAACATCTGCCAGAAAAAAAACCAAGCTCAGAGAGCACTAAGGACCCCTCCAATAAATAAACTCACCGTCAAAGTGGAAGAAGTGGTTGTGCTGGTTGAGATGAGGTCTTCCTTCGGCTGCTGCCACAGGGGGCAAGTTTCCATCCAGGTTCTCTCTGGGGTGATCTTCTGGGGCTTGCTGGTTGTCTGCAATGTTCAGTGACATCCTACAGGTAGGGCAGGAAGTGTCTTGTTCGAGCCAGGAGCGCAAGCATGAGCTAAGAATAAAGAGAGAAATTTATATGGATTTTTATGAGTAATATGAGGAGCCAAATGGTTGAGGGCAAGAGGCTGACTTTGTAAACTGCTTAGAGGGGGTTATAAAGCACTGTGAAGCAGTATATAAGACTAAGTGCCATTGCTCGCCCTTCCTTCCTTCCTTCCTTCCTTCCTTCCTTCCTTCCTTCCTTCCTTCCTTCCTTCCTTCCTTCCTTCCTTCCTTCCTCTCTCCTTTCCTTCCTTCCATCCATGGCATGCAGTGATTACAATGCAGCATTGCAGGTTGACTGCCCACTGCCAGGAGTTCAATCCTGACCAGCTCAAGGTTGACTCAGCCTTCCACCCTTCCAAGGTGGGTAAAATGAGGACCCAGATTGTTGGGGGCAAGGGGCTGACTCTGTAAACTGCTTAGAAAAGGCTGTTAAAACACTGTGAAGCGGTATGTAAGTCTAAGGGCTATTGTGATAGACAGACAGACAGACAGACAGACAGAGAGACAATTGAGAAGGGGAAAAAGAGAGAAAATGATGGATGGATGGATGGATGGAATATAGATAGATAGATGGTAGGTAAGCACCATGGTGGTTAGAATGCAATACTGCAGGCTAACTCTGCCCACTGCCAGGAGTTCAATCCTGACCAGCTCAAGGTTGATTCAGCCTTCCATCCTTCCGAGGTGGGTAAAATGAGGATCCAGATGGTTGGGGGCAAGAGGCTGACTCTGTAAACCGCTTAGAGAGGGCTATAAAGCACCGTAAAGTGGTATATAAGACCAAGCGCTATTGCTATTGCTGTTAATTGTGAGGGTCAAAGGATCAAGACCATATGTTATGTTCCAGTTAAGATGTATTGCTCAAGTCTACACACAAGAATAAGTTCAGTACTAAGCTAGCACCAAATATGGGTCAATGGAATTCAAGAAGAGTTGGACCAAAGGCAAAAAAATTCTGGACAAAAATACACACGTGGCTAGAAAATTTGATGAAGCAACATATAGATTTAAAAATAAAAATATTGTTGTTAGATATAATACCAGAATACTATAATAGAGGGAATACATATTTAATATTACTTGTGTTTACAGTGGCAAGAATTGTATTGGTGCAAAATTGGAAGATTGAGGATACTCTTACAGATACAAAGCAAATTAAAAAGATATTAGACTGTGCAAAGATGGATAGATTGACACTAAAAATAAAGGACAAAGAAGAAACAGAATACTTCCTAACATGGGATGTGTTTTACCAGTGGTTAGATAACAGAAGTAGTAATTAGAAAATAAAAGATTATTACTGTGTACAAGTAAAAAATGAAAGATGATTATTATATATAAGTAAAAATACTATTATTAGTATTATTAGCATTATTATTAATATTGGAATGTATAAGTTAAATGACTCAGACAATGCAATATTCACGAAGCACCTATGTTGATTAAAAATAAAAAAACATAAAAAAGATATGGCCTCGGACCCTTTGTGAGAACATATCAACTCTAGACTCATGATTTGTTTAACTCCACCCTCAGCTCTGCCTGCTCTTCTCCTACGTTAAGTTCATCTCCCAAGGAAAGAAATAATTCCTTCCAAGGTTCAAGGAAAAGCAAGTCTGAAGGGGTGGGTCCAGGCTGCTCAAGGGAACGCAAAGGCTGGCACGTAGAGGCTAATTATCTTATTAGCTCCTGCTTAAAACATTGGAAAATATTTATGGCGCAGCTTGTAATGAATGACAACAAAGCGGCCTTGAGACCAGAATGGGAAAAACAGAAGCAGCATCCATCAAAACCACACATTCCTGCTGACTTCAAACCCTTAGGTTGGGTTTACACAATGATGGGAATGGCAATTTTGGCCCAAGTCACACAAAACCTTCCCAGAAAGCCAAACTCTCTCTGATAATAGGGGACCCACTGAAATACATTATTAAGTGGCCAAAGTTCAGCTCAATGTTCCTGCCCAAATGTTCAGAATATTTCAGATTAAAAACAACAAAATCTTGCAACATTTCAGGACAAAATATCAACATTCTGTAAGATTTCAGTTGAGAATATGAAAACCTTCCAAGGTTTGTTGGTGAGAATGCTTAAAATTTGGTGAAAGTACGTAATACAATAAATGATTTTGGATGGGTGGATGGATAGATACATAGATAGACGATGGATGGATAGATAGATAGATAGATAGATAGATAGATAGATAGATATACAGATGAGATAGATGATTAAAAGATGAGAGAAAAAGAGGGAGAGAGATAGAAGAGAGAGAAACAGATAATTGCTTAGTCTTATGACATCAAAAAAATAAAAAAATAAAATAAAGTAAAAAAATAAATTAAATAATAAAAAAAAAAAATAAAGTAAAAAAATAAAATAATAAAATAAAATAAAATAATAAAATAAAATAAAATATAAAACATAAAATAAAATAAAATACAAGCTCCAACTCCAGGGCAAAACAGATAAAAGAAAATACTGTAACAAAATATGTATTTGGTAAATGCAAAGAAATAACGTTCAGATAAATACACCACCCTTACAGGGTACCCCTATCTGATTTTGGAGGTATCTAGGGGAACCAGTGTCCTTAGGCAAAACTGATATATTTATATTCAGTGTACACCGCTAAATTCATCAAGACTCCTAGCGCTTTACTGCAATCCAATAAGATGTCCATATAGGTAGACCTCAACATATGGCTATCATGGAGCCTATTGTCATCGTCCCTCCTCCAGGACTTACTTATGGAAGAGGTGGCCGCAAGGGAGCTTCCGGGCGGCCTGCATGGAATCCCAGCAAATGGCACAGTCATCGTTGTTGGAGGCCAATTCTTCAGGAGTTGCCACTGCAAACCTAGGAAAAGCCAAGAGAGACGTGACTGCAGGGTGAGCCAGATTGCCAGTGTAGGAGCCCAAACTGCAGGCAGTTTCCAACTTACGACCACAATTGGGGAAAGAATTTCACTTGCTACACAAGGCAAGTAGTCTGTCGTCAGGGCGGGGGTGGGGAGTTGGTGATTTATTTATTTATTTATTTTCCAGATTTTTTTTTTTTCCTATTGTACTTTATTAATTTATTTGATTCTTTCGGGGCAACCCCTGAGATACTAGGACACTGCTATCATGTCACCCCTAATCCTTCTTATCATTAGACTAGACATACCCACTTCTTGCAACCGTTCCTCATACGTTTTAGCCACCAGTCCTCCAATCGTTTCCGCTGCTCTTCTCTGCACTCTTTCTATTGGTATCTTATGATTTATCAGTTCGTTGCTTGTGCACCCACTGAGAGCTTATGCACCAGAGACAAATTCCTTGTATGTCTAATCACACTTGGCCAATAAAGAATATTGTATGGTGGTGTGATTATTTCGCAGTTGTGGTGAAGGTCGCCCCAATTCCCCCCCAAAAGAGACACACGTGGCCCTAGATTGGGGGGTTTCATTATTTCTCGCTCTAGAATTAAAGGAAGAGGCTCACCTTGCTTCCATGTTCCCAACCACCCGCAGGTAATTCTTATGGCGCCGCAATCTGCGCTGAACTTCATGGAACAGGTAACGCAGCTGCATAAAGATCACCAGACTGGCCATTGACAGCCAAATGTTGCCAAACAGCTTCCAAATATATTTTTCCCCAAGAAGAGCAGGAAAGCAAATCACCGTTGCGAGAGAAAGAACACAAATAAAGAAAAGAGAATTATTTCACGATGTCCAGCTGGACCTTCTTCAATGAAACGTTTGTCCTATTCAGGACACAAATACTTTATGCACAAAAATAGAAGGAAACTTTTGATTCCCGCAGTGGATTGAACGGCTGCAAAAGTTGACGGGAGTTGGCACAGACGGCTAAATTGACTTTTCTGATTAAAGCAAAAAATACCAGTATTTTTGTTTCTACTTGGAAACCGTTTCTGGACTTTATGCTTGAGGTGAGGGGGAAAATGAATCTTTGATTTTGGGTCTTACCAATGAGATAGGTTTCCTATTATAGAAACGGCTAGTTTATATTATTATGTAAAAGTAAAAAGTTGACGTTTGACGTTATCTTATTCTACTGCACCAAAGGGAGTCATAAGTCAATGTCTTTTCTTTCTTTTTCCTCTTTTCCCTACACTTTTCTCTCCCCTTTCCTATTTTTCCTATTTCCTTTTATATTTTTCTATTTTTATATTACAGACTAATTTTTAAAAAGGACACAGTTCTCAGTTGGAGCCTGCAACACTCAGTCTAAAACTTTCAAGAAAATATGTATTTTGGGGGGGCTTTGTGGCCTTACCAGAAACAAACTGCTTGTGGATTCTCTTTCAGATTATGGTTTAGTGGAAGCCTCCTTCCCCCCAAAAGTCTTGCTTTTTCATCCTGGTATACAAAGCAACACAGAGGAAGCCCTACTATGTGCAAGAGGACAGGCAGTCCCGGATATATGACCACCATTGAGCCCGAATTTACTGTTGCTAAGTGAGACATTTATGAAGTGAATCAAATCAACTCGCCATCACCAATTCGCCGCAGCCAACTTCACTATGGCCAACTCAACACGGGACAATCCAACAATTCAGTTTAATTATTTGAAATAACTAAAACAAAGTACTTGTCATTCACATTTCATTTTATCCCTCCTTTGTCATTTTTTTATGATTCTCTTCCACAATTTTTTTGACATGTGTGTAACTCTTGTCCCAAGGCAAGTTGGCCGCGGCGAGTTGGCTGGTCCTGTGTCACATCTGCCCCAGGTTGGACTCACGGAATGATTTTATTAAACCTTTATACCAGCATGTGAATGTGATGCATCAAATCCAAGGACAGCAGCATCAGCTCCATAATGAAATCGGTGTAATAAACATAGGTGCCTTTGCTCTCCCAGGTGCCTTCGTGGTTCAGATCCCAGAGGTGAATGATGTAACTGGGTGAAGGAAAGAGAAATCCTGCATTGATTTCCCCTGCCGGTTCTACGGGGAAAGGAACAGCAGCAAAAGCCTGTCTTACTCCTAACAGGTGCTAATGTCAATAAGAGAGATTTGTAGCTCAGGGTTGAAATGGGGGGGCGGGGCTTGGTGCTCTTGTTTTCTTGCAGACGTTTCATGACCCAACTAGTTAACATCATCAGTGCTAGAGAGGAGGAGAAGGGGAGGAGGAGGAAGAGGAGGGGGGAGAGGAGGTGGAGAGGAGGAGGAAGACTGTGGGGTCCTTGGTGCTTTCTAAACTTGGTTGTTTTCTTGCAGATGTTTCATTACCCAACTAGTTAACATCATCAGTGCTAGAGAGGAGGAGGAGGGGAGGAGGAGGAAGAGGAGGAGGAGGAGGAGGGAGGAGGAGGAGAAGACTGTGGGGTCCTTGGTGCTCTCTAAACTTGGTTGTTTTCTTGTGGCCATTTCATGACCCAACTAGTTAACATCATCAGTGCTAGAGAGGAGGAGAAGAGGAGGAGGGGAGGGGAGGGGAGGAAGGAGGAGGAGGAGGAGGAGGAGGAGGAGGAGGAGGAGGAGGAGGAGGAGGAGGAGGAGGAGGAGGGAGGAGGAGGAGGAGGAGGAAGACTGTGGAGTCCTTGGTGCTCTCTAAACTTGGTTGTTTTCTTGTGGCCATTTCATGACCCAACTAGTTAACACCATCAGTGCTAGAGAGGAGGAGAAGGGGAGGAGGAGGAAGAGGAGGGGGAGAGGAGGTGGAGAGGAGGAGGAAGACTGTGGGGTCCTTGGTGCTCTCTGAGCTTGGCTGTTTTCTTGTGGACATTTCATGACCCAAACTAGGTAACATCATCAGTGCTAGAAGGGAGTGGGTTTCTAGAGAGGAGGAGGAGGAGTGTAGAGCCCTTGGTGATTTCTGAGCTTGGTTGTCTTCTTTCTAGTCTAGCATTGATGATGACACCTAGCTGGGTAATGAAATGTCTGCAAGGAAATGGGAAGAGTTAACCAATCCATAACAACAGCAACAACATCGAATAACCACCCTCTTTTGTAGGTCAGATGAATGCCACACAACCTGTTCGTCGTGGGTAGCGTGCTTACCGTAAAATCACGTGCACAGTTCTTACAGTGACAAGCAGCGACTGTTAAGGGACAAAAAGAATTCGCCCGTCATTCTCCGAGGCTGGAGCGGTTACCACAAAAAAAACAAGGAAATGGCTTTTCCAGTCCTGCGAGTTTAAATGTTCCTTCTGCATTCCACAATTGGCAATGGCCAAGATCAGAAGAAGATTAAGTTACAGAAACTATATGTCTGTTCTTGGAGAAGTGCAGAATTTTGTTTTGTTTTGTTTTGTTTTGCACTGCACTCACACACACACACACACAAAATAAATAAATAAACCCAAAATATCAAAGTAGCTTTGTTTTGTAAGATACACAACTTTGGAGAACATTTTACAAAAAATGGGTAAAATCGATTTATACCTCGCAGGAAGCACAAATGGACAAACAGACAAGGCCCTATGGGATACAAAAAGGGACAAGACGCCTTTATTCTAGTGCTCAAACGGATATATAAGATGAAGAAGTTCTGTTGCTAAGCAGGGAGGTTGCTAAGTGACTCATGTCCAACTGTACGACCCGTGCACCGCCATTGTTAAGTGAACCACTGCGTTTGGTAAGTGAGTCGTAAGATCATGACATGAATCCAGTTTCCTGCTTTGACTTTGCTTGTCGGAAGCCAGCTGGGAAAGTCACAAATGATGATCCCCTTGTCCTAAATACATGGCAGTTGCAAAGCGATCCCATGAACGTCAGGGTGCTATGCTGGTCGTACATGCGAGGACCAGTCCCAAGTCTCTTTCTCCGGGGCCTATAACGTTGAATGCTTGCTTAAACAAAAGGTTGTAAATCTAGAGCTACCTGAAGTTGCTTCAAAAGAAAATTCTGCTTAAAAGTTTTAAGTTATGACAAGCGATGCGGGTAGTCCTCGACTTACGACTGCAATTGAGCCCAACGCTTCTGTTGCTAAGTGAGACAGTTGCTAAGAGAACTGCCCCATTTTACGAACTTTCTCGCCACAGTGTTGTGCTTAGCCAGCAGCAGGTGCGGACAGCTGAGGAGAGCGAGGACTCAGGTGAGGGGCCAGGACCATCAGGGAGTAGACTGCTGCCTTCAGGGATTGTGGGGGCTGGCAGCAGCGATGAGGAGGTTCCCGAGGAGCCTCTGCCAAGTGCAAAGCGTGCGTGCAGGGTTGCTCGAAGGAAAGACCAGCTGCAGCAGCATGGGCGACTCGGGAGTAAAGCTGCAAGGTAATGGCCCCTCCTTCAAGAAGATAAAAGCCAGCTGTGGATCGGATGTTCTTTACAGGAAGCAAAGACATTTTGAAACTCAGCCTAGTGGGCATTGTAGTATCTTAGTTGGTATTTGAAGACTCTTGAGTTGTAAAATATCTCTAGGTTACCTTATCTGTTATTCTTGGCAGCCTCGTGCCGTTTTGGCGAAGCTTGTGTTTATCAAAGTTAATTACTGTAGTTTGCAGCAGCCTTTTAACTGGGGATTCGTAAGAATCATTAAAAGGTTTCTGTTTCCTTTGGTTCATATTTGTTTTATTGGAAAAGGGTTTGGGTCAGAACACACAGTTGTTAGTATGATAGACTTGCAGGGCCAGAATTTCAATTTCATTGTGCACATGTTCTGCATTGACAATAAATGTTTGATTGATTGATTGAGTGGATCAACGGAGTTGCTAAATTAGTAACCTGGTCGTTAAGTGAATCTGGCTTCCCCGTTGACCTTGCTTGTCAGAAGGTCGCAAAAGGGGATCATGTGACCCCAGGGATGCTGCGACCATCATAAATAGGAACCAGTTGCCCGGCATCCTAATTTTGATCAGGTAATCCTGGGGATCCTGCAATGGTCCTATGTGTAAAAATTGGTCACAAATCACTTTTTTCCAGTGATGATGTAAGTTTGAAGGGTCACTAAATGAGCTCTTGTAAGTTGAGGATACCTGTACGAATTCAAGATTTTATTAGTTTTCAGCAGCAGGATAGTTTGCAGAATTTTTTTTTTTAAATTCAGTGTCATGCCCTTGTCAGTGTCTGAATCTGAGGAGGAACACAAACAGCTGACAGGGAGTGGGAGTGTGGCTTTGTTGGCTGTGGAGGAAACTGGGGAAAGGCAACATCCAGCTGGGCAGAGCAGGAGAGAGGTAGAGCAAGGGCGAGGGAGTTTAGAGGAAGGCCCTTTGTCCTAGGGCATGCAGGGAGGTACCGAGAAGAGAGCAACGGGGGTTGCGTGGCTTACAGGGGAGGAAAGGGCCCTGATTCCCTTCATTAGCCACACCTGGGAATGAGAGTTTAAAAGAAAGGCATGCTGAGTGTGGTAGCTGCTGGGAGAAAACGTGAGTTTATCTTGTGTTGACTTTGCTTATCCGTCTTTCTGGCATCTTCCCAACCGTGTGGAGTTATTGCTGTGCCTTCACATCTGGAATTCCTAATTAACTCATTTTGCCTTGATTGGACTTATGATTGATTGGACTTATAGTTAGAGTTTGATTGGACTTATAGTTCCAGTTTTTGTTGACCATGTTTTGGACCTGATTCTCTGCAGCCAAAGGCTCTTCCTGGGAGAGTTTTTTCTCCAGCCAGAAGGTAACCGGGACACTGGGGGCAAAGTGGGAGCTAATAAAGGGACTCCTACTGATTATCTGGCTGTGTTGCTTTTGTGCCACACCCCTTTGGGTCATCACAGTCAGTGTGTTTGAGAGAGAAACCTAACACTGAATCCATGGACTATTTACGTGGAGAAAGTAAAAAAGGATGAATAATATGTAACAGAAAATGACCGTTGTATTAAGTAATGTGAAAGAGGAAACTGAATATTTGTAATTCTGCTAAACGGAAAAAGCTTGCAAATCCTATGAAGGACAGGATCCAATTACAAATGAAATAACTATAGGCAGACCTCGACTTACAACCACAATTGAGTCCAAAATTTCTGGGGCTAAGCGAGACACTTGTTCAGTCCATGTTCGTCCTGTTTTACAATCTTTTTTGCCAGAGTGGTTAAGAGAATGATTGAAATTGTTAAGTTAGTAGCATGGTTGTTAGAGTGAATCTTTCTTCCCCATTGAAGGTTGCAAAAGGGGACCCCATAACCCGCTTTCCATGGACAATGTAGCCATCATAAATATGAACCGGTTGCCAAGCATCTGAATTGTGACCGTGTGTGTGTGTGTGTGTGTGCGTGCTGCAATGGTCATAAGTGTGAAAATGTCATAAGTCCCTTTTCTTTCGGTGCTGTCGTAACTTTGAAGGGTCACTAAATGAACTATTGTAAATTCAAGGATTGTCTGTATCTAACAAAAACCTCTTTAAAAAATAAGATTACATTTAATGAAGTGCCGTTCAGAACAATCCATTGCTACTTAGGATCTCTGCCATGCCTACCCTGATGCCCCCCCCCACACAAAAAAGGGCTGAGGGTCATCACAAGGACATACCGAACACAAGAAAGGAATGTGACGTCACTGCAAAAGGACACAGGTATTTCATGGGTCCCGTCAGTCAAGCCAAAGTGCCAAAATAGACAAGGTCTCTAGTCACTTGGTAAAGCTAAGGGGCATTAACTGCCTGCAGAACCAACTTCCTGGAACACAAGACGCTGGAAATTGTAAACCCAATGTAGACAACCCCAATGTTTTTTAATATGCGTCAAATAAAGAATCAAAGGGCTACTTGGTTTCTATGTTTCTATGTAGATTCTGAACGGCTCAAGGTTGACTCAGCTTCCCAACCTTCTTGATGTTAATAAGATGAGGAGCCAGATTGTTGAGGGCAGGTTGACTTTGTAAACCAATTAGAGGGGGCTCTGAAACACTGTGAAGCACTATATAAGTCTAAGTGCTATTGCCATTGCCCTTCCTTCCTTCCTTCCTTCCTTCCTTCCTTCCTTCCTTCCTTCCTTCCTTCCTTCCTTCCTTCCTTCCTTCCTTCCTTCCTTCCTTCCTCCTCTTCCTTTCTTCTTCTTCTCTTCTTCTCTTCTTCTTCTTCCTCCTTCTTCTCCTCCTCCTCCTCCTCCTCCCTCCCCTCCTCCTCCTCCTTCTTCCTTCCTTCCCTTTCCTATCCTATCCCATACTATCCATCCATCCAACCACATGTAGGTCAAATGTGGGAGCTCTTCAAAGAATGACAGACTAAGGCATGCTGGTACTGGTCTTCGGGTACTAACTTAAATTATAATTACATAATAATAAGGATGAGTGCTGAAACTATGAAGTATAGGCCCTCTGTGCTTAGCCATGAGTGGCTGGGAAGGGAACATTCCTAGCTCGCAAATACTGTAATCCTGAACTGATTATATAAACAGTGTTAGGAAAGGCAGACCAATCTGTTCTTCAAAACAAACTACATCTTCGAACGATTCCAGTCCCTGGTAGTTTGAGCTCTGCTCCATAGATTGTGACTTGCTCAGTAGTGTTGAGTCCAGTGGAAAATCATTGCAGCCCCCATCTGTTTTGGGAGCTTCCTGGCCTCAGAAGAGCTGAAGGCGAAGTCAGGCAGGCAGGGTGAAGTGAACATCGGGCGGGAGGGCAACCAGGTTGGGGGCGTGGCCAGCCAGAACTTACTACCAGTTCTGCGACCCATGCCAGATCCTTGCTACCGGTTCGCCTGATCCAGTGCGAACCAGTTGAGTTCCATCATTGATCTTAACTTAGTGCACCTGTATAGGGTTTGCAATTGCACAGGGGCAGATAGGAAAGTACTCCAGAGGGTGAGCATCATTGCCCAGAGGATCATGGGTGGCCCTCTCCCCTCTTTGGAAGAGCTTTATAGCTCCCGCTTCCTTAAGAAAGTTCAAAACATTCTCAAAGATCCATCTCATCCTGGGCACCCTTTTTTTTTTGAACTATGACCATCTGGCAGATGGGACAGGACAATAAAAACAAGGACAAACAGGCTGGAAATCAGATTTCCAGGTTAGAACCAAATATGAAAAAGAAGCACCAATACTTGATTCTGCATATTATAACAGCAGCTAGAATAAGTTTTGCTCAAAATTAGAAATTGGCTACGACTCCTTCAAAAACATGATAATCAATAAGATACATGAATGTGCCGAGATGGATAGACTAACTGAACTGCTAAAAGATAATCAAGACAGTGAATATTACAAAACATGGGATACCTGGTACGACTGGCTAAAGAAATGGTGATATCCGATGACCCAGTAACATTTTGAAAATAAGGGTGACGTGTAAATAAATGTAAATAAACTATATGTATGCATATGTAGAGTTTAAAAGGACGAAGGAGTTATTACGACAATGTATAACACGCTATCGGAAGGAAAGTACAAGTGTATTGCTCAAACAATGCTGTAAAATGTATATACATGTTTTTAATTTTACAAACGTTGAATAAATATATATATATATATATTTTTTAAAAGGCTGGAAATCAGCTTCTATCCCAGGGCAATAGCTCTGTTGAATTCTACTGTATATAGTGCAATATTAATGCAGTATCAGGGGTTTTCAATTCAATTGGATAGAATGTGAAGGATGTGTGTTTGTGTTTAGTTTCATAGTCATAATGTACACTGAAGATGGTATTTATACAGGGAGTCCTCCACTTAAAAAACAATTTGTTTAGTGACTATTCAAAGTTATGATGGCAGTGAAAAATGTGATTTATGTCCATTTTTTATAGTTACAACTTTTGCAGCATCCACATATGATCAAAATCCAGATGCTTGACCACTGGTTCATACTTATGACTGTTGTAGTCCTGTGATCCACTTTTGCGACCTTCTGACAAGCGAAGTCCACGGGGAAGCCAGACTCACTTAACAACCATGGTACTAACTTAACAGCTGCAGTGATTCACTTAGCGATGTGGCGAGAAAAGTCGCAAATTGGGGCAAAATTCATTTAACACATGTCTCACTTAGCAACACAGATACTTTGGGGTCCATTGTGGCCATAAGTGGAGGACTACCTCTACTGCCTAAAAACACACACACACACACACACACAATGTAACAACCCTCCCGCCTGCAGGCACAACGAAGCTCGATAAATCAGAAAAGCCTAAAACCCCAGGAAATTTAACCAGGAATCTCACCTCCGCTGCCATGAAGGACAGTGTGTGCATTCCATGCGTGTAGCCAATGAGGCCACACACCATTGCCAGGCCACAGCAGGAAAGTAACATGACAACCAGCAGAGTCAGGACTCGGATGTGGCTGTTCAACGGAGTGGTGGGCGAAAAAGAGAGCTGAAAAATACCAACACACGAGTTAGAATAGAATAGATACTGGAATGAAGAGTAGAGTAGAAGAGTAGAAGGTAGAATAGAATAGAATAGAATAGAATAGAATAGAATAGAATAGAATAGAATAGAGAATAGAATACTGGAATGAAGAGTAGAGTAGAGTAGAGTAGAGTAGAGTAGAATAGAATAGAATAGAATAGAATAGAATAGAATAGAATAGAATAGAATAGAATAGAATAGAATAGAATATCCTGCCTAGTGTGTCCGGAATTATGGGTCACACGCTGGTCAGCTGGATAGAGAAGCTCAAAATCCAGGACTGGATGGTCACAGCCATTCTTCCATTCTGGCTTCAAATCCCACAATTTAAATTATCTTATGGGTGAAAAAAATATATATTTCCTTCTATCCATCCTCAATCTCCATGCATTTAGATGCTGAGCTGTAACCTCAAATCCTAACCACATAAAACAGGGAGAAAACATCTGTGGGATCTTTGGTTGAGCTTGGCTGTTTTCTTGTGGACGTTTCATGATCCAACTAAGTAACATCATCAGCGCTAGAAGGGAGTGGAGTTTGCTATGTTGGTGGGAGTGTTCTTAATGGCTGCTTGATTAGGCTGTTGTTTACTGTTCGATTGTTGTCTGCATCGATAGTTCCTTAATTGGGTTGTTGTTTACTGCTTGATTGTTAGTTTAGTACTAATCTTGACGTTGATCTCCAAGATAAAGAGTAAACTCCACACCCTTCTAGCACTGATGATGTTACCAAGTTTGGTAATGAAACATCTGCAAGAAACAACCAAGCTCAGAGACCACCTAGGACCCCGACAATTCAACCCTGAGCTACAAATATTTTCTTCTATTGGAATGTATTTCCTTTTACAGCAACCTGTAAAATCTAAAGACACCACTCTAATACTCTATTTCATAAGGGGACTGGAGGCTAAAACATATAAAGAATGCTTTCAGGAATTGGGTATGTCTAGTCTAGGAAAAGAAGGACTGGGGCTGACATAATAACCGCATTCCAATATTTGAGGGGCTGCTACAAACAAGAAGCAGTCAATCTATTTTCCTAAGAATCAGAAGGCAAGAAACAATGGATGGAAACGAATCAAGGAGAGAAGCAACCTAGAACTAAGGAGAAATTTCCTAACAGTGAAGACAATTAACCAGTGGAACAACCTGCCTCCAGAAGTTGTGGATGCTCCATCACTGGAAGTTTTTAAGAAGAGATTGGACAACCATTTGTCTGAAGTGGTGTGGGGTTTCCTGCCTAAGCAGGGGGTTAGACTAGAAGACCTCCAAGGTCCCTTCCAACCAGTCTATTCTATTCTATTTTTAATTCTGTTCTGTTCTATTCTATTCTCTTTTCTCGTCTCGTCTCGTCTCTTCTCTATTCTATTCTATATTCTAAACTTTTGGGTGTTCTAAAACATGATTGTTTTAATATAACTATTCTATTCTATTCTATTCTACATGCTGTTCTGTTCTATTCCTATTCTATTCTATTCCATTCCAACCATTCTATTCTATTCTATTCTATTCTGTTCTGTTCTGTTCTGTTCTGTTCTGTTCTGTTCTATCCCATTCCATTCCATTCCATTCCCTATTTGTATTCCATTCCATTCCACTCCACTCCATGCCACTTCTATTCTATTCTATTCTATTCTATTCTATTCTATTCTATTCTATTCTATTCTATTCTAATTCTATTCTATTCTACTGTACTCTACTCTACTCTTCTACTCTACTCTATTGTTTTATTCTATTGTTTCCATTCTATTATTCTATCCTATTCTAGCAGGGCATCCAAATCGTGGCCCATTTCATGCAAAATAAAAGTGATTCTTGCACCCCAAATATCCAACTTTAATGACCTGAGGGACAAATTGATGATAGGGTCTGGGGTCAATTAAATCCACTCTCCATTGCCCAGATACATGGAGAAATATACTTACATATTCAAACCTGTCCTTGCAAAGCTGGACCATGAGATGTAAGAACACAAGCCCAGAGAACCAGAGGCACCACATGACCACTTCGTCCACGGTCTGGACATTTAACACCCCGAAAATAAAAATAAACTTGTAGAAGATAAAGTTCCAAAATTTATCCTTGAGATGCTGAAAAAGAGATTTGCACATATAGTTGTTGTTATTCTTGTTTTTTAAGGTCACACTACACATTGTGAACCATTATGCAATAGGACGAGCTATAATTGGGTTATTAATTGGTAGATGGGAATTTAACTAAAGTGCAGGTGGATAGTCATTCATAATTCATTTAAAATTTACTCTAAAAGTAAAACATACTGCTTTGTTTTTGAACATTTAATGAAAATTGATTTTTTTTAAAAAAAGATAAAACATACTGAGTGGTGGTTTTTGAATAATTTTCTGGTGGGTTTTTGGAATTGCACCTAAAAATTAAAATGTTTGCTCTCATGGGCCCAGATAATAAAAAATATGTGAAAATGCCCATTAAAAAGAAAGAATATAATGAATATCATTCACCCATCACTCGTTGCAAATATCCTAAACCTAATAGTCATACCAAACCAACATTCCTTACCTGCCTTTCACTAACACGGAGAGGACCAAAAACAATGGTCTGTATTAGCTTTGCAATCAGCATCAGAATGCAACTGGCTGTATTTACCAACACCTGGAAAAAATAAAATAAAATAGAATTAAAATAATTAGAATTAGACTTAGAATTGTTATGTCCCACCAATCTCACTATCAAGCAACTAGAATAGACAGTAGGGTAGAATAGGGTGGAGTGGAGTGGAATGGAGTAGAGTTAGAGTAGGATGGGATGGGATGGGATAGGATACTGGAATGAAGAGTAGAGGTTTGTAAGAAGAGACTGAAAAATCATTTGTCTGAAATTGTATAGGGTCGCCTGCTTGAAGATTAGAAGACTTCCAAAGTCTCTTCCAACTCTGTTATTATGTTTGGAGTGGAGCGGAACGGAGCAGAACAGAACAGAAGTATCTTAAAATTCAGATTTATTTGCCAAATTACTTCCTTTCAGACATTTGGGACAAAATGTAAACACCCACTCAGGACAGCCAACAGCCATGCAGGCTGTGGAACTACTAAGGTTGATATGGCACCACCTGAAAATTTGTGTGCAACAAATGATGTGCAAGAAACAAAGCAAACATAAGAACAATCAACGCCCTATTAATACATATGTCATTATTTAAAAAATTTCAAACAAAGGCTACTCCATAGTCATGAGAATCAAGTAATTAATAAGGAGCTGTAGTTCTGATTTGCATGCTGTAGACATACACCTTCTTGTCTGTCACTTTTATGATATTTATTCATAACATCTGAGTCACCATTCAGGTTTTAATTTCTTTACAGTGATTTATTCTGGAATTAAAAAGAATGACATGGCTTGGTGTTTTTTTTTTTTACTCCGTGTCAATAACAGAAGTCACACAATGGAAAAAGTCTGATATAAGCCAAAATAGTCTTTTAAGTAGATCTGACTAATTCAAGCTATACATAAGGAAGTAACTCATCCTAATCATTATTCCTTGCATCCTGAGAACCCGTCACATAAAACTTTGCTTGAGCAAAGTTTAAAAACAACTCTACAGCTGACATTCACCAAAGGCTCTCAGAACCATCCTAAAGAAAACAATTCTACAAACAAAGGGACAGATTCTGTTCACAATCCTCGTCCATAAATCCCCTAATCCTTACATATTGGCAAGAGATGCAAGACTTTTGAACATGAAATCGAATGTAGTTGATTTCAAAACCCTTCTACAATTCTGCAATTGGCTACTAACAGAGTAGGATCAACAAAAATATCATTCAATATTTTTTTTTAGGATTGCTGTTAATCACTAACACACTATGTTTTTCAAGCTTGGCAACTTGAAGATGGTGGACTTCAACTCCCAGAATCCATTGCTGGCTAGGGAATTCTGGAAGCTGAAGTCCATCCAACTTCAAGTTGCCAAGCCTGACAAGCCTTCCATCCTTCCGAGGTGAATAAAATGAGGACCCAGATTAAGTGCTATTGCTATTGTCCATCCCATCCATCCATCCCTCCATGGTACGCAGTGGTTAGTATGCAGGATTGCGGGCTAACTCACTGCCCACTGTCGGCAGTTTGATCCTGACCGGCTCAAGGTTGACTCAGCCTTCCATCTTTCCGAGGTGGGTAAAATGAGGACCCAGATTGTTGGGGGCAAGAGGCTGGCTCTGTAAACTGCTTAGAGGAGGCTATAAAGCAGTATAAAGCGGTATATAAGTCTATGGGCTATGGCTATTGAGAACCACTCCGGTAACAGAACACGCTACCCTTGTTCGCCTGTTGTCTTTCGTAGAGCCAGGAACCACATTCGGCAAAAAGTGAATGAAATTAAATGCCAGCCTATCAGATTCACATGCTACCCAAAACAGGACAGTCTTGTCATTCAAACAGGTGAACGAACCCCGAGCCTGTCTCATCTAGATCCCAGTCAGGTTTCCAACATTTCCATTTGACGTAATGGGAAAACTTGCATGAATTCAGGGTCATATCCACAAAAAATGCTCCCCAGGGCATTTTTAGGGCTGCCCTTCCTTGTGGATCTGAAAATACACCCAGCAAACTACCTTCTAGGGAAATGGTAATGGGAGTGAGTTAAAGTAGCTTTATTTTCACATTTAAAAAAAAAACCTATTTAGGTGCATAAGGCAAGCAAATAAGGCAAGGGGGAAAAATATTCAGTTTGGCAAGGCGGCGGTAAACCCATGAATAAAACAGGAAAGAGAAAGAGGTGGACAGGATATGGGATCTCCCTGGAAGTGCAGGAGGTGGTTGTGGGAACAGGTCAGCCTTAAATTGAAATAATGAGAATTTATTTATGTTTATCCCATCTTTATTATTTTTATAAACAACTCAGGAAACAAAAAACAGCCGACAGAATTTCAGAGTCCAGAAAGAAAAACAAATAACCAATGAAAAGAAATATAAACACACAATTACATTTAGTTCTCAAGTTTAGTGACCATTCAGAGTTACGACAGCACTGACAAAAGTGACTTACAGTCATTTTTCACACTTACAACTGCGGCAGCGTCTTCAGCTGGTCACGTGATCAAAATTAGGGCGCTTGCCAAAGGTTGCAGCGTCCCAGAGGGGGTCATGTGATCCCCTTTTGCAACCTGCCAACAAGCCAAGTCAATGGAGAAGCCAGATTCACTTAACAACAGTGTTATTCATTTAACAACCGAAGTGATTCAATCAATCAAACGTTTTATTGTCAATGCACAACATGCGTACAATGACATTGAAAATTTCACTGAGCAACTGCGGCAAGAAAAGTCGTAAAACGGGGCCAAGCTTGCTTAATAACTGTCTTGCTTAACGACTGAAATTCTGGGTTCCAGTGCGGTCGTTAAGTTGAGGATTACCGGTAAGTTTCAACCTTAGACAGCAATAAAATTGGAGTTTCTGAAAAGCAGGACATTAGAAAGAAGTCCCCAGGCAATAATTGCTTACGCTGGCTGAAGAACCAGCTTAGTTTGTTCCCTTGACCAGAGGCAGCCGATGTTTACCTGCTGCCATGCCCCCTCCCCAGGTGATTCACTTCACTTCCTGTCTGGCAGATTGCCAAGTCACAGGCCCAGGGCTGAGCTGGGTTGCAAGCATAGGTAAATGTTCCAGTTCTTTGCCATTTCTACACTTAAGGTGCTGATCTTGGTGCTAGTTTTAAACACCAAAAGCTGTCCTGGTTTGTTTGATGCTCAGAAAAAGTTCTTGCACTCATATCAGTCTCCTCCAACGGCCATCTGGACCAAGGATTGCTGGGTAGGTGAATATTCAGGACAGGGCCTGTTCTGTGATGGCTCCTTCAGGGCTTTCTCCCCAACGACAGCTCTACAGGTCATCTTTGAAAACTTCATGTGGTTATGCTTTTCTTATACAATTAGTCCTCGACTTACGACAACAACTGCACCCAAAATTTCCGTTGCTAAGCGAGACAATTTCAGAGTGAGTTTTGCCCCATTTTACGACCTTTCTTCCCATGGTTGTTAAAGGCGACCCCTACAGCTGCCAAGGCTTGTGAATTTCAATCACGTGACAACGGGACTGCTGCAACAGTCACAAACATCAAAAACAATTATAATTCTCTCTTTTTTTTTCAGCGCCGCTGTAACTTCAAATGTCCATGAAACGAACAGTTGAAAGCACAGGATTGCCTCTATCCCATTAATTTTATTATAATTAGTTTAGGCCACAAATCGTTCATTGCATCTTGGTCCCTTTCGAGAGACTGACGTTTGGAAAATGTGTACCTGGCATTGTGAGCTTACCTGGCGCATAGCAAGCTATTAAAGCAATTCAGTAAGTAACGTGAAGCCATTTAATCCAGACACAACATGCCAAGAATCCTTGCCCATTTGCCTCACAAGAGTCGTAGGAGAGCTCATCAACAACTGCATGTGCAACATCACGTTCAGAGTGGGTTTGCACACCACGTGTGTTTGCACAACGAAACAAAAATAGCATTTCAATCTTGTGTGTTACGGAAGGCTAGTGACCAGAAGTGGCATTCAGCTGGTTCTGACCGGGTCTAGAGAACCACTTTGTGTAGTTTGGAGAACCGGTAAATCCCACCTCTGACTGGCTCACCCCCATCTCTTCTCTGCCTCCCATCAAGTCCCAGCTGAAGGCTGGGTCTCCTTTGGTTGCCCTGCACAGGAGAACAGAGCTGGAAAGCAGGTTAATGGGGTGGAGAGGGAATGTGGATTTTGCAGTACCCTTCTCCTGTTACGCCCACCAAGCCACACCCACCGAACCTGTAGTAAAAAAATTTGAATCCCACCACTGCTAGCAACTATCTTTAACTACATCATTGTGGTGGGAGCAGGCACCTTGAAGCTTCTATTGAAAAAAATAAACTGATTAAAAAATGGGACAGTTACTGTTCTCGACTTCCATTGGTTCGTTTAATGACCATTCAAACTGAATTAAAAAGGGATGGATGACCATTTTTCACACATAACAACCACCGCAGTATCCCTACAGACACGTGATCCAAATTTGGAACCATTTCAAGTTCAATAGAACCCCCTGGAACAGAAGTTGCCTTCAAAGTTGTGGGAGCTTCATCCCTGGAGGTTTTCAAGGGGAGATTGGACTGCCATTTGTTGGGGATGGCGTAGGGTCTCCTGCTTGGGCGGGGGGAGTTGGACTAGATGACCTACAAGGTCCTTTACAACTCTGTTAATCTATCTGTCTTAATCGATCTTCTGTTCATCGCTGTTTACGAATTCCGTTGAAATAAAAGTTGCGTCGTTACCATTCTTCGTACATATTTTTGGGCACGTTCTAGTGATGTCTACATTATTCTAAACACAATTCCTACTCTACAGAGTCTTCTGTAAGGTTTTTTCTAATGTTTGTTTGATTTTATTGTGTCTTGGACTGCCGTTTGTCAGAAATGGGGTAGGGTCTCCTGCTTGGGCAGGGGGCTGGGCTAGATGACCTACCAGGTCCCTTCCAACTCTTGATCATCTGTCGTCTGGTTCGTATTTATGACCACTGCAATGTCCCAGGGTCACATGATCCCTTTTTGCAACCTTTTAACCAGCTAAGTCAATGGGGGAAATCCAGGTTCACTTAATGACCGTGTGACTGACTTAACGACTGCAGCGATTCACTTAGCGACTGTGGCCAGAAAGGTTGTAAAATGGTGCAAAACTCACTTTAACAAATCTCTCGCTTAACAACAGAAATTTTAGGCTTATTTGTGGCCGTACGTCGAGGACAAGCTCAGGTACAGAAGTTCTCAACTTAAAGCTGTTTGCTTAGTGACCATTCAGAGTTACAACGGCACTCGAAAAAAAAAAAGCAACTTACAACCAGTCTCACAATTACAACTGTCACGGGATTCCCACAGTCACATGATCAAAATTTGGGCACTTGGCACAGCTGGCTTTTTTTTTTTTTTTTGATGGTTGCCACATCCTGGAGGTCATATGATCACTATTTGCAATCTTCCCGGCCGGTTTTCAATTTGGGGAAGCCGGATTCACTTAACAACCGTGATGTGGTTCACTTAACAACTAAAACGATCCTCCTAACGAGGGGTCGCCAACCTTTTGGACTTCAAGGACCACCAAACTTATAATTTTAAATCCCGCGGATCACTAATATGAATTTTGACTGACAGGTGGCTTGCTGATGTTGGTGGGAAAGTCGGTCCCGTATTCCAAAGCTGCAGGAGTCACAGACTCGCCCTTTGGTCATCCCAGAGCAGCTGCTCCTCCCCCCAGGTGCACCAACCTGCCATGGGCCAGTCCTGTGACCACTGCAGCTCTGGGATACGGGACCGACTTTCCCAACGTCAGCAAGCCACCCCAGGACGGATTTCCCTCCCCCGCTGTTGGTCTTACCTTCAGTTCCAGCTCACGTGGCTCTACTCAAGGTAAGGTTTGCGCTTGGCTGAAGGGTGGGGGCCAGCGGCTGGGCGGGCCACGTGGGCGGCGCAGCCTTGTGTTCATGCGCAGCCTGGATTAATTGCTTTGGGGGGACATTTCTCTGCAGATCACCAAAGTATTTTTCACGGCTCACCCGTGCTCCGCGGCCCACCAGTTGGCAACCACTGCTCTTAACAACCATGGCAACAACAAAAAAAGTTGTACAACTGAGTGTGACTCATTGAACCAGCCCCTTGCTTAAGGGTGGGAATTCTGATTCCCGTTGTGTAAATGGAGGACTAGCTGGCTATGAATGAATAACCGTGTTATATAAATAAATCAAGTTGAAGTTGAAGTTAACCTGCCTTTAGGTTTAGCCTCCTGTGTGAATTAAAGCCTATACGTTCAAGGTGGAAAAAGTAAACGACCGCAACGGGAAAAAAGTTGCCACTTGCTTCCAACCACTGCAGTTGTGACCCTTGGCACCATGCACAACGGGGTGGGCTAGATTTTCTTCGCCAACCCCTTCCAACCCTTACATTCTAAGATTTTAGGGCTTAACACACAGAAGAACAGATATTTCTTTCTCTCTTCTCTCTAGCACTTCTAGATTACGCAGGACTCATCGAGGTCTTTTTAAAGCCACCTGTTGAGAGGCAGCAATTGGGACGTGGTGGCTCAGTGGCTAAGAGGCTGGACCCTCATAATCTTCCATAATTTTATCATGCCACATAGACCCCGCCCCCAGAAAAACATCATCTCTGATATTTAAGGTTCGATTTAATGAGCGGTCCTACCACCTCACATCTCCTCCCTCGGTTAGCATTGTACTTCCTGACTGACACAATGGCCCCACCATTGGGCTATGGGCCATTGTGGCTAGGACGCAGGTACCATCCTCCCCGCCCATGATGGCCGCATGTATTGGGGTTCTCCAAATGGGACTGGATCCACAGCTGTCATCACCTGGTTTGTGATGGTCGTATAGACCGGGGTCTCCAACCTTGGCAACTTTAAGACTTGTGGACTTCAAGTCCCAGAATTCCTCAGCCAGCAAAGCAAAGAGTTGAAGTCCACAAGTCTTAAAGTTGCCAAGGTTGGAGAGCCCTGGCAAAGAAGAGTAGACATGGGTCCTCTTACACCTAGGTGGGCCCATCAAATCCTTTTACTACAACTCCTCAAAACTCTGGAGAGCAGAGCAGCATGGAGCTCTCCAAATGCTGTTGGCCAACACATCCGGCGAAGGCCGGTCCCTCAATCCCACCCATGAACATCCTTCAGCAGCCTTTTCTGCCATCCAAATAGGCTAAGAATGAGACTACAATGCCCATCTTCCCGAGCAGTGTAGAATAAACTGGAAGTGGGACGCCTCCATGCAGGGGGGGCAGAGAGTCGATGAACCATCCCCTCCCATCGGCCACTCCTAGCAGCTAGGCAACCTGGGAGTCAGAGGCTTTTGAATCACCCCTCTTATTGTCCAGCTGGGGATCATGGGACCTGGAGTCCCTAGGCACCTGTCAAGGTGACAGCGTGAAAGACCATCTTTTCCATGCCTCCCCCCCCCCCGCCCCTGCTAACTGGGGAACATGGCATTCAGAGTCCACTTCTGGGCTCTCAAGTCTGCCCTCCTATCCCCCAGTCTTCCCAGCTGGGGACCATGGGAATCAGACTCCATTCAAGATTCACCGGGAGCGCCAGGTCGTGCTAGGAGGGCAGGGCAATCCCCAGAAGGAGTACCCTCCCTGTCCGGGGTGGATAATGGGACCTGGAGTCCATCTCCCTAGGTTCCTCTACCTTCATGCTCACACACACCAGATGGGGATAATGGGACCCAAAGTCCCTCCTTCTAGGTTCCTCTACCTCCCCCTCCTGCCACCCAAGAATAATGGGACCCGGAGTCCGTCCCCCTAGGTTCCTCTACCTTCATCCCTGCCAGCTGGGGATAATGGGACTAAGTATCCATCCACCCCAGGCTCCGCTATCTCTGCCCCTCCCCGCCCCCACCATCTGAGGCTTATGGGACCCGGAGTCCATCTCCCTAGGCTCCTCTAACTTCATCCCTGCCAGCTGGGGATAATGGGACTAAGTGTCCATCCACCCCAGGCTCCGCTATCTCTGCCCCCTCCCGCCAGCTGAGGCTTATGGGACCCAGAGTCCATCTCCCTAGGCTCCTCTAACTTCACCTTCCCCCACCAGCTGGAGATAATGGGACCCAGAGTCCATCCCCTAAGTTCCTCTATCACTCTCCCCCCCGCACTGGGGATAATGGAACCTGGAGCCCATCCCACTAGGTCCCTCTGTCTCACTCCCGCCGCCCCCCGCCCCGGTCGCCAGCTGGGGATCATGGGCCCTGGGGTCCACCCACCTCCCCATTCCCCACCCGACCCCGGAGGGGGCTCACCCAGACGCAGAGGCCGTCGGAGAGCAGGTAGTAGGCGAGGTCCAGCGCGGCGGGGCCGTGGCCCGGCGGCAACTGCAGCGGCGGCGGCGGTTCGAGGGCCGGCGCTCCCCCGTCGGGCGGCGGGCCGGGCTCCGTCCCGGGGGTCCCGGCCTGGCGGAGGGCGCTGTAGGCGCTGAGCAGGCAGCCCAGCAGGGCCAGGGCGCTGAGCGCCGCGTAGACGCGCAGGCTGGGCCACGGGAAGCGCTCCAGGAAGAGCAGCGGCATGGCGGGGAAGGGACCGGGGGACGCTGCGCGGAGGAGGAGGAGGAGGAGGAGGGTCTCCCGGCAACCGCGGCCTCGCTCGCCCGCCCGCCCGCCCGCCGGCCGTACCGGAGCAAGGCAGGGCCGAGAGGGGCTGCGCTGCCTGCCTGCCTGCCTGCCTGGCTTGGAGGCAGAGGTGGAGAAGGAGGAGGAGGAGGAGAAGGAGGAGGAGGAGCCGGGCTGGCTACCTGCCCGCGGGCGGGCCTCCCTCAGCCGGACCGGGCAAGGGAAGAAGGCGGCGGCGGCGGCGGCGGCGGCTCGGCCCGGGAGCCCCGCAGGAACAGACGACGCGGCGGCGGCGGCGGCGGCAGCGGCGAATGCTCCGCTCGGCTTGGCCGGACCGGGGGCGGGGCTGGGTGACTCGTTTCCCCTGCCCGCCCCTCCGTTCTCGCCGGGCCCGAGGAGCTGCCGGGGCGGGAAGGGAAAGGTCTGCGTCCTTTGGGGGGTGGGGGAGACAAGGTGGATGAAGTTGTGGGTGGGGGGGGTTAAATGGGTTGGGGGGGCAAAACGGGCCGGGGTGGGTGTGTGGAGGGTCGCCCTCCCTATTGCCCCCTGGAGGTTGGTTGTGGAGAGTATTAATCGAGCTGGAAGGGGGGTCCTTTGGAGGTCTTCTAGTCCAGCCCCCTGCTCAAGCAAGGAGTCCCCATAACCAGAGGCCTCCGAACTTGGCCCCTTTAAGACTCCGTTTTACGACCTCTGGTCAAGGGTATTGCTGCAGTGGTCCTATGGCTGTAAAGTGAATCAGGCTTCCCCATTCGACTTTTTTTGTCAGAAGGTCACAAAAGAGGAAACCGTGACTTACTGGACTCTGGGTCATAAATATGAGTCAGTTGTCAAGTGTCAGAATTTGTGGGGATGCTGCAGTAAAAGCATAAGTGTAAAAAATGGCCCTAAGGCACTTTTTTTTTCAGTGCTGTTGTCACTTTGGTCACTAAATGAATGGGTTGTAAATGGAAGATTGCCTGTATGTGTTTTTTCTCTCTTATCTTTTTTCCCCCTCCTTTCTGTACATCTTTTATTCCCTTTATCGTTTCTTTTTGTATTATCTTTGCTCTGGTTATTAAAAAAAATTCCCACTACATTTTTTTTTAAAAATAAAGTGGGGGATTTCAGAGATTGGGGAGGGGGGGGGAGGACAGGAAATTGGGAGGAGCCTACCTAGCAAGATTATTGTGAGATAATAACAGTAGAGCAGGTCTCCAAACTTGGCAAGTTTTAAGACTTGTGGACTTCCACTCCCAGAATCCCTGAGCTAACATGACTGGAGGAGGAATTCTGGGAGTTGAAGTCCACCAAGTCTTAAAGTTGCCATTCCCCAGCCCCTGCAGTAGAAGGAGGGTTCTCTGAGCAGCCTTGAACTCCTTGTGATTATAAACACGTAACCAAAATGCTTCCCTCCCAGGCAGTTGAGAGCCCTGCCTTTAAAGAGACACATCCTGCCCGGATGATTCATCCTTTTAAGCCCTTCGTTCAGGCTACCAAACGTCGCTCGCTGCTCCATGTGGCCAGTAGACTTTGGTCCTTCAAGTCACACAACACCTTAGCTGTCAGGTGCTGCTGTGGTCCTGTAAAAATGTCAACCTGCCTCGGCCTGATATTGCTTTGAAGTGCTGTGAAATGAAAGCACCCTTTACAGCAGCTGCCAACGGCCAAGTGTTTGTTTTTTAAGATGACAACCTCCATTTCTGGCTAGACTGACAGTTCAGGAACTGAATTTGTTCTCATGTATATTCATATCTATGCATATCTTTGTATCAGTGTATCTATCTCACTATCTACCTGCCTACCTACCTATTATATCTATATTACCTATCTATTCATCCTAACTGTCTTATCTATATTTCTATCATCTATCTCTATCATCTATTTATTCATCCTGTGTCTTATCTATATCATCTATCTATTCATCCTGTCTTATCTATCGATCTCTATCATCTGTTCATCCTGTGTGTCTTATCTATCTATCTATCTATCTATCTATCTATTTCTATCACGTCTATCATATATTTATTCATCCTAACTGTGTGTGTCTTGTCTTGTCTGTCATTTTCAAGGAGTCAGAATGAAAGTTTTATACATATGTATGTATGGATGTATGATGTATATATATATGTATGATGTATGTATGTCTATGTATACATATACACACACACACACACACACAGTCCTCGACTTAGACACACACACACACACACACACACACACACACACACATAGTCCTCGACTTACAACAGTTTACTTAGTGATCAAAGTTACAATGGCACTGAAAAAAGTGACTTTTGAGCATTTTTCATGCCTACTGTCTGACTATTGCAGTAGCCCCATGGCCACGTGATTTACATTTGGATGCTTGCCAACTGACTCACATTTATGACGGTTGCAGAGTCCTGGGGTTATGGGATCCCCTTTTGCAACCTTCTGACAAGCAAAGTCCATGGGGAAGCCAGATTCCCTTAACAACCGTGTTACTAATTTAACAACTGCGGTGATTCACTTAACAAATGTGGCAAGAAAAGTTGTAAAATGGGGCAAAACTCACTTCACAAATTTCACACTTGGCAACACAAATTTTGGGCTCAATTGCTGTCGTAAGTTGAGGACAACCTCTAGCAGCATAATATCGTGTTTCTCATAATAAGGCCGGGTCTTATTTTATTTTGAGCCCCGAAAAAACGGCTAGGCCATCTTTTCAGGGGTGACTTAATTCCCCCCCCCCCCTTGCATCGTTGGGCAGGCGGGCGGCGACGGCTTGGATGTTGACCTCGGCGTTGGTGGGGCACTTCGTATCAGGGTCAACGCAGGCAGCACCATATCCAGGTGTGCAGCAAAAGTACTTCCTAACAGCAAGCCCCCCCATTCCCTCCCGCATTTCGCATGGTTTAATATAGGCCTTAATTTGGGGGGAGGGGCTTAATTTCATTTCATGCCTATAAAACATGCTGGGACTTCCTATTGGGGGAGGCCGTATTGTTGGAGAAACAGGGTAATAAACCAAAACACAATTTAAACATGAAAGGGAATCCCCATTATTTAGACATACTTATTCTGGCAGTAAAATAGAAGCCTTAAAACAACAAAATTGCACGGCCCCTGGAAACCAAACTGGGTAAGCTATTCATCAACATTGAGTACAAGTATTAAATGTGAAAATTACTTGTCTGCAATGCAGCAACAATATGCGAGCCAGAAATCAGCATTTTTGCAAAGAAGCCTTGCAGAAATGAATTTTCTGGCCTCAGATGATAAGAGGCATGACACATTTTGAAACTGAGCGGTGACTTCCTCGGTATGAGTAGTCCTGTATGCGTAGTTTACTTCTTTAGCTTCCTCTTCAGTTCTATGAAATGTAGAAAGAAAAATGGCATGGCAAGAGCTGAGTATGTTAGATGCAATGGGACACCCCTTCCTTCCTTCCTTCCTTCCTTCCTCCCTCCCTCCCTCCTTCAATTGTCACATCTTACTAATAAAGTGACTCTGGGTGGCTTAGAAATGTAACTTTATTTAACTTTTATTGAAGTTTAAAAAGTTCCCAAAACAATTAAAATTACAACCTTGGTCTTCCTCTCTCCCTTTTTGTCTCCTAGTAAGTACCCAGATTAGTCCCTGCAGTTTTCTTGGCAATTTTTTTTTTCAGAAGTGGTTTGCCATTGCCTCCTTCCTAAAGTTGACTGAGTGAAACTGGCCCAAGGTCATTCAGGCAGGACTAGAACTCACAGACTCCTAGTTTCTACCTTGATGCCTTAACCACTAAACCAAACCACCTTTTTGCCACCTTTTCTAGACAAAACTACAAAAGCCAATCTGCTGGTGAAAAACTACCTCAAATTTCAGCCGTGCAATTTCTCCAAAAATCCTCAAGCGATATCCACTTATCATCGGCTCTCAAAGTTTTTTTTTTTTAATTTCCCAAGATATGGTTAAAACACTGAAGCCCACCTCCGTTAAGCCCCGCTCCCACAGAATACTATGGTACCAATCAGCCAATAGATAAAAATCTCTTACGAGAGTAATGAAAAAGAGCCACACATGAACGCACAACTGAGTCCATTTTTGTTTAATGTTATTTAAAAAAAATCAGGTGACTATCACAACGTAAGTGATTAAAATGCAATTACAGTTCTTATTCCATTGTCTAAACAGTCAAGATTCTCTTTGCTATTCAGATAGTAGAAAGTTGGAGAGGGGAGGGAAATTCAAAGGAGAAAGACATAAAAAAAATCCTTGCGTCACATTTTCTCTTCTACATTTTAAAGCTGTTCTCACAGAGACGGCTTCTACTCACACTTCAGGAAATTCAGTTGTAAATAAAATTGAACCTGCCAAAGAGAGTGGAAAGAAACAGAGGATAAACTGAATTATCTTATATTCTCAATTAAAATGTTTTTTTTTAAAAAAAAAATTCTGGGAAATCGTTCGCATCTTGGCTATCTCTCTGTGTACTGCAAAAAAATCTGGAGCACAATTTAGCCATACTTGGTTTATATCAAATTGGGACTTTTGTCTCATCCCATACTGAGGACACAGGCAGCCGTGGGTTGGCATTTCTGGTCCCTTGAGCTCTGCAAGACTGCACTTTCAAAATCTGGAGGCAAACGGCCAATTTTGGATGGCAAGACGTTTTACTTGTTCAGCTCTCCAGCATTATTGCTACATTGGCAAATTGGGTTTTTTGTTAATGAGAACTCCTGAAAAAGTTTCAGCGTCTCGGACTTCAAAACTCATTGAAGGAGATGAAGGATAGACCATCTGCATAACACAAATATCAATCCACGCTGTTAAAAGACTAGAAGCGCCTGGTTAACCTCCTAGCCTTTGAATTTTAACCCAATTTATTTTTACTTGTAAATTTTAACTTGTTTTACCTTTGTGTTTCAGCTCTGCTTTGATTTGGGTATTTACTGGTATATGGTTTTTATTATGCTGTTGTTGTACAACTGTCCAGAGTCACTGAGGTAAGATGAGCGGTGTAGAAATTTAATAAATAGCATTAAGAGCAAAATTCCAGACTGAATTAGCAACATCATCGTAGCAATAGCTATTAAGACTTATTATATACAGCTTGATAGTGCTTTCTAGTCCTCTCTAAGCAGTTTACAGAGTCAGCCTATTTTCCCCCAACAATCTGGGTCCTCATTTTACCCACCTCAGAAGGATGGAGGGCTGAGTCAACCTTGAGCCTGGTGGGATTTGAACTGCCAAATTGTAGGCAGCTGGCTGCAGCAGAAGTAGCTTGTGTACTGCACTCTAACCACTGCACCACCAAGGCTCCTAGAGCAGGGGTCGCCAACCTTTTGGATCTCGGGGACCACCAAACTCATAATTTTAAATCCCGCAAGACCCCTAATATGAATTTTGACTGATGGTCGTTTGCTGACGTTGGTGGGAAAGTCGGTCCCATATTCCAGAGCTGCAGGAGTCACAGACTGGCCCTTTGGTCATCCCGGAGCAGCTGCTCCTTCTCCCGGGTGCACCAACCTGCCATGGGCCAGTCCTGTGACCACTGCAGCTCTGGAATACGGGACCGACTTTCCCACCAATGTCAGCAAGCCACCCCAGGATGGATTTCCCTCCCCGCTCTTGGTCTTACCTTCATTTCCAGCTCACGTGGCTCTACTCAAGGTTTGTGCTCAGTCGAAGGGTGGGAGGCCATGTGGGCAGCGCAGTTTTGTGTTTCCACACAGCCTGGATTAATTGCTTTGGGGGGGGGACATTTCTCTGTGGACCACCAAAATTTTCTCGGGGACCACCAGTGGTCCCTGGCCCAACAGTTGGCGACCACTGTTCTAGAGTATCATCCAAGAGTAACACTGACAAACTTTTGGAATATAACACTAGTGATAAGATATAGTGAGAGAAGAAAATTTCTCCTCCTCTGTGCCACAAAATTCCTTTTTCTCCCCCTCACAATTTCAAACCAAATAGTTGCACAGTAAGCTTTCCTTCTTGAGTTAACTTGATCCAAACTCTCCTTCTTTAAAAGGATCAGCCAGCACCAACCCCTCCGAATTAAAAGATGGGGGGGTTCAAGAAAGTGCCTCTGTTTCCCACGAAACACGCAAAGCTGCAAGCGTACTCTACCTGCTCAAAAGTTGCGGGAGGCTGGAAATGATAGGACCGTAGCCCGGCGCGTTGTCGTAAAGCTCAAATAAAGGAGCAGCTACTAGCTTGTAGTTTTTGGGGACCGCAAACAAAGCTGGAACAAATTCAAGGGAAGAAGTGGTTCAGTTTTCCTTCACCTGGTTCGCAGCAGCAGAATAAAATTATTTGCCTTCTGCTTATACCCGTCCTCACCGGTACACAGATCAGAAAGTGCACTTAGAAAGGGTTTCCGTTATTTTAAGCCTGTTGCATTCATTGCAAAATATTTAGAAAAATGCGCCTTCAGACATTAACACTGCCCAGATTGGTCTTCGGAAAAGCTCAGCAGGTTAGCTAAATGCTGCATTCAAAAGGTACATGCAGTCATGTAGCTAAAGGTACTTCTTGGACCGGTTTTTGGCTCCTGTGCCGAAAATTGCCAGCACTCAGAAGGCAATGTACACGGGCCCCCTCCACGCCCCCCGCACATGTGCACCAGATACCAGACAATCAGCTGTTGGGTGGGCAGCGCGCATGTATGCGCAGTGGGCCTCTTCCGGGCGACCTCTCGCATGCCGGTAGAAGTGGCTCTACGTGCCACTTCTGGCACAGCTACCATAGGTTCACCATCAGAGTCTTGGAGCAATACGCCTAGCCCTCAACTTACAACTGTCATTTAGTGGCTGTTCAAAGTTACAACGGCATTGAAATACATGACTCATTACTGTTTTTCACACTTAGCATCACTGCAGCCTCCCCAGAATCATGTGATCAAAATTCGGCTGCTTGGCAACTGACTCCTCCCCTTCTGTGACCCTCTGACATGCAAAGTCAATGGGGAAGCTGGATTCGCTTAATAGCTTAATAACGGTTACTAACTGAACAACTGCAGTGATTCATTTAACAGCTCTGGCAAGAAAGGTCATAAAATGGGGCAAAATTCACAAAACAAGTCTCACTTAGAGACATACAATTGTCTCACTTAGCGGCATAAATACATCGAGGTCTGCCTGTACTGACAGAGGTAAAACTGTTATAGCTAAGCAAAAACAGTGCAACGATGACGCAAGACTCCTGGGTAGAACCAGGAAAGGCACAAAATTCCAATTACTCTTGGATGAAACCAAGGCAGTTCCTCAACTTACAACCGCTAGTGGGGTTGGAACCTCTGCCGCAAAGCAAGGGGGTCACACCTGATTCAACGCCCTTTTTTGTTGCGGTCCTTAAGCAAATATGGCTTTTCTCATTGACCTTGCTTGTCCTTAGCCGGCTGGGAAGTTCACAAAATGGCCATCCTATGAACCTGGGAGGGTGCAGCCACTGTGAATAAATGCTGGCTGCCAAGCACCTGAATTCTAATCGCACATGACCCAGGGGATGTTGTGACGGTTATAAATGCAAGGATTGGTCGTTAAGTCTTGGGTTTTTTTAGCACTGGTTGTTTTTTTTTGAACAGTCACTAAAGGAACAGATGTAAATCTAGGACTCCCCGTATCTATCACCTATCCCACTGACGCCAAGACTTTTCAGCCCCAAATGCCAAAACGGGAGCATGCATGCGCAAGGGGGAGCACCAGAAACCGTTAGAGCAGCTCCCCAGCACCAGTACATGAGAGCGCTGGAAACCTGGCCTTCCAGTTTCTGGTGCACATGCACACATGAAGACCAGCTGGCCAGCGTGCACGTACCAGGGAGCTGCTCTTCCAGTTTCCGGCATTCCTGCACGCACGAAGACCGGTGTGCATGCGTGCGCCGGAACCCAGAAGAGCAATAGGCCATGGCTGCCATACCTGGAAAGATGGCTTTGCGTGCCACTTCCGGCATGCATGCCATAGGTTCGCCATCACGGACCTATCCTATAAGCACGGCAAGCTGGGGTTGGGATTTGAAGCCAAGCATCTGAAAGCATGCAATGGGTTGGACTTTCTACGAGGAAAAACCACCCGATTAAAATCTCACCAAGGTGCTGGACGTAGAGCAACCACAACTGCACAGGCATTGGGTGAAAAATAAAGCGTGACTACTTTGTACCGCTGTATCTTAATGGTCTCACAGCTTCTTCTTTTCTTCCCCAAAAGGCAAAAGGACTGCTTTTTTTCCCTTGAAGACGATGTTTTGCTTTTCACCCAAGAAGATTCATTAGTTTGACTGGATGGCGGAAGGACTGGCTTCTTGGATGAGAAGCAAAACACCTTCCTCAAGGAAAAAAACCCAGCCCAGTTGTCTTTTGAAGAAATAAAAAGGGCAGGCGGGGGGAAGCACTTTTGAAACAACTTTGAGCCGGAGAATCTCCAGGCATTGTTTCACAAAAACCTTGTGGCCGAGAGTGTTCAGGTCCTGTTTCTTCTGGAGATGGGACAGGTATTGACCATGGGTGAGAAGATGTCCTCTTAAACATTCGGCAGGGGAAGCATCCCCCAGATACGGTCTGGGCTACAACTGTCCTAGTCACCTTGACATTTACCTTCAACTCGGCTCTCCCATCTCAAAGAAATAAAGCCGCAAGAACCTGCTGCTTACCTTTTTCTTGGAGCTGAACCAAGAAGAGCTTCTTGTGCTCTTTTGGTTTTGTAATATGAGCTGGAATATATGGGTACTGTGGGAAACAATAAAAAGGGTTTATTTACTTGGCATCTGGGGATCAATAATTAATTAACCCACTTCTGGAACAGAACGAGCCATGTTAATTATCATTTAAATCATTGTTTCTCAATTTTGGCCAGTGTAAAGGTCTGTGGATTGCAACTCCCAGAATTCCACACATCTTAAAAGTTTGAGAAATCCCTGGTTTAGATTAATGAGGTGGCTTCAATTCTTACCTGTGGGGGCTCAAAATTCGGTCTCCACCAGTTACCAATGCAGTCATCAATGACCCAGTCTTGAAGGACGCCATCTTGACGTCCTAGTATCTATCAAAATGCAAATTGCAGGGAAAATCTTAATGCATTTCCAGGCAATTCACTGAAACAGAATAATTGGCTCAGCATTAAGGCCAACATCCAACATTTTTGTATCAACTATTAAGAAGCATTCAGGGGCTTGCCAAGAGTTGGAGCCTAGTTTATTAAGAACACATTATGTATCTACCATCTGATCTGAGAGTTACTTTTCACTCTACATATGTATTTTCCCCAAGTCTCTAGAGCAGCTTCTTCCAGTAAATCCTTATAAAAATAACTGAAACAGCCCAGAACTACATCTCCATTGGATTTTCCTGAAGCATATTTCTTAGAATGATTTTATTAGTTGTAAACCACTATTTAAAACCTGTGTAATAATTTAACTTCAAACACACACACACACACACAAACCCTGAACCGGAAGTGAAATGAGGTGCTTTAAATCTCCCTTCCCCACCCTAGGAAAAAATGATATATGGGTAAAATAAAACATCCAATTTTATTTGGCGTCTTTATTCAGATTCAAAAGTATTTTATTACTTTAGGAATATAAAATAGGTTACAGATTTAGTTACACATAAATAGCATTCCTACGTTACGTGTGAATCTTTGGAAGAGCTGCACAATTGAATTCAAATTTACCAACAGAATTAATCTATAAATACTATTGATGAACGTGTTCCAAATGGGGCTATGGCTTCTGAACATTATCACTTCTGGGTTACTGGCCGAAAACCAGGCAAATAATTAAAATGAAAAGCAGAAGACTGTCTCAACACTAAAATAAAGCCAATGATTATGTATTTACTCCTCACAATATCCAGCATGGATGAACAGAAATAGATTTAACAGCCATTTTTAAAAACCAGTATTACCAATGACAAACCAGGCAATAAGGTCCTAAATATTTGGAGGGAGCCATGTATAAAATAGTTCCTGCTCTTTTGAATCTCTTCTAATTACAATTCTGCCCACTGGAAATAGATTCTTCCTAGTCTCGTATTTCAGAATTGTGGTGTGTGGTTTGTCTTCCAAGTACAGGAAAGGTAATGAACCAATATTAAACATTTTATATAAACATTTTCAAGTTGCCGTTTTTTAAGTCATTCTGAGAAAGTGAAGACCTGAGGCAAAGGAATGTCTTGTTTTAAAGAGTTTATTCAAATTTCTAAGGCAAAACATATATTCGTGTGTGTGTGTGTGTGTGTGTGTGTATATATATATATATATATATATATATATATATATATATATATATATATATATATATATATATATATATATATATATATATTTGGGGGGGAGGGATACAAAATGTCTTGCACAGGCTGCCCCTTCTCCAAAGGACCATTTCTCAGAATAATCATTTGAATAAATGTAGCACTTACCTCTGTCATTAAACGTTTAAGACCTTCTACCTCATCTTCTCCAGGGTTAAGTTCACCACCCGGCCTGAAAACATAAAAGATGTGTTTTAAATATTGTCACTTTATTTTACAGAGGCAAAAGTATAAAACTAATATGTAACCTTAAATCAAGAAGAAATCACACATTAAGCCATAAAGCAGAGGTGCTAACACACTTTAAGCAGGAGAATTACTGGCTGAGGAGTTCTGGGAGTTGAAGCCCACAAGTCTTAAAGTGGCCAAGTTTGGAGACCTCTGGCTTAAGAAAACCGCCAAAAGAACGTTGACTTACAGTTTGAAGAAGGTTGTGCCCAACTGCAAGAGCAGCACGTGAGGCAATCTATGTTCGTGAACAATGAGTACGCCTTCGACGGTCCGCCTCATCCCAATCTTGTCAAATTCTTCCCTCATGCGCTGGAATCGGGCGGCTACTGAACTGTCCTTCTCGTAGAGGGGTTCCTTGGTCCCAAAGGTATAATTTGTCAGCGGGTACCTAGGAGGAAGAAAGGACATTTTAAAGCACACAATTTCATGTAAACTATTTCAGGATTTTATCACAGCTCGCTAGAAGGTAATACAAATTGTAACTCATTAGTACTGTATATTTACAAATGGTTTCCAAAAAAAGGAGACACTCCTGGATTTATGATACTTCCCCTTCCAAAACAAGATATTACAAAAATATTCATCTACCTTCATGACTATGGTTAAATCTAAGATGAACTATATTATGAATTATACTGAAATCAAATTACTTGGAGAAAAACTGGGTTTTCACAACCAAAGCAAGATTATTTCAGCAGCCTCTGACTCTCCTGTATAATGTATTTGTCTATGGATATTTTCAGTCATCCACGCCATAGTCGTCCCAAAAGTGCTTTTTCAAGAGGTAACTGGATTTTCTTCATTTTTCCTTGAAGACATTTCGCTTCTCATCCATGAAGCTTCTTCAGTTCTCTGTATAATGTATTATTAGACAGATAATATGAAGAATAAAATAGCAAAGAGAAGGCTTGATTCCTCCCACCTTCCTTGTCACAAGAGAATCAGGCACTCTTCAAAGGTGGAACATTTCTTCTCGCTGCTTGTAATGCAGAAAGAATTCTCAGTTTCAGTTGTGAATGGAAACCAAAATCTATTTTAGCTCCACTCCTAACTGCAAGTAAACAAATCAAGTTATTCTTCTAGCCTTTCTAACTGGCTCCAAGTTAGGAATATGATTTAATTTTATCTTTATGCTGCTGCTTTAGTTATAAAGAAATAACTAAGCAAATACTAAGAGTAAGTGGCATTACAGAGCTTAATGAAGACACAGGATGGAGGCTGTAGCGTTGGGAGTTGTAACTTTTTTCACAAATTGATCTGCAATTGTAACATAGCAACAATGGCTTTTCTATGCAGCTAAGGAAGAAAGCTGTAACCTTCTAGCTGCACCAAAGTCTGTATGCTTCTGTCAGCTATCATGAGTCTCTTCTATCACTGCACCGTAAGGTTTACTTCTCATGAGCTCTGGAGAGTAGAGAAAGTGTTTTTCTAAAACACCCAAAGACTGATGGTACTTAAGAGATTGACGTAATTCAACTGACAGTTTGAGACAGGATATTTCTGATGATAGCCATAAATTCACTATCCTCTCTATGCCAATCTCAAAATGCATCTTCACTACATTTTCCCTAATCTGGAGGATGGAGAAAATTGTGAAATAAAATATTCAAGCCTTACAGCTGACATCCACTTAAAGATACATTGAGCTATGCTGGACACATTAGGAAGTGTCAAGTTGAAGAAGGAAATTTACTTTCAGTTTTAAGCTCCAGGTTTTTTAAAAAAATATTTCTTAAAAGCTGGGAGTTATTAATGATAAGGGTCAGCTGATTTAGGAAAATCAGTTTCATGACTAGTTTCTAAAACCTGTTCACCAAAAGATCTATATTAGTGTTTCTCAAACTTAATTTTTAAGTTACATGCACTTCAACTCCCAGAATACCCCAGCCAACAGGAATTGAAATTCATACATCTTAAAGTTGCTAAGATTGAGAAACCCTGATTTATATAATAGCTGTACCATTCCAGCACTTAATAAAAAACAAACCTTCCAAATCAAAGATTGTGTTTTTACTATATTTAATCTTCTGCTTTGCTGCAAAATTATTGGGCAGATATTACTCTCAGTACTTAAGAAAATTTTTACATCTTCTTAAGCTTAACCATAATAATTCATACTCCTATTTACAAGTTACTATCAAACTATATAGCACAAATTATAAATGCAAACCAAATACATGATGCTGCATACATACTTATCATAAATCATGTGCTGTAAAACAATCAGGGATGCCAATAGGTTTGGGTCAGGAGTCTATGCACAAAAAATTACACACATGGATTAGGTACACGTTTTCTTTAAAAAGTGTCCAACATATGAACTGGGTGGCAAACTGGACAGGAGAGCAACTGGACTTTCTTGGCTTTTTGAACATGTTTCGCTTCTCATCCAAGGAGCTTCTTCAGCTCTGTCTGGATGGAGGGGAATGGAAGGACTTATATTCCTTGCAGACAGCTGGTTGGTCATTTGCATCCTTTTAGAGGGACATTGAGGCCACTTGGAAGTTTATCTGTGTCCTCGGGTTACCTGAGTCAGAGCTGAAGAAGCTTCTTGGATGAGAAGTGAAACATCTTCAAAAGAAAAAAGCAAAGAAAGTCCAGTTGCCTGTTGAAAAAGCACCTTTGGGACAACCAGAACTTGGCTGACTGAGAATCTCTACAGACTTTTAGCTGTACAATTTGGGATGAATACCCTTTGAATGGTATGGAAATGTATTTCCAGAGGACAAAAATTGCAGACAACAGGAACCATTTGCACTACCCAGGTGACCCTGAGGACACAGATAAACCTCCAAGTAGCCTCAATGACCCTCTAAACAACCGTTTAAAAGGATGCAAGTGACCAGCTGCCGGCAAGGAGTATAAATCCTTCCATTCCTCACCATCCAGTCAGAGGTGAAGAAGCTTCTTGAATAAGAAGTGAAACGTCTTCAAAAGACATTTATCTGAGGACACAGACAAACCTCCAAGTGGCCTCAACGACTCTCTAAAAGGATGCAAATGACCAGCTGTCTGCAAGGAGTATAAATCCATCCATTTCCCACCATCCAGCCAGAGCTGAAGTAGTTTCTTGGATGAAAAGCATCTTCAAAAGGAAAAAACTAGAAAGTCCAGTGGAAAAAAGCACCTTTCACTCTAATTCCCAGTTTGGCCATCCAAAGCCTCCTCTGCTCTCTTCATATCTTGTAGTAGTTTCATTTTTATTCTGGGTTTTTTACCCTGCCAAATAAATGTTTCTGTCTTTTATTAAGATGACCGAAAAAGGGTCTTTTCTCATTTAACTTGAATGGTTTGGGTGGGTCAAGAAAAAGGACCTGGACGCGGCTCCCTGAAAGGACCACGAGGTGGGCTTCAAAGGAGACCCCTAGATGGGGTCTCTGGGTCGCCACAGAGGAATAAATTCGCCTTCGAGCAGAGCGAGGGGGAAAAACAAGGGGCGGGGGGCAGCCTTTAGTCCCGAGGGAGTCGAGGAACCGTTAGAACCCCCGACTCGACCTGTGTTCTGCTTTCACACGATACGCCGGGCCTTTAAAATTTGACCCAAAGGGCTCAACCGCCCCCCCCCTACACCCCGGAGAACGAAGCGAGGCCGAGCCCGGCGCCCACTCACAGGTTGATGGTCCGCTCGAGGGTGAGGGGCTTGCTTTGCTGGATGTATTTATTCCCGAACTGGTTGACCCCGCGGGGCCAGCCGGTCTGGGAGCGGTTGGGCGGCACGACGGACATGGCGGAAGCGGCCCGGCTCACAAGGCCACCAGCATTCCCCGGCCAAGGCGCCGTCCCCTCACGCCGCGCTCCTCTCACACCCGCCAAAGGGCGCACCGGAACCTGCAGGCCACACTTCCGGGAGCCATAGAGTACGCGGAGGGTGAAGGGAATGAGCTGCCTCGTCCGTTAGGGAGTGCTGACTGCCATAGAGAGGCGGGGTCAAAAGAGCTTCCCTATATCGTTAAATGGCAGGGGAGGGTTTTTGGCCAATAGGAGCGGAGCTTGGGCCTATTGGGTGTCAGAAGCCGCCTGGGAATGCTCACACACACCCCCAGCGGTTCTTAAATGGCACTAATACGACCGTAGACTATTATGAGCCTAGACTAGCTCTTTATAGAAAAGAGAAAAGGAAATTTCCTGCTAATTCGACTGCAGTGGTAATGTTTATTTATAGGGAGGGCGATAGGCGGAACATCCTTCCCGTTTCACAGGAAGTCTCGAGGCTGCTCCGAAGCTTTTCCCGCTCCTGGCACGATGATTGGACAAATGAACCTTTGGAGACCCGCCTCTTGACGTGACGTCCTCCTGCGGGGCCTGTCGGGAGTCGTAGTTTTCTCCGCTGGAACACGTGCGGGGGAGAAGCATGAACGGGAAGCCGAAGCGGCGGCCGCTTCTGGCCGGGTCTCTGTCTCCGCCGCTGCCGGGGAAAGCCGCCAAGAAGCGCGTGAAGCGGGAGATCTGTGCAGAGTTCTCTGCCGCCGTCAAGGAGCCGGCCTTGAAGGAGAAAGTGGCCGCGGCTTGGGCCAGCCAGGAGCCGCTCGAGCATGGTAGGAGGCAGGAAGCGCTGCGGGTTCCAAGGGGCTAGTCCTCATTGAGGTATAGTTGCGGTTGTGCCTGGCACTAACCGGCAGGGGGTGCAACTGAGCTTTAACCCACCGATATTTTCCAGATGCTTTGCAAAATGCAGTTGATCTTATTACTAGATTTTCATCCTGGCCATTATTTTTATAAGTGTGAGATATATATTTACATACATACACATAGCTGTATAAACCATAAGATAACATACGCAGAGAGAGAGACATATAAAATGATACACAGTCAACTTAAAATATAGATATATGGATACTGATATACCTTGGTATAATCAGCGTTGCCTAATATTCCTGCCTTTCTAGTTTTTGTTATCTTGGCCATTATCAGTGCTGAAAGGACCCAGCTTGGGAGGGTAGAATAGAATAGAATAGAATTAGAATTCTTAATTGGCCAAGTGTGATTGGACACATAAGGAATTTGTCTTTGGGTATATGCTCTCGGTGAACCTAAAAGAAAAAAAATACATTCGCCATGAATCATAAGATACAACACAGTGGTAGTCATAGGTTATTAAATAAGCAATCAAAATCATACCAGGAAACTAAACAAAACAATATAAACCATAAAGATTCAAGCAACAAGATTATAGTCATAGGTAGAAAAGGAGACTAGGAAGATGAGAAGAAAAATAGTGATGCAGTCTTAGTAAATATTTTGACAGTGTTATGGGAGTTAGTTGTTTAGCAGAATGATGGCATGGGGGGGAGGGGAACTGTCCTTGTGTCTAGTTGTTCTGGTGTGCAGAAAGGTCCACCTTCCCTTTTGAGGGAAGGAGTTGAAACAGTTATATGTCAGGGATGTGAGGGGTCTGTAAATACTTTCACAGCCCTTTTTTTGACTCCTGCAGTATACAGGTCCCCGACTGAAGGCAGGTTGGTAGTAATTGTTTTTTCTGCAGTGCTAATTACTCTCTGAAGTCTGTGTTTATCTTGTTGTGTAGCAGAGCCAAACCAGACTGTTATAGAGGTGCAGGTGATGGACTCAGTGATTCCTCTTTAGAACTTAAAATATAGATATATGGATATTGATATACCTTGATATAATAACCAGTGTGCCTAATATTCCTGCGTTTCTAGTTTTTGTTATCTTGGCCGTTATCAGTGCCCCCAGCTTCGGAGGGTTGAGGTAACCAGCCTAAGATTCAACCAGAATTAGATATTAAAATTCATATTTAAATTTATGATTATATGCATATAAGAGATAGAGATAGATGTAATTCAATCTATAATTTGATTATATTTTAAATATATATTTAATAATGAAAGTTAAGACTAAAAGCCTAAGACAGAGTCTTATTTACTATAGGGCCGTGATGGTGAACCTATGGCACGCATGCCACAGGTGGCACATAGAGCCATTTGTGTGGGCACGCGAGCCTCAGGCAAACTTAACTCACTGCGAATGTGCACGCCTCCCAGCTGATTTTCGGCCAGTGTGAGGCCTTTTTTGGCCTCTCAAAGGCTCGAAGGAAGCCCCTGCAGCCTTTGGAGGCCGAAAACCAGACCCGTTTCATCACTTCCTGTATTTCCGGAAATACCAGAAGTGACAAAACGGGCCCATTTTTCAGCCTCCAAAGGCTTCCCTTGAGCTTCTGGGGAGTCAAAAAGGCCTCAAACCGGCCAAAAATCAGCTGGGAGGTACAGTGCAGGTAAGGGGGTAGTGGCAGCGGGGGGTGGGAATTGTTCGCACATGCTCAGGGAGCGTGTGGGCCCCCACACACATTGCCTTCTGGGTGCTGGCATGTGAGCGAGCATTTGCAAGCCATGCACAATTTTGGCACAGGACCCCCAAAAGTTTAGCCACCACTGATATAGGGTGTTATTTGCCATGACCTCTGTCATGCTCTCTATCTCTAAAACCTGCCGCATGGGTTGTGTTTCCTCCAGAGGCCATCTCTCTAGATCCTGCTCCTTTCCCCCACTGTGTTATCCCAGATTTCATCCGCAACGAGGACTTCCTGGAGGAGCTGCGGAGGGAACTCCTGAGCCTAGATTTCCATGAAAAGTGTAATGATCTATACAAGTTCAAACAGGTGAGCGCTCCAAACTAACCCACATTCTTCTGAGGGGCACTGGTATACCAAATGCTTGCTTATTGGGTGCCTTGTTCAGTTTATAACTTCCTGAAGTTATGACAGTGCTGAAAAAATAACTTTACAATCGATGCCTGTTACATCATCTCCCTTAGTCATGCGATCACCATTACAGACAGTACTCGTTTCCTTTGCTTGACCTGTTTTTTTTTCCCCCTTCCCATCATGCAGAGTGGAGAGTTTGGAGAGAAAGGGATTATACTGTACAAGAGAGTAAGCAGGCATGCAGTGGGAAATGCCCTGGCTGTTTATGTAACATATAGGGACTGCCAGCACCACTGTATTGTTTTTGATGTGCATTACCCATTGTGGCCTGCTTAGTATCCTGTGAACTTTCCTTTTCAAAGGGTGTAAATACAAACATGAATTTTCTTCTTGCTATTTAGCACAGTGCGGGCGTTGAGCACTCCAAAGGATAGCTGAAAAGGAGAGCACGCTTTTGTTCACATGATTTTCCAGTTAGGATTCACTTTCCTTAATGACAGAGTTGCGATTGTAGCTGTATAGTTTTCTTTTGCAAAAGCTTCCATCTCTGAATAATCTAACGTGTCTTTCTGGTTTGCAAAGTCAGATGACCTAAAGAAGAGAGGAGGGCCTCACGTAGCGGCATTAAGGTAAGTTAGCCTTGTTTTGATTTGGTCATCAACTAGGATCAGCAAAATTATATTAGTTCCTAATTTGATTCATGGCAATCTACAGATTTAGGTTTGTTTGTTTTTTTTCAAAATAAGCTATTATATTTCTTCAGCAAAACAAGGTTTTAACAAATGCAGATTTAGCTCTGCATTGAAAGTGAACTAGTTGTTGCCATTTCATTTTCCTGTTTAGAACAATTGTCCTGATTTCACTCATTGTTCAGTTAGGTCAGCTACCAAATTGTGTATATTTATTGATCTATAGATATAGCCCATCCCTCTCTACATTTATTCACCTTGAACTGTGAGAATGTATGAGGAACTGGGCCCTATTTAGTTATAAAAGATAACCTGTCCTGTAAAAGCGAATGCCAAAATGCCTCCTTGCTTAGACAAGAGGCCAAGCTGAGATGCCGCAACCTCACCTGTCTTCTCTCTCACCTGTTAGAAAAATTCTTTTTGAAGAATTCCGGTCTTGGCTTTCTGATGTGATCCAGGTAGAGCTGGAACCAACCATTGATCTGTCTTGCGCTAAATATGAATATACAGGTAAGTGAAAAATTAAAATAACCCTGAAGGTATTGCTAGAAGAAACTATGAACCTGAAAAACCCAGAAAATTGAGAAAAGATTGTTGAGCTGCGGATTTGTGAGCACCTAGAAATAAATGGTGATTACTAGAAGCCAGCTTGGGTTTGTTAAAAACATTGTGCTGGAAAAAACTTATTGTGAAGGCGTCCTTGGTGCTCTGAGTTTGCCTGTTTTCTTGCAGGTGTTTCATTACCCTAACTAGGTAACATCATCAGTGCTAGTAAAGAGTGCAAGCAAGCTTAGAGATCACCAAGGACCCCTCATTTCAACCCCGAGCTACAAAAACTCTCCTTTACCTTATTGTCTTCTTTGACTAAGTTAGTGGATCAGGGAAATGCTGGGGACATAATTTACTTAGACTTCAGTAAGGCATTTGACAAAGTAGACCGCAGCCTGGTCTTGAAGACAGAATAGTGTGGGATAGACAGCATCACCGCCAGCTGGATTTGTAATTGGCTGACCAACCGCATTCAGTGTATGGTCCTCAGTGGAATTGCATCTACATGGAGGGAAGCATGCAGTGAGGTACCCCAAGATTCTGTCTGAGGCCTAGTACTTTTCAACACCTTCATAAATGATCCAGATGAGCAGGTACTGTAGAAGTGGAACTCATCCGATTTGCAGACAGTACTTAACTGGGGGGAGAATTGCAAACACTTTGGAAGATGGATCTTGACAGACGTGAGCATTGGGCAGATGGAGTACTGCATCCAGTTCTGCTCACCACAATATTAAAAAAAAAATACTGAGACTCTAGAAAGAGTACAGAGAAGAGCAACAAAGATTATAAGGGATCCGCAAGCTAAAATGTACAATGAACAGTTAAGGGGATTTGGTATGACTAGTCTAAAGAAGAGAAGTATTAGGAGTTACATGATAGCTGTCTTCCAATACTTGAGGAAAGAGAGTTGGGAGGGACCTTGTAAGTCATCTAGTCCAACCCCCCACCTAAGCAGACCCTACACCATTTTTGACAAATGGCAGTCCAGTCTCTTCTTGAAAGCTTCCAATGATGAAGCTCCCACAACTTCTGGAGGAAACTTTTGTTCCGTTGGTTGGTTATTCTCATAGAAAATTCTTCCTTATTTCCAGGTTGAATCTCTTGTCGTTCAGTTTCCATCCATTATTCCTTGTCTGGCCTTCAGGGGCCTTGGAAAATAGCTTGACCCCCTTCCTCCTCTCTGTGGCATCCCCTCAAATATTGGAAGACTGCTCTCCTGTCTCCCCTGGTCTTTCTCTTCACTAGACTAGCCAGGCCCAGTTCCTGCAACCGTTCATTGTATGTTTCAGACTCCAGTCCCCTAATCCTCCTGGTTGCTCTTCTCTGCACTTTTTCTAAAGTCTCAACATCTTTTTTATAGTGTAGTGCAGGACAAGAAATAACAGATGAAATTTCATTAAAAAGAGACTCTGCCTAGACCTAAAGAGAAATTTCCTGACATTTAGAACAATTAATCAGTGGAATGACTTGCCTTCAGAAGTTGTAGGTGATCCATCACTGGAGGTTTTTAAGAAGAGACTGGACAGCCATTGGTCTGGGATGCAGTAAGGACTCCTGCCTTGGACTGGAAGTCCTCCAAAAGTCTCTTCCAGCCCTATGATACTATGAAAGGTGAGAAAGCTCCTGTTGGATTGGAACGCAAGCAATAGATTTGGGTGTGAAGAATCAGCACTGACCCCAACGGCACATAATCAACTTGACCGCCCTGCTTTATTTTAGCCACATTGTGGGCCTCACACAACCAAATTCCTGTTTCGTTCCAGATACCCTGCTGTGTCATGATGATGAGCTGGAGGGCCGGAGAATCGCATTCATCCTTTATCTTGTAACCCCCTGGGAAAAGCAGGATGGGGGCACTTTGGATCTCTTCTGCACAGATGGTAGGATTTAATTATTTTTGCCTGCTTTGGTAGATTTTATATCGCACCTGTCCTTCGGGAGCTCAAGCCAGTTCTTCAGGGTTCCATCCTTCCTTTCCTCCCCACCTCCATCTCTCTTGGATTGACACCCTATATAACATGATTGGGAAGTTTTGAGTGCTGACTGCTGTCAAGCAGCGTGTATGGTGGTCTAACTGTTCTTATATTCCAACTTCTCTTTTGGCTAAAGCTTATTTCTGTTATCTGAATAAGGGAGGAAGCGCTAGTTGGAAATGGAGCTAATTATTTCATTCGTAAAACCACCAGTGAATCCTTGATATTTCAGGGGCTAAGACGCTGAGCTTGTCAATCTGAAAGGTCGGCGGTTCGGATCCCTAGCGCCACGTAACGGAGTGAGCTCCCGTTACTTGTCCCAGCTTCTGCCAACCTGGCAGTTCGAAAGCATTTTTTTTAAATGCAAGTAGAAAAATAGGGACCCCTTTGGTGGGAAGGGAACCAGCCACATGACCAGGGAGACGTCTTCGGACAGCACTGGCTCTTCGGCCTTGTAACGGAGATGAGCACCGCCCCCCAGAGCCGGAAACAACTAGCACAAATGTGCAAGGGGAACCTTTACCTTTAGTGCCAAAGCTGAAGGAGGCCTCTGAATGGTTGGTGAGTCAGGTTCCATCGCAGTGCTACTTCACTTCACAATCCAGGGTTGCAATTTCAAATGTTCATAACCACAGAAATTCTCTTTTAAGCATTAGCGGAGGGTTTTTTGGTTTTCTTTTCTTTCTGTTTTTTTTTTTTTCATACTGCAAGCTCTCACCCTTGGTGCTTTCTTACTACCACAATGGGCTGCTATATTCAGTGGGGTATACAGTGTGATACTTATAGAGTTAGGGCCAGACTAAGATTTGGATCCTCCTAAATTGTAGGCTGAGCCTTCTTTGCAAATTTGATTCTTCTGTTTCACCTGACTCCAAGGGTAACTGTTCCTCTCTCTTATTCAGAAGCCAGAAAGTGGTGAAAAGTAGACACGGTGGGAGGATTCCAGATAGTTGGGCCTACTACTTACTGGTATGTGTCTTGTATGTGTCCTTGTCTCTGGCAGATCATTTCCAGCCTTTGCAGATTGTCAAGTCTTTGGTCCCTTCCTGGAACTCACTCGCTTTCTTTGAAGTATCACCAGTCTCCTTCCACCAGGTAAGCAATTGTTCCTTCTCCTATGTTGAGACTCTAGAACGAGTGGGCAACCATTTAAATATGAGCCAGACGTGTGCAGCCACTGCCAAAAAAGCCAACACAGTTCTAGGCTGCATCAACAGAGGGATAGAATCAAGATCACGTGAAATGTTAATACCACTTTATAATGCCTTGGTAAGGCCACACTTGGAATATTGCATCTAGGTTAGGTCACCACAATATAAAAAAGATGTTGAGACTCTAGAAAGAGTGCAGAGAAGAGCAACAAAGATGATTAGGGGGCTGGAGGCTAAAACGTATGAAGAATGGTTACAGGAACTGGGTACAATGAAAAGAAGGACATGGTTGCAGTCTTCCAATATCTCAGGGGCTGCCCCAAAGAAGAGGGAGTCAAGCTATTCTCCAAAGCACTGAGGGCAGGACAAGAAGCAATGGGTAGAAACTAATCCAGGAGAGAAGCAACCTGGAATTAAGGAGAAACTTCTGACAGTGAGAACAATTCATCAGTGGAACAACTTGCCTCCAGAGGTTGTGGATGCTCCAACACTGGAAGTTTTTAAGAAGAGGTTGGATAACCACTTGTCTGAAGTGGTGTAGTGTTTCCTGCCTAAGCAGGGGGTTGGACTGGAAGACCTCCAAGGTCCCTTCCATTTCTGTTATTCTATTCTATTCTTTTTAGTGGGTGCACAGGAGAGCAACGAAGATAATTTGGGGGCTGGAGACTGAAATATACGTTGAACGTTTGCAGGAATTGGGTTTGTCTAGTTTAGTGAAAAGATTGACCAGGGGTGACAGGGATAGCAGTCTTCCAATATCTATGGGGCTGCCACAAAGAAGAGGAGGTCAACCTATTTTCCAAAGCACCTGAAGACAGAACGTGAAGCGATGGATGGAAACGAATCAAGGAAAGAATTAACCTAGAAATAAGGAGAAATTTCCTGACAGCATCTTTGCCTGAGATACCAGTGCTTACCTGTTCTTTTCCTCTGTCCCAGGTATCTGAAGTCATTTCCAAAGAGAAATGCCGCTTGTCGGTGAGCGGCTGGTTTCACGGCCCCTCCATTGCAAGACCGCCACGTCATGTGGAGCCACAGATTCCACGAAGCCCCCACATCCCTCGTGATGTAAGCTGATTGCTACCTTCACTATCGTGGCATTGTTCTACAATACTTCAGGTTCTTGGTCTGGCTTACCAAGGGGAAACCTTCACGTTTTCTCTGCAAAGGCCATTTCTGCCTTTGCTTTCATGTTTCAGTCTAACATTTGAGGGGGCCAAGTTGGGACTAGTCATTTCTCCAAATAGAAGCTGCAGTTTGTAATTTTGTGCTTCACCTGTGATATACACTTGGGTGTGGTTATATGGATAATGTGTTGACTACTGAGTGCAAAGCAATATAAGTTTACATGCTGGACCAGTATTTGCTGGACCTGGTCAACTTTGAGATGCTTGGGTTAGCTGGGGAATTCTGGGAATTGAAGTCCATGCATCTTAAAGTTGACCAAGTTGAGAAACACCATATTGGACATGTGATAAACACATGCCAGAATTTCTGGAAATAATAGTGACAAAGAACAAAGGTGGTTACTTTGGGACAACTTGATTTTCAGAGTAATAATGTAAAAATTTCGGCCTTGTTTTCCTTTCTTGCACATTTTTCCAGCACGAAATCTTGTACGATTGGATCAATCCAGTTTATTTGGACATGGATTCCCAAGCGCAGATCCAGGAAGAATTTGAAGATCGATCTGAGATGTTGCTGAAAGACTTTCTCAAGGTGAGGTCAGCACATTCTTGGGTGCCAGATGATAAGGCAACAGGTACGATCCCTATTCTCACATTTCTTTCATCTCCACGTGGCAGGTTGAGTGGTGCCGAGTACAGGTAGTCCTTGACTTACAAGGACTGAGTGACCATTCAAAGTTACAACGGCACTGAAAAAAGTGACTTAGGTTTGCTTTTCACACATACGACCATTGCAGCATCTACATGGTCATGTGAATAAAATTCAGACATTTAGCAACTGATGGGGACCCATCACATCCCAGACATAAACTGTTTCAACTCCTTCCCTCAAAATGACGGTGTAGAGCACTGCACACCAGAACAATTAGGCACAAGGACAGTTTTTTCCTGAAAGCCACCACTCTGCTAAACAAATAATTCCCTCAACACTGTCCAACTATTTACAAAGTCTGCACTACTATTACTATTACTCTTCTCAGCACTCCTTATCGCCCATCCCCTCCCATTTGTGACTATATGACTGTAACTTTGTCGCTTGTATTCTTATGATTTATATTGACTATGATTTGATCGCTTATTGTACCCTGTGACTATTATTAAGTGTTGCACCTGATGATCCTTGACTCTTTATGAATGTATCCTTTCTTTTTATGTACACTAAGAATATTTGCACCAAATGCACCAAGACAAATTCCTTGTGTCTTCAATCACACTTGGCCCATAAAGCATTCATTCATTCATTCATTCATTCATTCGAACACTTAGCAACTGATTCATATTTATGATGCTTGCAATGTCTGGGGGCGTCACGTGATCCACTTTTGCGACCTTCTGACAGGCCAAGTCAATGGGGAAGCCAGATTCACTTACTAATTGCAACAATTCACTTAACAACGGTGGCCAGAAAGGATGTAAAGGGGGAGAAAAACTCAACTCAAATTCGACTGAGGAATTAATTTCATTGGAATCGTCCATCCGCTGCTCTTGCAAACTCCCTGCTTCCAAACTCCCTGGCTTCAGGTGGGCTTTCATTGTGCTTGCTTCCTAGACAGACAAGTATCAGCTAGTTTGCAAAGCCCTGAAGACGGAAGGACTCACCTGGAGCATTAGAGGGCCTCCTAACAAAAGGTAAGGCTGTTTCAGACGGCGTCACTCCTAACTGCGTCGGGCAGTTGTGTTCAGCCGAGCAGTTTTCCAGCCACCAACCTGTGTCAGCTGGATTTGGCTCTTGCTCCAAGCTATCCATGAAATGCGAGGCTCTCCTGTGAAACTGGATCATCTTGAGAACTTCGGTTAATCCGACAGGTCGTCTTATATGTTAGTAAGGAAACGAGGATATGAAATTCCAAACAAAGGAACTTCCTAAGAGTTCACCCTCCCACGTTGCTTACAGATCTTTTGTGGTTGACGAGGCTTTTTAATTTTTTCCCAGCTTTTAAAAAAGAAAGGTAGCCTCTCGGGAGACCAAAGACAAAAATACAGGTGTCCTTTTTTCGCAACCCACCCATCTTTTAGATCCTGCAAAACTCAGGTTTTGGCAGAGCAAGGCATTCTGAGTTGCAGTCTCTGCTTTGGCTTTATCCAATTGCAACTCTTGATTCAATTTAGATTTTAAAGTTTTAAAGAAGAAACTAGAATGGAATCAAAATGTAGTATGCAGTTTTTACTCTTTCCTGTATATACAGGTAGTCCTCACCTTACAGCCATTCATTTAGTGATCACTTGAAGTTACAGTGTCACCGAAAAACGTGACTTGTTACCAGTTTCACACTTACCACCATTGTAGCATCTCCGTGGTCAGGGGAATCAACATTCGGATGCTTGGCAACTGGCATGTATTTATGCCGGTTGTAGTCTTCTGAGGTCAGGTGATCCCCTTTTGCGACCTTCTCACGAGTAAAGTCAAAGTGGGGAAGCCAGATTCACTTAACAGCTGTGTAATTAATTTAACAGCCGCGGTGATTTACTTTACAACAGTGGCAAGAAAGGTGGAAAATGGAGCAAAACTCACTTAGCGAGCCACGGTGGCGCAGTGGTTAGAGCGCAGTACTGTAGGCTACTTCTGTTGACTGCAATTTGGCAGTTGAAATCTCACCAGGCTTCAGGTTGACTCAGCCTTGCGTCCCTCCAAGGTGGGTAAAATGAGGACCCAGATTGTTGGGGGCAACAGGCTGACTCTGTAAACCGCTTAGAGAGGGCTGTAAAGAACTATGAAGCGGGATATAAGTCTTAAGTGCTGTCACTATTACTATTGCTTAAGTGTCTCGCTTAGCAACAGAAATTTTGGGCTCAGTGGTGGTCATAAGTCCAGGACCATCTACATTAGCTGTGCTGCGTTAGCAGAGCCTTTCAGCGAAGTATTTTGAAGGCAGAAAAAAATGCAGGAAAGTCTTCGTTCATTCATGAATCTTAACGTCTTTTTAGGCATTACGAGAAAGCAGAGGAGAAAAGCTTGCCGGCCCCTTTAAAAGAGTGTTTGGAGCTCTTCCAAGCTGAGGCCTTCTTCTTGCTCCTTTCCAATTTCACGGGCCTGAAACTGCATTTTTTAGCCCCAGAGGAGGAAGAGGAAGGAGGAGGAGAGGTTCCTGAAAGCTCACAAGGACCCAGCAGTCAAGAGGAAGCTGGCAACGCAGACGGTACAGAGGCGCCAGGGAGCATCTCCAGAAATGAAGACAGCCAAGGGAATGGTATGTTGAGCTTTCCAGATCTAGCCTCAGGGTCTGCCTGTCCGTCAGCACAGCCCAAATCCCAGTGTGCCCAAAATGCTTAGTAATCCGTATCGATTACATCTCTTCAGCTCCCCTTTGATGGGGGCATTTTGAGAACTCACTAGGTAGGTTTATTACTATTCGACGTAAACTCTTGATTCTCAGCTCAGTGAAGGTTGTAGGCTGGTCGGTAGAAATTGGGCAGAATCTTAAAATAAAAGTTGTCTTCTTCTCTTTTTTTTCACCAAATATGGATTTTTCAAATTATTACCGCAGTACATTTGCTGGAATTCCTCAGGAGCACAGAAGGGTATAGGGCCGTGATGGCGAATCTATGGCACGCGTGCCACAGGTGGCACGCAGAACCGTTTGTGTGGGCACGCAAGCCCTAGCCAAACTTACCTGCACTTCACATGCGGCCCGTTTGAGACCGATTTTGCCCTCCCAGAGGGTGGTGTGGTGTTGGGGGGTTTCCGGTTCGATGTGTGAAGGGTGAAGGATGTGTGTTTGTGTTTATTTTCATGGTCATGGTCATGATGTGCACTGAAGGTGGTGTTTGATTTCATTTGTACGAGATGCAATGACAATAAAGTAAACTAAACTAAACGGAGGCTTGAGGGAAGCCTCTGCAGCCTCGGCAGGCCAAAAAACAGGCCTTCCGGAAATACCCGAAGTGCTGAAACGGGCCTGTTTTCAGCCTCCTAAGGCTGCAGAGGCTTCCCTCGAGCTCCTGGGAGGGCAAAAATGGCTTCAAATGGGCCGAAAATCAGCTGGGAGGCGTGCACATGTGCAGTTGCAGGTAAGGGGATGGGGCGGGGGTATTGCACACGCATGCACAGGGGTGGTGGGGTGCATTGCATTGTGGGTGCTGGCATGCACGCACTTTCGGCACACCACAGCAAAAAGGTTCGCCATCGCTGTTGTAGGCTGATCGGTAAAACTTGGACAGAATCTTAAAATAAAAGTCATCTTCTTTTTTTTCCCCACCAAATATGGATTTTTCAAATTATTACCACAGTACGTTTGCTGGAATTCGTCGGGAGCGCAGAAGGGCGTAGGGAACAAGTTTCATTTATTTATTTTTTCCATGCATGTTTTTCTCGTTTTCGTTTTCATGCCTGGGTGAGCGCAGTGTGCAATTGGTCTGAGCAGCCCTTTCTGAAATCTGCCCAAGTCCAAAGAAAGAGCCAAGTGACCCATTTAAGTCTGGCCAGAATGATTCTGAATGAGAGCGGCTAGGAAAGCATGTGGAATTGGGCCCAGCTTCAGCATGTTGGGGAAATGCCACTCTCCTTGGTTACCCTGCTTGCTGTGCCAGGACGCTGTTTACCCTCAGAAAGAGAGAGACGCGGCCCTCTCGTCCTCCCGTCACCGTGGCTGTTTGTGGGTCTGGCTTCGTTGTGTACAAAGGGTGTTTCTTTTGGTGCCTTCCTCCCCACACAAGTTGAGGTTGGAAACAGAGGCCTTTTCATCCCTTCCTCCCTCAGAAGTAAACATCAACAGATCTTGGGGCACCAGCTCTTCTTACTTTTCCACAGCCTTTTCTTCGGGGGTGTCTTTAACAGCGGAGAAGCACCGTTGAGAAGGTTCTTGTCTAATGGTGACCTTCCTGTCCATATTGAAAAATTGTTGGCTTCGGTATCAGCTTGATAGGAGGTTGCCCATCCCATCCCAGCGATGTGAAATTTCAGAGGATTGGAACTTACTCTGGGGAAATCTAAGGACACGCTGTCCCCAAAAGTGCTTTTTTCAGGAGGCTATTGGACTTTCTGGTTTTTCTTTGAAGACGTTTCGCTTCTCAATCCAAGAAGCTTCTTCAGCTCTGACTGGATGGTGGGGAACGGAAAGATTTATATTCCTTGCAGACAGCTGGTCATTTGCATCCTTTTAGAGGGACGTTGAGGCCACTTGGAGTCTATCTTGGATGAGAAGTGAAACATCTTCAAAATACGTTTATCTGAGGACACAAGTAAACCTCCAAGTGGCCTCAACAGCCCTCTAAAAAGGATGCAAGTGACCAGCTGTCTGCAAGGAATATAAATCTTTCCGTTCCCCACCATCCAGTCAGAGCTGAAGAAGCTTCTTGGAGGAGAAGCGAAATGTCTTCAAAGAAAAAAAAGTCCAGTGGCCTCCTGAAAAAAGCGCCTTTGGGACAGTCATAACCCGGATGCTGAAAATCTCCAGAGACTTTCAGGGGCAGGTTCCTTTTTCTCCCTCCCTCACCCAGTTCTTTAAAATGTTATGTGGCCACCCCAAAAGCCCAGAATCCCTGGTCTTTTCTCCCTCAGGCGTCCCTCTGTGCTCTGGAGAACTGAGACGCTGGAGAAAAGGATGCTACACACTGATCCATGATGCCCAAAGAGCCGAGTTTGCCCTGGATTTGCTGCTCTTCTGCGGGTGTGAAGGTTGGTTCCACTTTAACCTGTCTGAAACCGTTCGTGGGGAGGGGCTCTTCCTGCCCCACCTTCCATCGAAGAAGGAAGGCCTGGGAGTGGGGTGAGGGGAGCTGTTGTTGAAGCACCGCAAAAGGGATTAAACTCAGCCGCTCCCAAGCAACAGGTTATCCGTCTCACGGATCTTCAAAGTTACCCGACGTTGGCTAGGTTTGCAGTCTCTTTGTTTTCAGCCACTTTGTTTTATCCACTAATGCAAGAAGATAATCCAGAGTTAACCATGGCAGGGGGGAAAAATATCCTTTTAGGCCTAAATGAGAAAACATAATACGTGTTGTGGTTAGCTGGCAGCAGGTGCGGATGGCTGAGGAGAGCGAGGACTCAGGTGAGGGGCCAGGACCATCAGGGAGTGGACTGCTGCCTTCAGAGATTGTGGGGGCTGGCAGCAGCGATGAGGAGGTTCCCGAGGAGCCTGTGCCAAGTGCAAAGCGTGCGCGCAGGGCTGCTCGCAGGAAAGAGCAGTTACAACAGCACAAGTGACTCGGGAGTAAGGCTGTGAATCGGACCTTCTTTGCAGGAAGCAAAGACGTTTTGAAATTTCAGCATCGTGGACATTCCAGTATCCTGAGTTTTTATTTGAAGATTCTTGTATTGCAAATTATTTCTTGTCTGTTATCTTTTGGCAAGTCTCGCACAGTTTGGCAAGGCTTGTGCTTATCACAGTTAATTATTTGGCAGAGGCATTAAAAGGTTTCTGTTCCCTTTAGATTGTGTTTAATTTGTCGGAAAAGGGCATGGGTCAAACACAATGCATATCTCCCTGGAAATTGTCCCAAAGGTCCTTTTTTTTTCAAAGGGCAACTAGACTTTGTTTTTTTCTTGGAAGACGTTTCCCTTCTCATGAGAAGCGAAATATCTTCAAAGAAAAAAACCCAGAAAGTCCAGGTGCCTCTTGGAAAAAAAGCACCTTGGGGACAACCACGACCTGAATGACTGAGAATCTCCATATCCAACCCTGGAAATAGCTCATAATATTAAGCCGTGCAGATGTCGTATACTTGTCTTCACAATCGAAAGCCATCACTCGATGATTTTTATTTTTCCGATTGAGTTGGCCAGCCTTCCTCTAAAAACAAACTTCAAAATCTTCTTAGTACCAATGTTGCTCGGCCGCCCAGGGTCTCCTCTAGCCGAGATGGGCAGCAGATAAATCAACAAAAAGAAATGAAACCTTACTGCTGTGTTTGGGCCAACGGATTGGGCTTGCGGCTGCTCGCTTTAAAATTTAAAGGCGAACCTTCCTTCCTTCCTTCCTTTTTAAGGCTGGGACGTCGAATCGGGAGGCTTCACTTCATACATTGCCAAAGGTGAAGATGAAGAGGTAAACGTTTTCTTTCCCCCACCCCATTTTCAAAAGCACAGGTGAACTTGAGTTGTTTTGAAACTTAACGTAAGCTCTTCCTATCCCTCCCTCTCCAGATGCCCAGCCGTGGGAAGTAGCTCACGGCTCCTTCTTAACATTTTTTAGCAATGGGTTCTCTGCCTGGTTGCTAGGTGGGTGTGGCCATGGGGGGTGTGTGTGGCCTAGTTGGCCTCTTGCACCATGGCTTGGGGGGGGGGGGGCAGCATTTTTGCCCTCCCTGGGCTCCGGAGGTTTTCTGGAACCCAGAAATGGGGCCTTTCTGAACTTCCCGGAGGCCCGTTTTTCGCCCTCCCCGAGCCTCTGTGCAGACCCTGCCTTTACCTGCATCCAAAACAGGCCACGTGGGAACTCTGCGGAGGGGTGGGTGGAGCCAGCCAGGAGTGGGATTTGGGGGGGGTTCCTCCAAACTGCACAGAATCTTAGCTAGGGGCTCTTCCGAACCCCTGAGAAGAACCCCCAGCAGCCCACCCCCCTTCTTCCTGCGTGTGACGAAACACTGCATGCCGCGTGAAAAGCGGTGCTTCCTGGTGACCTTAGCCTCATCGTCAATGCAAGGGCCAGTGAAGTAATCCAAGGAATCTTGGGAGCCCTGTGGGATCAGGGAAACTATGCAAAATGGGAGCCCGGGGTGGCCCAATCTAAAATATTCTACAGAGTCCCCAACTTTCAACCACAAACAGGAACAGAATTTATCTTGCCAAAGCAAGCGGGGTATTATTAGGTGAGCTGTGCGCGGCCAATCTGTCCCCTTTGCAGCCTTTATAAGAAAATACACGCCGGCTGCCGAGTGCACAAATTCGGATCGTGTGAACGGTGGGAATGCTGCAACAGTTGTAATGGTGCGGACTGGCCGTGAATGCCAGTCACTAAACGAATGGTTTTAAGTTGAGGACGCCCTGTAGGCACGTCCCCAAAGTGCATTTTTTAGGAGGCAACTGGACTGACTTGTTTTTCTTTGAAGACATTTAGCTTCTCATCCAAGAAGCTTCTGACTGGGTGGTGGGGAATGGAAGGATTTATATTCTTTGCGGACAGCTGGAAATTTGCATCCTTCAGTGACTAAAAGGATGCAAGTGACCAGCTGTCTGCAAGGACTATAAATCCTTCCATTCCCCACCACCCAGTCAGAGCTGAAGAAGCTTCTTGGAGGAGAAGCGAAACGTCTTCAAAAGGAAAAAACAAAGACAGTCCAGTTGCCTCCTGAAAAAGCACCTTTGGGACAGCCGTGACCTGGATGAGTTGAGAATCTCTAGAATGTTACCTGTATGCATGTTCTTATTTATATTATTTCTGCCCTTGCTCTACTTTATTCCCCCATCGTTTACCCCGCTTGTTTTTCACCCTGCAGGGGATCTGATTCAATCCAGTAATCACTTGAATATCCTCCCTTTAAAAAACAACAACAAAAACACCCGTATCTTTTTTTTTAAGATGCGTTGACAAAACTGAACAGAATAATCCGTCATAAGAGCATTGCTAATGCTATTGTGTCACTGCCAAGTCCTACTTTCAATTTCCATAATGGTCTCAAGCAAAGAATTCGCCTTTTTTGTGCCGTTTCAAAAGGGCTGGAGCTGGCTGAATAGAGGGACATTTTGTTCCCACGGTAGCCGCTCAGGATGCCTCTGTGAATTTGAACATGAGCCTAATGAAAGTAGCATCTCGTAATGAGTAGCCGCTGACAATCCTGTTTCCCACCCCGCAGGGAAGCTACCTTAATGTTTATTTTATGGGAAATTATAGTTAACTTTATATATATACATCCTATTCTTCTGTGCATGCAGCCTGAATGTTTCTAGCAGAGGAAATCGGGTTTTATTGAAACCCATATTTTGGACGGGTCTGCACAGATGCATTCACTGTATGATCTTTAAAAGGAAATACAGGTTGTTTTCTTAACTGTCCTTGTTTTATTCTCTTTTCAAGCTGCTGACAGTTAATCCAGAGGCCAATTGCTTGGCTTTAGTTTACAGAGATCGAGAGACACTGAAGTTTGTGAAGTATGTTAATCAGCGTAGTTTGGAGCAGATGCCTGACCCAAAAGAGTTCTGGGACTTCTCCTTTGTTTACTATGAATGAGAAATGGAGCCAGCCAGTGACGGCCAGCCATTTCTCCTAGTTCAATACTCAAAAGGAGAGTTTTTATCCTTTCTTACAAAGAAAGATCCTGTTGCACCGTCTGCTTTACTCTGATGCTCCTGGCAAAACCCCACTCCTTTTCTGGGGCCCTTTTGGAAATTGAACCTTGAATCTGGGAGGCCCACAAAACTTCCACAATGCGCGAATACCACATCGTTTGGACTGAGGCTGGACTTTGGTTATGGCTCATCCTAAGCAGCCTCAGAAAACACAGTAACCTTGGAAGAAGCCAAAACTTTCCAAAGCCAAAACTGTTCTCCAAAACTTTTCTGTTTCTCACAGACCACAGAAGAAAGGTGTTTCCTATTGGTCTAATTATGTGGTATTTTGCAGCTTGGGTTAATAATTGCGGAATATGGTTATGGTTTGTTGAGTAAACCTCTACTGGTTTGGGATTCATGGAGCTTGTTAAACCGTAAGTCAAGCCAGCCTTTGAAATGTGTAAGCCGTGACGGATTGCTGTCAGCTGCACCAAGGGCAGAATCCTAACTCAATTATAATAGCTGCAACCAGCTTAATAACTGAGACAAAATGTTGAACCAGAACCGGTTAAATGTTTAAAAGGCAGTGACCCTTTTTAAACTTTATTCTTAATCAAGACCTTACATTAATTTATAATAATAAAAAAAGGTTTGGCGTTACTTTTAAGCTTTCCTTGTCTTGCTTCATACCAAAGCTAGCGCACAGTTTCTCCTCATTGTCTGGCTCACGGGTATCCAACCTTGGACTTTTGAAGACTTGTAGACTTCAACTCCCAGAATTCCCCAGCCAGCATGGCTGGCTGGGAAATTCTGGGAATTGAAATCCACAGGTTTGAAAGCAGCCAAGATTGGACACACCTCAGACCTAAGTGAACTAAATCATACCGATAGACTGAGGCCTGTCAGTTTTATTGAAGGATGAAACGTTGCTATTTTAAATCAACAGCCTCCAGGGCGGTTTTGGCTTCTGAAATTCCCAGATTTGGTCTGTAATGTCCATAAAAAGCTTGGCCCTCTCTCCACTAGCATGATATTTATAAAGTGTCAACATCCTACCCTTCACTCCCCTACCACAGGCGGTCGAGCGTCCAGGCCTAGTGAAGTTTTCGTACTGCACTTCACTGGGCACTGATCGGGCAGCCTCCTCTACTGTCTTATCTGCCTCTAGATCTTCCTGCTCCGCTCCCTTGGCTTGTTTTGGCCTCCAATCTTCACTCCGATCAAGAGCACGATGTCCCCAGGCGCATGATTTTGATGAGCATACTAACGCTGTTGTTCTTAATAGCGTCCCGGCAGGCAGCAATCACTTGCATTTTGTGTTTACCAACTGGAGAAAAAGGAAAAGGGGAAAGAGTTAGCGTCCCCGGTTCTTTTCCAAGAAGGCAGATGAATTCTGTGGCAGTTCAGAAGGGGGAAACCGTTCTCTCCCTCCCAACCCAAAGCAGCTGAGGGCTGAGAAGGGGACAGCCTGTGCAGGACACAGCTATTCTTGCGGCTCGCTGTTTACATTATTTTGAATTCCCTCGGGAGGGTGGATGGGCCCTCCGCAGCCCGTTTTTTTTAAATCCGTGAGAAAGGCACGCTAGCAGTCATGTGCCAGCATCTCCGAGCCCAGCAGTCTTAAGAGGAGACTCGAGGCCTCTCTGGAAACGGCGAGAAAAAACAAAAACAAATTGGGGACCTGGAATTTATACAAAACTAGGTCAGTACTCCTGCTTCGCTACAAAACTATGTGGAGAGCTTAGTTTTGGGGAGGAAAATAACGGGGGAATTCTGCCTCTGCCTACCACTATCCATTGGTATTCATCCGGCTAGCGTCCTGTCAGTTGTGTGAGGGAGTTGAGGGCTGTTTGGAAAGTGAAACAGTATTTGCTGTGTGAGCAAAAAGGAGACAACAAGGAGCCTGGGCGTGGCTTAGCTCAACCTTTTCTGTACTAAAGCTGGTTGCTGCTGGGAAACTAAAACTGAAAACTCCTCTCTTCTGCTTGCGTTTTGCATTTGGAAGAGATTTCTTTTCAGGTGGGGAGGAGGAGTGGAACTCCTTAGCATCAGAGCATGTTAATGATAATATAGGAAATACTAATGCTCTGATGGTCATTTCAAAAAATCCTTTCTTAGTGAGCCCCTAGAAGCCAAGAGGAACATACGTGCCCAATTTCGTGTTTGTAGGCTTTACGGTTCTGGAAATTTTGTGATGATGCATGAGGGATATTTCGCTTTTATATATAGAAGGAGCAGCCTTGAGGAAGTGAAAAGGCCAGCCGGCCTTTTCCAGGTGGGATTAAAGTGGGGAGGGGAACAGCACCTTCTCCAAACGGGTAGGCATTTGGTTAACGTTCTGGTGAGGCAACATCAAAAGCAAACAAGTTTCTTCAGGATAAAGAAACCTCCCATTGCAATAATTTTGGAGAAAGGGTGGATCAAACCATTTGCCACTTTGGGAGCCCTGTTTTGTTTTTTATTTTTTCCTGCCAGAGAAGAAAGACTTGAGTTCTGCCGAGCTGCAAATCGGGACCAAAGTAATCTGGATCAGGGTTTGTCCGCTTTTAAAAGGTGTGGATGTCAACTCCCAGAATTCCTTAACCCTGCCTTGCTAGTATGGTCAAAGGCCTTGGTGTGTTTCTCAACCGTGGGGACTTTTAAGATGCAAGATACGTGGGCTTTAACTCTCAGAATCCCCCAGCCAGCTGGGGGGATTCTGAGAGTTGAAGCCCACGCATCTTAAAGTTGCTAAGGTTGACAAAACCAAGAGCATAGATTGCATGTAATACGGATGCCAATTAAGGCCTTTCTTGACAACATAATCCCCAAAGTGCCTCTTGTCCAGTGTGTCCCTTCAAGAAAAGCCCAGGGACAGTTTGGGTTTTTCCTAGGGGGTTGTGCCTTAGGAGAAAAGCTCATGCCTTCCAAAACATTACTTTTTGGAATATTACTGGATGCGCGTTCATGTAACTCTTTCCAAAAGCAAACCAAGGGTTTTATCGATGGCTTTCGGATTGACCCCTTTTCCCCCCCTCTTCGGTTATAAACAATCTGAACTGCATTCCCCCTGTTATCTTTCAATAACCCAGGAAGCCCCTTCCTCCCGTGAGATCTTTGGTGTTTTCTGATCTTGGTTGTTTTCTTGCAGCACACTGATGATGTTTCCTAGCTCGGTAATGAAACGTCTGGAAGAAAACAACCAAGCTCAAGAGAGCACGAAGGACCCCAAGTCCTCCTCCTCCTCCTCTCCTCTGCAATCACCCCTCTCTTCTAACACTGATGATGTTACCTAGTTGGGTAATGAAATGTCTGCAAGAAAACCAAGCTCAAAGAGCACCAAGGCTCCCATAGTCATTGTCCTCCTCCTCCTCCGCTCCCTTCTAGCACTGATGATGTTACCTAGTTGGGTAATGAAATGTCTGCAAGAAAACAACCAAGCTCAAAGAGCACCAAGGCTCCCACAGTCATTGTCCTCCTCCTCCTCCACTCCCTTCTAGCACTGATGATGTTACCTAGTTTGGGTAATGAAATGTCTGCAAGGGAACAACCAAACTCAGAGAGCACCAAGGACCCCACACATCAACCTTGAACTACAGGTTCTCTTCTACTGGAATATAGTAATCTGTAGAGTCCTTGGTACTTTCTGACCTTGCTGGTTTGCTTGATAATGTTTTATGACCCAACTGGGCCACATCATCGATGCCCTGATGGGGCACTGAAGAGGTTACCCAACTAGATCATGAAATGTCTACAGGAGTTCAGCCAAGCTCAGAGAGCACCAAGGATTCCACAGTGAGCTACCGATGTTCTCTTTCATTGGTACCTCCTCTTACGTTTAAACATAAGCAAGTAAGTTCAGCTCTTCAAACAACGACACAGCTTTATTTGGGGACCGGATCACAAGGAAAGCTTTCCTTGGGTTCAAATGGAGGCCTGGCTCCCCTTGAGTCCTCCAGCCGAATGCATATAAATGTCAGCAAGACTATTTTTTTAAGAAATCTAATTTGAATATTTCCCTACATTCAGCTGAACGCTCATAGAAGCTCAAGAATTGAGCCTCTCCGCTCAAAATTCACTCCCGTTGTCTTTCCAAGTTGTACTTAGCCATATGCTTTTCTTTCCAAGCTCCAAAGTGACATGACATATAAGAGAAATAATCCTTGGGGTCCTTACCTCGGAGATTTCCTGCTCGTTGGATGGCCTGATTTATTGCTTTGAGATTATTTAAAAGCTCCGTGTGATTGGTGCAGCGAATCTTGTACTGAGACAATAAATCCTTGTTGAGGTCATACAGTTCATTATAACGTTTTTTCATGTTTTTCCTGCCAGGGTGAACAAAAAATTAAGAGTATAAGCAAATAACTTGTTGAAAGTTATTTTAAATTGTTGGGGTTTGAGTTGCAATGAATCCAAGACAAGCTTTCCTCAAACTTTCGTTAGTGCCAATGTTGGATCTTCTGGAAACAGATGTGGAAAGGCAACGTAGGCTGCTCTGGGACAGGTGCACTTCTTGGCATTTTAGTATGTGATGCTCCTGGCAGCTTCCTGGGTCCTGCATTTTCTCATCCCCCACCCCTTTATGGGCTTCAGTTTGGAGTTTCTGGAGGAAAGAGACCTCTTAAGGGCAATCGTGACTTCCTTTCCAACATTTGCAATCCTAACCCTCCCCCCTCTTTGGAAGAGCTTTAGAGCTCCCGCTGCCTTAAGAAAGTTCAAAACATCCTCAAAGATCCATCCCATCCTGGGAACCCCCTTTTTTTGAACTATGACCATCTGGCAGATGGGACAGGACAATAAAAACAAGGACAAATAGGCTGGAAATCAGATTTCCATGTTAGTACCAAATATGAAATAGAAGCACCAATACTTGATTCTGCATATTATAACAGCAGCTAGAATAAGTTTTGCTCAGAATTGGAAATTGGCTACGACCCCTTCAAAAAACATGATAATCAATGATACACGAATGTGCCGAGATGGATAGACTAACAACTGCTAAAAGATAATCAAGACAGTGAATATTACAAAACTTGGGATACCTGGTACGACTGGCTAAAGAAAAGGTGATATTTGATGACCCAGTAACATTTTGAAAATAAGGGTGACGTGTAAATAAATGTAAATAAACTATATGTATGCATATGTAGAGTTTAAAAGGACGAAGGAGTTATTATGACAATGTATAACACGCTATCGGAAGGAAAGTACAAGTGTATTGCTCAAACAATGCTGTAAAATGTATATACATGTTTTTAATTTTACAAACGTTGAATAAATATATTATTATTTTTTTAAAAAGGCTGGAAATCAGCTTCTATCCCAGGGCAATAGCTCTGTTGAATTCTACTGTATAGTGCAATATTAATGCAGTATCGGGGGTTTTCAATTCAATTGGATAGAATGTGAAGGATGTGTGTTTGTGTTTAGTTTCACGGTCATAATGTACACTGAAGATGGTATTTAATTTCCTTGCATGAGTGTAATGACAATAAACTAAATAAGATAAAATAAACAAAGGAGGCCCTCACTAAGCAAGAACTACCTGTGTCAGGTGTCATGCATCTGTCTCAATGCAATTCCATTCAGCAGCTTTTCCCCATAGTGAATCTGAAGTTTGCTTCCAATCCCCCTTTAGTTTTACTCAAGTAGCAGTTTTGCTTTCATCATCATCATCATCCTATCCACTGCAGGATGAAGGGCTCTTCCAACCGATACAGTCTACCCTACTTTCCTTTGCCGGTTGAGCCCGCAATACTCGCTGATCGATCGGTGTTCTATCAATCAGTGTTTTGATCAATCGGTGTTCCGCACTCACCAGTCTCCCATGAGGCGGGAATCTTCTGCACGAACCAGCATGCTGCGGATGGAGTTGGAGCTGTCCGCCATGTTGGCTGTGAGCTTCTGACAAACCGAATGAGAACTGTCCACCTGTGGAAGAGAATCACCTACAACTTAGTACGGGTAATAGGAGGGCGAAGGTTCGTTCTCCGAGCTTGTGGGTTGGTTTCCCAATATTTCTTTACTAGGCTAGGTAACATCTTCAGCGGAGTTTATGGGATGTCAGTGTCTGTGTTCTTCTGTTTATAAGGGATTCAAGTGCAACCCACCACACTCGTGAATCCATGGAAGCCTGGTGCTCCCCAAGCAATTCCATCAAAAGACACACTGACCCACAACCAGCCTATGAACCCCCCCCCCCCAAAAAAATCCAAATCAACTGCTATCATGCCCTTGTCAGAATCTGATTCGCAGCTAACGGGGAGTGGGAGTGTGGCTCCGTTGGCTGTGGAGGAAACTGGGGAAGGGCAAAGTCCAGGTGGGCAGAGCAGGGAAGAGGTAGAACAAGGGAGAGAGAGTTCACAGAAAGACCCAGGCCCATCCCCTCTTCGTCCTAGGGCATGCAGGGAGGAATGGAGAAGGGAGCAACTTGAGTTGCATGGCTTATGGGGTAGGAAAGGGCCCTGATTCCCTTCCTTAGCTGCAGCTGGGAACACAGTATAAAAAAGAAAAAGCTGAGCACAGCAAAGTTTTCGACAGCAAACTGAATTATCTGGTATCGTCAATGCTTATCTAGGTTCCTGGCGTCTTCCCAACTGTGTGTGTTTTGCTGGAGTTTCAAGTCTGCAATTCCTTCTCCTGCCCTGTCAAGTTAATTACTACAGTGTGATTTATGTGGATTTTTATTTACAGTTTGTATGTACTTTGTTTTCGGACTGAATTTCCTCCACTTAAAGACTGTTCCTGGGAGAGTTTTTTCTCCAGCTGAAGGTAACCTGGACATTGGGGGCAAAGTTGAAGATAATAAAGGGACACTTCTTGCTTATTTGACTGTGTTGCCTTTGTGCCACGGGTCGTCACAACCGTGCAGTCAATGAGAGACAGCACTGAACCCCAGACAACTCACACAACCCCACCACCACCACCAGCAGTTCACTTCCCAATGACCCTGACCTGATGTAATCTCCTTATTCACAAGACTCTCGGTTGATACACCCACACCTGAAGTCCTTATAAATAGAAGAACACCGACACTGAATATCCCCTAAACCAGGGGTGTCAAACTCGATTTCACTGAGGGCCGCATCAGGGTTGTGTTTGACCTTGGGGGGGGGGATGGCCAGCTTGACGTCACTCCTGTCGGGGAGGAGGGGGAGCTATGGTGGCCCAAGGACTCTGCCAGCGAAAATGGGCTCCTGAGCTCTGTTTTCAGCTGTGATGGCTTCTTGCAATCCTCTGCCAGCAAAAACAGAACTTGGGAGGGCTGCTCACAGCCCTCGCAAAGTCTGTTTTTGGCCACGACAGTCTCCTGCGAAGCTCCATTTGGGCTGACATTGGCACCGCAGGCTGGTCCTTTGCTGCTTCCAGGGTGGTCCCGTGGGCCAGATCAAAGCACCCTGTGGGCCGGATCTGGCCCCCAGGTCTTGAGTTTGACCCCACCTGCTGAAGATGTTACCTTAGCCTGGTAACAAAACATTTGGAAACCAACCCACAAGTTCCCAAGAACAAACCTTCACTCTCATCCTACATCCGAGCTACAGATATTGCACACCCATAATATATGTGTTGGCCAGAGAAGACAATTAGATGTTTGCTTTCTGGAAACAGGGAGAGACTGCCCTGCCTACGATCCCTGAAATTATGGAACCACTTCCTTGAAGCAGACAAAGTACCCCCTGGTTTAATAATTCCTGGAGATTTTAGAGTTCTGGGACTCCACCTGTCTCCACAGACATCTGCTTGCAAAATCACTAAGTGCTACAAACCTCACAGATGGCTAATTCAGATTCAGACAAGGCAAGTAATTTTGCTTGAATGAATCACCAAATCTAAAAGCAAAGTGGTTGGCAATTCAATTCTCCTGCTGCAAGTTTTGTCTGAAGTGGAGCATAAACCCCATCAGCAGAAAAACAACAACGCGACGGCCTGTGTGCTGCCGTATTAGAGGCAATCTTTTCTAAGATGAAATGGTCTGTTCTGCGGGAAGATAAATAATTGAGAGTCTGGCGCTGCTTTAGGAAAGTTCTAGACAGGCCAGTTAAGTGCTGTTTGCTATTTTAAAACCCTTGAGAGCATCTCTTGCTGTGGACTGCCAAATCCATGGATTTCTTTAGCTACTGCCCATTCCAATTTATTTAAGCTGTGCAAATCCACCACAATGAGCTATCTCAGATATGGTGCTATTGGCGCTTTCTGTGATTTTGTTAATTGCATGCAGATCAGTGGTGGGATTCAAATGTTTTTACTACCGGTTCTGTGGGTGTGGCTTGGTGGGAGTGGCAGGGGAAGGATATTCTAAAATCTCCAGTCAGAGGTGGTATTTGCCGGTTCTCCAAACTACTCAAAATTTCCACTACTGGTTCTCCAGAACTGGTCAGAACCTGCTGAATACCAGCTCTGATGCAGATGTTTCCTTGCCCAACTAGGCAACATCATCAGTGCAAGTGAATGTGTGGTTTCTGTAAACATCTGCAAGCAAGCAAGTTCAGAGAGTATTAAGGACCCCTCAGTTGTCCTCCTTGCCTTCTCTTCCTCTGCACTCCACTCCCTTCTGGCACTGATGATGTTACCTAGTTAGGCCATGAGACATCCGTAAGAAAACAACCAAGCTCAGAGAGCATCAAGGACCCCGCAGTCCTTTCCCTTCTCCAAACCCCATTCCCTTCCAACACCACTGACGTTACTTAGCTGGGTCATCAAATGTCTGTAAGAAAACAACTAAGCTCAGAGAGCCCCAAGGACCACATTGTTCAACCTTGAGCTACAGACGTTCCCTTCTACTGGTACCCCAGATATGTTTAAGAAGCCTTGCTCACTTACCCCAATGAAAGCTTTGTGCACCTCATCAAAATACATGGGGAAGTCCGCTTCAACCTGTAAGTCCTCAATTGCCCAAAAGGAAGCCATCGATTGGATGATGTCACCAGCCAGGTCAATGTTATCAGTGATAATGGAGATCTAATAACCAAAAGAAAAAACAATAACTCAGATTGGCCCCAGACACACTCATTACAATGGAAGAAGTTGATGCTTAAAGAACCTCATCACATCTGAAGCTAAACTAGGATAACCCAAGTGCTAACCTTGAATGCAAATGTTTTTTTTCCAAATTTTATTGGTTTTTAAAAACAAACACAAACAAACAAAACATAAAAACATCAACCTGTCTTCCAGGGCGGACCTGGCGTCGCGACGATACGGCATGCAATCTCGAAGGTCTGAGATTGCAGCCGATATCTTCGCCCCTGGACGGTCCAAACGGACCTAAACCGTCCCGAAGAGACAGCGATAGTGAAGAATACTTTAGTGTCATTATTAATCAATCATTTGACTATACTTTTACTCATTCATGTTTTACAAGATAACTATAATTTACTTAGATCTTATAACAGTTCATATTACCATCCCAAATCTATCCTAAATCATTTTGTAGATATAATAAGAAAGAAGTACATCTTTGTATATTTATTATTTTCTAAAGGTCTACATAATTCATTACTGTACTTTATTGTCTAACCATTGATAGAAAAGGTCCCAAATTTTATAAAATTGTTTATCCTCCTGTTCTCTAATTTCAAATGTCAATCTACTCATTTCAGCACATTCCAATATTTTCTTAATGATTTCCTCCTGTGATGGTATTTTCTAGAAAATAGAATAGAATAGAAAATAGAATAGAGTAGAAAATAGAATAGAAAAAAGAATCGAATGGAATACAGAAGAAATAGAATAGAGAAGGGATGGGATGGGATGGGATGGGATGGAATGGAATGGAATAGAATAGAATAGAATAGAATAGACTAGAATAGAATAGCACAGCACAGCACAGCACAGCACAGCACAGCACAGCACAGCACAGCACAGCATAGCATAGCATAGCATAGAATAGAATTCTTTATTGGCCAAGTGTGAATGGACATCCAAGGAATTTGTCTTTGGTGCAAATGCTCTCAGTCCACAAGTACCTGCACTCATTGTTTATGATAAACCAGTATCCCCAAATGAAAACTGGAGACCAGGGAAGGGCTTATTTCCCAGGCTAACTGCAGCATAAATGAGACAAGCAAAAGAGTACCTCTCCGCCGGAATTCATCCGGACGTACAGCTGTCCTGTGTCGCGCAGGGAGGCGAAGCAGACCTCCAGCCCCTCGTTCTGCATCTCCACATCCTCAGGCAACAGGAAATTTTGTTTTAGCCACACAACGCCCTTGAAGCATAAATCCGCACGGTGTGAGTTTTGGGAAACAAGAGTGGGTGGAAAACAAGATTGCAACGTCCTGATATGTTTCTGGGGATTTGCAGCTGATGCCCCAGACATGTAAAGGATGCACCTGCAGTTATCAAGACATCTCAGAAATAAGAAGGCGCTGCAGGTAGTCCTCAACTTACAACCATATGTTTAGTCACTATTCAGTTACAACAGCACTGACCAAAGTGACTTACGACCCTTTTTCACACTTTTGACTGTTGCAGCATCCCCACGATCAAAGTTCAGACGCTTGGAAACAGACTCACATTTATGACGGTTGCAATGACAGCTCGTATGTCCCGGGGTCATACGATCATCTTTTGCGACCTTCTGCTAAAGCAAAGTCAATAGGGAAGCCAAGATTCGTTTAACAACCATTTTACTAACTTAGCAACTGCAGTGATTCACTTAACAACCGAGCCACGAAAGGTTGTAACAAGAGGCAGAATTCACTTAGCAAAAGTAGCGCTTGACAACAGCAATTCCGGGTTCAGTTGTAGTTGTAAGTCGAGGACTACCGTATTTACTGCTTCCTTTTACCATCTTAAGATTCAAAGCTGGCTCGACTCCACTCCACCTCAGATCCTTCTCCTTAGGTCTGTGTGTCTCTTTGTCCCCAGTTCCCCCCCCACTTCACCCACCCACCCACCCCCAGTCAGCTAAAAGTTTTGCTTAACAAGCAGTAAGGGGTAAATGCAAAGGTTCCCCTTTGCACATAATACGTGCTTGTTGTTTCCGGCTCTAGGGGGCGGTGCTCATCTCCGTTTCAAAGCCGAAGAGCCAGCACTGCCCAAAGACGTCTCCGTGGTCATGTGGCTGGCAGGACTAAACGCCGAAGGTGCACAGAATGGTGTTCTCTTCCCAAAGGGGTCCCCTATTTTTCCACTTGCGTTTTTTTTTTTACATGCTTTCAAACTGCTAGATTGGCAAAAGCTGGGAAAAGGAACAGGAGCTCACTCTGTGACGCGGCGCTAGGGATTTGAACCGCCGAACTGCCGACCTTTCTGATCGACAGGCTCAGTGTCTTAGCCACTGAGCCACCGCGTCCCTTCTAACAAGCAGTAGAAGCATCTAAAAAAAATTCTCTGAAACGGCTCTTGGTTAATGGCGGCACCAGGCACATCATTGCAACCCTTACCTTAGAAAGCAAGTATTTAAACACTACACTGCTGAATTGAACTACTACTATACAAAAGCATTTACTATAACCCGGATGGAAAGAGAGAGAGAGAGAGAGAGAGAGAGAGAGAGAGAAAAGAGAAAGAGAGGAGGGAGGGGAGGGGAGGGAGGGAGGAGGGAGGAAGGAAGGAAGGAAGGAAGGAAGGAAGGAAGGAAGGAAGGAAGGAAGGAAGGAAGGAAGGAAGGAAGGAAGGAAGGAGAAGGGGACGGGAGGGAGGGAGGGAGGAAGGAAGGAAACAGAAGGGGAGGGAGGGAGGGAGGAGGGAGGGAAGGAAGGAGGAAGGAAGGAAGGAAGGAGAAGGGACGGGAGGGAGGGAGGGAAGGAAGGAAAGGAGGGAGGGAGGAAGGAAGGAAGGGGAGGGAGGGAGGGAGGGAAGGAAGGAAGGAAGGAAGGAAACAAGGAAGGAAGGAAGGAAGGAAGGAAGGAAGGAAGGAAGAGAAGGGGAGGGAGGGAGGGAGGGAGGGAGGAAGGAAGGAAGGAAGGGAAGGAAGGAAGGAAGGAAGGAAGGAAGGAAGGAAGGAAGGAAGGAAGGAAGGAAGAAAAGAAAGAAAGAAAGAAAGAAAGAAAGAAAGAAAGAAAGAAAGAAAGAAAGAAAGAAAGAAAGAAAGAAAGAAAGAAAGAAAGAAAGAAAGGACTTACCATCTGCACCTTCTCGCCCAGAGTGAATTTGACAAAGCTCAGGGGCCTGGTCGCAGAGTCCGGTCTGCACAGTGCATACATCGAGAAGCGAGGGAGCTGCCGGGACAGCTCAAAAACATGGAACTGTGTGCTGGGAAAGCATGACACAAAATAATCAAGGCGGCTGAACAATGGACTCCTGACCATTTGCCTTCTAGTGAAGGCCACCTTGGCAAGCTTTGGTTCTTTCCACGATGCCCTGACCCTGACACTCGTTTCACATTCACAGGAGGAACACCTAGGATCACGTCCGTTTTATTTTCTCTTTTGGGGCGTTCTGTCCCTCTTACTATGTAAAATAACTCTCATGTGCCCATTGCCCCAGACAACTTAAGGAGGCTATAAAGTACTTTTCTGGAAGATATGGTGTCGCTGGCACTATAAACTCTTGTTTAAAAAGTTTCTTGGTCTTCTGAGTGAATGGTCTTATGAGATCAAAGGCCTCCAAACTTGACAACTTTAAGACTTGTGGACTTCAACTCCCAGAATTCTCCAGCCAGAATTCTGGGAGTTGAAGTCTACAAATCTTAAAAGTTGCCAAGTTTGGGGACCCCTTATGTAGATGTTTAAAAGAGGTGAGTACATTCTAGGCCCAGGGACAGCTAGAGATTTTCAGATGGAAACGAGGGAATGTACTTTCATTACTTTGCAGCTCCCTTATCTACCTTCTCTCCCTGCTAAAAATTAGGAGTTGTTCCAACTCTTACAAATCCCCTAATATTCTGCATGCCTCATTCTTCCTTCTATTGGCAAGACTGGGCTAAAAAAATATGCACACACGTGCAAATGGGAAAAAAACCACAGAGAACACTTTATACCTCTGCATGGAAGACTACTGAGTTCAAATGAGGTTCTCATTTAAAGGAAAGATTTGGAAGGGGACTACTTTTTTAACTGTGGAAGGGCCTTTTTTTACTTACCTGGATACTCCCGAATTTTTTAAAAATTGGAAATGACAGATAGGGAAGACAAGCGGAAATATGCTGAGCAGTCTAACTGAGTGGCTGCATTCAACTTTTCACTTTTATCCATATACTGTATATATATTTCCCATCTGTCATTTCCAAAATCTTTCACTTTTAGAGAATATATGATAATATCAGATAATACGCATCTGAGATGAGGAGTGTATTTAACAAATTAACAGAGTTGGAAGGGACCTTATAGGTCATCTAGTCCAACTCCCATCCAAGCAGGAGACCCTACACCATTTCTAACAGATGGCAGTCCAGTGTCTTCTTGAAAGCCTCCATTGATGAAGCTCCCACAACTTACGAAGGCAGCTTCTGTTCCATGGGGTTGATTTTTCTCACTGCCAGAAAATTTATCCTTATTTCCAGGTTGAATCTCTCCTTGATCAGTTTCCACCCATGATTCTTAGTAATTCTTACTAGTGTGATATTCTAGGTCATGAAGAATTTCTCTACAAGATCCTTCTGACCAAATCCCAGCCTTTCTGACTACCATTAGACCCATTATGAGGGAGGAAGATCCAAGAACTGGTGTAGAAAAAATACTCTGTTACATAATTTAGCTGCTTGCACAGATGTGCTTATTTCCTTTACCAAGAGAAGCCAAATATGAGTCTCAACCCATTTGCACGCCATGAATGGTCTAAAGATTCTAGCTCTGCAATATCTATAAATGATATAGTGGTGAAATATCTGCAATATCTATAAATTATCTGAAATATCTGAAAGCTCTGCAATATCTATAAATGATAAATGGTATAGTGGTGAAAGCATCAGGTTAAAAAACAGGACATTTGGAGTTCTAGATCTGCCTTAGGCACAAAGCCAACTGGGTGACCTAGGACAGTCATTCTGTCTGAGGAAAGAAGCACTAGAAAACTACTTCCGTGCCCAAATCTATTTAAACAAGCTTAACTTATCCCTGGTGTAGTGGTTAAGGCATCAGGCTAGGAACCAGGAGGCTGCGAGTTCCAGTCCAGCCTTTGGGCACAAAGTCAGCTCTGGAACCATGGGCCTGTCACTTTCCTTCCAGCCCTAGGAAGGAAGCAATGGCAAACCTCTTCTGAAAAACTGCAGGGACCTGCCCAGGCAGCCTCTGAGAGTCAGACATGATTGAACAGAAGAAGAACAACAACAACAAAAAAAAATCTATAAACCGATATACAGCATTTGTTCCTTCAAAGCATTAAAAAAAAGCAAAACTTGCTGAATGCAAAATGCTGGCACTTGCCGACTCAAAAACCTGCCTGAGGGCTTATCCGATAGGAGATATTTCTCTCTGCATTGGGATTTTCCCGACTTCTCCCACGTAATTGAGGGTCCCTGTTTCTCTAATAAAAGCCCAAGAGCAAAAAAAAAAAAGGCTTTGAGTCCAATCAAAGGAAAAGGCAGTGGATGGGAAACCAGCCAAGCCCTCACCTCTTCTTGTAGCCAACAAGGGCTTTGATGTTCAGCTCCACCGGGACGTCTTTCGGCGGGCAGAGTGGGATTTTGATGCTGCTCGAGAGGTTCTGAGGAGTGGGGTGGATCACGTGGCTCTCGTTCTCAAAGATGCCCTCGGCAAAAATCAGCACCGCCCGGATAATCGTGTCTTGAATGAAAACAAAGACAGCCCCTCTTCGTGAGTTTTGAAGGTTCTAACAGAGGTTAGTCCTCAACCTATGAGGGTGATGGAGCCCGCCCATTACGGCTGTTAAGCAAGATTAAGAATATTAAGACATCTATTCCGTTTAAAAGCTATTCTCCAGGATGACAGACGGAACAGAAAAGAAGCCAAAACCATCACTGCCGCCACCACCAAAAGCAATCGAACAGATATTTCACCAGTGGCCTCAAGTTTACTATGAACATAGAATCACAGAGCTGGAAGGGGACCTCAGAGGTCTTCTAGTCCCACCCCCTGCTCAAGGAAGGAGACTTTATATCATGCAGGTCAAGTGGTCGTCCAATCTCTTCTTGAAAACCTCCAGTGATGAAGCACCCACAACTTCTGGAGACAAGCTATTCCGCTGGTTAATTGTCCTCCCTGTTAGAAAGTTTGTCCTTAATTCCAGGTTGGATCTCTCTCCCTGCCCTGCCCTCTGGTGCCTTGGAGAGTAAGTGAATTCCTTCTTCTCTGTGACAGCCCCTCAAGTGTAGGACGACAGCTATCATGTCACCCCCTAATCATTCTCTTCGCTAGACTAGACATACCTAGCTCCCTAAACTCTTCGTCATACAATTTAGCCTCCAAAACCTTTATTATCTTGGTTGCTCTTCTCTGCACACTCTCTAGGGTCTCAGGCCCCATGGACCTGCTCAGGTTAAGCTCTTGCCTTTAGATCCTAAACCTTAAACTTTAAGTGTCAACTATTCTTCATACAGGGGGACACGGTGGCTCAGTGGCTAAGACGCTGAGCTCGTCGATCAGAAAGGTCAGCGGCTCAGCGGTTCGAATCCCTAGCGCCGTGTAACGGAGTGAGCCCCCGTTCCTTGTCCCGGCTTCTGCCAACCTAGCAGTTCGAAAGCATGTTAAAAATGCAAGTTGAAAAACAGGGACCCCTTTGGTGGGAAGGGAACAGCGTTCCGTGCCCCTTCGAAAGCGTTTAGTCCTGCCGGCCATATGACCACGGAGACGTCTTCGGACAGCGCTGGCTCTTTGGCTTTGAAATGGAGATGAGCACCGTCCCCCCAGAGCCGGAAACTATTACCACGCATGTGCAAGGGGAACCTTTACCTTATTCTTCATACACAACAACTGTCAACTCTGAAGCTAGCCTAACTGAGGCCATCTTTGAGGCTTCAACGTTGTCCTAATGAAGATGAAGGGGGAGTAGAGATAACTGGAGTTTTGTAGCCAAAATAAAATAGTTTCCGCTGGAAACTACGTTCATTCTCACAGGTGGCTGAAGAGAGGAGGAGTGAAGTTACCAAGCGATCAGACAGCACCTGGATTGGACCATGTGATATTGTTTGGAGAAGGGGAAAACTTTTACTTTTAATTAGGTGGAAAACCGCAGGAACATTCAAAGTCGGTTTTCACCAGAGCTGTGCCAATATGACATATCGAAATAAAGCTATTCTTTGAAGAACCTACCTGTCTCGGGGTTCTGTTTGCTATGGCTGTATTACTTGGAACCTTGACAACAACCTCATCACAGGTGCATTCCTCTGGCCCAAGAGATCAGTGAAAGGTGGAAATGCCCGAGTCAGATCAAAAAAGCATCTTCCTCAGGTGCTCACAGCCAAAAAATTATACATATGTACCCAGTGGTGGGATTTAATTTTTTTTTACTACCGGTTTTGTGGGCATGGCTTGGTGGGAGTGGCTTGATGGGCGTGGCAGGGGAAGGTTACTGTAAAATCCCCATTCCCTCCCCACCCCACCAACCTGCTTTCCAGCTCCGTTCTCCTGGGCAAGGCAACCAAAGGAGACCCAGCCGATTAGCTGGGACTCAATGGGAGGCAGAGAATAGAGGGGGGCGGGGCCAGTCAGAGGCGGTATTTGCTGGTTCTCCCAACTACTCAAAATTTCCGCTAACGGTTCTCCAGAACTGGTCAGAACCGGCTGAATACCCACCTCCGATATGTACTGAGCCTGCACCAACACATTTTGGCTGCTAATCCTGACTTACCATTGGATGTGGCTATGCAGAGTTCTACATGAGCAGATTCGTTTTCTGATCCCAGATTGACGGAAAACGCAGTCTGGAGCTGTGTGTTTGCCGGGATCACACCCCTTTGCCCATCCATCTCGTTGACCTGCGTGTTCAGTTCCACCTGCTTTAAAACAAAATGCAGGCCTTGGTCAAAACACTGGACAGTGTATAGAAAGACAAACAATCGGCTCCACTGCAGGTAGTCCTCAACTTACAACAGTTCATTGAGTGACCGTTCAAAGTTACGACGACACTGATAAAAGTGACTTTGGATGGGGGTTTTTTTTCATACTTACCACCGTTGCAGCATCCTCGTGCATCATCCTCGTGAAGTTGAGTTTTCTTTAAGTCCTGAACTTGTAGAGCAGGGATCTCCAAATTTGACAGCTTGAAGACTTGTGAACTTCAACTCCCAGAATTCCTCCTCCATGTTAGCTCAGGAATTCTGGGAGTTGAAGTCCACAAGTCTTAAACTTGCCAAGTTTGAAGACCCTTGATCTATTCTATCTATCTATCCTATCTCTTTCTTTCTATCTATTCTACCTCTTTCTCTATATATCTATTCTATCTATCCTATCTTTCTATCTCTCTCCCTCCCTCCATCTATCTATTCTATTCTATCTTTCTTTCTTTCTATCTCTCTATTCTGCCTCTCTTTCTCTATCTATCTCTTCCAGGGGTCTTCAAACTCAACAGCTTGAAGACTTGTGGGGTTCAACTCCCAGAATTCCTCCTCCAGTCATGTTAGCTCAGGAATTCTGGGAGTTGAAGTCCACAAGTCTTACACTTGCCAAGTTTGAAGACCCTTGTTCTACCGTCTTACTGCTGAAGTTGTAGTTGCTTGCTTTCTTATAGGCCAAGATCGGTTCTAGATTTTTCCATCTTTGCGTAAATTACCTTTGAGTTTTCTTCATAGTTTTGTAGCTCAAGGAGCAAGTTTTGCTTCTTCTGACTAAGCCCTCGAATCAGATCTTGCTCCACACTCCTGTCCATCAGTCTTCCTTTCATCTCTTGAGTCCCTGGCAGGTATCCTCGCACTGTGTAAAAAGAAAGTCAACAAGTGTCTTCACCTTCCTCTCGAAGTTCTTGATGGAGAAAAGCTGTCATTGATCAGCAGTGGTTCATAAATACGAGAGAAGAAATGGACCACATATTTAGTCCGGCCTAAGCCCAGAATAATCAAGGTTTGTAGGATAAACCTGTCCAATCCAAACCAAGACAAGGAAAATATTGCTTTGATGAGAATAACCACCTCTGGCTTGTCTACTTGAGCAGGTTGGGATGGAGTAAGACAACATTATCTGAATTCAGAGCCGAGTGAAGTCCCTAAGGTAAGAGCAACCAGGAAAGCTACCAGACACCAATCTCTCATCACCACCCATCTTGAACATGGGAACGCAGCCCTGGGAAGGAAAGCGGGAGCTGTGAGGAAGGAGAGGTAGCCCCCCAAAGTAGAGCCTGGGTCTCTCTCTTTCTCTTTCTCTCTCACTCATACACACACACACACATCAGATCCTTGTCTTAGCTAGGGCTTGAAAGATCAGGCTTGTTCTCGGGGCAGTAGAACCTTTCTGCTTTAGTGCAGCCACTCACACTGTTTCCACTCCTCATAAATGAAAAGAGCCCTGAATCTGCAAAAGCGTTTACCTTCCCCATCAACCGAGCAGCAGATTAACTGTGTACTTCCATCCATTCTGTAATCTCCCTGCACGATTCCCGCGATGGAAGAAGCAAAGTTGTCCTTGAAAATGACTTCCCCTGTTCGATCGCTGCGTGCGTCAATCTGCAACACAGACATTCCCCAGAGAAGCATTCAAAGGTGGAAAGACCAAAGATCAATTTTTTAAAAATAAAGAATATACATTTTATGTCAATCTTCTAAGTCAAACAGATGTTAGAAATCTAGAACAACCCCTAGTTCACAACCTAATCCTTCTTTTTCCTTCTGTATATTTAGTTCCATAGCAGTTATTCCATGATCTGCAAGCACACACAGCCTGAAAAAGGGCAAAGCAATTTTAAGAAAATAGCCAAACTAAATACTGCCTCTTCATATCAGCCTAATAGGGTCCATTTGTTCTGGTGGCAACCATTGATTTATTCTAACAATGCTAGCAGAAATCTAAACCAGGCCAACAGTTTAATCTTTAGGAAAGAAGCAGGGAAGAAAGTTAAATACAATCTTCTTTAAACTTACCTTCCCACTGGACCAGCCAGTTATCAATTCACAGACGCCATCGGAATTAATATCAAAAGCACTGATGCACATCGCCTGATTTTTAGACTAGGGAGAAAAATGGATAGCAAGCATGTCACTTCTTGGTACTCATCAGCATTACGGTCCCTTTCACACAAAGTACATAAGGCAACAAGCTTCTTCCAATGAACCCATCCGCAAGTATCTATTAATACTACTTGGTACTAGCCCTAACGTTTTCACACATCCAGAGATACTAACACAGGAGAATAATCAGGATAATAAACAGCTCTGACTCTAGATTCTGTCTTGACTCCTTGAAACTATCCTACAGAGTTGCAGCAAGAATGAAAGACCTTAGACATATGAAAAGGGGACACTTATTTTCTCTGAATAGCTTTTTGTCCCAAAGTGATATCCTATACCACTTGAGTTGGATCTTCAACTTCTTTAGAGCTACCAGTTACGTGTCTGTCAAGATTCTGACATTCTCAACAAAGCAAGTTTAGAATCTCACCTACAAGAAGACAGTGGCTAGGAGAAGAGTAGATTGAGCCTGAAGGTGAGGTTAAACATGTTCATAAGTTGGAGTCATTATGTTTCCACAAGAGATCCAAGTCTATTCCACCCCCATGAATTCTGATGACTCTAGCACCAATTTAGCTTTGACCGTTAATTGACCAAATTCTTTTGTATAGGTAGCATTAATAAACCTTTCTGTAGGAGATAACCAGATTGAGCCTGAGGGAGGGGTCAAACACGTCATCAGACTTGAGACCACAAGGTCCGGCCTTCCTTGAATTCCATTGACTCTTATCTACCACCAATTTGTTTTGACTGTTAGTAGTTCAGATTTTTATAAAGAGCTTTAGCATGCAATTCAACCTATATATTAATCTGAACCCTCTGGACTCCTGTTTTCCTGCACTTGAGATTTACAGTGCTTTGAAATCAGCATTGAGAAGTGGTTATACGCCACTTGACAGGTTTATCCAACAGACTTAACCAAATCAGTTAAAGAGCATGGGGCTACCTCTGCATCACGCTGAATGCCTGATTAATGTTCACCTTGAACAAAAATGTTGTAACAGATGAACTAAAAAATCATTCCCAACTCATACATTCTAGGCCTCTGTGTTTGTTTTGTTGTTGTTGCTGTTAGTTGCAAAGTATGGACAACGTTCCTCCAAGCCTTCCTTGTCCTCTACCATCTTCCCGAGTCCATTTAAGCTCACACCAACTGCCTCAGTGACTCCATCCAGCCACCTCCTTCTCTATCATCCCCTTCCATTGCCCTCAATCTTTCCCAGCATTCGGCTCTTCTCCAGTGAGTCCTTTTGTGTTTGTTTACATCACCCAATCAGAACTGGACAGTGTCCAAACTGAATGGAAGAGGAGGAGGTGGAGTGGGAGAAGGAAAGGAAAAAAAGAGAAGAACATCCATATCGTGGCAATACTAAAAAGAAGACAACCACAGGATGAAAGCCCTTGATGGACATAAAAAGACAGGAAGAGAGTTCAATTCCATGGTAGTGACTTGCCATCCGGACCTTTTGGATTTCCTCTGTAGACTCCCAGCAAAGTCAAATATACATTTCTTGGTGCTGGACATTCCAGCTGTTCTGAAGTCTCCAATTAGATCATACTAACTTTAATTCTCCAGTATCGTGCTGCCTGGTTATAAATGCCCACCGTGCCATTAGCAAGTGCGTAGCCGAAACGAGTGGGGCTCATCGCGGTTAGGGCAGTGATGATCTGGGGAACGAAGAAAGAAAGGTTAACAACTGTTGCCGAACTGAATAATTAAGCCAACTATTTCTAAGGAATAAAACTGCCTTCGGCTAAATCAGACTGATACTGGCAGTTTCGTGGCATTTTGACATTGACGATTACCGTTGCTGCCATGGCATTTTGAAATTGGCAGTTATAAGTTGCCCATTAAATAGGCCTGGTTTGGCAAGGGCCCAGTCTTAATAATACTCAATAATACTTTCCAGTACCAACACCTGCACTGAAAAGATTTGGCTAGTGCTGAATCCAGCTGTGATGTGGAAGGCTATGAGATGTATTATGGTGGTTTATTCTATTTCATATTTTATTCGCTTGACATCGTTCGCAAAACTTTACAAGGGCTCCAGATGTCATGATTTCCATCGAGTATGCACCAAGCGTTGTTCCCACTGCCTTCTTCCCTGTCTGATTTTACTGTCAAAACTCTGTGGAAAGAGGGAAGTAGGTGGCTGGGGAAATAAGAACATTCCCTAATCATTTTTGTTAGCCTTAAAAGCCCTTAATCTGGAAGCAGCCGAAGTTTTTCTTCCACATTTCAAATTAGCTTGAAGTTGCTGTACTAGAACCAATGCAAGGGAGAGCAAGTAAGGAGGGGCAGCCCAGAAGAGGGGTAATTTCTCCGGGCCAAAAAAGAATTAAGAGTTGTAAACCTAATCCTGCGTCGCTTTTTCTCAGGTAATATCACACTACACACTAGAGCATACAAAACATTTGCTAGACCAATACTGTTTTCATTTTTTAAAAAACAACAACACCACCCAACTATACGGCTTCCGAGTTGTGCGATCCTCCTGGAAAGAAAATACAATGCGAGTAATCCTCAAGTTATAGCAATTCATTTAGAGACTGTTCAAAGTTACAAGGCACTGAAAAAAGGGACTTATGAGCAGGGATGGGATTCAAAAATCCCAATAACTGGTTCTCCGCCCAGATGCTGGGTGGGTGTGGCCATGGTGTGTGCGGCCTACCGGAACTTCCGGGAGGGGCGCTGTTCACCTTCCCCAGAGTCCAGAGGCTTTCCTCGGGCCTCTGGGAGGGCGGAAACAGCCACCCCAGGCTCTGGAGGACCTCCAGAAGCCGGGAAACAGGCCCGTTTCCGGACTTCCAGAACTTCTGGGAAGGCCGTTTTTCATCCACCGCGCAGACCCAGCACTTCCCTCCCCCCAAAATGGGCCGTATGGAGACTCCTGGGAGGGGAGGGGTGGGCAGGACGAGCCAGTTGGTTCAACTACCGGTTCGGCGAACCAGATGTAAATTTTAACATCCAGTTCTCCTGAACCGGCCCGAACCGGCTGAATGCCACCCCTGCTTATGACTGTTTTTCACACTTGTAACCATTTTCAGCATCTCTATGGTCATGTGATAAAAAAATTCAGGCGCTTGGCAACTGGCATGCATTTATGACGGTTGCAATGTCCCGGGGTCATGTGATCACTTCTGTGACCTTCTGACATGCAAAGTCAATGGAGAAAGGCAGATTTCAGAGGTGGTTATTCAGCAGGTTCTGACCAGTTCTGGAGAACCAGAAGCGGAAATTTTGAGTAGTTTGGAAACCGGCCAATCCCACTTCTGACTGGCCCCGCCAACCCCATCTCTTCTCTGCCTCCCACTGAGTCCCAGCTGATCGGCTGGGTCTTCTTTGGTTGTCCTGCACAGGAGAACAGAGCTGGAAAGCAGGTTAGTGGGGTAGGGAGGGAATGGGGATTTTGCAGGTATCCTTCCCCTGCCACGCCCACCAAGCCACGCCCACAGAACCAGTAGTAAATATTTTTGAATCCCACCACTGGGCAGATTCGTGTAACAATTGTGTTACTTAACAACTACAGGGATTCACTTAACAACGGTGGCAAGGAAGGTCATACAAGGGGGCAAAACTCACTTAACAAAAGTCTCACTTAATCACAGAAATTTTGGACTCAGTTGTGGTTGTAAGCCGGCCTATAATGCAAGCAACCTTTTTCTTTATAAGAAGTATAAAAAGGCTAATCTTGATCTCCTGGCTTTGAAACGAAACCGCCCAGATTCTCCACTGTTTAAAAACAAATAAACTTTTGTGTCCTAAAATATATTACAGATCTACGTTGGGGGTCACCAGGTAGATTATTGAGAAAGACTGCAAACGCTATTTAGATCTGATATTTGGAATTAATTCCTAGCCTCAGTATTTGTGTCTCTTGGGAATATATGTTTTGCACGAGCACTCCTGGGTGGATCGCCGAAAGCCAATAAAAAGCAAAATAAACCACTTGTGCCAAGCCCTGTGAACTTAAGATGTAAGAACGAACGTTACAAAAATTACTAAACAAACTAAGACTGCAATCAATAAAAGAAATAGAGGTAACACCTCCCCAAAACAGATTTTTTTCCCCCCACTGGCAAATTGGCTGGAGAGCTTGTTGGAGCAGGAATGACATTCCATGTTATAATTAAATGTTAACAACAGCACCGAATTATTCCCCCCTCAAAAGGGGAACCCATTTCTATCTTGGTGTGGTTTAAAGCCAAAATTCCATCCATGGACAATGTTTGTTCTCTACTTCAGTGACATCCAAAGCTGGTAACTCCAGGAGTTGAAGGCCCATAACATCTCCAAATTGTCAAGTTAGCAGAGGCCCTTTTACTCGCCTACAAAATATGTCTGTGGGTCATAGTATCGGGTGGGAAAGCTTTTAGTAGGGTGTCCTTCTTTAAAAGAGAATGTTTGTAGCTCAGTGGGGGTCACTGGTGTTCTCTTGGTTTTCTTGCAGACATTTCATGACCCAGCTAGGTAACATCATCAATTCTAGAAGGGAGTGGAGTTTGCAGAGAGGAGGAGGAGGAGAAGGACTCTGGAGGTGTTGGTGTTCTCTGAGCTTGGTAGTTTTCTTGCAGATGTTTCATTGCCAAGCTACATAACACCATCAGTGATGTTACCTAGTCCACTGAGGGTGTTAGCTAGCTTGGTAATGAAACGTCTGCAAGAAAACCACCAAGCTCAGAAAGCACCAACTATCCCATGTTTTTTTTTCCTTTTTTGCTCTTTTACAGGTCATCTCTGCAGACAATGTTCAAACAGAGACACAACCTCACTTCCTATTCGCACACTGGGTTAAATATGTCACCAAGTACCCTCCCAACATTTCCAGAAACCCGAATACTTCATGAAAAAAGGAAAAAATAAGGAGGCTATGATTAGAGCATGCGGATGCCAAAAATTACATGCACCCCTCCTGTTTCTGATTAGCTTTGTCACATAAACACCCTTGACCAAGTGAGTGAGGATGATGGGTGCTGTAATCCAAGGCAGACATTTGAAGCAGAGTTCTGCAAAAAAAAAAAAAAAGCCTGCACAGGAAGTCTGTCTTATCCCACTTTTGCCTGGCACTGAGGACTTAGCACATCTATGAACCCTGAACTGAACTCTAAACAATGTTAAAGATGATGGTTTCCCCTGCCCAGTCAGGTTCAATTCTAGGGGTGAGGTTCATTTCTGTTTCTTAGCTGAGGCAGCCAGCGTTGTCTAAACCCATTTCCCTGGTTAAGTGGCCGGCATGACTATATGCACAGAACACTGTTACCTTCCCACCGAAATGGTACCTATTTATCTACCTGCATTTGCATGCTTTTGAACTGCTCAGGTGGGCAGGAACTGGGGCAAGCTTACCGTCGCGCTGCGCCCGGGTTTTGATCCAGGGCTGTCAGCTGGAAAGCTGTTACAAGCTCAGTGTCATTAACAGCTGATCCATTGTGCTCCCCTATATAACGTTAGATAAAACTGATTCTCCATCTATTTTCCTTGGTCTTGGAGCAGACCGTCTTAAGTCACCTTGGGAAATGGCATTTGCAGAGACAGAAAGATTGAGAGGCAGAGAGCTAGAAAAAGGGAGAAAGAAAGACACGCACATAGAGACAGAAGAGACAGGGGAGAGAGGGGATGGGGGAATACAATTTCTTTGCAGTAAGTGACTGTGGATAACAGCTTGCGTAAGAAAAATCCATGAACCTGGGATTCTGCGGGTGGTGTGTGTGTCTCACAGATGGAAAGCTAGTGCCTCACACTCCACTCAGGTTAACAATTTGAGGCTCCCAGCATCTAATTACATTAGACTAAGTTAGCAACTGCGATCCTACCCAGAGAGGGAGAGCTGCAGCTCTCCACATTCGGATCACTTCTCACTTGGATCGCTACGGTGAATTGCAAAGGATGCCTGTGAAGATAGTCTGAGAAAATGCTCCAATCCCAGATAGAAATTCTGTAAAATTTATGTTTTACCAGCTCACGGGAGTAAAAGTAGTCCTTAGCTTACAACCACAATTGGGGCCAGAACTTTCTTTGCCAAGGAAGGCAGTGGTTAAGTTTGTGGTGCCTGATTTTACAACCTTTTTTTGGCCACAGTTGTTAAGTGAATCACTGAAGTTGTTCAGTGGCTCACACTGTTGTTAAGTAAATCCAGCTTCCCCACTTATTTTGCTTATTTCGAAGCTGACTGAGAAGGTCCCAATGGCGATCACATGATGTTGGGATGTTGCAACCATGATAAATACACACCCGTTGCCAAAAATCCCAAGCATAATTCACTTTTTTTTCCCAGTACCCTTGTAACTTTGAATGGTCACTGAATGTTGAGGACTACCTATTTCATTTTTAAGGCTGCCTGTTTTCCTTGTACAGACTTAAACATGTCTCCAGATCCCATTCCTACTTCTTGGGGGCCTTTGCCAAGTCTGCGCCCCAAAAGGTCCAAGAGACCAAGAACGGGCCTTTTGATTGCAGCTCAAAGAAACTCATCGGCCCTTGTTATGTTCCTTCCAATGCTAAACAGACAGTTTTGTTTCCCATTTTTTCCCTACATATTTAGTACTCTTGAGATATATTACATCAGGATTCCTTTTTGCTGTGGACTCTACAGTTTTATTTTCATAATATATGCTTTTTAGATTTTTGCATGTAATTTATACAATTATATTAGTACAGGCTGGTCTATAAAATGAACATCAATAAATAATGGCGTCTTCTACCCTGCCAAGGACGCTGGGCAGAAGCCATCTGGCCCTTCTCCAGCCCAGGCCTACAGACGAGGAATTCAAGACTTCTTTCAGAGCCTCTTCAGCATTTGGCTTTCTGCTTGTCCAAACGGTCATCGTTACTAACCCGTTACACTGGGTAGAAATTAGGAGATGTTTTCCCCCAACCACGATATAGCGGTGTTAACTCTTGGAACATTCCTAACTGTTTTTAAAGTTGCTTTGGGGTTAAAATATTTTATCCCACTTCCAAAAGCAGACTTTCCCCCACAGCAGATTTCTTGAATCACACAAAACCCACAACTTCATTCTAAGTAGTTTGTGGCAGAATCAGAACTGTTTAAATTCCTTTGACACTACAGTAAGAGCTGCCTTGCAAGCATTCTCTCTCTCTCTCTCTCTCTCTCTCCCTCTCTCTCTCTCTCTCTCCCTCTCCCTCTCTCCCTCTGTATTATACTAGAATAGAGAACAGAATTGGAAGGGGCCTTGGAGGTCTAGTTCAACCCCTTGCTCAAACAGGGGATGCTATTCATTCCAGGCAAATATTCCATTCCAATCTCTTCTGAAAACCTCCAGTGACGGAGCACCTACAACCTTTAGAGGCAACCTGTTCCACTGATTAATTGCTCTCCTTGTCAGGAAATGTCTCCTTAGTTCTAGGTTGGATTTCTCCTTGATAAGCTTCCATCCTTTACTTTTTGCCCTGCCCTCGGGTGCTTTGGAGAGTCGGTTAACTTCCTCTTCTCTGGGATAGCTGCTCAAGTACTAGAAGGCCTAGTACTTGTCACCCCTAGTCCTTCTCTTCATTAAGCTAAACATAGCTAGTTCCCTTAACTGTTCATCGTATGGTTTAACCTCCAGTCCCCTTAATCCTTCATCACTAGCCTCCAAACCCTTTATTATCTTTGTTGCTCTTCTCTGCACTCTTTCTAGAATCTCAACATACCGTGGTGACCAAAACTGGACACAGTATTTCAAGTGTGGTCTACCCAGTGGGACTAACACTTCACATGATCTTGAAACTATTGCACTGGCTTTTCTGGCAGCAACTTAAGTCTGAGGAATAGCGTGTTGTGTTGCTACAGCACTGTCTGACCGAATAAGCCTGCAGAATACAAATACCTGTTTGTGTTCCTAAACCTAGGATGCCCAACCTGGAGCCCCGGAGCCCCAGGTTATACCTAGCCCTTAAAAGCCCTTAGTGCAGCCCTCACAAGGCCCTCCGAAGTAGCTATCAAACTAAATCTGAATGCCACAGACAAAGGAAATGAATAAGCACACCGGCAGTCATAATTCATCTCAATTAGTTTTAATTAAATTTAAATGCATTTCAGTTAAAGCTGAATTAATGGTTGGCCTGGCCCTGCCTCTCTTTGGAGTATGCTTCCCATCTTGCGATGGAAAATCTAGTGTAGCCCTCAACTCCCCAAATACGGAGCTCTGTCGTTCTAAACCAGAGTTTCTCCAACTGGTGGTCGCCAAGATGTTTCCTTTTGCAGAGGCTAAGAATGCTGCCTGACCAGAGGTGGCAGGAGATTTGGGTGGTCTAAAGAGGGAGGAAAGAGGGAAAGTGGGGAAGACAGTTGAGTCTATCCATCCTCCTGTGAGGGTCTCTCTGCAAGGCACGGTTTAGGGGAGGCAGGGAACAAGCAAGGACATCGGTCATTTTGCATGGCAAAAGACAAAGAAGGGACTCTACAAGGCAGGGATAGAGAACTGGAGGAAAAGTGAATGAGGAAAAGACCGATCGGATGATGGGAAGGGAAGGGAAGGGTTTGGGCAGCTCTTGATGTGAGGGTTTTCTGCATTATATCATCTTAGAAATGATCTTGGTTTCTGTCACCAAAGAAGGACACTTAACACAGTGGTGCCCTATTCTTCATTTTTGACCCACTGGTGTCTTTGCATTAATGAAACATTAATGATATTTCAGAGTGGCACGTCTTGGGTAAGGAACTAATTCTCAATCTTTGTGACTTGGGGGCATGCCCTAATAAGCTTTACCTTCTGGACTTGTAGTTCACATCTCTGGTCAACCCCTTCCTCGCACACCAAACTTGAAGGGCACTGAGACAGCTGTGGCAAACCCAGGAGCTGCGTTACCTCTAATACCTCTAAGCTAGCCTGGCTTTGGTCCCAGGCTTGGGGTTGATGCCTTGAGGAGGGGGTGCTGTGGTGCTCAGTTTTAATGTAGCTTTTAGTCTGGACGACCTTATTTATCTTTTTAATACTTGCAATTATTCATTAGATTTTGTAAGCAGCCCAGAGTCCACTAGAGTGGTCGACTGTGGTAAATCTAAAGATTAATAATGACTCATCACTAAAACAAGGACAATCATTTTGTTCCTCCTAGAACAACCATTTTTATATTCCCTTAGTTGACATAACAAAGATAGCAAACTCTGGACATTTTTCTCCCTGAATTTTACTCTCCTCAGCTTGAAGTTTTTATCTGTTTCCCCTGTAAAACTAAAGCGATGGGTAGTCCTCGAGGTACACCCATAATTGAGCCCAACATTTCTGTTGCTAAGTGAAACAGTGGTTGGGTGAACTTTGCCTCATTTTAAGACCTTTTTTGCCACAGTTATTAAGTAAATCCCTGCAATGGTTATGTTAGTCACCTGGTTATTAAGTGAATCTAGCTTCCCCTTTGATTTTGCTTGTCAGAAGGTCATAAAAGGAGGATCATGTGACCCCGAGACACTGCAACCGTCATAAATACGAGACAGTTTCCAAGCGTCTGAATTTTGATATGTGACTATGGGGATGCTACAGCGATCCTGTGAAAAATGGTCATTAAGTCATTTTTTCCAGTGCCGTTGTAACTTTGAGCAGTCACTAAATGAATCATTGTAAGTTGAGGATTATCTCTATTCCTGTTTCAGATTTCCTCTTGAATGAGCCTTAACAGACTGGAGGAAGACACAGAATCTTCTGGAAAAGGCGACATCGCACTCCAGTGTATAATAATAATAATAATCAATTACTGCTGCCATTATTATCTCTTTCTCCTGAATCCACTTTCCAAGTCTTTCATTTGTTCTTGAATGAAATTATTTGATTCACATCCAATTTCCATTAACCTGTTAAAAGGAGTTCAGCTACCAGGAAAAAAAGCATTACAGGCCTAGAGGAAACTTTCGAATATGCTGAGAGATAAAATGTGGTTTTCATCTATTTAAAGACTGTTTTATGGTCAAAAGGGTTCCAAAACTTTATACAGTATGTCTCCAATCTTTCTATCTAAATTGAATCACACTAAACTGAATAATCACGTAATTTTAGTGTTTAATTTTTCCCCACTTACCTCAGTCTCAGACATTTCCGCCACAATCTCATCTTCTTTAAAAACCCTAATATCAAAGTCCTCAGATCCAACGAGAAGCTATTTGGGGTAGAGGGTGGGGAAAGAGAGAGAGGGAAACCATGAAGCGTTTAACAGACCATATTTTATTTCCATTAATTTGCTCTTCTAGCTGCCAAAACAGGAGAAATATTAACATGATCTGGCTTGTTGATTTCTAGACATCTCAGTGGTTTATGGTTAGGAGTGATGGCAGTTGAAGCCAAAAACATTTGAGAGCATCAGCGCAGGAAGGCTGACCAACAACTCATAGCTTCGATGCAGCATACTAAAATATATTCTAGAAAATCCCAAAGGGGCTTTTTCAAGAGGCAACTGATTTTTCCTTGAAGACATTTCACTCCTCATCCAAGAAACTTCTTCAGTTCAGGAGCTGAAACATCTTCAAGGAAAAACAATTGCCTCTTAAAAAAACATATTTGGGACAACTAAGACCTGCATGACGGAGAATCTCCACAGACATACTGTATTCTAGAAAGTGCTGTAGATAAGATCAGGAAGTTATCTCATGATTAGATGAACAGTCCAACTTATGGTGTAAGGAACCAGGAAAAACTGTCTTGGTTGACCTATTTTTCAAGTCCTACAATTATTGCTGAAGTATACCCTAGATCAAACTTCAGTTTTAATCACTAAGCTGCACATCATCCCAAGAGTAAATATAACTTAGGGCAGTATTGCTCAACTCTTGAAATTTTAAGGTGTGTGGACTTGGGAGTCCCAGAATTCCCTAGTCAGCATGCTAGCTTGGGAATTCTGGGAGTTCAAATCCACATAGTTGTCAGGACTGGGAAACACTGACTTAGGGCATGCAAAATATGGTTTGGGATTAAAAGGATCGACTCCCCTCGCCTGGGGCCACGTGAGATCAGTTCTTTGTCCTTACACGCATGGCCCTTCCAGCAAATCGTCTTGCATTCCTGGTTTGGGAGGAGACTGCACTGGGAAAGCCCTCGGGGCATTTCATCCCAACTAGCCAGACAAGGAATGTCTCCTGGGACATACATGAACCAAGAGAACTGGTGCTAGCTCTAAAAAGCAAAGAGGGATGTACTGCACATGCTGAAACCAAGGAAGCTGTGTGTTTGGACTGAACTTAGAAGGCCTCGTGGGTGTCCATTCAGGGAGCTTCTTCTAATGACTAGACACTTGGATATTTTCTTCAGTTGAAAATATAAAAGCATTAATTGAGATTTTCTCCAAAAATCCACCTTGCTCCAATATGGGTGATTAGTGTTTTCAAACTTGTCTTCAACCCCAAACCATTCCAACAGTACTGTGATCCCTCAAGTGTCTAAAAGACAACGAATGCAATATGAACTACAGGTAGATCTCAACTTACACACCGTTCACAGTTATAACGGGCACTGAGAAATGTGACATTTTTCACACTGTTGCAACATCCGCATGGTCATGTGATCAAAATTAGCCGCCTGGCACTTGACTCGTATTAACGACGGTTGCCGTGTCCCTGGGGTCACGGGATCCCCTTTTGCAACCTTCTGACAAGCAAAGTTGAAGGGGAAGCCAGATTCACTTAATGACCGTGTTACTAGCTTACCATCCGTAGTGATTCATTTAACTAGCGTGACAAGAAAGATGGTAAATTGGGGCAAAATTCACTTAGCAAATGTCTTACTTAGCAACAGAAATCTTGGGCCCAATGGTGGTCGTAAGTCAAGGACTACCTGTGCCAGTGGTACAATGGAATATAAGTTCATGCACATGCCACTTGCCAAAAACATACCTCTTTTTTCCCATCACCGTCAAAGTCACAGAAGGCTAGAGCTTGGACATTGTCACCAGTGACCTATAATTATATATTTTTAAAAAAATATTTCTTAGTTTAGTCTGACAAAAGAGAAGTAACATCAGAAAAAAATTAAAAGATGCTAAGTATGTTGGCATACAGCGTCAAAAGCTTTGGTGTACTCCAAGCTTTGTGGCTTTCTTGCAGATATTTCATTACCAAACTTGGCAACATCATCAGCGCTAGTAAAGGATGGAGTTTGCTCTCACTATATATTCTAATGGCTTTATCAATGTTGGTGGGATTAATAAATGTTTCATTTAGCAACAGAAACGTTGGGCTCAATTGGGATTGTAAGTCGAGGACGACCTGTGCAAAATATTATTTTATCTGTGTCCTTTTCAAAACGTGATCCATGCAGAAAAAAAGACTCGTGGCTCACATAATACTGAACCTCTCGAAGCGTCTCAGAGAATTTTTCTCTCATCTCCTTGCTCTGCAGAGAAATTCCTAAGGAAAACGGCCTTCACAAGGCTCCAAAGATCAGGAGCAATACAGTAGATACCGTGTCTTCCCCAAAATAATGTCTTATATCAATTTTTGCCACCAAAAAAGGCACCAGGTCTTATTTTGGGAGATTGTCATCCAGTGACTAACCTCACTTGAGCGCGTCACCCCCGGCCTCCTTTTCGCTGTCAGAGGCCTTCAGGAACTTCTTCTTCTGTGGCCAGCAAGGCTTTCCTGAAGGCCTCTGCAGCCGGAAACAGAGCTCTGGATCGATCCAGAGCTTTGTTATCAGCTCCAGAGGCCTTGAGGAAAGCCTTGCCAGCCTTGCTGGCTGCAGAAGAAATGGGCTGGCAAGGCAGGTGTCGGGGTGTGCAAGGCCTGACTACAACTGTCCAAAGGTAAGTAGTAGGGTAGCTCCACTCCCCAATCCCCACCCTAGCTTAATTTTTACCCGTCCATTCTGGAGTAGGTGGGATCTTGAATAGGGCTTATTTTGTGGTTAGGGCTTATTTTGGGCACACGTGTAAAAAATCAAGCTAGGACTTACTTTCAGTGTTGGTCATATTTTCAAGGAAACAAGAGAGGAAAAGACTCGACGCAACCTTCCCTTCCATCATGCCTGGCTATATCCCACAAGCCTTGGCAAGTTATTTTAGCCACAACACTCCATGTTTAATCTTGAAATGATCAGTGCACTCCCTTTATAAAATGGAAATAATAATAGTTTTTGTTAGGAAGATAAATAAAACCCTATAATATATGCACACTCACCGTCCAGAACAGATCTTTCCCTTCATAATTGAAGCCTTGCAAGGAACAGTTCCCGCCAATTACTGCTAAGGGGGAGGAAATGTCTCCCAATGTTCCTACGACTATGGAGTTGGCTCCATCAGGAACCTGAGGGAAACAACAGAGAAATCAATTTACCTGCAAATAAAGATATCAAGAAAAATGTGTGAGATAAATTGGAGCATTCAGACGTTTCTCCACAATTTCTAGAGCTAGAGCAATTCAGAGAATGTTTTTAAAGATGAACATAATATAGCTTAGTAAATACACTATGCTACGTTTTTGCTATACCATGTTACGTTTAGCAAAAACATAACACAGTGTATTTGCTACACTATGAAAGTTGGACCTTAAAAAAGCAAGAAAATTGACTCGTTTGAGCTGTGGTGTTGGAGAAGGCGCCTGCGCCTTCCTTGGACAGCAAAGGTAAGCAACGAACAAGGACTGGAGCGCAGAACACCAGGCATGTCACTGGAAGCAAAGTCATGATACTGCATCGCACTTACTTTGGCCATGTCATGCAAAGGAATGAACTGGAGAAAGCAATTATGCTTGGAAGGGGAAACCAAGTCGCCAAAGAACCAAGTGGCTGGAGACCGTCAAAGCTGACACCAGCCTGAGCGTAGAACAGAAAAGGTGTGCAAGATCAGACGATGTGGAGAGACCACCTGGCCCATTGAATTGCCAACAGTCAGACACAACGGAATGGATAACAACATAATTAGTGTAGCAAATAAACAAACGCATTCAGCTTTCCAAAGCCTTCTACCTAGCACAGTACAGGTAGTCCTCAAGTTACAACAGTTCATTTAGTGACCGTTCAAAGCTACAATGGCACTGAAAGTTAAGTGACTTATGACTGTTTTTCACACTTGCAACTCTCGCAGCATCCCCATGGTCACGTGATCAAAATTCGGACACTTAGCAACTGATTCATATTTATGACGGCTCCAGTGTCCCGGTGTTCTGACCCAAACCCTTTTCCAAAAAAACAAACACAAACCAAAGTGAACAGAAACCTTTTAATGATTCTTACGAATCCCCGGTTAAAAGGCTGCTGCAAACTAATTAACTTCAATAAGCACAAGCTTCACCAAAACTGTGCTAGTCTGCCAAGAATAACAGATAAGAAATACTTCACAACACAAGAGTCTTCAAATACCAACTTGAGATACTGTAATGCCCATGAGGCTGAGTTTCAAAATGTCTTTGCTTCCTGCAAAGAACATTCACTTCACAGCTGGCTTTTATCTTCTTGAAGGAGGGGCCATTACCTTGCAGCCTTATTCCCGGAGTCGCCCATGCTGCTGCAGCTGCTCTTTCCTGCAAGCAACCCTGCACGCATGCGCAGTTGGCACAGGCTCCTCAGGAACCTCATCGCTGCTGCCAGCCCCCACAATCTCTGAAGGCAGCAGCCCACTTCCTAATGGTCCTGGCCCCTCATCTGAGTCCTCGCTCTCCTCAGCCATCCGCACCTACAGCCAGCTAACCATAACACCCAGGGTTGAGGATTACGTGAATATCTTATCGCTTACAAACAGTCAGTCTCTGTGTGGAAGTTAATCACCGGCTCTGCTCCTGGAAATGCTCAGGTTTGGATCTGCAAAGTTAAACATGCAATATTCTATATAACTCTGGAAGATTTCTTTTAAAAGGGAAAAATATTGTAAAATAGGCATGGGGGGTGGGGGGGGAGGAACCCCATAATGTATCATTTCTACCTTCACTATCTTACAAAACTGGTCAAAAGTTTGATAACCTCCCATTAGCAAGGCTGATGGTAAGACATTTAATCAAGTCAAAATAAACAGTATTTTGTCATGGGAGAGGAAATCGGAAAGAATAAAACTTCTTTCATAGAAGAAGATAGAAAATTACTGTTGTCCCTTTGAAGAAACAATCCTGGATCAAATGCTGAATGACTCTTTGAGCAAGGCAAAGCCTAAAACACAAAACAAAGGCAGAAAAAAGCCTTCCGGAGGCTTACTCCACATTGATCTAAAGTTGTCATCCACTAATGATGCCTAAAGCCCAGCTGGTGTGTACCATTATATTATGAAAAGACAAAAATGAATTCTAACTTCCCTGATTCCAACCAAAATAATTTGGAACGCTTTTGGAGGGACATAAAGCATGCATCCTAAAAACTTGGGACTGTACCATTTCACTTCGAATTTTGACCCGTTAAAATAATACCATATTAGGGTATACTGAATATAATAAATACACCTCAAAGATGAATTGCTAGTTACTCCAAACACAGAGAAAACTTTCATATAGAACAAGGAAATAATCAATTTCAAAGAAAATAATTAACGTCTAGATTATAGTTAGCCACCTATAAAAGCTGAATCTGTAGGATTTTGAGGCACGTTAGTTGTTTCCTATTTCAACACCCACCCTCCCCAAAAATGATGACTCCCTTAAGCCAAGAAAACAACAATAGTACCTGTTTCACCACAAAACAGCGGAAAACTGTCATTGACTTTTCACTATGTAAATCAGGCATCATTTCTGATCTCTCGACTGTATTCAGACTAGTGGAAAACACGGCTACAGATAGTCCTTGACGTACAACCAATTGAGCCCAAAATTTCCGCTCCTAAACAAGACATTTGTTAAGGGAACCACTGCAATGGTTAAGCTAATAACACGGCTGTTAAACGAATCTTACTTTCTCTCTTTGACTTTGTCAGAAAGTCACAAAAGGGGGTCATATGACCCTGGGATACTGCAACTTTCATAAGTACAGGCCAGTTGCCAAGCAGCCAAATTTTGATCACGTAACCATGGGGATGCTACAATGGTGTGAAACGATCGTAAGTCACTTTTTTCAGTGCTGTTGCAAATTCGAATGGTCATTAACTGAATTGTTGTAAGCCGAGAACTACATATGTTGCCATGTTTTGTTTGGGGAGAAATATTACTGAGTTGAGGGGTTTGGGTGTTGAAAAGCTCACATTTCCAAATATGTTGTAGATGGAGCTATAAGACATTGTCATATAGTGTTTCAGTCCTGAGTTCTCCAATAGCCCTAAAAATCTATTTACATGGCTAAAAGAGAACCAAAATCCATTCACCAGGAGTTTCCTGCTATTCATAGGGCATCTCCAAGCAGGCAAAGAGGCCATGTATTATAGAGACTTTAATTCTAATACAAAATTCTATTTTATTAAAGTTACAGAATTTAGCCATTTCATAATAATATCTAAGCAATGATCAAATGATGGACCCACTTTGCATTTCCTGCTAAGTAGGTTTGTTTCAGAGGAGAGAATATGTGTAGCTCAGAGTTGAACAGTGCAATCTGAGTTTGGTTGTCTGCTTCCAGATATCTCACTACCTAACTAGGTAACATTATCAAGGCAAGTGATTGTGGGGTTTGCTCTCTGTTCCTATACAGTGGCTTGCCCTGCCAGACCAAGCTAAATCCAAAACCACTAGGATATTCCTGGAAGCTTGGCATTCAGACAAAGCAACTATCAATAAAAACATATAAATAAATCATATTTACGTACCATTCAAGATAATAAAACAATCTAAAGAAGGAAACAAAAAGACCTGAACAGATCAGAGCCAACACCCAGTTAAATTGGAATTAACACCAAGCAATCAGAAAACAATGCCCTAATCAATGAACTACCAAGGAGAAAACCACACCCACATCAACGCTGGCAGAGATAACTATATTTACAGTAAACATACTCACACTGATGGCATTACCTAGTTGGGTATTGAAACATTTGCAACCAGAAAATCAAGTTCAGACAGCACCAAGCACCCTAGAGAGTTATACATTCTGAAAAAGAGTATGTAAGCTAGCTTTATAGGAGACTACAATATTCTGAAACTTCTCAGAAGTTTTTCAGTAGAACAACCAACAATGCTGGATGTCTTCGTTGAATTAGTTTGCCCTTGACTTACTGCTTTCCTATAATGAACAATGAGGAATCTTGAGGTAAAGATGCGTTCTCATTTAAGAAGGTAGCTTTCAAGAATGAAGTCCATGTTTACAAATGTGTCCCCACATTGGGGAAAAGATTTCAGGATGATGTTGGGTGAGACAGAGAAAGCGTGTTAACATTTCATTGATTTAAATTACACCATCCAGACATCCTTTCACCAATAGTTAATGATGGAAGCCTCTATGAAGCCTCCACATTTTCTGCAAAGTTTATCATCTTTTTCCCCGTATACAAATAAGTGAAATGGAAAGAAGGTAAATTTAAAATAAAATTCAATGATGGTGTATTCGAGCACCATAATAATTTAAAAATTCAGCTGTTGATGTGTAGTCCTGGGGAAAAACAAAACAAAAAATGAACTCACCCCAGCATAAAACAAATCAGCATTGTTGTGTACATCATAGGCCAACAAACTGGTCCGCGTGCCAACCAGGAGGGAATCACAGCCAAGTTCAGGGTTCAACAACCCTGCAGTCAAACAACTGACGGCTTCATTGATGTTCAGCAAAGAAATATCAGCATCTTGGGTACTTAGTGCCAAGCGGTTTGTATTTGTATGCTGGCCACGTCCATGAGGATTGTGAATAAAAACCTGTCGGTATTAAACAAAGCATTAGCAGCAATACAAATTCTTTCATTATGAGTTCTGCAGGTCACAATAGTTCCAAAATAATATAGTCTCCAATCCAAAGTATTCCTACATATCGGGTATCCCCAGGTGATAGTGTCTGAGTAGCAATCTGCTTACCCTTGAGAGATAGAAGTCCTCTGAAGGAGGACAACCAGAAACTATAGGCTTCATCCTCAGGGAGGAAAAGATTTGGTAGCAGTTCAAAGGAGAATTCAGTAGATAACTTCTCTTTGAGGAATAGCGTCCATCTCTTAGGGCATCATCTCCATGGTAGATACACAGTTCCACAGAGTTGGAAGGGATCTTGAAGGTCTTCTAGTTCAACCCCTGATCAACCAGAAGACCCTATACCGTCCTAGACAAATGGCTGTTCAATCTTTTCTTGAAAACCTCCAGAGATGGAGCATCCACAACTTCTACAGGCAAGCCGATCCACTGATTGTCCCCATTGTCATAGATAACATATATCATCATTTGTCAACATAAGCAACAAATATGCAGGTAATATGAGGACCAGAGGCTTCTGCCAGAAACAGGCCAAAATGGAAGGTGCAACCAATCAAAACTCTGCCCCTTTCAAATGCATGTTGCATGCATCACACCCATGGAAAAGGGTCAGAAGGTGCATTGCCCACTGACCCTCTATACATACATACATACATACATACATACATACATACATACATACATACATCAAACTGAAACTGGTTATAATTGGAGAATGCTCACTACATCCCACATCTCCCATCCATTTTATAGAATAGGAATGGAGCATAACTTTTTTTGTTTTCACTGTATATGTAACTGTAAACCACCCAGTTACCCTATAGTAAGATGGGCAGCCAATAAATTTTAGGGATGCGTATGGGAATATAGAATAGAACAGAACTCTTCATTGGCCAAGTATGACTGAACACACACAAGGAATTTGTCTCCGGTGCATAAGCTCTCACTGTACGTCCAAGCAACAAGTGACAATCATAATCATAAAATACAACCATCGTAAATCACAGATTCAACACTCAGTGACAGTAGTAGGATACTAAAGCAATCAACAGATATCATAATAGGATACTAAATAAAAGCAATCAACATAAATCATGAGATACAAGAAGTGATAGTCATTAAGAATCTAAGGAAATAGATAATAGGACAGATGAGAAGGATAATAAGCAATAACAGCCCTACTAGATGGTTTGACACCCCAGGGCAGACAGTGTTGTGGGAATTAGTAGATTAACACAATGATAGCATTGGGGTGGGGGGGGATCTGTCTTTGTATCTGATTGTTTTGGCGTGCAAATTATAAAATGCAAATATGTCTTCTATAAAATGTGCACTGTAATCTGCATAAACCTAGGATTTATATTTATCGAGTCAGGAATAAATAGGTCAGTACAAACACAGGCGGGGGAATTACTACCAACCCCAGGTCGACACGCCCAGGAAGCGTCTGCTGGGCTGCAAAGTGGGGCGGAGGGCGGCCGTCCAAGGCCGGGGACCCCTCCCCCCTCCCATGCGCTCCAGGTCCCCGGGTAGAGTCAGGCTACCTTGCCGGCTTGCGTGGCCGCTGTCAGGCACGGGTGGGTCCCGTCGTACCTTCCCAGCGCCACGCAGCGGGGCAGGATTTTGTGGTTGAGCTTCAGGCTGAAGACCGGCACGAGCATGGCGGCAGCAGAGTCGTCGGAGGCCGGCCTGGGCCTCTCCGGGCGGCCCGCGAAGCGAGGGAAGGATCCGTTGCTATGGAAACCGCAGCAGGCCGCAAGCCGGGCCTGCGTGGAAGAGGCGGAGGAAAGCAGCCTCTCTCGCGGGCGCTGAAGTAATAAAACCTCCCCGCCGCCGCCTTTCTCTTCCCGAAATACTACTCCCATTACCTCCAGCCGGCCGAGGAGGATGGGAGTTGTAGTCCGGGAGCGGCCAGGGCGGCGCCCGCATCGGGGCCAAGGGAAGATGGAGGTGGATTCAGCCTCTTCCGCCCTTCCATATTAAAAGAGTTCAGGATTCCTAAGGCAGAGACGTTAGTTGGGCCTGGTTTGGATTCTGTGTTTTGGAAAGCACCGATTGAAGTTGCTTTCTCTGCAGGGAGCAACGTCGTGATTGGCAAGGGGCTGCTGGGATGGGAGGCCACACAGAAATCCTGCTCAAAAAGGAGGGCTAACCACTCTATGCATGCACCTATTGCAGTGCCAAGACAAAGCATTTGTGCTGTTGTCAGCAGAGTTTGTGCTGCCCTGCAGCTGAGTTTGAAATTGCTGAGCAGGGCTAGATCTGGTTTGGGCTCGGATGGAGCACCACCAGGAAATCCTACGAGTCTAGGGTGCTATTTCCCAGAAGATAATAAATAAACTATTTTTGTGCTGCTGCCCAGAAAGTTGTGATATTGCACGCCTGAGGACCTCCAAGACACCCCTCCATCGGATTCAACTAGCTCTGATTTAGAGTTTACAGGATGCTTGGATGGAAGGGCTGTAAAACAGATTAAGAAAAGCAAACATGGCCAATCCTGACCGGTTACTTTCAAAAGCTGTACTATTGGCATACTTACATGCAACTCAAGGGTATCAAAAGATTTAGCAGATGAGAATAGCAGCATCAGGCTGATGGGAGATCACATGAAATCCTAAAGCTGAAGGCTAACCCTACACCAAGATCGTTTTCTTTTGATAAACAGCCTCTGATGCAATGTTTCTCAGACTTGGGTATTTTAAGATGTGTGGACTTCAACTCACAGAATTCACTAGACATCTGAGAGCAGCCTAGATTCCCAGAAGACTTTTGCCAGCCACGTTGGTTGGGGAATTCTAGGAGTTGGAGTCCACATATCTTAAAATTGCCATGATTGAGAAACAATACTCTAGAGAAGAGAAAAAGGGGGAAATATTTATTTGTTGGCCAAATTTCTTTCGCCTCCCATCTCACTGAAGGTGAATCTGGGCATGAGACAATAAAAAGTACAATTTTGTCTCACCCCCACAAAAAATACAGGACCCATTATCAAATGCTTTTGAACTGCAACACAGCATCATCAATAAGTAAAGATTCTCGGGATGGGATATTCAGTATCTTCAATGGGTACTTTTCCTCAAACTTACTTTAGTTTGATTCCTTTTAGAAAAGCCTCTTCGTCATCTTTTTTTTCCCCAGATGATAAGAGATTTCACAGGAAACCAAACAACACAACTGCTAGTTTCACTAGCTTTGGTATAGTCACATTTCTTGTTCTACTACTGTACAACAATTCCTACAGGAAATATACCTTCAGGGGTTCCTTCCCTCCCAAAGTGATAAGATATTCCATTCCTCTTCCAAAAAAAATGCCTTTTTGTAGTCAAACAAATAAACACAGGCTTGTAACCATAATACAAATTACTATTATTACATATTGTAATTTAGATGCTGCTTTCTCTGACTCTGTAATCCATAATTATTGTCATGATTGTCCTAATATTTTAGTATGATCTAATACGCTATGTGACAGTCTTATAGCATATACGTGTGTATTAAATGTCTTTTCACACAAAGGAAACATGAAAGTATATCAGAATTTACAAGTATAAAGCTGGCCACCTTTGAAGAGTAATCAAGTACAGGTGAAAAATTAGAATATCGTGCAAAAGTTCATTTATTTCAGTAATGCAACTTAAAAGGTGAAACTAATATATGAGATAGACTCATTACATGCAAAGCAAGATAGTTCAAGCTGTGATGTGTCATAATTGCGATGATTATGGCTTACAGCTCATGTAAACCCCAAATCCACAATCTCAGAAAATTAGAATATTACATGCAATCAATAAAACAAGGATTGTACATAGAACAATATCGGATCTCTGAAAAGTATAAGCATGCATATGTACTCAGTACTTGGTGTGGGCCTCTTTTGCAGCAATTACTGCCTCAATGTGGCGTGGCATGGAAGCTATCAGCCTGTGGCACTGCTGAGATGTTATGGAAGATCAGGATGCTTCAATAGCGGCCTTCAGCTCTTCTGCATTGTTTGGTCTCATGTCTCTCATCTTTCTCTTGGCAATGCCCCGTAGATTCTCTATGGGGTTCAAGTCAGGCGAGTTTGCTGGCCAATCAAGCACAGTAATCCTACGGTCATTGAACCAGGTTTTGGTGCTTTTGGCAGTGTGGGCAGGTGCCAAGTCCTGCTGGAAAATGAAGTCAGCATCTCAATAAGGCTCATCTGCGGAAGGAAGCATGAAGTGCTCCAAAATCTCCTGGTAGACAGCTGCGTTGACCCTGGATTTAATGAAGCACAGTGGACCAACATCAACAGATGACATGGCTCAACACAGACTGTGGAAACTTCACTGGACTTCAAGCATCTTGCAGTATGTGTGTCTCCATTCTTCCTCCAGACTCCGGGTCCTTGGTTTCCAAATGAGATGCAAAAGTTGGTCTCATCAGAAAAGAGGACTTTAGACCACTGAGCAACAGACCAGTTCTGTTTTTCTTTAACCCAGGTAAGACACTTCTGACGTTTGTTGTTCAGGAGCGGCTTGACAAGAGGAATACGACATTTGAAGCCCATGTCCAGGATCCGTCTGTGTGTGGTGGCTCTTGATGCACTGACTCCAGTCTCAGTCCACTCCTTGTGAAAGTCCCCAACACTTTTGAATGGCCTTTTCCCGACAATCCTCTCCAGGCTGCGGTCATCCCTGCTGCTTGTGCACCTTTTTCTTCCACACTTTTCCCTTCCACATAATTTTCTATTAATGTGCTTTGATACAGCACTTTGGGAACATCCAACTTCTTTTGCAATTACCTTTTGAGGCTTTCCCTCCTTATGGAGGGTGTCAATGATGGTTTTCTGCACAACTGTCAGGTCAGCAGTCTTTCCCATGATTGTGATTCCTACTGAACCAGACTGAGAGACCATTTAAAGGCTCAAGAACCCCTTGCAGGTGTTATGGCTTAATTAGCTGATTAGAGTGGAACACTTGGAGCCTAGAACATTGAACCTTTTCACCATATTCTAATTTTCTGAGAGTGGATTTGGGGTTTTCATGAGCCGTAAGCCATAATCATCTCAATTATGACAAATCACGGCTTGAACTATCTTGCTTTGCATGTAATGAGTCTATCTCATACATTAGTTTCACCTTTTAAGTTGCATTACTGAAATAAATGAACTTTTGCGTGGTATTCTGATTTTTTGAGTTTCACCTGTACTATGAGCTCTTCCCAAAGACAACAGCTAAAATGAAATAATACTAATAATAATAATATTTACTATTAAATTGCAACCAATAAGCATAGCTGGACCAGAAGGCAGGACAAGAAGCAATTGATGGAAACTAATCAAGGAGAGAAACAACCTAAAACTAAGGAGGAATTTCCTGACAGAACAATTAATCATTGGAACAACTTGCTTGCAGAAGTTGTGGGTGCTCCAACACTGGAGCTTTGGACTAGTATAGGACTCCTGCTTGAGCAGGGCGTTGGACTAGAAGACCTCTAAGGTCCCCTCTGTCTTATTCTGTAGGGAGTGGTGTCCAATCTGCCTTCCCAGTGTGGTGTCTGATTCAGATGTGACAAGACCACAATGTCTGCAATACAACGTTGTAGATTCCCCATTAAAAAGGATGGCTTTTCGCCCTTATCCACATGTTTACCAGCATTTGGTTTCTTTACCAACCAGATTTCCAAACCCAGCCAAAGGGTTTAATAAAAAAAAACTATCAAACTCTGCAGAAGAACTTCGTGTTTCAGTAGCTTTTCTCCCGTTTTTAGAGAAAGTAATTTTAGACCTCCAGGATGGGGCTGCAACTCTAGAGGACAATACAATATACTCTGATTAGTGTTCCTGTTTTCCTTTCTTGGTCACATCCACAAAGTACAGGCAGTCCTCAACTTACGTCCACAATGAAGCCCCCAAATTTTGTTGCTAAGTGAAACTTTCGTGAAATGAATTTTGTCCCATTTTACGACCTTTTGTGCCGCAATTGTTAAGTGAATCACTAAAGTTAATAATACTATTGACTTTGCTTGTCAGATGGTCTCAAAAGGTGACCCCATGACACTGCAATCGTCATAAAGATGAGTCTGTTAAGAAGCATCTAAATTTGGATCACGTGGCCACGGGAATGCTTGCAAGGGTCATAAGTGTAAAAAACGCCCATAAGTCCCCTTTTGCAGTGCCATTCTTACTTTGAACGGTCACTAAATGAACTGCTGTAAGTTGAGGACTACTCATCATGGATACCTATAAAGATACCAGACAAGAGATGCTTATTTGTGGTGCTTAAAACAGGATTGTTGAGATTTTCACGTCCTGTGAAAATGTGACCTCTAGCACTTCATCAGGATAGACAGCCTCTTTTTTGCAGGAGCACGAAGCTGAAATCCATCTAAGAAATGAAAATCATGCACAAAACAGAAATGTTGTGTTTTTCCTCTCAGTCCATGCCCGGAAGAAGAGCGGCACAAATAAAAGGCAATTTGAACAGAGCTGCATTTGCAGAAGCTTGTAAAATCATAGCCTCGTAGACCATTTATCTTCCCGTGATCAGACATCAATTTTCAGTATTGATGGGAGGGCGGGGGACATTCGGTCGGGCAGGATGGACTGACATAACTGGCATGAGAAACTGGTGTCTTGCCAATCATCCTTAGATGTGATTGACTTAATTCTTACACAAAGCACAATGCCAACGTTGCAAATAGGGAGGGAATTGGCTAGGTGATCAGATACTGCACTCAGACAGATGTTATTAAACCTTGTGGTTGCATTCATATTAAATGCTAAGCTTCATAATTTTCTTTAATCTGTCTCTCCCACAGACACACGCATACACATATGCACACTGACTTAAGGTGTGTGCCTCCATGTCTTGTACAGACCCAGAAAACTGAACCATTTGGAAAGTTTTGGGATTAAAACAAGCATCATTCTCCTCTCATTCAGTACCCGAATTGGTTAGAGCTACTGATACAAAATGGGGACACACAAATATATGGACGCACACTGGAATTAATCTTGGTGTCAGTGTACATGTATAAAATTGATTAAAGGTAGTCCTTGACTTACAACAATTTGTTTACCTTTGAAAGTTCCCATTCAAAGTTACAACAGCACTGAAAAAAGTGACTTATGGCCATTTTTCACACACATGACCATTGCAGCATCCCCATGATCAAAATTCAGATGCTTGGCAACTGATTCATATTTATGACGGCTGCAGTGTCGCGGGGTCCCCTTTTGCAACCTTCTGACAAGCAAATGCAATGGGAAAGCCAGATTCACTTAAGAACCGTGTCACCGATTTAACAGCTGCAGTGGTTGACTTAACAAACATAGCAAGAAAAGTCGTAAAATGGGACTTAATTCGCTTAACATATTTCTCACTTAGCAACATAAATTTGGGGCTCAATTTGTGGGTGTAGGACAAGGACTGCAGTGTTATCCCAAACAGGGCAGCCTCCAGAATGGAGACTTCAATTCCCAGAATTCTCCAGCCGGCAGGTGCCTACTGAAAAAGTTGGGAGTTGACATCCATCCTGCTAGAAATCACCAAGATTGAGAAAGTTTGGTTTCCGACTAAAAGAAAAGGGAGATCTAATTATGGAAGGAAATAATGCACTGTGTTTTCCTTTGGTGTCTATGAAAAGATGATTCTGTGTCAAAACCTTCACCTTAATGCTGAACAATATCTTAAAGTTGGTAAAATATTATGGATTAGATTTGAAAATAGGAGAATGAACGATAAATTATTCCCCACAGCACAGGAAGCTGAGGTGGTTAAAATGTTTCTTTTATCCAAATAAGAGATTATATTTAATTTTGTCTCTAGTTCAAAATTGCTTTTGGATTTTGTGTTTATAATGAGAAAAAAAAATGAAATTTTGATTCTGTTTTTGTAAACTGGACAGGCTTATTGTTGTAGAAATGGCTTGTTCATACTGTTGTGTAAAAGCAAAATGTTGTAGTTGTAATGTTGTTACCTTTGACTGTGCCAAAGAGAGTCAGAATTTGGTGCCTTTTTCTTTTTTTCTACAATTACACTATACCCCTTCTTTTCCCTTCCTCTCTGCTTGCTTTTTCATGTTTTTTTTTCCTTTGTATTTTATACTTCAATAAACTAATAAAAAAGTTTTTAACATAACCTTCACCTTACTTGTGTTATCCATAAAGTGGCCCAACATGTTTAACCTGGTTAGTTAAAGATCTACTTGCCTCCATTTGTGCATAACAAGCTCAACTTGATTATTTTTAATCTCAGTTAAGATTACTGTGATGCCGCATGGAGGGTAATCTCCACCTCTTTGGTTGTTTTAGGTTTCCCTGGCTTGTAGGAGGGAAGAAAATGAGTCTATGAATGCAGTAACCAAGTTCTCTGTGTTCTGAAACGGTGTCCCTTTCCAGGGTTTATTCCACATTGTATCTTGATTTTGCTTCTTCTTCTTGATACAAGTGTCTGGATCTTACAAGCACAGACAAGCATCTGCTTAGTACTACAAGCTTTTTATTTTGTTGGCACTCAAAAGCTTGTCTCTAATTCAGAAGATTACCAAGCAGCAAAAAAATGCAATATCAATCTCCTGTTCTCCAAGGTTTGGCAACCCCGGGGCAGATATTACTCAGAAGAAAGAGGTTTTGTGGGTTTCGGTTCTCCTCGCCTGACAGAGACCAATAATCTCGAAGAAATGGCTCATGAAACCACAAGGACCTTAACACCAAGATGGAAGTTCTGAGAAGGCCAAGTGTTGGTTCACAGTCTCTTCCCAGGAACAACGTTCTTCCCAGGAGCTAAAACACAGAACAATTGCAGGAATTGGGTAGGCCTAGTCTAATGAAAAGAAGGGTTAGGGGGGTGACCTTATAGCGGTCTTCCAATATTTAAGGGTCCGCCAAAAAGAAGAAGCAGGACAAGAAACAAACAATGGATAGTAACTTATCAAGGAGAGATCCAACCTAACAGATTCCGGAACAGCTTTTGTTCCCTTATACCATCCGCCTGGTAAACTCACAAGATTCATTTTTCTCACCAGAAACTTGCATCCATCTAGACTGCGCTGTTTCTCTGCATCTTGTAATATATGTGGGTATATACATAATTTTGCATTTATTTATTTATCTTGTCATGTTTATGTAGTGTAAAATTGGAGGTGGTGACCCTTTAAGAGCTGTATGCAACGAAATTTCATTTTTAATGTATGCCAGTTAGCGTACATTCAAAGCTTAAATAAAGTTATTCTATTCTATTCTATTCTATTCTATATTCTCCTCTACATTCTACTCTGCTCTATTCTATTCTATTCTATTCTATTCTATTCTATTTCTATTCTAATTCTATTCTAATTCTATTCTATTCTATTCTAATTCTATTCTAATTCTATTCTATTCTAATTCTATTCTATTCTATTCTAATTCTACTCTATTCTAATTGCCATCATCAGGCTTTTGTATTGAGTTCGTCTATATAGACGAACACTATACAGAAGCCTGATGATGGCAGATGAGATTCTGCCAAAACGTTGCTACAACTTTAAAAGCACAACTATAATGACGTGGGAAAATACCCGAACAAAGCTGAATACCATATATGTAAGTACCCATGAAAACTTAAGAAAACAAATATATATATATATATATATATATTTCACGTAATAAGAATTTGTCGTTTTTACTGTGAGGTGCTCAGCCTGAGCAGAAAACTATGCTTCAGGGAGAACATTTGGGTTTCCCCCTTCTTGCCTTGATGTGTTATCAATGCACACTGGAATTTATCTGAAATTCAATTCATCTAGGGCGCACCCCCAAGATGAAAGAAGAAAGGAGGAATTAGGAACTATAGCATCTAGCTAAGCTCAGATAAACACCAAGATTAATACTAGACCAACAACCAAGAAGTGAACAATACTCCAATCAAGGAACTACCAACTCAGACAATCAAATGGCAAACAACAGCCTAAGCAAGGAACTATCAAGAAGAAAACAACACTCCCACCAACACTGACAGGGCAAGCAACTAGCATAAATAGAGAGCAAACTCTGTTCCCTTTAGTACTGATGACGTTACCTAGTTGGGTAATGAAATGTCTGCAAGAAAATCACCCTGTTCAGAGAGCACCAAGGACTCCACAGAGAGGGAATTATAACCTGTTAGACTCAAATGTGGTTGTCTAGTTTTCTTTTTTGCATGAAACCCACCAGCATGGTAAATTTATAATTCATTGCATTGCACAAGCCCAGGAAATTCAGTAAACTCTGGCTTAATGGGTGCTGGATCCTAAAATGCCCCAAACAAAAAATTAGATGACCCTAAAATTTAGCCAACTGTGTGAGAAGTTCTGTCCGATCCAGTTACCAGTCCAACTGATGATCCTTTTGGAATGATTACTACTAAATGGATTAGGCACCATTACTCTTTGTCCTTGACCCAATAGGATTTGGTGATATAGTTCGACCTGCCCCGCTTCTCAAGACACTAAATCTTTTAACAATGGCTCACAAATCTCAACTCATTTAACTTCATGTGTTCTTCAGATGGTTTCCTTGGCATCTCCTGCCAACTGCCTTCAGGATCAAGGACACGGTGGCCCCAAGATGGAATATTTGATTAAATCTGGCTTCCTTCTGTCAACTAAACATCCTTTCAACCAGCCCTGGATTAACCATTAAGCAAAATGCTTAGCACATCAAAAGAAGGGGGAGGTCACCATATTTTTTACTCCCCTAACCAACATGCCTTAAAACTCTTTCACTGCTGTCCTTGACGTTAGTCAGTTCCTTCACAATTGTGCTGCTGTGCTGTGCTATGTTCATCCTTAGTTTGCATTGTTTTAAAAAGAAGCATCTTATTTTGGCATCCTGAGGGACTAAGGTGTAAACGTTTGGTTGGAAGGTGCCTTCAGATGTCACCTTGGTTTCTATCTCATGACGTGAGAATTTCGCTTCCCAGGTCTTGTTCTATTGATGTACTTTCTATTCTTGTTTACAAAAGTTGCCAGCTGAGATCAAAGGTGAAAAATGCCCTTTCATCTTTCAGACAAGCCCAAACACAGAGTTGCTTTATTACAAATTGTGATAGTTAATGGAGGCCCTTGACAAACTTTCTTCTGCTGTATGGAGCATGCGTGTCTCACAGGGAGGGAGAAAATACACACCTTAATGACCGGGGTGAGAAGACCTAAGATCTATAGATGCCTCCAAGGGATGACTTGAGGTAGAACAGCTTTCTAAAGTGAAACGCCCTGATTGTAACATCAAGGCGATAACTTCAGACATCTTGACAATGTCTGTTTTGGAAGTCCTTGAGTTCTCTCAACTCATTGCCCCAAAGAGAAGGCACCTCCAAAATGTTGCAGCCACCTGCTCATGGGTGGAAGCTTCTAGCTGACAGATGTTCCTGTGTAATCCTTTTTAGCATAGTTAATGTTGAAGTCTTCTGCAGCAGAATTTCTCATCTTTGGCTCAACTTTAAGACGGGGGGATTTTCAACTCCCAGAATTCCCCAGCCAGAATATTTATTATGTAACTTCACATCTATCTTCCCCAATCTATGCTTCCTCCATAGCTAATTCTGGGAACTGAAACCCAATAGATCTGGATGTTTGAGAAAACCTGGTTATGTCTGAACTGTATCTTACTGCAGTTTACTTTATGTTCAAATCCAATCAAGAATGCAGTATTGCAGGCTAACTCTGCCCACTGCCAGGAGTTTGATCCTGACTGGCTCAAGGTTGACTCAGCCTTCCATCCTTCCAAGGTCAGTAAAATGAGGACCCAGATTGTTGGGGGCAATGTGTTGACTCTGTAAACTGCTTAGAGAGGGCTGCTAAAACACTGTAAAGCAATTTATAAGTCGAAGTGCTATTGCTATTGCCCTTCCTTCTATCCATCCATCCATCCATCCATCCATCCATCCATCCATCCATCCATGATGCACAGTGGTTAGAATGTAGTATTGCATGCTAATTCTGCCAACTGCCAGCTTTCAAATCCCACCAGGCTCAAGGTTGAATCAGTTTTCCATCCTTCCAAGCTGGGTAAAATGCCCCCAGATTGTTGGGGGCAATAGGCTGACTCTGTAAACCGCTTAGAGCACTGTAAAGCACTGTGAAGTGGTGTATAAGTCTAAGTGCTATTGCTATTGCTTTTAAACCCATTCCTCTTTGGTACATGGTTCCTGGCACGTTTCTTGAGGTTAACCCAGCCTTTAAAATAAAGCTATCTCTTTAATGAAATAATTGGCATTTGTCATTCTCTCTTTTGTACTGTCACATTTTTAGATCTCTGTTTTTATTGTGTTGCCTTTGAATCATTGCACAATACCTAGAAAAGGTGTTTTGCGGACATCATGCACATAGGAATACACAAAGGAAGTCACTAGTGTTCATCTTGTAGGTGGGCAGGAAGAGGCTGGAAATAAAAGAGCTTGCTTGACAAGAAGCCAGGATGGCTGTGAGGTGGCAAGGGAGAAAAACAGGTCCTCTTTGGTAGTTTTGCAGCTCAACTCATATAGATCTGCTCATTGAAGCCTGTTAAAAAAATCCTAGTGGGGCAAGATTCAGATCAAAGATTTCTTAAGGCATACCACAGTCCCTATAGCAGGGTCTTTCACCCTTGGCAACTTAAGATACGTGGACTTTAACTCCCAAAACTCTGCATTAAGCATGCTGGCTGGGGAATTCTAGGAGTTAAAGTCCTGGGGTGTTCTGGGCTACCTAAGCAGAGGTGATATTCAGCAGGTTCTGACCAGTTCTGGAGAAGCGGTAGCAGAAATTTTGAGTAGTTTGGAGAACCGGCCAATCCCACTTCTGACTGGCCCTACCTCCATCTATTCTCTGCCTCCTGAGTCCCAGCTGATTGGCTGGCTCTTCTTTGGTTGCCCTGCACAGGAGAACGGAGCTGGAAAGCAGGTTAGTGGGATGGGGAGGGAATGGGGATTTTGCAGTATCCTTCCACTGCCACGCCCACCAAGTCACGCCCACCAAGCCATGCCCACAGAACCAGTAGTAAAAAATATTTGAATTGAATCCCACCACTGTACCTAGGGTATTCTGGGAGGTGAAGTCCACACATCTTAAAACATGCCAGCTGGGGAATTGTGGGAAATGAAGTCCACACACCTTAAAGCATACTAAATGGAAAATCCTGGAGGATGAAGTCCATATACCCCAAAGCATGACGTCTGGGAAATTCTAGGCGTTGGAAGTCCACATGTTTTAACCTTGCTAATGTTGGGAAAGATTGTCCTACAGATATTGGTGGTGGACACAATATCCAGGTAGATGGGAAGTTAGATTCCTAAATCAGCAATTCAATTCAATTCAACCTAAACCAAGTAAAACCATCTGAAGAGATCAATTTCGAAAAGGGTACCCAAGTTTTAAGAAATGGTAAGAAACTCTCCACTGCAACAGCAGAAGCAACAGACATCAATGGGTAGTTGATTCATTGGAGATTCAGGACATTATTTAATATAGATTTATGTGGCTTCTACTCCTCCCCAATAGTCAAAACTGACACTGTAACAGTAACAGAGTTGGAGATCATCTAGTCCAACCCCCTGCTCTCACAGGAGACCTATACTATTTCTGATAAATGGCTGTCTAGCTTCTTCTTAAAGTCTCCAATGATGGGGCATCCACAAATTCTGAAGGCAGGTCGTTCCACTGATTAATTGTTCTCATTGTTACAAAGCTTCTCCTTCAATTCCAGGTTGCTTCTTTCTTTGATTAGTTTTCACCCATCGCTCTTTATCCTGCCTCCAGGTGCTTTGGAGGATGTGGACTGCCTCCTCTTTGTGACAGCCCCTCAAATATTGGAACACTATACCCAATTCCCGCAATTGTGCATTGTGTCTTTTAGCTTCCAGATCCCTAATCATTTCATTGCTCTTTCTCTCAACTATTTCCAAAGTCTCAACATCAATGATCATTGGGTATTTAGTTGATACCACTTGAGAATGAAAATGACCTCGATTTTTCACCTGGAGCCATACACTCTGGGTTAGGATGGGATCCAGTTATAGGGAGCATCACTTTCATGCCCCAAATAAGTGAGTCATCTGTTGGCTCAGTTTACAGAACCTAAACTTCAATGGGAAAATTGATTTTTGGTATGATGATTTGCCAATGAGGCATTAATTGCTTAACACATTTCACAGGCAGAACAGACAAGAAAAATTGTGATGTTTCTTCACGAAACCCTAAGGGCTTTATTTATTAATATCCAAAAAAAGGCTGTTATTGTTCAAAACAAGACTTTAGCTCTACCATCAAATTTAGAAAGATGTCTCATTGGTATTTTAGAAAATGAATGGTTAAAACACACTGCTTTGCATTGAAATGTTTCCATCTGTCCAGAAAATGAAAGGAAGGGAAGGGAAGGGGAAAAGAAGGAAGGAAGGAAGGAAGGAAGGAAGGAAGGAAGGAAGGAAGGAAGGAAGGAGTACCTATATACTCCACCTATTCATCTTTTTGATTATCCTAGTGGTGTATTCTCTCTGTGTTCCTTATCACTATTTTTTATTGTTCTTTTTTTCCCTTCTGTTGTGTTTTAACCCTTTTCATTCATTCCTATTTATCGTTGTAAGTTGCCTAGAGTAGCTCCGTGGCAAGATAAATGGCAAATAAATGTAACAAATCAATCAATCAATAATAAACAAGATCTCTTTGTGGAATGGAGCTACTGAGAACGAGGTATTTCAAGATATTGGTATGTTTGGCCTGTTTTTCTCAATGAGACTCATCCCAATGTCCAACTCTAATACATTCTTCTCTGGTTCCTGTTAAGGAACTCTTCCGTTCCTCTTTGCTGATGGTCTTTAATGCAGCCCCATCTAATATCCGCTAATTCGCCATGCCCAATTCATGGAGGAACAGCTTGCCAGGGGACAAAAGTTACATAACATCAAAGAAATGGTGGGATAGAATAATTAAAGTAAGGATGCAAAAGAAGGGAGAAAATGAAATGTGAACGACAAGAATTAAAGTATTTTTTTATTATTTTACATAATTAAATAAAATTATTGAATTGTCCCATGGCAAGCTGTCCTTCGGCTGTGGCAAGCTGGCCACAACAAGTTGGCCATGGTGAACTGGCAGCAATGGCTTAGCCTAGCAAGTTGGCTGTGGCAAATCGTCTCATTCTGTGTTCTGAGACGGAGGAGTTTCATTTCCACGAATGATGGACAAACCAGTTCCTTGATTTTTATGAGACACTTTCCTAAGCAAGCCATGTGCACAGCGATCTGTAACTCTGCAAAGTTATGGCTTGGTGCATCTTCTTGAGCATCATAAAGCAAATCGTTTTACAATGCAAACCCTTTGGGGCCGTACTCCATAGATGGTTTCCCTGGTGAGAAGACCTAGGGCTGGTCACTTTCCTTTAGAAATGATGCAAATGGCCTCTGGAAGCTTCAGTGCTAAGCGGAGACACAAGAACAGTCTATCTCAACCTTGGCAATCTAAAGACGGATGGACTTCCATTCCTAGAACTCCATAACCAGCTTGCTGCTTGGAGAATTCTGGGAGTCGAAATCTACCCATCTTTAATTTGCCAAGGTTGGGAAACACAGAACACAAGAAGGAGGCCTGGTGGCTCAGTGGTTAGAAGGCAGTAAAGGTTCCCCTCGCACATACGTGCTAATCACTTCCAGCTCTAGGGGGCAGTGCTCATCACTGTTACGAGAAGGCAGTATTGCAAGCTAATTCTGCCCACTGCAAGCCGTTCGATCCTGACCAGCTCAAGGTTGAACTCAGCCTTCCATTCTTACGAGGTTTGTAAAATGAGGACCCAGATTGTTGGGGGTAATGTGCTGACTCTGTAAACTGCTTACAGAGGGCTGTTAAAACACTGTAAAGCAATTTATAAGTCGAAGTGCTATTGCTATTGCCCTTCCTTCCATCCATCCATCCATCCATCCATCCATCCATCCATCCATGATGCACAGTGGTTAGAATGTAGTATTGCATGCTAATTCTGCCCACTGCCAGCAATTCAATTCTCACCGGCTCAAGGTTGACTCAGCCTTGCGTCCCTCCGAGGTGGGTAAAATGAGGACCCAGATTGTTGAGGGCAAGAGGCTGGCTCTGTAAACTGCTTAGAGAGGACTAGAAAGCACTGTGAAGCGGTACATAAGTCTAAGTGCTATTGCAAGCGTTACTCAGAAGTCCATCATGATCATCGTGTAGAAACTGACTTTCCATTTGTTTTAACAGAATCACAGAATAACATGCGAACATATTTGTATAAGTTTATATATGAACATATAACTGAAGAACATAGCTGTCTTAATTATCTTCATTAGCTTGATGGTATCGATTCTATATAAATTGTTTAAGGAATGTCATTCATGTTTGTTGATTCTGCATTAAAAAAAGCAAAACCCAAAACAGGACAAAAATTTGAAGGAAAAGAAACTATTAGCTGCCTGAATGCAGCACACCTTCCACATTCATATGGAAAATAATTATATTTTAGCTTTGGTTATACTCTGCACTATTTTACTTTGTTCTTTCTAATCTGTATGTTCGGAAATTCCTTCTCCTCTAGCTAAGACAGGCCCAGAGCAGGTGCTGAAATTCACCAGTGACAATTTACTATTAATTACTATGCAGTCAGGAAGATAATTAATAGCTTGTAATTCGCATAGTTAATAAGGAATCAGAAATGCAGTTTCATCAGGCTCTCTTTCGCCTCACATCTTTCCCAACTTGGTGCTTTTCAAGACGTGACGGACGAATAAAGATTCTCTCATTTTCAGCACCTGGTAGTGTCACTAGATGAATTTTTTGTGGCGTTCCGTGTGCCTTTGGAGTTTAGTCACATGACCCATGGAGACATCTTCGGACAGCGCTGGCTCTTCGGCTTCGTAACAGAGATGAGCACCGCCCCCTAGAGGTGGAAATGACGAGCACGGATGTGCGAGGGCAACCTTTGCCTTCACGTAGCATCTCTAGAGTCCCATGTTCCAAAGTCAGAAACTTGGCAACTGACTCACATTTACAACGGTTGAAGGATCTCGAGATCATGGGATCCCCTTTTGCGACCTCCTGACAAGCAAAGTCAAGAGAGGAGCCGAACAACGTTGTTCACTTAACAACGGCGTTACTCTCTTAATTGCAGTGATTAGCTGAACAGCGGTGGTGAGAAAACTCGTTAAACAGAACAATACTCACTTCACAACTGTCTTGCTTAATTAACAGCATAAATTTAGGGCTCAATTGTGGTTAAGTCAAGGACTGCCTGTACAGTTAATCTAGTCACACTGTGCAGACAGCTGAGGAGAGCGAGGACTCAGAGGAGGGGCCAGGACCATTAGGGAGTGGACTGCTGCCTTCAGGGATTGTGGGGGCTGGCAGCAGCGATGAGGAGGTTCCCGAGGAGCCTGTGCCAAGGGTGCGTGCGCTCAGGGCTGCTCACAGGAAAGAGCAACTGCAGCAGCATGGGCGACTCGGGAGTAAGGCTGCAAGGTAATGGCCCCCCCTCAAGAAGATAAAAGCCAGCTGTGTATCGGATGTACTTTGCAGGAAGCAAAGACGTTTTGAAACTCAGCCTTGTGGACATTGCAGTATTTTAAGTTGGTATTTGAAGGCTCTTGTGTTGTGAATTATTTCTTATCTGTTATTCTTGGCAGCCTTGCACAGTTTTGACGAGACTCGTGCTTATCAAAGTTAATTATTTTGCAGCAGCCTTTTAACCGGGGATTCATAAGACTCATTAAAAGGTTTCTGTTCCCTTTGGTTCTTGTTTGCTTTATTGGAAAAGGGTTTGGGTCAGAACACACACTCAATTTTATGATTATTTTTTCGCCACACATCAGCGAAACACTGCAGTTGTTTCACAATCATGTGGTCATTAAGTGAACCTGGTTTTCGCCAGTGACATTGCTTGTCAGAAGCCGGATAAAGAGGCTGCAAATGGCATTCACATGACCCAGGGAGCTCCACAAACCATTGTAAACTCATGCCGGTTGCCAAATTCTTGAATTTGGATCATGTGATCATGGGGATGCTATGATACAGGTAGTCCTTGACTTACAAGGGTTCATTTAATGACTGTTCAAAGTTACAACGGCCCTGAAAAAAGTGACTTATGACCATTTTTCACACTTATGTCCATTGTAGTATCCCAATGGTCACAAGATTTATATTCAGAAAGTTGGGAAGTGACTCAGAGCTATGACGGTTGCGGTGTCCAGGGATCATATGATCTCCTTTTGCAACCTTCTGACAAGCAAAATCAATGGGGAAGCTAGATTCGCTTAACAACCGTGTTGCTAACTCAACAACTTGTATGATTCACTTAACAATGGCGGCAAGAAAAGTGGTTAAATGAAAGAAGAAACATTTCATTAGCAACTGAAATTTTAGGTTCAATTGTGGATGTACTTCCTGTACTCCCATTTGTGAGGATGGAGCTGCTGATCCAGTTCTACAGAGGTCTGTCATTTGTACCTCTGTAACTGTCTGGTTCGGTTCTGCAACCCAACAGGACAGACACAGACTTCAGAGGGTAATTAGGACTGCAGAAAAAAACAATTACTACCAACCTGCCTTCCATTGAGCACCTGTATACTGCACGAGTCAAAAAGAGGGCTGTGAAAATATCTATAGACTCCTCACATCGTGGACATAAATTATTTCAACTCCTACCCTCAAAACGATGCTATAGAGCACTGCATACCAGAACAACTAGACACAAGGACAGTTTCCCCTCGAATGCCATCACTCTGCTAAACAAATAATTCCCTCAACACTGTCCAACCATTTGCAAAGTCTGCATTACTATTACTATTAATCTTCTTATCATTCCTTATCGCTCATCCCCTCCCACTTGTGACTGTAGGACTGTAACTTTGTCACTTGTATACTTACGATTTATATTGACTGTTTCCGAATATGATTTGATTGCTTATTGTACCCCAGGACGATTATTAAGTGTTGTACTTTACCAAATTTGCAGATGATACTAAGCTGGCAGGAATAGCTAACACCCAAGAAGATAGGCTCAAGATCCAGATGGATCTTGACAGATTAGAACACTGGGCCATATCTAACAAAATGAAATTCAATGTAGAGAAAAGTAAAGTCCTACACTTAGGCAAGAAAAACCAAAAGGACACATATAGACTGGGTGAAACCAGGTTCAATAGCAGTAACTGTGAAAGGGATCTTGGAGTCTTAGTGCACAACCAACTAAATATGAGCCAGCAGTGTGCAACAGCAGCCAAAAAAGCCAATGCAATCCTAACTTGTATTAACAGAGGGATACAATCAAGATCAAGGGAAGTGCTAATACCACTCTATAAAGCCTTAGTAAGACCACACCTAGAGTACTGCATCCAGTTTTGGTCACTGACCATATTATAAAAAAGATGTTGAGACTTTAGAAGAAGTGCAGAGAAGAGCAACCAAATTAGGGGACTGGAGACTAAAACATATGAAGAACGGTTGCAGGAACCGGTCCTGGCTAGTCTAGGGAAGAGAAGGACCAGGAGAGACAGGATAGCAGCGTTCCAATATTTGAGGGGCGGGGTCAATTTATTTTCCAAATAACTTTTGAAGGCCAGACAAGGAATAATGGATGGAGACTGAACAAGGAGAGATTCAACCCTGGAAATAAGGAGAATTTTTCTGACAGTGTGAGCAATCAACCCATGGAACAGAAGTTGCCGTTGGAAGTTGTGGGAGCTTCATCACTTGAGAGTTTCAAGAAGAGACTGGACTGTCATTTGTCAGAAATGCTGTAGGGTCTCCTGGTTTGGGGGGGGGGTTGGACTAGATGACCTACAAGGTCCCTTCCAATTATTTATCTGATTCTTGAGAATGTATCTTTTCTTTTTATGAACATTGAGAGCAGTTGCACCAAGACAAATTCCTTGTGTGTCCAATCACACTTGGCCAATAAATTCTATTCTAGGTCACTTTTTTTTCCCCCCTGGTTCCCTTCTAACCTCAAACCTCCCTTAAAGCAAAGAGTTGTAAGTGGAAGGCTGCCTGTACAAACCACAGCGGCTGAAGTCACTTGTTGTGCAACTAAACCCTTATTCAATATATTGTATATTTTTGTTTTGGGGGGCGAGTTTAATAACATTAAACATGATATTAAAAGTCGACCTGGAAAGCTGGCGGAGCCCAAGAACAAGAGCTGAGAATCCGGGTCACCAAGCTCGTCTAACTTCGGCAGCGCTCTGCACACGCCCAGGCGCCATTCTCCCCAACTTCCAAGCTTACATAAACTCTCTTCATTAGGCAGATCCTGGCTCAGGACCCCCAACTGGCTCCTTTGCAAGGGCCCAGAAGCGCGTGGCTGGAGGACGGGGGGGGACAGGTAGACAGGCTTTTCCTCCCCCCCTTTCCCTCCCCCCTCCCCCGCCGCGTCTGCCCGTCCGTCCGGGTTAGCGTCTGCCTGGGGAAGCGCGGAGCCCACGCAGGTGCATCCGTCGCCCGGGGCCCAACGCGCTCAGCTCCCCAGCCGGGCGGCTGCTTTTTCGGGGGCGGGCGCCGTGTGCACCGGGCGGGGCGGCTTTTGCACCCGCTCCCCGCGGGGGAAATAAATAGCGGCCGTGCGCGGTTCTCCGCCTCACTTGGATGCGCATCTTCGCCTGAGCCTCTCTTTGCATCTACCGGAGACCCGAACTCGCCCGCATGGATTCCGAAGACTGCTCGTGCTCCAGCGGTGCGGCTCCGCCTGGCCTCCCTCGCTCCCCACCCTTCTGCCCTCGCTTGGAAAGGGAGAGAGAGAGAGAGAGACAGACAGAAAGAGAAGAAGACAGAGAAAGAAAAAGCGAGAGAGAGGCATACAGAGAAAGAGAGACAGAGACACAGAGAGAGTGGAGAAAAGAGAAAGAAAAAGAGTAGAGAAAGAGAGGAATAGAACAAGAGACGGACAGAGAGGAAGAGAAAAAGAGAGGAAGATAGGAAGAAAAAAAGAGAGAATGAGAGCGAGAGAAACAGAAGGATAGAAAGGGAGAAAAAGAGAAAAAGTAATGAGGGAAAGCGAAAAAGAGGAGAAAAAGAGAATAAGTGAGAGAAAGAGAAAAAGGAAGAAAAAGAGAGATACACAGAGAGAATGAAAGCGAGAAAAAGAGAAAGGAGAAAAAAGAAAGAATAAGAGTGAGAGAAAAAGAAAGAGAAAAGGGGAGAGAAAAAGAGACAGAGAAAGCGAAAGAGAGAGAGACAGAAAGAAAGAGAACGAAAGAGGAGGGAAAAAACGAGGAGAAAAAGAGAAAGAAAGAGAGACTAATTTGGGGGTTGTTTTGGGGGGGCTGCCTCTCTCTCCTTGTGGATCCTGCCTTCCTTCCCAGGGCTGCGAAGTGATGCGGGAGCTTGGCAGCTGACAGCTTTCCTGGGCGCTCTTAGCCAAAGGGACCCACCAACAAGTTCTCTTCGCTGCTTCTTCGGTCTCTTTGTCAGGCTTTGGGCCAAGAGCGAGCTAGGGAATCGTGAAAGGGTTGCTATGGGCATCCTGGCTTGCGCTATTCCTTCTTGGGTTGACTTGGAGGGGTTGCTGGAAAGCATCGGAGTCCTTGTGGGTTTGTGTTGGAAGTGACCGTTTGTCTTGTTTGTGCTTCGAAAATGATTGTGTGTCTTACTTTTTTTTCTTATTTTTTGCAGGTGGGGTGTGCTCCTGTGGCAACAACTGTCAGTGTAAAAATTGTAAATGCAAATCCTGCAGGAAAAGTGAGTACGGCAATTCACTTTCCTAAATGTTTTTGCCTTTTCTCCTTTCAAATTGTGCTTCTGCATTTTTAGGAAGTGTGCGAGTTGCAGTCACACAACATCCTTGCCAGTCGGCTCCATCATTTATTCAGTTAAGCTAATCAGCGTTGTGTGGGGCACCAAACCACTCAAACAACATACCAGGCTATCAAAGATGGGTCTGATCATTTCCATCGTCTATGGAAATTCTCAAAATCGGGTCATGGTTGTTCCAAAGGGGCTTTTGGGGGGAGTTTTCCACTGAAAATGTTTCGCTTCTCATCCAAGAAGCTTCTTCAGTTTTAACCAACCAGTCTAGTGAGAAATGAATTAGAACTGTAGAAGCTTATTGAATGAGAAGTGAAATGTTTTCAAGGGAAAAAAGCCAGAAAGTCGAGTTGCCTTATAGAAAAAGTACAATTTGGTCATTTCAATTCCTTATATAAGATTTTTTGACTTACTTATGTTCCAAAGTTGTCTAACCCTAAAATTCCCAACAACCTGCTATTTTTTTTTAAAGGCAAATTGTCAATTTTTTATTGCTGGTTATTAAGCTACCCTGCTTAATTTAATTGCTGAATTAAACTGTTTTGGAGAGCGCATGATGGGATGACTCATAAATTAACCCAATGGAGTATATATGGTCTGTACTGCTAACTATTTAAATAAGTTTAATGCCAGACTTAGCACGTGGCACAAACATGGGCACTGTTTTCTTTCTGATTAAATGTCCTGTGAACGGAGAGGAACCAATATATCATGGTTGGAGAATGGCTGGCTGGGGAATTCTGGGAGTTGAAGTCCACAAGTCTTAACGTTGTCAGATTTGGGCACTCTGGTCCATATAGTATAGAGGTAAAAGTTCTCCAGGACCGGCACCAGAGGTGATATTTAGCAGGTTCTGACCAGTTCTGGAGAACCAGTAGCAGAAATTTTGAGTAGTTTGGAGAACCAGCCAATGCCACCTCTGACTGGCCCCGCCAACCCCATCTCTTCTCTGCCTCCCATTGAGTCCCAGCTGATCGGCTGGGTCTTCTTTGGTTGCCCAGCATAGGAGAACGGAGCTGGAAAGCAGGTTAGTGGGGTGAGTAGGGAATGGGGATTTTGCAATATCCTTCCCCTGCCACGCCTACCCCACCAAACCATGCCCACAGAACCGGTAGTAAAAAATAAATAAATCCCACCACTGACCAGCATGTGAAATGGTTAGTAAGCATGCTCTTCAGAATTTGAAATATTTGCTTCCGAAATTACAGGTTAGTCTTTGACTTATGACTCCGCTTTACAATGGCAGCTTTTGCTTAATGATTTGCTTCAACTTGGTTTGACTAAACTACAAAAAGTTTGACTCGGGTAAGATACCACTCTGTACACCAAGTCTTGCCTTGGAGTAAGGTCCGCCCACTGGACTCTGTAGGGCATACCAATGGTTATAATTCAAAAGTTGGGTGGGGTTAGATGCCAGTGGGATGATACTTTCAGGTTGGTCAAGGGATCAAACAACGTAGAACGTTTTTGCAAACATTTAGACATGCCTTTTATTCCACAAAGCCCTAATTTTTTTCCCCCATTCGTTTTGGGACCTGTGAATGCTAAGTGTTGGAGATTTATCTTTGGTCTATGGGATGTGATTTTTGGACCTCTGGCCTGTCTTTTTTTTTTTTTTTTTACTAACCATGATGTCTAGGTTCACAGCCCATTAAACCTAATATGTGCAACGTTGGTTCAAACATCAAATCCAGGTTTAATGTCTGTAAATCCAGTATCTCTACCTCTTCGTTCAAGATTACTTTGTTTCCACTTGAGCTGGGATAGGATGTTGATTCTTTCCTTTTTTTTCTTTTAAAATGTTGTTTAATTTCAAAAAAGTATAAAATACTTTAAAAAGAGAATGAAAAAGAAAGGCAAAGGAGTAGGAAAGAAGCAACATTGGGGAACTATAGAAAAAAAACATAGAGCTTAATCTTAGTGATTAAAAAGCTATATTGCTAAAAAAAAGTTAATAGAGGTATAAAAACTATAGAAAAATATAGCATTTGACTTTCTTTGACACAGATAAAAATGTAAAACTCAACAACCCTTTGAACTAGAATAAACCACAACAAACAGCACTTCTATCACCAGGAACAAATCTAATCACCAAAAAGCAAGGTTAAAGTTGCATTTCAGTGTCAAACAATATATATATATATATATGAGTGGTTTCCCAGTTGAAACGAAGCTAGATATAAAAGTCCTTCTTTTAATCACAGCAGTAAACTTGGCCATATCCAACCACCCCATTTCACCATTCATTCTCCCCTTGTGGGTATATTGAAAGATATGTCTAGTCTAACAAAGAGAAGAACTATGATAGCAATCTTCCAGTATTTATGGGGCTGTCCCAAAGAAGGAGTCAACGTATTCTCCAAAGCACCTGAAGACAGGACAAGAGGTAACGGGTGGAACATCATTAAAGAGAGTTTGAATCTGGAACTAAGGAGAAATTTCCTGACAGCGGGAACAATTAGTAGAATGGCTTGCCTTCAGAAGTTGTGAATGCTCCATCACTGGAGGTTTTCAAGGAGAGATTGTATAGCCATTTGTCCGGAATCCTGGTATAGGATCTCTCGCTTGAGCAGGAGGTTGGTCTAGATTCTAGAAGACCTCCGGGGACCCTTCCAACCCTATTATTCTACATTCTTCCATCCCTGTGCATACAGAAGCCTCACTTCTGTTGTCATAGATAAAAACAAAGGCTCCATTTTGTTTTTCGATCTGTTTGTCCATCCAACCTCAGACGAAAGCCTCCGAATTCAATTGAACGTTCGGTTTAAGGATTCTCTGTGTTGAAGGTTGAGGTTGACGTTTTCCCATTCTCTTTTCAGGCTGCTGCTCCTGTTGCCCAGTGGGCTGTGCCAAGTGTGCCCAGGGCTGTATTTGCAAAGGCCCCCCTGCCACTAAATGCAGCTGCTGCAAGTAGAGAGAAGCAGGCTTCGGCAGGCTTGAAATCTGTATATTCGCCCGCAGAAATGTAATGTTGATGTCCGGTTATATTTTTTGCTATTGCGTGCTCTCGCCATTAGTTGTGAACGTAAACGACGCTGACAGTAATTATGCCTTGTATGTATATAAGAAATGTTTGTGGTGTCTTGGCCTTGGCCTTTGTCAAGGGACCAGCGGGAGGCATTGATAGGCGTGAGATGCTGTGCTCCAGTTTAGGAATCTGCTCTTAAAATGAAGTTGTATTACAGCTATATTTCAGATATCAGAATTTTTTGGCAACTGATTGCAAGGTACTAACTCCTGTTTAAAAATAAAATGATTTTATATACCTAAAACGTGTCCGCTGGCTTTATTCCTAGAAAGCAATACTGTGAATTGCTAGATATGGTCTCTTCCAACCCTATTACTCTATGTTATATATTAGCTGCCTTCATGGATAAAAATACTGCACTGGGGAATTGTTACCAAAAATGTAAGGCTAATAATTTCCATACTGTTAACTTGGGACTGTGGAGAAGTTATGGAGTTCTTACCTCTCCTTTTGTTGTTGTTGTTGAATTGCTAAGTCATATCCAGCTTTTCGTGACCCCATGGACAATAGCATGCCAGGCCACCCTGCCTTCCAATGTCTCCCCGAGTTGGCCTAAATTCATGTTCCTTGTGTTGACGACATTAATCTTCTCATCCTCTTCTCCTTTTGCCTCCCAACTTTCCCACCAGAGGTGGTATTCAGCAGGTTCTGACCAGTTGTGTAGAACTGGTAGCAGAAATTTTGAATCGTTCAGAGAACCGCAAATACCACCTAGGACTGGAGATTTTACAGTCTTTCCCCTGTCATGCCCACCAAGCCATGCCCACAGAACTGGTAGTAAAAAAAAATAGAATCGCACCATTGATCAGCACCTTCTCCAAGGAGTCCTCTTTTCTTGTTTGGTGGCCCAGTTGTCTTCTTAAGTCTGAGTGGGAGTGAGTTTCAGCTTTCAGGATCTGTCCTTCCAAAGGATGACAGACAGGGTTGATTTCCTTTAGGATCGACTGACTGGATCTCCTTGCAGACTTAAGGGACTCTCAAGAATCTTCTCCAGCACCACCATTTGAACGCACCAATTTTTCTGCGCTCAGCCTTCCTTATGGTCCAACTCTCACAGTTATATATTAATGATTACTGGGAAAACCAGAGTTTTGCCTCGATGGAACTTGTTGGCGAGGTGGTATTTCTGCTTTTTAATATGCTGTCTAGGCTCTTCTCCTGGATAGCCATCAAGGGGGAGGCTGTAACTCTGGTAGAATGAGGTCTGAATTCTCAGGAGGGAGGGGCTGCATTCCGGAGGTGCCGGTTAGATAGTTTGTGTGAGAGAATGAGGATGAAGACAGCTCCTCCTCAAGAGTTCTCAGAGTATGCATTTTATGGTGCAAGGAACTGTTTCGATTTGACAAGATTTCTGTCCATAGGTGAAGAACCTCAATGGGTCTTTCTTGGTTTTGGAGCAGGAAAGCAATATTTATTCAATGAATGACACATCTGGAATTTTGAGAACATGATGGCGGGAAGGTGGAACTGGACAGGGCTACTGGGTGTCAGACAAGGGGGGCGGTTGTTGGAGGTCAAAAAAGTCAAGATAGCAGGCACAACCATGAGATTGAAGCTCAGCCCCTTTTTTGTGTGTGTTGTGAAGCACACTTCACGTGTTGTGAAGTGTGTTGCGAAGAGGCCTCAAACAAGTTGTAGCCACCATCTTAACTTATTTTGACCCACCTCCCTATGGATCCTGTTTATATCAGGGATGTCCATTAAAAAGCAAACTTACCAGAAGGTCAATCATAGTGAATGGGCTCCAAGATATCTCTTGAAGCCTAGAACTTCTCTTAGCCTTTTCCCTTAGGCAGGCTGCCCTTCTAAATTCCATGTTGGGTCTCCTAAAAAATGTCTGTGAGTAATTCGTGGGCCCGGAAGTTTGCACGGGAAAAGGTATGAGAAGATTCCATTTTAGTTTCCATTGTGGCAACTTCCCTTTAAAAAAAAAAAATCAGTATTTTCTACCGATGACACAAAGTCTGACAAAATTCTGAATTTTCAAGCAAATGTGCTGCCCTTTCTGATTCCAGTCAGGTTTAACCGGGATGTTGAGGTTGCCTACTCTGAGTATCGTGTGAGAAAAAAGGTAAAGAAAGAAGGCCACCTGCTACGGTGATGCTGATGCTGGATTTGCATTGCTGAGCTTATCTTTTCGTAATGATGCCTTTGCATAATTTGAGAGCCAGTTTGGTGCAGCAGTTAAGGCACTAGTCTGGAAAGTAGGTGGTAGCGAGTTCTAATCCTCCCATAGGCATGAAACCAGATGAATGATTACGGGCCAGTCACTCCCATTCAGACTTAAGAAGAAGACAACCGGGATCAACCACTTCCAGAAATCTTGGCATAAAAACTGCAGGAACCGGTCCAGGCAATCACCAGATTCAAGATTGACTTGGCAGACAAAAAAAACATTTAAAAATTAACCTGTTGTACAACTTTAGCTAATTCTTTAACTTGATTAAACGAGTTGTGCACTCCAATTATAAATTAAACACACTGGTTGCCCACTACTAGAGTACAATATTATTTATTTTGCTGGCTGCAGAATTCTGGGAGTTCAAAGTCCACAGTCTTACAAGTGGCCAAGATTGGACACGTCTTTGCTAAAGTAAAGCCACGTTTTGACTTGGTGGCCCAGATGGATGGCTGGCAAGAGATTTCTCCCAGAGGCTTTCCTCCTTTGCCTGGCATCCTGTAAAGGGACATTTGTTGAATTAGCGCATTTGTCACATGAGGAAAAATTCTGATCTGTGATCCAGGAAATGTTTGGCTCAGCTTGACGTTCTTTCAGGTGAAGGCTTATGGCGGAAAGTATCCCGCCATTTTTTTTTCCTGACACAAAAAAAGAGAAGTGGTAGAAAAACACGACATGGAAGTTTAGTTTACTTTACTTTACTGTCATTGCACCTCATACAGTGAAATCAAACACCATTTTCAGTGCACATTATGACCATGAAAATAAACACAAACACACATCCTTCACATTCTATACACTGAATTGAAAACCCCTGATATTGTATTAATATTGCACTATGCAGTAGAATTCAAAAGAGCTCCTGCCCTGGGATAGACGCTGTTTCTCAGCCTATTTGCCCTTGTTTTCATTCTCCCGTACCATCTGCCAGATGGTAATAGTTCAAAAAAAGGGTTCCCAGGATGAGATGGATATTTGAGGATGTTATGAACTTTCTTAAAGCAGCAGGAGTTCTAAAGCTCTTCCAAAGAGGGGAGAGGGCAACCCATGATCCTCTCGGCAATGACATTAACCCTCTGGAGTACATTCCTATCTTCCCCTGTGCAATTGGCAAACCATACGTGTAGTAAGTTAAGATACTCTCTGTGGTGCAGCGGTAGAAGGTCACCAGCAGTTTTTCATTCAGTTGTTGTTTTCTGAGAAGCCTCAGGTAATCTAATCTCTGCTGGGCCCTTTTGACCAGGGCTGCAATGTGAGCACCCCAGGTCAGGTCCTTTTTTATGGTAACACCCAGAAACTTAAAACTGGCCACTTGCTCCACTCAGTCTCCCTTGATAAGCAAAGGCTGGATGTCTGATCTGTTCCTTCTCTAGTCCACTATAAGCTCCTTGGTCTTATTGGGGTTGAGGACCAAGTTATTGTCTGCACACCACAAAAGCAACCGGTCCACTTCATCTCAGTAGGCAGACTCATCGGCCCCAGAGATGAGTCCCACCACTGTTGTATCATCTGCAAATTTAGTAATAGTATTACAAGTGTGAGTGGGAATTCAGTCATGCACATAAAGGTTGAGACATCAGAGAATCCCAAATCTACACCTTTTCAGAGCAAATCCAGCTGAGCTGAATGCTATCACAAAATAGTCCTCAACTTATAATCTTTTATTTAGGGACAGTTTGAAGATGTAACAGTACTGAAAAAGTGCCATATGATCATTTTTCATACTTGTCACCATTGTAGCCTCCCCGTGGTCACATGATCAAAATTTGAATGCTTGGCAAGTGGCTCATAGTTATGACGGTTTCAGTGTCCCATGATCCCCCTTGGCGACCTTCTGACAAGCAAAGTCAATGGGGAAGCCAAATTCACTTAACAACCGTGTTACTAATTTAATAACTGCAGTGATTCACTTAACAACTGGAGCCAGAAAGGTCGTAAAATGGTACAAAACTCACTTAACAACTGTCTTGCTTAGCAACAGAAATTTGGGGATCAATTAAGGTCATAAGTCCAGGACTACCTGTAGGTGCCTTTTCAACTCAGCTGTACGTTTTTGTCAGCACGAACTGTTGGAACCACCCACAAAGGATGCTTTTTTCTCTCTCTAAACGTCTTTCTTATACCTGAGTCATGTAAGCAGTTCCTGTACTTCAATGTGGGTTTTCTTTTCTTTTCTTTTTTTTAAAGATCAGCCCTCCCCTTTCTAATTTTGCACATGGGGATCAGGGGACCTAAAGTTATCTTGGAAGTTTGAGGAATTTGATCCGCAGGAGAAAAAGAGTTTACCTTTGGAATCAGTGTAAGTTCTGTATGCAGGAATGAATAGAGTAGAGTAGAGTAGAATAGGAATAGAGTAGGAGTAGAGAAAGAAAAGAGAGAGCAGGGAAAGAGTAGAGAAAGTAAAGAATAGAGAGAGTAGAGGAAGAAGAGAGAGAGAAGAGAAGGAGTAGAGTAGAGTAGAGTGGAGTAGAGTAGAATTCTTTGTTGGCCAAGTGTAATTGGACACACAAGAAATTTGTCTCTGGTGCATAAGCTCTCAGTGTACATACAAACAACAAGTGATAAGTCATAGATCATAAATCATAGTTACAATCAGTCCTAAGATCCAAGTGATAAATCATAAGATACCAATAGGAGAAGACAGTTGGAAAGACGAGAAAGAATGAGAAAGAATGAGAAAGATGAGAAGGATAATAGCAATATAGCCTACTACATGGGTACTGCATCTTTAGGCCTAAAACAGTGCTGCCTTAGATGATTTGTTTGGATTTTCATTCATTCCATCGCTATCTTTTCTTCCCTCCCTTTCTTGTTTGCCAAGAAGAGTGAACTTTTAAGTCAGAATCTTCTCTTTGTAGAGCAGATAAACCAGAGTTTTCTGTAACGTGACTGGTAATGCTTTCCTGATAAGAAAAGCATTCCTTTCTCCCTCCTTGTTCTCACTTTCTCCTTGAGCAAATTTTGAATGGGTGGCAAGAAATATTTTGAACCTTCTGGAGAAGTGCATGCCACAAATGCTAGCTAACCATAATTATCCAATCAAATTCCTAGTAGTTAACCTCCAAATAGTCCCCCCGAGCCACAGGTTTATTTATGTTGTGCGTTGTTTGATGCTGCCAAAGATCTTCACGCTCATTCCCAATGCAGCAAAAGTTTCGCTAAACAGGGTCAGTCTTGATTTCAGGACAAAATGTCCACAGTTAACAGCCAACCTCTTTCCTCTGCAAACTGTGGCACAGCTGTACCCAAAAAGCGAAAGCCAAACTTTTTCTAAAATGGGATTTATCACCCTTGTCCTCGCATGGAAAGTATTCAGGACACACACAAGGTGGGAGCATGGGACTCAAGATGGTGGCCAAAATTGTGTGACTGGAGCCCCACCCCCCCTTTAAAAAAATCTGCTTAAAAGGGGGTGGGGCTTTAGTCATATGGCTGTGGATGCCATCTTGACTTTTTTTGACTCTTTCCTGGGATGTAACCCAATCTCAGCGCTAGTTTTCTCTTTTTACCCTTATTTCTAAGATTCATATTCAGAGATCCTTCCACAATCATTAGACTCAACCAGGGTTCTCCAACCGTACAACTTTTAAGATGGTTGGACTTCAACTCCCAGAATTCCCCAGCCAGCCATATCTGTGGACTTCATGCTGGCGGGGGAATTCTGGGAGTTGAAGTCTACCAGTCTTAAAGTTGCCAGGGTTGGAGTGCCCTGGTCTAGAATGACCACAGAGCTGTCTCTTAATGCTGGCAGGGGAATTCTGGGAGTTGAAGTCTACCAGTCTTGAAGTCGCCAAGGTTGGAGACCCCTGGACTAAAGCACAGTCTGGCTGGTTGATTGTAGATTATATTGTGTGGTATGAAGTCCACTTTCCTCGAACAGGTGGCCATGGACCTATAAAGATATCCCCAATGAGCTGAATCTATTTTACTTCCACAGAAAGACTCCAAGATGGGGGGAGGGCAAACCAGAAGACATTCTGGGTACCTGCTCTGCCCCTTCGTTCCTTCTTCTCCTCACTTAAAAACCTCTATAGGAAGTCCTTCATGTACGACCACAATTGGGCCCAGAATTTCTGTTGCTAACCAAGGTGAGGGTTAAGTCAGTTGTGCCCATGGCTTTTTTTTTGCTATGGTTGTTAAGTGAATCACTGCAGTTATTAAGTGAATCACAGGGTCATTAAGCAAACTCAACTTCCCCGATTGACTTGGCTGGTTGGAAGCTGGCTGGGAAATTCATGAATAGTGCAACTATGACTCAGGATTTTGCAACCATAGTCAATACACATCCGTTGCCAAGCCTCAAATTTTGTTCATATAACCCTGGAGATGCTGCCCCCCCTGAGGGTCATAAGTGCAAGGACCAATCATTAGGACACACTTTTCAGTACTGTTGTACCATCACTCATTAAACAAATGGTTGCAAGCCAAGAACACTTACACAACACACTTTTAAACCGATGAATAACCAACAATTGTGTTCATGAATGGTTAGTTGTAAGATTAGTTAATACTGTATTTTGGTGGCTTGGCAGGTTGTGAAAACCCAGCCTGCTTTCTGTAATTATTATCCAAACCCAGAAAGGGGGTAACTCAGTAACCAAGTTAAGTAAACTGTGTAAACACAGCCCAAGTACAAAGGTTTGAGTAGTGTTTTAACTGGTAGTGGTGTAACTTTTGAGTGCCCTATGAAATGGTGTGATTTCTTCTACACAAACAGCTCAGGAACTTTCCAGGGAAGAAGGATCCTTAAATAAAACCATTAAAAACCAAGAGTATCCAATCTGGAAATTAAAGCGATATATATTAGGGGGCGTGCGTAAGTGCACCAACGTGCCTACCGTCCCTATCCTATTGATTCTTTTTATTTTTCTTATATGTATCCATTTCCTGTATTCATAACCATGTTTACACTTATACCTATTATCTTTTAAGTGATAGACAAATCAAATCAAATCAATAAAAATATTCCACCTGAAGTTCAGGAACGCCATAACAAGCGTGCTCCAGCCAGGTGCCATCCCTGTTTGCTTAAGCTTCTACTAACTAGAGCATTATCTGCTGACTCACTCTTGACTCAGCACCAACCCACGTGGCTCTTTTGCGCACTGCACTCTGCACACTGTTTTTGGAAGGAAGGCGGGGGAGTTGTTTGTATTGTCATGTGAAAAAGGAGGCGGGCTTCACAGCTGCACACCACTCTAGTGTTTGCAGCCACCAGCCTGAATGAGAAGAGGGAAGTTTGCACACTGTTTGCACACATCTTGTAGTTTGACCAGGGAAGATCGCTTCACTGTTTTGGGACAGGAAGATGTATGTGTGTGAGATGCCTGCCACCAAACCAAATCAATTATCACAACGTTCTTAATTCATCACACTAAATTAATGTAAATTGTCCCTTCCCAGACTGTTAATTCTCTTTTCTTTTCTCCCAGGCCCAATTCCACAAAATTAATTAAATTCCAACTTTTCGGGATATAAAATACCTTGGGATAGGGGCTAAGAGAAATACTGTACTTTAGTTTCTCAAACTACCATTCCTCATTAGTGATTGGATTTCAAAAACACGGAATTTATCTTTTTATAAAAAATAGCAGTTTTACCTACTGCCAATAACTGGTATAATGTCCTGCTTGGCACCAACGTCTTGATGTTGTACAAGAGAGTAATATCTATGTTCTTTAATTTAGAAAGTTTAACAATTAATGTTGGAGAGATGAAAGGTATGGAGCGATTTGGTTGTCATGTTTTCCCCTTTTCATTTAGTTTGATGATTGATTGCTTCATCTTGCTGGTTTAAGGCCTTTGTTTTCTTTTCCATTTTGTGTATGTCTTTAAAAAAAAAAACCATTGTAAAATGGAAACAATACAGGCATGGTTAGGCCCTGTTTTCTTCTGTGATTTTTTAAAGATTATTACAAATTTAAAATGTTTTTAAAATCTGATGCTTTCATATTTAGCCCTCATTAAATCCAAAACTTGTTGAGCTGGAGGGCTGGCTAGCTAAGGTGCAGCACTGGGAGGAAATTATTGAATCTAGGAGAAACCTTGTTTGATTTAATCTAAATTGGGATCCAGCAGGGTGATGCTATAGGACTGTGAAGTTCATCCAAGCTCCCTGAAAAATTTCCTCCAATATACTACGTAGGGTTGTTGTGATCAAGAAAAAAAATCAAGAGACCTTAAAGCAAAGCCATTGATCATCCTGATCCACAAGTATAATAAAATAAAATATTATCTTAATCTAAAGAAAGACGCCCCATTGCCTGGATCCTGCCATAATGTTCCAGACCAAATGGACATTCCCAATTATGGGTTAGAAAGGGGAGAGCAGCACGCCCCATTCAACAGGATGGCAGGTCTCCTGCTTTGGGCAGGGGGTTGGACTAGATGACCTGCAAGGTCCCTTCCAACTCTTGTTATTCTGGACCATCACATCGGAGGGAATCCCCATCTGGGGCGTTTGCAAATCCCAGGGATCTCCCCCAATCAACGCCATAGGGACCCAACCTGCCCCCCCCCCCGACCTGTTGCTTCCAGCTGCAGAGGATGAGGTCCCAGAAGGACAGTCGTGCGTGGGGGGGATGTGAGGCGACCCCCTCAACAGCAGCCTGGAGACCAACCGAGTCGGGGTCCCCCAGACCCCGTTTCTAATCAATGACTCCCCCCTCCCGGCGCCTACATTCGCTCCGGGGGATAAACGAAGGTGAATTTCGGGGTATCTTCGCGTGCTGCACCCCCCTTCGGCTAACGGAGCCTAGGGGCGGCGGATGCCCGCGGGCGCCCGCTTGCAAAGGCGGAGAGAGGGGGGGCCCGAGCTCGGGGCTTTGCGCGTGGCGCTGCAGCGGCTCCTTTGCGCCCATCCTCACCGCCTCCCCCTTCGGCCCGTGCGCAGCACAAGGGAAGGGAGGAGGGAGGGCTGGGCGCTTTGCACACGCCTCGCTGACCTCGCGGCCGCTATAAAAAAGCCGGCGGCGGGCAACCCACCGGCATCCTTGTCTCTTTCGTTCGCTTTGGGCTGTTTGCGCTTCTTTTCTCTCTCGTTGCGATGGATCCCCAGAATTGCGGCTGCGCCACCGGTAAGTCTCAACTTGTGCTTTCTCACCAGGGTTTGCCTGCGGGGGTTGCGTTGCCTACTCCTCCTCCTCCCTTTAGAAAACCCGGTTTGGCTGCCGAACCGGCTGCCCCGAAACCAGCAAGCCAGGAAGATGTTTAGCGCAGGAGATGCGCGGAAATGTTGCGGAGGGAACCTTTTTTTTCTCCCCGGCTTCGTGGTGGGTTGAGTCTTCTTGCCGGACCCCAATGAGTTGGGAAAGCAAGTGGGGTTTGTCCGTCTCCTTCGTGCTGATTACAGATTATCAGAGTTGGGAGGGACCTTGTGGGTCATCTAGTCCACCCCCACCCCCCAGCAAGGAGACCCTACACCATTTCTGACGGATGGCAGTCCAGTCTCTTATTGGAAGCCCCCAGGGATGAAGGTCCCACAACTTCCGAAGAGTTGTGCTCCAAGAGAGAGACCCGTTTCTGCTCCCCAAGCCCTGTGAACCCTTCCTGGGTGTTGGGTCACTAACTGGGGTTTAAGCCCCCACCCCACGCACGGCAGAAGTTCCTATACACTATTCCGTGCAGCTGCCGGACACTAAGCGGGTAATGCACGCTGTAAACTATAATTTTAGTTCTGGTTTTAGCATGTACCAAACCCAGCCTTTGGAAGTCTATAAAACCATGGTTAAATGGTGGTTTAATGTGAATTATTAAACTGAGGTCTGTTAAACCAAGGTTAAAGTGTGACGGATCCTGAGGTCTCTTTCCTCTGTTTTTCTGGGTGGGCACACGAATTTAATTTTGAAAAGCCTTTGGGTGTACTAGAGAAACTCCAGAGAGAAAAAAATGCCCCAAATCCTGGTTTAAAATCCTACTGTGCCCATAAATTTCCTTTTCTCTGCACTACGTCACTGTTTATTAAACAGCTACTTCAGTAGGCTGAAATGTTATCTAGTTTTTGCAGAAAGATTTGTTTCTAAACCTGTTTACAGCCTTTTTTTTTTCTTTAAGAGGTTTGGCAAACTCCATCTCCATAGGGATACTTTGCTCAAATGTTCAAGTTTTTTTTTAAAAAAAACAAACCCTGATGCTTCCAGACAGGATAAAACTTAGGGACATTTTCCTAGTCTCCTAGCAGCTGTTCAGAAAGGAAAATTGGTTTTCCTACTGCTAATTTAATCCCAATTTGCTTTTTTTTTTTGCAAATATAAAATTAAAACTAGCTGGGAAATGAAGAGAATTGCCATAAATTTGCCTATTCTCCTTGCCAGTAGTTCCTTCGAGAAATAACTTGATTTTCTACAAGTCTACACATTTATTTAGCCATTTTAACAGTCTCCTGAAGACTGGGAGAAATCACATAGAAACTTGGCGTGGATACTTGGCATGAAACTAGCAGCTGGAGAGTAGTACAGGTTGTTAAATGCTACCTTTTGATGCCAAACTGGGGCACTTCTTAAGTGCTGAAGGCCCTGCACAAACGTTAATTGTCCTGGAAAGCAGGCAAAAAAAGGTTCATCTGAGAAAAGAAATTTGTGAACTGTTCCTGCATCAGGAGATGCCTTGTTCGTAGTGAAAAGGGGTTAAACCATGGTTGTAGTTTGCTATATTCCCTTTCAGCTAATGACATTTGTCCTTTTCCTTCCCTGTTTAACATTTCAGGCAGTTCCTGCTCCTGCAATGGATCCTGCAAATGCAAAAACTGCAAATGTACTTCATGCAAAAAAAGTAAGTCTTAATTTTCTAGAAAATCAATTGGGTTAAAATCCAAATATCAAGTTCCGGAGAAGTTGTGTGTCATCTGATTTGACAAAAGACTTGCAATAGAAGCCTAAGTATAGTCCCATGGAATCATTGGAGCTATCATGAGTGTTTAACTCTATGCATTCTAGAGAATTTTATTCTGAGCAAGGATGATGCTCTCGCCTTGGATGAACCAAACTTTGGCTTGATGGAGAGGGAAACTACGATAAATTGGGCAAAATACAGTGGTCCCTTTGGAAACTGAGTCACGTTGAGATTGAATGTGGGAATTGAACCAGTTCAGTGTAGACTAGAGGTCCCCAAACTTGGCCACTTTAAGATTTATGGACTTCAACTCCCAGAATTGTTGAAATCCACAAGTCTTAATTTAAAGTGGCCAAGTTTGAAGACCCTTGGTGTAGTAGACATTCAGTCTGATCTAGAAAACCAATTCTGTGCCTCCAAGTATCCCAAATTGAGGTATTGATTACTGTGTTCAGTTTCTCAAGTTATTTAATCTCCTGTTTTCCTTGACTCTTTCCAGGTTGCTGTTCCTGCTGCCCCCCCAGCTGTGACAACTGTGCAAAGGGCTGTGTCTGCAAAGACCCTTCTTTGAACAAATGCAGCTGCTGCCCCTGAACCCACTCACTCCACTTCCTTTTTTGTAACTAGGTTAAAAATCTGTTGCACAGTAAAATGATTGTTCAGGCTACCACAATATGTGTTGCCATTGTTTTTATATGCCTGAAAGCATGAAAATAAAGCTGACTTCAGACAAACCACAGGGGCTGTTTTGATTTCTGTTTCTGGGGGGTGGGTTTCTTCAAGTTATCAACCTGCTTTTAAAAGTTGACAGCTACAGTGGGACTCTGGGAGAGTTTTCTGAATATATCTTGGTTTCCTTAGATCTTGGGGTCTAAATCCATTTGCAATGCAGTTTGTTTCCTTTTGGATCCATAGAGTAGGGATTGATAGATAGGACCACGCATAGTCCTCAACTTTACAACTACAATTAACAGAATAACAGTTGGAAGGGACCTTGGAGGTCTTCTAGTCCAGCCCCTGCTCAAGTAGGAAACCCTACACCATTCCAGACAAAATGTATGTACAATCTCGTAAAAACCTCCCCCAGAACCTCTGAAGGCATTCCACTGGTTAATTGTTCTGTCAGGAAATTTCCCCTTAATTCGAAGTTGCTTCTCTCCTTGATTACTTTCCACCCATTGTCCTGCCTTCGGGTGCTTTGGAGAATAATGGACTCCTACTGGGACAGAAATTTCCATCGTAAGTTTGGACAGTTATAAAATGAGTTTCTGGCATGACGACCTGAGTTTCTGACCATTTCTGCTGTGGTCTTTAAGCAAATCAAATGATGGTTAAGCAAATTCCCCAACAGGGTTTGTAGGATGAGAGCTGGCAAAAAAAAAAGGCCACCAATTGCAATCCTTAAGACTATTGGATGCTACAAATGGTGGTAAAGGAGAACTGGTTTGCCATGGGCTTGGAAGTGCAGTTGTCAGAATGCTGGCTGGGGAATTCTGGGAGTTGAAGTCCACAGGTCTTCAAAGTCACCAGGGTTGGACACTTCTGAACCATAGGATAACATCTGACAATTGCATGACGGTGGATCTGGAAATCATTGGGCCTTGATTGGGGATGATGGGAGCTGTGGTCCGGGCCTTCCTGATGCGATGTCAGATCCGTATATCTGTCATTTCTTCAGTGGAAGAAGAAAAGGGGAGGGTGGCTGATAAATCCTTTCTTGATTTAACCTGAATATATTTAATCTTATATCGAATGTGTATAACCCACACATGACACAATGGAGGGAGAAAAGCCAGATGGCCGGAACCCATCACCTCTGAGAGGCACAGCCAGGAGATGAGAAGATCATAAAAATTCCACAGTGAGATGTGTCCTGGGAATCTCTGGAAAAGTTCGTTCTAGAAACGGGATGGGGGGAGAAATTAGATAGGCCCCTAGGAAATTGTGAAAAAGATCGTTCCTTACAAGAGGGGTGCGGAGGAATTAACATACTGGCTTTTGTTTCACTAAATACACATCGAGATAAGGGGAGGGGTTCTAAACTCCCTTATCTATCCCTCAGACGCTGCTTTGAACCCCTACAGGAATTGTCTCATCTCAATAAAGGATTCCTTTTTGATACGTTTTGAGAAGTTCATTCTAGTTGAATGAATGGGAAAAGTTCTTTTAACCTGACATGCAAACAGCCTTGGGGAAGGCAGAGCTTGTCAATAGCTTCAGATTCAACCTGGGATTTTCTTTTACAGGTTTACTTGACTTACAACCACAACTGAGTCTAAAATGTAGGTTGCTGAGTGAGTCCAATTCGTTAAATGCGTTTTGCCCCATTTTACGACTTGTCACTTTGTTAACTGAATCACTGCAGTTGTTAAATTAGTAACCCAGTTATTAAGTGAATGTGGCTTCCCCATTGACTTCGCTCGTCAGAAGGTTGCAAAGGGGGATCCCGTGACCCCAGGATACTGCAAACGTCATAACTATGAGTCACTTCCCAACTGTCTGAATATAAATCTCATGGCCACGGGGATACTGCAACGGACATAGGGGTGAAAAATGGGTCATGAGTCACTTTTTTCAGTTGTAACTTTGAATGGTCAGTAAATGAACTGCTGTAAGTCAAGGACTACCTGTACTAACTCCTGCCTTGCTGATTCCTCTTCTTGCTTCCCTCCCAGTTTTCCTGAGAAGAGAAAGGGCAGCACCTGTCCTTAAGCGAACAGGTGGAAACCCCAAAGAGCACAGGATGGCTCACCTTAGTCTCGTCAGCCTAATTACAAACTTGTTCTGAAACAAAAGAGATGACAGCTTGAGCTGCAGGCAAATCACAGGAACTGCAGAAGGTGGAAAGGAAGTAATCTTTTTTAAGAGACGAGGTGGCTGAAAAGCAGAGAGATAGACAGGTAAGTTTTCTCTTGAGGGCAGGAATGGCCCCGCGTTGGATCCCAAGGCGAGATGATAAACCTACAGATAGAAACTTGTCCCTGTACAGCTCGGTATTTCTCAGCCATTTTAAAGATGTATGGACTTCCACTCCCAGAATTCCCATGAATCTTGAAGCTGCCATTTTGGGAAAGAAGTTGGTGGAGTCCCTACCTGGTCTAGTTTTCACCTGGATCTAAATGGGGGCTTCTGGGAGTTGAAGTCCACACCTCTTAAAGAGACTGAGAAACACTGCACTCCCTCCGGCTTAGAAGGAAACTGTTCCCTCACTCCATTGGCCCTACTGCCTGCAAATAAAATAAAAGACCATGGGTTGCCCTCTCCCCTCTTTGGAAGAGTTTTATAGCTCCCGCTGCCTTAAGAAAGTTCAAAACATCCTCAAAGATCCATCTCATCCTGGGAACCCCCTTTTTTTTTGAACTATTACCATCTGGCAGGCTGTACAGAATAATAAAAACAAGGACAAATTGGCTGGAAAACAGCTTCTATCCCAGGGCAGGAGCTCTGTTGAATTCTACCGTGTAGCGTAGTGCAATATTAATGCAATATCAGGGGTTTTCAATTCAATGTGTTGAGTGTGAAGGATTTGTGTTTGTGTTTATTTTCATGGTCATGATGTGCACTGAATATGGTGTTTGATTTCGTTGTACAAGGTGCAATGACCGTAAAGTAAACTAAATCATAAAACTTAAAACTGCCCATGTTTGGGGGGAAAATTGGGTGTTGCGGGGGAGAACCAGGTCTCGGGAGGCTGAATTCTTTCAGGTTTATGGGCAGACAGGGAACCTTACCTAACAATTTCAGTACTCCCAGCTTCAAAATTGACCAAGGGGTGATCAAGAGAAAAATAGGTAGTCCCCAACTTACAACAGATCCTTTATTGACCATTTGAAGTTGCAACGGCACTGAAAAAATTGACGTATGACTGTTTTTCCACACTTAATGACCATTGCGACATCCCTATGGTCATGTAAAATGGGGCAAACCTCACTTAACAAAGGTCTCACTTAGCAACAGGCTCCATTGTGGTCCTAAGTCAAGGACTATCTGTATTTTCAATTTATAGGCCACTGAATTGCAAACGTCACTCCACCTTAAAAATCCACCTTAAAAGCAATCAAAAAGAACGTTAATGATAACAATGACATAACAAAACATTGCCTTGGGGGGAATGCAACCTAAATTTTAATTTTTAAAAAAAAAGTTTCAAAAAAACCTTGACTGCAAATTTAAAATCACCCAGTTCTGAGATTGGTTGGAAAGCTCCTTTTTAGAACTTTTCCCGAGAAGGTTGGATCCCTGTGGATTTCTTGTGTGTATGTGTAATTTTCCAAAAGCAGCTAATAAAACATCCTACCCCTTTAACAAAAACATGCCCAGGGCAACCACTCAGAACCATGATTAGAAACGGATAAAAATGAAGCGCAAAGACTACTAGGAAAAAGTAGTTTTTTGAAACAAGTTAATTGAAAAATCCCACTGCAATTTCCTAACAGTGAGAACAGTTAGCCAGTGGAACGGTTTGCCTTCAGAAGTTGTAGGTTCTTCTATCACTGGAGGCTTTTAAGAAGAGACTGGACAGCCACTTGTTTGGAATGGTATAGGGCAGAGGTGATATTCAGCAGGTTCTGGCCAGTTTTGGAGAACTGGTAGCGGAAATTTGGAGTAGTTTGGAGAACCGGCCAATCCTAGCTCTGACTGGCCCCGCCAACCCCATCTATTCTCTGCCTCCCATTGAGTTTCAGATGATTGGCTGGGTCTTCTTTGGTTGCCCTGCACAGGAGAACGGAGCTGGAAAGCAGGCTAGTGGGGTGGGGATGGAGATTTTGCAGTAACCTTTCCCTGGGAGTGGGAAGGGAGTGGAAATTTTACAGTATCCTTTCCCTGCCATGCCCACCAAGCCACAGCCACAGAACTGGTAGTAAAAAATTTTGAATCCCACCACTGGTATAGGGTCTCTTGCTTGAGTAGGGGGTTGGGCTGGAAGACCTCCAAGATCCCTTCTAACGTTGTTATTTTAGTAGTATATAGATTTAACTTTGATCACTTGACCATAATAACAAATACACATTTCAAAGGTTTTTTTCCCCTTATATTTGAAACCATCCAAACCATCAGCTTAGAGTATGAGACACAGAATATTCCGTCTCAAAAAGACACGTCTGCCTTCAAATATTGACACTTGCCTTCTCAACTCAGGTTTCTAATGTTCTCCTCAACCCTATAGCTCAAAGACAATAAGAACTTTTATGTACGACTTATGCCCAGGTAAGGCACATAGGACCATGGAAACGGGCTGGCACCCTTTTGCCAAGATGGCTTCAGGCTGAAATACGTTTCTCACTGTTAGCTGTGTTGCTGCAGTCAGCAACTTACAGATGTTGTGCAGGGTAATGCTCCAGCAGGATTCAGGACTTTGGAGGCCCAAGGCAAAAGGGAGGGACGGTGTACTTGTAGAGAAATTTGCACAGCCAGAACGCTCGTCCTCTACAAAAGTTCTCATGGAATTCGATGAAAGGGAGGAAGCTTCGAACATCTTTATTCAAAGGAGAGAGATTATTTCGCATGCATTTTCCCAGGTGGTATTCTAACCTTTGTTCAGTACTTAATGGGGTGTGTGTATGTGTGTGTGTGAATATGAATAACTTGTCTTTGTCTACACTACCCTGTTTCCCTGAAAATACGACCTACCCTGAAAGTAAGCCCTAGCTTGATTTTTTACATGCCCTCCCCCCAAAATAAGCCCATGCCAGTCCAGAGAGCACAGGTAAAAATTAAGCTAGGGTGGGGATAAGGGGTGGGTGGAGCTGCCCTACTACTTACCTTTGGACAGTTGTAACCAGGCCTCACACACCCCAACACCCGCCTTGCTGGCCCATTTCTTCTGCAGCTGGAAAGGCTGGCAACGCTTTCCTGAAGGCCCCTGTTCTGATAACAAAGCTCTAGATTGATCCAGAGCTTGTTATTGGCTGCAGAGGCCTTCAGTAAAGCCTTGCCGGCCGCAGAAGAAGTTGTTCCTAAAAGCCTCCGACAGTGAAAAGGAAGCTAGGTGCGACACGCGCAAGTGAGGTTAGTCAGTGGATGATATCCCCTGAAAATAAGACCTGGTGCCTTTTTTTTGTGGCAAAGAAAATATATAAGACAGGGTCTTATTTTCGGGGAAACACGGTATCATTTCTTTGACAGTATGCAGCCTCTCTGCCTTCTCATGCTTTCCACTCCATGCTGAGGAGTGAAGAATCCAAAAAGGATTCCTACCAAGAGGTATTTTATCGTTTGATCAAACTTTTATCCCACCTTTATTACTTTATAAGTTACTCAAGGTTGTGAACAAGCCTAAGTTGTCCTCCATCCTCTTTTTTCCCCCATAACAACCCTGTGAGGTGGGTTGGGTTGAAACAGAGGGACTGGTCCAAAGTCACCCAACTGGCTTTCAAGCCTAAGGCAGAACTAGAACTCATTATCTTTGGGTGATTGGAATTTCTGATAGGACTTTATCTGGTATTTCCAACAAAACATTTGCTTTAATAATAGTTTCCTAGCTTTTGCAAACTTGGGAGTGAGTGGCTGCTGTGCCTGGTTATTGCAAGAGATGTTCCTAACTGCAGGTAGTTCGCTTGTGACCTTAGCAGTCTTACTAATATTAGTATCTACTTCAAATTCTGCCAGACTAAAGACATTATTTTCATCCACAAGTGCCTGGTGCCACCCAGTGGTTACTTTTAGCATGGCAGTTTTGTGTCTATAGCTATCCAAACCTTTGTGCCTATCGCCAAGAGAGATGCGCTACTGCCATGATGCTCAGACTTTTTCTTACATTCCTCCCAAACCTTAGCACCTTTAAGACTTGTAGAGTTCAACTCCCAGAATTCCTCAGCCAGCAAAGCCACAAGTCTTAAAGTTGCTAAGGTTGGAGACTCCTGTCCCAAACTACTTAAGTGTTACTGAACTTTGATTACTGCAGTTGTTAAATTAGTAGCAGACTTGTTAAGGGAATCTGGCTTCCCCATGGACTTTGCTTGTCAGAATATATTGTGGTTAACCGGCAGCAGGTGGGGATGGCTGAGGAGAGCGAGGACTCAGATGAGGGGCCATGACCATCAGGGAGTGGACTGCTGCCTTCAGAGATTGTGGGGGCTGGCAGCAGCGATGAGGAGGTTCCCGAGGAGCCTGTGCCCAGTGCATGTGCATGCAGGATTGCTCACAGGAAAGAGCAGCTGCAACAACACAGGTGACTCAGGAGTAAGGCTGCAAGGTAATGGCCCCTCCTTCAAGAAGATAAGAGCCAGCTGTGAATCGGACGTTCTTTTTAGGAAGCAAAGATGTTTTGAAACTCGAAACTCATGGACATTGCAGTATCTTAGTTGGTATTGAAGACTCTTGTGTTGTACAATAGCTGTAGGTAACCTTATCTGTTATTCTTGGCAGCCTTGCACAGTTTTGGCGAGGCTCATGCTTATCAAACTTAATTATTCTGCAGCAGCGCTTTAACCGGGGATTCGTAAGACTCATTAAAAGGGTTTTGTTCCCTTTGGTTCGTGTTGGTTTTATTGGACAAGGGTTTGGGTCAGAACAGAATATCGCAAAACACATGATCACATGACCCCAAGACACATTGTAAATATGAGATGGTTGTCAAATGTCTGAATTTTGATCGCATAATAAAAAAAAAACCCCAGTTTCAATCTCAAACTATCCCGTTGACCTCACCCCATTCCTGAGAGGTCCTTAAAGGGGGCGTGCATAAACACACTAGCGTGCCTATCGTCCTTGTCTTACTGTCCCAATTTATCTGTATTTATTTCCTTTGTTCATGTTTATGTTCATACCTATACTTGTTATCTTGTATGTTTGACAAACATATAAAATAAATAAAAACAAATAAATGACCATGGGGATGCTGCAAAAAAACCTTGGCCATAAGTCACTTTTATTCGTTTTTGGTTTTTAAGAAGAGACGGGACAATCGCTTGCCTAAAATGGTAGAGGTTCTCCTGCTTGCGCAGGGGGCTGGACTAGAAGACCTCCAAGGTCCCTTCCAGCTCTATTCTGATTCTGTGCCGCTGTAACTTCAAATGGTGACTAAATGTTTATAAGTAGAGAACTGCCAGTCCTAGGTTCATATACCTATGGTTTTACCTGATCCATAAAACAACTGTCTCTGCTCTGCGGCAAAATTGAGGCTGAGGAAAGGAAGCCATTTTGTTTAAAGCGTAATTAACAGGGAAGAGATTCTACATCCTTGCAGCAGATTCTATTAAACTCTGGAGTATGTTCTGAGCTGGAAGAGAAATAATAAAAATGCAGACACCTTTCTCAAAGCAGAATTTATTTTTATTTTGTGTAAACAAACATCTATTGTATAACACGGACTTTCCTCAAACTGGAGATCTTTCATTCAAGATCTCAAAAGAGACAAAACGAAAACGAAACAGGAAACAAAGAGATAAGGTTGGCGGTTTTATTCTCAAGCTGCCTATTCTTACTTCCAAGGCAGGGGTGTCAAACCGCTGAGGTATCTTGGGAGTTGGAAGTCCACAAGCCTTAAATTTGCCAAGGTTGGGCACCTCTGATCTAAGGCCAATATTTTGTTAGAGAATGCTCAATGCAATTTAGAAGAGCGTTTCTCAACAACTCTTAAGATGGATTCAACAGTTCAACCCCCAGCATTCCTCAGCCAACATGGCGTTACAGTCTAGGAAATTCTGAGATTTGAAGTCCCAATAGCTTAAAAATGATTTCAGGGGTTGAGTGAGCAAGAGAAAAGCACCAATGGGTATCTGATTTGGAGGCAGAGTAGTTCCCGCTGAGCGAATCGGGCCCTCCTGTGATCTCGGCTGCCTTTGATCGCTTCCCAGAAATCAGGGTTGTTTTCAAGCGGCCCAGTAGGATCAGTTGATAGTCAGCACTTCGTTCTGGATCACTTGACTCAGCTGAGTTTGGAGATCGCTCAACTTCTTCTTTAATCCAGATAAGGCGGAGAGAACGATGGTCTCGGGACGCAGAGAACCGCAGGACTCCACGTTGTAGTAAAACCTGAGTGGGGGATAAAAAGGTCGGAGGACCTTAATTTGACCCACAATTCAAGCCTAGCGCATGGGATTCATAATCTGTGGTTTTATTCATGTAATTATCGCACGGATCATGTGCCCCTGAGTGGACCATTCAGGGGGAGGGGCTCCTGGCAATTGATCCACTATTGCGGTGTTCTCTCTGGGAGGAGATTCCCAAGGGACTGCTAGATTGTGTTAATAGCTTGGTCCCTTGAGCCATCCATTGTGTAAATTCGCAGGGTTCTTTTTTGTATGTTGCCATGTATAGGTATACATCTGAACTAGACTGCGATGTTTCTCTGTGTCATACATGTATATGTGGGTATACGCATAATGGTTATCTTTTGAGAGATGAATGCGACTAATTTTTACTTTAATATGTGTCAGGGGTCCAATAAATCCACCCCCATTCAAATAATAAGCCTTCCCTCCACCTCCTGGATGTATATTCTCCAATGGGACACATCCATAGCCAAGAGTCATCAATCAGGTTCTCCAGTAATAATCTTGCACGCCAACAGCTTTGAGCTGCCTAGCAATTATCTGAAGCATTTCAGGAATGCGCTACTTTTCCCCATTCCCTTTCTACCAGAAACTAAAAAGACCAAACAAGTATTTTTTAGTTGACAATGTGCTGATTAATGTATATTTAAAGTGACACTACAGTTTCTATTCCATTCCATTCCAATTCTATTCTGTTCCTTTCCGTTCCACTCTTTCTGTTCTGTTGTTTTCTACTCTACTCTACTCTACTCTAATCTAATCCTTACTGTTCTCCATTCTAGTTTTTCTGTTTTCTATTTTCTGTATTCTATTATTTTCTTCTCTTCTATTGTTTTCATTCTCTTCTGTTTTCATTCTCTTCTGCACCATTAATTATGGTGTTTAACAAGCCAGGATTAAAACAAAACATGGATTAAACTGAAGTGTGAACCAAGTACTGTATTGATTTCAGGGGAGGTCGGAGCATGCCATCGCCCTAATGAGTGGCAGCTGAGTTCCAGTCGGAGCAAAATCTAGTTCAGGTCCCTGATCGCTCACCTTTCTGGCTTCCCGTTGGGATCGTAAGGTGCCTGAGCTTCATCTTCATCAATTTCAGAATATTCGCTCTTCGGCCTAGAAGGAGACAGGAACACAAGAGTTGACCTTGAGGTGTGAAGTTAAATATCCTCTAGAGAAGATGCTTGAAAAACATCAAAGGCAATCAGAAAACAGGATGTCAGAAGTCAAGGGGATGAGGTGCTACCACCCATCACAAAATGACCTTAGAGAAACTCAAAAGAGGCAGGTACTGATAAGACAGCCTTGGAGGAAAATATGTTTTTCAGGTCACAAAAGACAGAAGCACCTGAATGACCAAACAAAAACAACAATCAAGTACGGGAGTCAGGATCAGCAACAGGACAACCTGAGAGCTCCAAGGGGGAAGAGGGATTGGAGCTGGCAGAGAGAGACCCTGGACCGTCCGTCAGTCCTGAGATGGAGACTCAACAGTCCCCAGGTCTGGGGGGGGCTGATGAGGAAGGGGTGGAACAGCTGGGCCCAGCGCCTGATGCACAGATGGCAGAGGAGAGGAGAGTAGTGGAAATCTATGGGCTGGTCCTTAGGCAGAAAACCCATTGCGGCTAGCGAAGCTCCACCCTAGCTCTGGGGAATAAAAGGAAGGGAGTGAAGATGTATAGATGTGGCAGACGACTATTCATCTTCGGGCCAGACAGACTTGTTAGCCTGCGGCGAAACTTTTCGCCAGAGCTGCCGGCGCTCCTAATTAAAGGAATCTTTTGAGTTCATTTCAGAGGATTGGCTGTGATTGGGGAGACCTGGGTCAGAACACCTACCATTCCTCGGGCTTGGGGTAGACTGTATGACGCAGGGCGTTGTCTGGATCGTACTCGAAGGCCACGCCCGCTGTGGGGTTCCACTTGGCATGCTCCTTGCCAAAACCCTTAGTGGCATAGGCCCGGAGCTTTAGTTCTTGGCCTTTCCGTAACTTGACAATCAGGATGTCTGAAAACAAAAAGAACGGTGCGTCTTGTGGGACTGGGCGCTTATTCAAATAGTGATGGGTACCCATAAGTGAAGAATGCAGTATTGGAAGCTAACTCTGCTCACAGAATGGAGTTTGATCCTGACTGGCTCAAAGTTGGCTCAGCCTTCCATCCTTCCGAGGTTGGTAAAATGAGAACCCAGATTGTTGGGGGCAAGAGGCTGACTCTGTAAACCACTCAAAGGGGGCTGTAAAGGACTATGAAGTGGTATATAAGTCTCAGTGCTGTTGCTATAAGGCAAGATACTGGACATCTTGGCCAGAAAAGCCTTCTCACCCCAATACCTTCCTTGATCACCACCTCCATCATCTGCTCAAACTTCTTATAGCCATCCAATGCTCTTATTCCCAACTGCAGCTGTGGCATCTGATGCTCAAGTGATGGCTCATAGACCTGCCAGAATGCTCCTAAAGCAGGGATCTCTCCAAACTTGGCAACTTTAAGACTTGTGGAGTTCAACTCCCAGAATTCCCCAGCCCGGCCATGTTTGGGAACGTACCATCTGGTTCAACGTAGTCATTGGGGTCATTGTCCCTTCTCCTGGATGTCACCTGCAGAGGACAAAGGAAAGGTAGGACAAGGAATGAAGACTTCTCCTCTTCAGAAAAATGTTGGCAGTTCTGCCAGAGGTGCCACCCTACTGCCAGTCTGCCATGAACCCTGGGGGGTGGGGGAAGGCTGGAAAGGATGGCGAAGGCTTGGAGGAAAATGAATGGGATATTTCTCTTTGAAAACTTACGAAGTTTTCAAGGTCATTTCCTTGAGAGAACAACGCCACACATGGAGTGTGACTGTTTCCAAAACATCTCTTTTAAATTGATTGGACGGTGAGAGCAACCAATGGGAAGGCACTAAGGAAGGAAAGTTAACTGGGAAAAATTTTTTACACGCAAGCTTAGCTCTGGATTTGAACTGCTGTAATTCACTTGACTTTTAGTAAACGATACCTTTATCAACAAGTGGAGGTAAGGATCATTTTTACTTAGAGACCTAAGCTGAAGCAGGTCTGACAGTTCAACTCATGACATCTGAATATACGGGAGTTTTGGACAAATAACTATAATAAATAACAACAAATATCATACTTTGTCCTTCGAAAGAAGCAAGAGTTATCTGAACCAGCTCTCTAGAGCAGTGATGGCGAACCTTTTTGTTGTGGTGTGCCGAAAGTGTGCGTGCGCATGTGCCAGCACCCACAATGCAATGTGCCCTGTCCCCCCTGCACATGTGCGTGCAACACCCTCCCCCCACACTGCCCTCTTACCTGCACTGTTTTGGCCCGTTTGAGGCCTTTTTCGGCCTCCCAGAGACTCAAAGGAAGCCTCTGCAGCCTTTGGAGGCCGAAAAATGGGCCTCCAAATACCGGAAGTGACAAAACGGGCCTGTTTTTCGGCCTCCAAAAGCTGCAGAGATCCCCTTGAGCCCCTGGGAAGCCAAAAAAGGCCTCAAACCGGCTGAAAAGCAAGTGAGAGGCACACGCATGCGCAGTGCAGGTAAATTTGGCTGGGGCTTGTGTGCTCGCACAAATGGCTCTGTGTGCCACCCGTGACATGTGTGCCATAGGTTCGCCATCACGGCTCTAGAGTCTGTCAATAGTCCTTGTGACCATCAATTTGCTTCCTTGGAATCTCGGCCATGCTTGTGTCCTGACCCAACTGTGGTGTGGAGACAGAGAACAGGACACTGACCGGTATAACTTGGGAGTTGTTGGAGATCAGGTCCCGAGATGTGACATGCCGTGTCTGGTCTTCATCACACCGGACATCGAGAGAGAACTCCACCGAACAATCGGGACAAAATTCATCACAGTTGCAGTCCTGGTAAAAAGGGGGAAACAGGAAGGATGAGGGGTCCTTCTGAAGCTCAACTCACCCAGGGACTGTCAGGCCTCTAAACTAACCCAAACACTGGATTGAATTTGCACTGGCCATGGTCAGATGTTCTCTATCATCATCATCATCATCTTTTAATGACCCCATAATCCCTTGCAAGATGGAGTCTGGGCAACTGAATGGAGCAGTGTTTACTGGCCGGATGCCCTACCTGTCACCAATGCGGAGTTTTGTTCAGCAGATATATTCTCATTGTGCCCAGAGAAATACCTGCCTCTGCCTAGGATCGAACTCACAGCCTCCTGATTGCGAGGCGAGGGCTCCCCCTCTAGGCCACTGCACCACTCTGGGCCAGATGCCCTCTATAAGTGGAGCAAAATACAGGTCGCCCTCAACTAATCAGTTCACTTCGTGACCATTCGAAGTTACAACAGCACTGAAGAAAGGGGCTTACGAACATGTCTCACCCTTATGACCATTGCCGCATCTCCATGCTCACGTGATTTACATTCGGAGGCTTGACAACTGACTCACAGAATTGAAACAGGAATTTTGATCCTGCATCTTTAACTCCTTCCTCATAGTGATCCTTCAGAAATATAATTTATTGCTGGCTTAGTTAGACTCACCCTGGAATATTGTAGTTTATCAACCACCCCATCGCTGGTAAGGGGGATCAGGCCTAGGGGGAGAGAAATTGAGGATGAAAAATAGTCAAAAGTTCCAATCCAGTCAGAACCATCTGGCAGAACATGTGCAAATAGCAATTCTTCTAGTTTAATCTATATCGGTGTTTCTCAACCTTGCCAACTTTAAGATATGTGGACGTCAACTCCCAGAATTATGCAGAGCTGGCTGGGGAATTCTGGGAGTTGAAGTCCACATATCTTAAAGTTGCCAATACGGATTTAAAGAATTCCTAGAAATGCTTTTTCCTTCTGTTTTATTTTTGTAATATTTTTAATATTCATTTTCTGAATAAAACAAAATTAAAATGTGCAAGAGAGAAAAAAAAAGGCTTTTTTCTTCTGTTTTAGGATTACCCACCTAATCGGTGTGCGATGAACTCATCGTGCAGCACTGATGAATTGGCATCAATCTGAACCCAGTCTATAGCTGAAAACAAAATAAGAATTAAGTAAACGCAAGGAATTTTCTTCCCAGATTAATGCAAAGGGTTAGTGAACGAATGAGAAAACGTGATAAATGCCGGGGATTTTACCTATGATAGGAACTTCTGCTATGAATACCCTCCTGATGGAATTTGCGACTCTGGAATTAAAAAAAAAAAAAGCACAATACTTACAATATTGCAACAGTTAAATTGCAATAGTTGTAATAATTATCTCAGTTCTTAAGAAGGACTCGATAGGTGGATAACAATTCCAAATCCAGTTTGAATATCTGGCTGACTGGACGATGAACCAAAATTTCCCATGCTGGTGGGGCAATTCTGGGTGTTTAAATCTATCTGATTTAAAGTTGCCAAGTTTGAGAAAACGGTGGGTCCTGCTGGAAGGAGCAACCAGCCCCCCCCCCAAAAAAAACCCCTCCACACCAAACCATTTGCAGCTTGACTGCTGGCCTTCAAGGGCAGTCCCATTGCAATACAGGTAAGCCCTTCCCTTAGAACAACGGTGGCTAACCTTTTTGGGCTCCTGTGCCGAAAATTATGTGCATGCTCGCTCGTATGCACGCATGATTCCCCCATGCCCCCTTACCAGCACTGCACATGCACGCACCTCCCAGCTGATTTTTGGTCCTTTTTCAGCCTCCCAGAGGCTCGAGAGAAGCCTCTGCAGCCTTCGGAGACCGAAAAATGGGCCCGTTTCATCATGTATTTCCGGAAATACAGGAAGTGACAAAACAGGCCTGTTTTTCGGCCTCCAAAGGCTGCAGACGCTTCCCTTGAGCCTCTGGGAGGCCAAAAAAGCCCCGAAAATCAGCTTCAAGGTGCGCAAAGGTAAGTTTGCCTGGAGCTCATGTACCAGCACAAATGGGACTCTGTGCGCCCTGTGGCATGTGTGCCATAGGTTTGCCATCATGGCCTTAGAATAGAATACCTTTATTGTCATTGCATTCTACAAATACAATGAAATTTGAAAGCTACTCCAGCACAGTGTCCCAAACATCACATCACAATCACACTTCAGAGTATTTAAAAATTAAAATAATTAAAATAATAATTAAAAACCTAGTCTAAAACATATAGTAAGTTAGATAGTTTAAAAATGCCACTATATACATAGGGCTAAATCACATATGCATTGTTTGATTCAAGACAATTATTGCCTTGGGAAAGAAACTGTTTCTCAGTCTATTAGTCCTCATTTTAAGACACCTATAGCGTCTCCCTGATGGTAACAGTTCGAAATACTCAAACCACAATTGAGTCCAAAATTTCCATTGCTAAACAAGTCAGTTGTTAAGTCTACCCATGGGTGGGTGGGTGGAGGAAAGACACACCTGCCCACAACGGGCTGGCGTAGTGGATCTCCCCACATGTGGAAGAGAAAGGCATGTCTTTCACCCCACACTGCATCTCCCCACACCTGGGTGGAAGGACCCACGTTTCCAGGCAGGCTGGCCGTGGCTGGATCTCCGGGTGGTCGAGAAGGTGTTTTCCTTTCACCCCCTGCTGGATCTCCCCCCATGCCCAGGTGGGAGGGAAGGACCCCTGTGCCCAGACCAGCTAACCGTGGCTGGATCTCCCCACACCCTGGTGGGAGGGAAGGACCTGCGTGTCTCCCTTCAACCCCACGGATCTCCCACCCCATGCTGGATATCCCCACGCACACGAGTGGGAATGGGAAAGACCCGCGTGTCCAGACCAGCTGTCCATAACCGGATCTCCCCCCACCATAGGTTGGGTGGGGGGAGAGGAAACCCGCGTGTCCAGCCTAGTTAGCCTTGGCTTGCATCTCCCCTCGCCCGGGTGGGAGTGGGAAAGACCCGCGTGTCCAGACCAGCTGTCCATAACTGGATCTCCCCCAAATGTGGGTGGAAGGGAAGGACCCGCGTGTCTCCCACGCGTCTGTCTTCCATTCCACGCTGCATCTCCCCACGCCCGGGTGAAAGACCAGCGTGTCCAGACCGCCTGGCCGTGCAGACCTGCCGCCCCCGCCCCGTCTATCCGTCCCCGGGTCTGGGCAAGCGAGGGCAACGGGGGACGGGATGGAGGAAGCGCCTCCGAGGGGCATCTCCCGGGGACCGAGGGCGGCCACCGCTGCTCACGCCAGGTCGGTGTTCTCGATGATGAACTTGACGTTGTCGTCGCTCAGCTCCGTGATGCGCACGGTGGGCTGGTTGGCGTACGGCATGGCGAGCGAGCTCCGGTGCCTCCGCCTCCTCCGCGCCGCGGCTCCTTCTCCAGGGCCGGCCGGGCGCTCGCCTGCCTCCCAGCGACCCGGGAGGACCCGGTGCAAGACGGACCCGGGAGGGCTCTCTGAGTCCGGCCCTGGAGCGCCCTCTCACCGCCTTTCTGCGCGCTTCTCCCCGGCCGTTTGGGTGGCTTTGCTTGCGCGCTACGCTCAGCGTCCATCTAAGACTGGTGGACTCCAATTCCCAGAGTTCCTGAGCCAGCTTTGCTGGCTCAGGAACTCTGGGAGTTGGGGTCCACAAATTGTGAAGCAGCCATTATAGTTCCTTGCTTTAATCCTAAACTGGAGTTAGCAACAAAAACATATCGAACTCTTTTTTTAAAATTAAATATTTTTTATTGTTTTATATCACAAATTCCATTTCTATATTGAGCAGTGTGTTTTCTAGGTGTCCAAAGTGTTTAAAATATAAACATCATCCTAATCATAATCAGGTACAAACAGATATGGGATAATATCAGTCATTATTAGAAAGCATATTATCTTCCATACTGATTATATAACCATCAAAATATTTGCTAATCAGTTTTAAGTCTTGATGGATTATCTTGGTTTCCCCCCCAACCCCGCCCCGCACAACCCCTGGTTACAAAAGGGGCAGAATATGAGAAGAGTCCTAGGGACTGGCAGGGACCTTTGAGGTCAACTAGTCTGACCCCTTCTTGGGATCTATATAGAACAGGCGTCCCCAAACTTGGCAACTTTAAGACTTGTGGACTTCAAGTCCCAGAATTCCCCAGACAGCATGGCTGTCTATAAAGTTTTCATGCTAATGACATGAGTGCATGCGAGGGGGTTATGCATGCAATCATGTATCTGTCTGTTTGGATAATCATTTGCACAAATTATACCATTACACCCTGAGGATGTCACTCCAAGTCCCATAGAGCAAAACTCCTTGGACTCAACATTGAAAACAGTGGACGTGTTATCCGTACCATACCTCAGGGACTCAAGTGTCTTCTGACTGCACAGCAGTGAGGATGAGGGTTCAACCAGTGTATCCACTGTGTCATCCATAAAGTCACCGGCCCTCCATTCAAGAAAGAGGAGGAAGAAAATGGAAGGGGACAAAATACTGGACACTATTATCACTCTATGCCGGGAGAAGCTTCAAACCTATACTGCAATGATGTCGTTGTTGAGCCACACTAACAGCCGGAGCAACGATGAATATAAAACTTTTGCACTGGCTGTTATGGACTCTTTGAGGAAACTGCCACCAGGTCGTGTGAAAGCCACAAAAGCCAGATTCTTCAGTGTGCCTGCTGATGCACACGCCCAATAGTTTGGACAATTTGAAGCAGCTTCATTGACAGTTTAAAACAGTTTAATTTTTACTGTTGGAAAATCCATTTTGTATTTATGTTTTTGTATTTGGTTTTCATTCATTTTGTTCTGACAGTTTGAAATTAGTATGCTTTGTACACCTTTTTACATGCATAGTACACCACAATAGAACCAAACGAAGGCCAGAATAAATGACTCTGTCCATCTGTGATGGGGCATTTGTGCAGTTCTTTGCTAGGGAGGTAGAGGAAGGAAAAGGAAGAATTTTGTTAAGTTTTATTTAGCATTGTTAGTGTTGAAATTAACTGATCTAAAGTACTATAGATCTATATAGTTCTATATAGATTTATAGACTATATATATGGATCTATAGTCTATAGATTTCTGATTTGTGGGTTTGTTGAACAAAATTTCTTAACACCCTTACATGTAGAAAAACATACAGAAACACACTTCTATTCAAGACAAGACTGAGGTTCTTGTTAGAAAAAGTATTGATGAGGACATCAAAGAGTGTGTGGTTGAGGCAGTGTCAGTTTTCTGCTACATTTATGCTTCAGTTTAGTTTGCCACACCTCAACACTGTATCCTGCCAGGGCACCTTCCCTGGTGGAGTCTGGAAGAGCTGCATCAGGTCCCTGCAGACTCCTGGAGCAGTATGTGATGTTTTGGTTGATATTGAAAGAGTGTCTACAAACTTAGGTGGCACATTTCTTGTTGGTATGTTGATGGCATCAGTACTGATTATGTGATTGTGAAGAGCAATACATGTATCAGAGATTTTATCTAGGTGGAACTTTATGGGCTGCCCAAGAATCAACCATCTTGCAGCCAGAGTTCCAAAGGGCTTCTCTATGATCTGTCTTGCTGCTGTCATCTTCTTCTTCACTTCCTCTTTTGCTGCTTTGAGTGTCTAGAGAGATTCAGAGTTCTGGCTCTTGCACTTCTAGCAGCCTCAACCATTGTTAATCGATGTTGTTATAGTGTGTTTTGATGTTCTTTGCAGTATGTACAAGCAAGCTTGCCCCTCAAGACTGGAACCTGCAGAAGATCAATAATTGCATAGTATTATTACTCAAGAACTTTAACATTTGCAGAAGTGCAACAGCTACGCAACTATCTTTGAATGACAAATGCATATATTCCCTGAACAGCAATGATGCAGAAGTCTAAATCAAGGTTAAGTGAGCGACCATTTGAAGTTACAACGGCACTGACAAAAATCATTTGTGGTCAGTCCTTGCACTTACAAGGAGCACAGCATCCCTGTGATCATGTGATCAGAATCCAGGCACCTGTCAACTGGCATGTATTTACTTACTATGGTGGCAGGATTCCAGGGTCATGCAATTGTCATTTAGAACTTTTCCAGCTGGTTTCCAACAAGCAAAGTCAAGGAGAGAAGCTGGACTCATTTAACAACCATGTGATTCACTTAACAACTGCATGATTCATACATGGCAAAATAAAGATCATTGTTTTGCTTCTCATGGAAATTCTGGTCCAATTGGGCTCATGTCGAGGACTAGTGATTGGCTTTTTTGTCTGACTTTATTGCAAGTTTTATTCCTTTTTGCAAGTGGGTTTTCCACCAATTACCACCTCTCTCCCCCCACCCGCTTGGATTTTTCATGGCCATCGAAATGGAAGCTGCATGGCCTCCTGTTTCCATAGCAACGAAGCCTTGCTAGTTATGATTTAGGGAGGCGTCTCACGGCCACCACCCAGAGCTCATTCAACCCATACGCCGGGAAAGAACACAAAGAAAGGTCCGCACAAAGGAAAGAAAGAACGAAAGAAAATCAAGCATTTCCCAATTTAAGTGAGTCTCATTTTTATTTCGTATTATTCCTGCGCCCTATTTCCCCACCCCTCCCTCTGTAGCGTCACAAGGGCATGGGCGGGGCCCGCTTGGCGCGCCGCCGCAAGGGCTGATGGGATAATCCGGATTCTCCACCAATCGTTGCACGCGGTGGGAAGCGGCGTGCTGTCGACGTGAGAGCGCCGCGGGCGGAACGAAGGGGGCACGGTAAGTGTGGCCACGCCGAGGGTTGTAGAACAGGTGGTTTCTTTGGCGAGCCTGTTGGATCATCTTCCCTCGGGCTTCGCGGAATGCGGCGCCGTAGCTCGAGGCGTCCCTTAAGGGGGACCGTTTTTCCTTCCCTTTCTGCAAAGCAAGCGTCCTTTAGCCTTTTGGACTTCATCTCCCATAATTCCCTGAGCGGTAAAGCCAATGGCTGAGCGGTGCAGTAATTCTGGGAGTGGAAGTCCCCAAAAAGCATATGGAGGAAAAAGAAGGCGTGGGTTGGATTTTTCCTGCCACCTGAACAAGCGGCTCCGCTTTTTAATTTTGCTGGGACTCCCCGCAAAGCAAGTGCCTGGCATCCCCAGAGGCTGGTTTCTCTTAGGAGTCCCAGACCCAGGAAATATACACACACACACACTCTCTCTCTCTCTCTCTCTCTATACAGCACTATACAGAAGCCTGATGATGGCAGATGAGATTCTGCCAAAACATTGCTACAACTTTAAAAGCACAACTACAATGACGTGGGAAAATACCCGAACAAAGCTGAATGCCATACATACATACATACATACATACATACATACGCATAAACATGTTTATTAATACATGAAATAGTTATGAATAAAATGGAACATTAAGACAGATGATAGGCACATTGGTGTGCTTATGCATGAATTGGAGGTTTAATTTGGGTGGCTATTTCCCCTGATTTTTGTCATCTGGCTAACTAGCATTTTCAACTTCCTTTCTCAAACTTGTCAAGTTTAAGGCATGTGAATTGTCAGTTTCCCTAATTTCCCAGCCAGCAATAGGGAATTCTGGGAGTTGAAGAGCACTTGTTTTAAAGTTGCCGAATTTGAGAAACATCAATTTAGAAGAAAAGCATCCTTACATGGAAGGGCCATCCTGCTGCTATTGATTATGATTGTATTATTTGGGACCAAGTCCCATTAAATTCAGTTGAACCGCTTTTCTGACGCACAGATTTGTGTTGGAGAAACTTTAGGTATATTGTAATTGGTGGACCTCTGCTCCTTGGAAATCCACAAATTCTTATTTAGGTTGGTATCCATGTTTTATATCTCGCCTTGATTTGTACAAAGAAATCAGGACACTGTGTACATATTGGTCTTGCTTCCTTTTCCCCACAACAACAGTCATGTGAAATGGGTTAGGCTGAGTGTGAAAGACTGGCCCAGAGTCACCCTATCTGCTTTGTACTTAATGGAGGACTAGAAAGCAGGGTTTCCTAATTTCTAGTTCGGCATCTTAATTATTATACAGTAATGGTTCTACATGCAGACTGGCTTAATGTGGGAAGTGCTTGTTTTCTTTTGTTCTTTCTTTCCTTTGCGTGGATCTTTATTTCCTTTGTGTTCTTTCGTGGCATATGGGCTTAGCCCTGATCCAGCCTTTTAAAAGTTCATTTAAAAAATAAACATTAAGTAAGTTTGTAGGGGTCTGCAGATTTGCAGTGTAGTCTTATTCATTAGGCAGATGTTTAAGGACTGAAACCTAAGTGAAATACATACATTTAACAGAAGAAACAGATGAAGAAAAATTATACATTTAAAGAAGAATAACAATTCTATTCACCTTCAGTCATCTAATGATTTTAAATTGGAAAAGGCAAATATTAAATTTGGCACCTTCTGCATGTTTTAAAAGACCTTTAAAAAGACTGGATGAGGGCTAAGCCTCTCCATTTTGGCCTTCTTTTTCCATAATGGTGAAGTAGAGCCTTGAGAGCCAGAATTTTTGTGTACAATACACAACAAATGTAATCAATAATTGATGCAATGACTCCAGTTTAGTGGGTTAACACAAAATGATCCATAACTGAACTATGCAGATTGGATTTGTAGAGTAGTTAGTCTGTGGCTGGCTAATTTGCGATTCTGAATGTTGTGAGAATGCAGCGTCCTGAATGTGCTAAAGTGATCCAGATTTTGTAGTAGGCCTGGGGAGATAGAGGTTCATCCTTACAGGTTGAAGTTTCCCAATGTGATTCTGAGATAATTATCGTTCATTCTAACCAGGATTTTTGAGATTTTTTTGAGTTGGGTGGGGAAATCAAGGCAATGTATGATATGTCAAATTACTCTCCCAAGGAAATACACGATAGAAATTGGACTAATAATTTTCTTCTATAGCAGAAGATCTTCAAAAAGCATTTTTGCACAAATACGTTTTGTACATGGTGATGAATTTCAGATTGCTGGAATAAACAATTTTCCAATATTTTGATAGGAGTTTTTCTCTGCGAGAGCTGGTTTGTTTCTGCTCACATGCCTTTGGTGTCTAATATTGAAGCCCATTAATTAGGAAGCTTTTAACATTCTTTTTAGGGCAGATTGTTTGAATTTTCTTGGACTATAAGGAGTATAGATTTTCTCTTATTAATGCATGAAGATCTCTGTGGTTAGGAGATGTACAGAAAATAGTACATAGGAACCACAGACTATTTTCTTCTTTCTGTGCAGCTTCAGAAATTAGCATATGTGACCAATGGACCATTTTTCTTCTTCCTGGGCACAGGGCTATGCATTTGAATTACACAGAGTCATTTTTTAAAAACTACTTGGACTTGTTTGCATTGCAAATATGCATCGACCGCTGCCGATTATACATGTCCACTAGGTAGGCCTGCATTGCAGAGCTGAATTCTGATGAATCCTAAATAGTGTGGGCAATGCGTAGTGCTTTATAGAATGCCTGCCTTCCCTTTTTCATCACGACAGACAGGCTGGTTGGTATGCATCTTCTCTATTTTTCTTTGGCAGTTCTTTAAGTTGGGAAGTTTAGTATTTCAGATGCAACCCACTGCCTGAATATGGATTTGTAAGACACTTGGCATTATGTAATTAGGGGCGCAGTAGCTCAGCGGCTAAAACGCTGAGCTTGTTGATCAGAAAGGTTGGCAGTTCGAATCCCTAGTGCCACGTAACGGAGTGAGCTCCCGTTACTCGTCCTAGCTTCTGCCAACCTAGCTGTTTGAAAGCATGTAAAAAATGCAAGTAGAAAAATAGGGATCACCTTTGGTGGGAAAGTAACAGCGTTCCGTGCTCCTTCGGTGTTTAATCATGCCGGCCAGATGACCATGGAGACATCTTCGGACAGCGCTGGCTCTTCGGCTTTGAAACGGAGATGAGCACCGCCTCCTAGAGCTGGAAACGACTAGCACGTATACAAGCCATGGCTTTATAGCTGTCATGCCCCTGTTGGAATCTGATTCGGAGGGGGAGTCCAAGCGGCTGACAGGGAATGGGAGTATGGCTCCGTTGGCTGTGGAAGAAACTGGGGAAGGGCAAAGTCCGGCTGGGCAGAGCAAGGGAGAGGTAGAGCAAGGGAGAGGGAATTCGGAGGAGGGCCCAGGCCCATCCCCACTTCATCCTAGGGCACACAGGGAGGAACGGAGAAGGGAGCAACGTGAGTTGCATGGCTTACGGGGGAGGAAAGGGTCCTGATTCCCTTCATTAGCTGCAGCTACACAGCGTTTAAAAAGGGAAGTTGCACACAGCAAGTTGTTGGGAGCAAATCATGAGTTATCTGGTATCATCGAGGTTTATCTGTGTTCCTGGCATCTTCCCAACTGTATGTGTTTTTCTGGCCTTTCAAGTCTGCAATTCCTTCTCCTGCCCTGTCAAGTTATACTGCAGCGTGGTTTGTGTGGATTTTTAGTTACAGTTTGTATGTACTTGGTTTTCGGACTGAATTTCCTCCACTTAAAGGCTGTTCTTGGGAGAGTTTTTTTTCTCCAGCTGAAGATAACCTGGACATTGGGGGCAAAGTTGGAGGTACTAAAGGGACGCTTCTTGCTTATTTGACTGTGTTGCCTTTGTGCCACGCCCCTTTGGGTCATCACAATAGCATTTAATTAGTTTTTCCTGTTTTATTGGGGTTTGACTACGAAGCACTCCCGCAGAGCTGATTTTTCTATACTCAGCTGATTCATCTGCCTCATTTCTATTTATTTTTGGTACACCCCACCCCACCCCCCACACCCCCCAGCAATGACAGACGACCATCCGCCATGCTCCTGTGGGCCTTTTTCTTTCTCTCACTTTCCTTTTGAGGATCAGAGAACTTTATACTAGGGTTGTAAGTACAGGTAGTCCTCAAGTTACGACCGTAATTAATGGAATTAGGTCATAAGTTGCGCCGGTCATTCAGCTCCTCCCCACGGGTCCATGACCACAATGTTATAACCACCTTTGCAGTGGTCTTTAAGCAAACTGATTCTAGCCAATGGTCGTTTCTTGCTGAAAGTACATACCAGTTTCTGGAAAAAAAAAATCACTAATTTTGATGATGGGACTTGCAGGATGCTGCAAATGGCTGTAAATGTGAGTCGGTTGGCAGCTGCCCAAAATGCGACTCCCCAAAAGCATGGAAGGTCAGAATTTGAAATTGAGTCTAAGTACCTCTGGGGAGGTACTTCGAATAGTTGCTAAGCAACCAACCAGTTGTAAGTCAAGGACTACCTGTACATAGATTGTGTGGTCTCTCAGCATTTGATTTTACACATCCTTCGCTGGCCCAGTATGAAATCTGTTTACCTAACCCCTTATTTTAAGCTTTAGATTTCTAGAAATCCTAATCTATATATATAAAAGTACCACACATGCATCATCATAAAATCTCCAGAACCGTAAAGCCTACAAACTTGAAATTTGGCACGTATGTTCCTCTTGGCTTCTAGATGCTCATTAAGAAAGGATTTTTCCAAATGACCATCAGAGCATTTCATATATTATTATTATTAACACGCTCTGATGCTAAGGAGTTCTACTCCCCTTCCCCACCTGAAAAGAAATCTGTTCCAAATGCAAAACACAAGCAGAGGAGTTTCATTTTCAGTTTTAGTTCCACAGCACCAAGCAGCTTTAGTACAGAACAGTTGAGCTAAGCCACGCCTAGGTTCCTTGCTGTCTCCTTGCTCACACAGCAAATACTCTTTCAGTTTCCAAACAGCCCTCAACTCTCACACACTGATAGGACACTAGCCAGATGAATACCGATGGATGCTGGCAGGCAGAGGCAGACCCCCCCCCTATTTTCCTCCCCAAAACTAAGCCCGACCACATAGTTTCGTAGCAAAGCATGGATATCGAGCTAGGAAGTAAATAAAAGCCCAGCTTATTTTTTAAATTTTTGGTTTTTTTTAGGAGAGCTCCAGTGAATAATTTTGTGCTAGAGTGTATAATTTATGGCTCAATGCAAGCAACAATTAGTGGCAGATCGATTTTTTTATTTTTTTAAACACCCCCCCCCACTTCCCACCAACATCCTTGCCTTCCCCAGGTTTTGGATCCATATTTGATTGGAATTCAAATTCTTTCTTTCTCTGTCTCTCTGATCTCTGTGTGTTTGTGCTGCTGCTGCTGCTGCTGTTTCCTCAAATATCCTGGCCTGATGACTCTGCTAATCTGTCTGCAGTCTCTTGAATGCAGTAAACTCACCCCCCCTCCCATTGCCAAGATTCCACCTCTCTGCACTGATGGTCTGGAAAATATTTGAAAGCTGTCATTTTCCAAGAAAGGCAATATATTTCTCGATCAGCAGGGAGATAAACGGCCATTAGACAACAGAAGCATGTTCACTGGAAACAATAGAAAACGGGATCGGAGGCTGCTTCACCACGCTCTCCTCTCCCCAATTCACTCTTGTCTTTTTCAAGTCGACGTTAAATCCAAAATGCTATACAGAGGGAGCCCTGGACTTACAGCAGCTCATTTAGCGACTGTTCAAAGTTACAACGGTACCGGAAAAAGTGTGTCATGCTCTTGTTGGAGTCTGATTCTGAGGGGGAGATTGAGCAGCTGACAGGGAGTGGGAGTGTGGCTCCGGTGGCTGTGGAAGAAACGGGGGAAGGGCACTGTCTGGCTGGGCAGAGGAAGACCCAGGCCCACCCCCTCTTCATCCTAGGGCACACAGGGAAGGGAAGGGAGCAAAGAGGGTTACGGGAGAGGAAAGGGCCCTGATCCCCTTCATTGTACCCTATGACTGTCATTAAGTGTTGTACGTTATGATTCTTAATTCTTAACGAATATATCTTTTCTTTTATGTATACTGAAAGTATTTACATCAAGACAAGTTCCTTGTGTGTCCAATCACACTTGTCCAATAAAGTATTCTATTCTATTCATTAGTTGCAGCAGGAAGAACAGGATATAAGTGGGGCGTTTGCACACAGCTCCTTGCTGGAAGCAAAGCCTACATTATCTTTGTTGAGGCTTATCTGGGTTTTGGCGTCCTCCCAACTGTTGGTGCTGCATTATCTGTTCTAAGTCTGCAATTTATCATTCTGGCCTGCCTTAATTACTTCATTGTGGTTTGTGTTGTTGTTTTTTAATTTCTAATTTATCTTTACTTTGGGTTCGGGCTGTATTTCTTTCCTTCGTAGACTGTTTTTGGAAGAGTTGGGGGCCACGTTGGAGGCATTAAAGTGTTATTCTATTTTTTGTGGCTTTGTTATTTTTGTGTCATGCCCCGAGTCATCACAAAATGACCGATGACTGTTTTTCACACTTACGACCGTTGCTGCATCCCCGTGGTCTCGTGATCAAAATTCAGAGGCTTGGCAACTAGCTCATACTTATGACCGTTGCTATGTCCCTGGGGTCACGTGATCCCTTTGGACAAGCAAAGTCAATGGCAAAGCCAGATTCGTTTAATAACCGTGTTACTAACTTAACAACATCGGTTAAGGGAGCTAGGTATGCCTAACAAAGAGAAGGACCAAGGGTGATACGATCGCAATCTTTCGGTATCTAAGGAGCTGTCACAGAAGAAGGGTTTGACTTACTCTCCAGGGAACCTGAGGGCAGGTCAAGAAGTAATGGGTGGGAAGAGCATTACAGAGAGATCCAACCTGGAACTAATGAGAAACTTCGTTCAATGGACAGAACAATTACTCAGTGGAACAGGTTGCCCTCATGGGTGCTCCATCCTGGAGGCTTTTAAGAAGAGACTGGACAGCCGTTTGTCCAGAATGGTATAGGATCTACTGCTTGAGCAAGAGGTTGGACTAGAAGACCTCCAAAGGTCCCTTCCAACCATAATATTGTATGTTCTGCTCCGTTTCTCCCAGCGACTTTGCCGGATCAGACGCCTTGAATGAGTTTGCATTGATTTGGGCAGCTCCTGTTAAATTTGTCTTTCTCTTCACACTCGCATCTAATATCTTAGCTAGTTGTAATTCTATGCCGTTCCAGGAATATGCTCACCAATCCATGCACAGGTTTATTGTTTAGCCTCATGGCAGATAATATGTTACCCTAACATTAAAGAAACAGTTCAGAATATGGTACAGCCTTCCCCGTTCCTCCGTGTAATAACAGTCTTACTAGATCACATCAAAATCCATCTTAGATCAGCATTTTATTTCTCACACGACAAACTGGTACTTGCAAGCATCAAATCAAGTTATACCGTTCTTCCACCATCGTTTCCCTGTAATTTATATTTGGAGTGATGTTGCGAAGCTGGAAAATAATATTGGGTCTCGGGATTCTGAGTTCATAATTTATGTGAGAAGTAGCTTGTGTATCCCTCCTAAACTAATGAAGAAATATGTGTGTGTGTGTGTGTGTGTGTGTGTGTGTGAAGTTTTCACGGGTATTTATATGTATGGTATTCATAAAATACCCAAACAAAGCTGAATACCATTCATTCATTCATACATACATACATACATACATACATACATACATACATTTGGAGACTCCATAATACACAGTTATGTACTCAATTATTTTAAAATATGAGATCAATGTACTTTGGAAGCAAGCAATCTCCAAACCAATTTTTTATTTATAGTAACCTAAACTCTTTTTTCTTCCTTGTATTTAATTTTTTTTTTTTTAGCCAAAATTGTTCGAATGTATTTTTCCTAATTACCCCAACATTGTCAATTTAGTTTTGAATATTTGCCACACTGATTTCCTGGTGCTGGTTGATGACCACAATCAGGTTTTTCATTTGATTTTTACTAACAATTTAATTTTACTACTTTTTCTCACTGAATCATGTTTCCATCCTATAAATAAAACAGAAGGTGTGATAATTGTAGGATGTGCCCAAAATGTTCCGGGGATGTTGATTGTATTGCTTTGTCCATTTTAATTTTGCTTTCAAGTATATGTGAGGGCAGAGGGTCGTTCTAAAATGCTAATTTACATCAAAAGTGATTAATTGTGCCTTTTCAGGCTGCTCAAGATTATTGGGCTGAAACTTGGTTACAAAGAACCAAATAATGACAACATAATTTTCTGCCACTTTTCAACAGACAACAAACTCACAACCTATGCTGATAGAACACTTTTAGATAGGCTCAATAAACCTAGAAGAAGGATAGTCAATTAAACAGACATATGGGGGAAGCCAACACACTGACCCATTCCTTAAATCATTCTCTGCTAGAACACTTTTTTAAAAATCGTGACTCCAGCTCAGAACCAGGTGAGCCTTTGAGTTAATTTATATTTGTTGTATTTATGGAACTGACCCTGCTTGCAAGGAACACCATGCATTAAAAAAAAAAGATTAGTTCAATCTACCATGTCACAATTTGGTGCTTGAATTAAATCTCCTACGGTTTGCTTGTTTGTTACACATGTGCCAACTAATATATTATTGACCTAAAGTGGTATAGAATATAGAACATAATAGAAGAAAGAGAAGAGAATTCTTTATTCACCAAGTGTGATTGGACACACAAGGAGTTTGTCTTTGGTGCATATGCTCACAGTGTACATAAGGAAAAATAAAATACATTCATCAAGAATCATCAGATATAACACTTAGTGATAGTCATAGGTTACTATAAGCAATCAAATCATACATAAGTTACTAATGCAATCAAAACATACTAGGAAAACAAAACAATATAAATTGTAAAGATACAAGCAACACGGTTATAACCCTAAGTGGGAAGAGATAGGTAATAGGAAGAATGAGAAGAAGAATAGTAATACAGTCTAACTAAGTAATTGTGGGAGTTAGCAGAGCGATGGCGTTCGGGAAAAACCCGTCCTTGTGTCTAGTTCTGGTGTGCAGTGCCCTATAGCGTCATTTTGAGGGAAGGAGTTAAAACAGTTTATGTCTGGGATGTGAGGGGTCTGGAAATATTTTCACAGCCCTCTTTTTGACTCGTGCAGTATGCAGGTCCTCCATGGAAGGCAGGTTGGTAGTAATTGTTTTTTCTGCAGTCCTAATTACTCTCTGAAGTCTGTGTCTGTCTTGTTGGGTTGCAGAGCCAAACTAGACAGTTATAGAGGTGCAGATATTAAAATACAACATTGTGTTTCCCAACAGTTATCTTTATTTTGTAAGTCTTACAGCATGGCAAGTTGGGCAGGGTACAAGTTTGACGAGTAATTTTTATGATTAAAAGCCGAACAATAAAAACTAATTTTTAATTTATTTCTGTTTGTTTCTCATCCCACCTTTATTATTATTTTTTAAATAAATACTGGCAGGCCTCGAGTTATGACCACAGTTGAGCCCCAAACCATGGTTGCTAAGCAAAACATTTTTAAAATGCTCTTTTTGCCCCATTTTACGACATTTTTTTTGCCATGGTTGTTAAGTGAATCTTGCAGTTAAGTTAGTAACCTGGTTGTTAAGTGAATCTGGCTTCCCTGTTGACTTTGCTTGTCAGAAGGTCTCTAAAGGGCGTCATGTGACCCCCCAGGGACTCTGCGACCGTCGTAAATATGAGTCAGTTGCCAAACATCCGAATTTTGATCACTTGTACAGGTACTTATAAGTCAAGGACTCCCTGTACAAGTGTTCAAAATTCAGACAGTTCACTTAGTGGCCATTCGAAGTCACAATTGCCCTGAAAAAAGTTACTTATGGCCTTTTTTCACACTTAATGAGATTTGCAACATCCCCATGGAAACGATTTGCATTCAGACGCTTGACAGCCGGCTCACATTTATGACGGTTGCAGTGTCCCTGCGTCACATGAGTAACAACTGCGGTGATTCAGTTAACAAAGGTTGCAAAAAAATTTGGTAAAATGGGGCAAAAACTCACCCTTACAAATTTCTCACTTAGCTACCTAAAATCTTGGGCTCCATTGCGGTCATAAGGCCGAGGGCTACGTGGATTCCAAGCGTGGCCTTACTGAGTTAGGTGTGGTGGCCTAGAGGTGGAGCTCTCACCTCACAATCAGGAGGCTGTGAGTTCAATCCTCAGCAGGGGCTAATATTTGGAATAGACACTCCTGCTCCAGCAGGGGGGGTTGGACTAGATGACCTCCAGGGTCCCTTCCAACTCTGTTATTCTATGTCCTAAGTCTTTGCAAAGCAGTACTTTTACAAAGCACCGCTTTAGAACTTCACAGGAATGTTACACGGTCGCTAAACAAACAGTTGCACGTCGAGGTCTACCTGCAGTTCGATAAGTGGGCAGGTAGCCAGCCGAGTGGCAGCCGTTCTGCATCGCCCATTTTCCCCTGGATCTTCTCTGACCTTTTCCTGGCTTGATTGTTCCAGCTTCAACTGCCATTTGTACAATGTTGACCGGACGTGCAGCCAACTTCCCAGGGGCCCCTTCCTAAAAGAGCGAGCGAGCGAGGAAGTGCCCTGGCGGAAACAAACCCCCCAAAGAGTGTGCCGTGCCGTGCCTTCTTTGTCGTCGTCTCTGTCGCTCTGTGCGAAGTTTGTGGCTGCGCTGGAGCTGCTGCGGTTCCAGCGTGGTGGCAGCGAATGAAAAAAAATAAAAATAAAAAAAATAAAACTAAAAGAGAGTGAATCAGAGAGAGTATATCAAAGCAGCATCTGCCATTCTTGCAGTCACAGGCACTGCTGTTTCCGAAATTGGCAGGCGCAACCTTAATCGGAGCGAGAATACGACTGCTCTGGACGCTGTCTGCCAGCAGAGGCTGTTGCTCTTGTGCCAGAAGAGGGAAACAGCTTGCAGGGAAAGGCCAGGCTTTACTGCTGCATTGCAGGGCATAAAAGCGCTTTCTCTCCATGGCTGGGCTCCCCTCCCTGGCTTTCTGTCTCCATCGTACACGCTGTTTATTGGCTTATCGAAGGCTGCTGCTGGTTTAATGCTCCAAAGTATATGCTGGCTTGCATTGAGGGAAGATTCATGCGATCTCCCAATTACTTGGCGCCGGCCTGATCTTTGCAGTTGGATGTCTGCATGACATTTCTGGGAAGAAAATACGATGTTTTGCCTTCCCCTTAAGCAAAATAACCTATCGTTGGAGAACAGAGGGCTGTTTGTTTGGGTAACAAGAGGCCACGTACGTCCCAGTGAAGTTGGAAAGCGGTACTTTGCAAAGTACCCCGGTCTTAGTAAGGCTGCCCTAGGAATGTGGCGCTCAGTTCTGCTCACCCCAATGTGAAAAAGATGCTGAGGCTCCGGAAAAGAGTACAGAACAAAAAGAGACTGGGCAATCATTTATCTGAAATGGTAGAGGTGGGTCTAGAAGACCTCTAAGATCCCTTCCGAGTCTACTGTTCTATGCTCTGTGTACAGCATCGAATAAGCAGATGGCAGATTTCTGTAGAGTCCCTGCCAGGGAAGGGCTAGGCTACCCAGAGATACAGAGCTGTTTTTACATTTATTGCAGTAATATCCATAATCTTTAGCCAATGACTTTCCGTCCGTTCCTGTGGCTTGATGTTATACCAATGAGCTTTGGGCTTCTATGCTCCTGGCCACATATCCATGGTTTGCAAATCAGGGGTGGATAGCTGAAGAAAATCATCTTTGAGTTAGAAATATATTATTGGAAGTTTCATGCTAATGTTATTTGGGGGGAAAAAGATCAGTACAGGTCGTCCTTCTCTTAGGGACCACAATTGAGCCCCAAATTCCTGTTGCTAAGTGAGACAGTTGTTAAATGAGCTTTGCCCCATTTTAGAACCATTCTTGCCTCCGCCGTTAAGTAAATCACTGCAGTTGTTAAGGGGATCTGGCTTCCCTATTGACTTTGCTTGTCAGAAGGACGCAAAAGGGGATGTCATGACCCCAGGAAACACTGCAACCGTCATCAGTATGAATCAGTTGCCAAGCGTCCAAATTTTGATCACGTGTGTCAACTCATAAAATATTTCTATGGTCTTTTTAGAGATACCAAGAGAAGGAGGGAGGAGCAGTGCAGAAGCTTGCAAAACCGAAAGCGCGTTCCATAAATGTTTTCAAAGATAGTTTCCAGGTGACCGAAGTTTCTGCCATGCAAAATTCTAACTGGAGAACACGATTGATGACTCTTGGCTATGGATGTGTCCCATTGGAGAATATGAATTACGATGCACCCAGAGGGATGGGGGAAAAACCAGGGTCAAGGGTGACAATGAATGATGTGCCTCAGAGTCGGCTACACCCAGGCAGTGCTGGACTTTTTAACTCCCAATAAATCCTTTTGAAGTTTTGGAAGTTTGGCTCGAGACTCATGATTTAAATGGGGGTGGGGTAACTGCCGTAATCCTGACAACATGGCCAGGGGGATGCTGCAGCGGTCGTAAGTGTGAAAAATGATCCTAAGTCACCTTTTTTTAGTGCCGTCATACCTTCGAATCGTCTGTTGTTGTAAACCAAGAAGTGCAGAATGCGCTGAGAATGCAGAACAAAGGCTTGGTATGCAGAGAGTGATCCAGAAGGCACTGTCCCTAAATCTAGATTAATGGTAGGCACAAGAAAACAAGAACAACATAATGAACTGCTCAGGGGAGAAGTTTTTTTTAAATTGCCATTCACCCACAGACCGGAATCTTGCCAGACTAAAGTACACTCTGCGTAACTGTCAGATAAATAGTGGTGAAGATTTATTTAGGGAGGATCCCTTCTTGGTTTCTTTCCTGCAGCTCCGCTGCCAGATTCCACCCCAGTAATTCCCACCGCTTGTTCATTTTTGGATGTGAAGGATTGTTGGTAAAGGGAGTTTCATACCCATCGCTTCACCACTTTGTCTGACTTGTCAAATATGCTTTGCGCAATTCCCAATTTAATCGTGAAATGTTTTCTGTAACACAATGGAGGAGAGAGGCTGGCTGGAAACCCCTTGGGAATTCTTCAAGATTGTCAAATTAGACCCAACTTCACATGACAATAAAGCATCCGAGAAGACAGCGGGGAATCGGAAGGGGGAAAAAAAAGTAAATCTACGGTGCTGTTTAGGAGGCTGGCTTGGTGAAAATAAAAGCCTCGTAAATTTGGCTTTTAAAGCACTTAGCAGATTGCTGCTTGCCTTTGGCACAGCAGCTTCTTCCCTGAGAGTACTTTGAAATGACTCCTACGCAGGAATAGATGTGAAAAGTGTTAATATTGGAATGGAAACCCCTGGTGGATTTTCTTGAAGAAATGGTGATTGGATTACTACATTTCTGGGCAAACTTTTTGTCTGCTGGTCTTTGCCCAAACATCGTAAGAATTTGAAGCATAACTGAACTAAGCATTTAAGTGAGGTTTGGGGCTTTGGAAATGAAAGAAACAAATAGTTTGCAACATTTCTGATCTTTCTGGATCGGACTTGGACGCCTAGAGGTAAATACAAATATGCCTCAACTTACAGCCAAACTTTCCGTTATCAAACAGACAGTTGTTAAGTGGGTTTTGCTCCATTTAATGACATTTCTTGATAAGTGAATCATTTCATTGATAAGTGAATCACTGCTGTTGTTGGCAACGTGATTTTTAAGTAAATCTGGCTTCCCATTGACTTTGCTTGTCAGAAGGTCGCAAAAGGATTGGCTAGTCTAAATAAAATAAAAATTAGGGGTGACATGATAGCAGTATTTCAGTATTGGAGGGGCTGCCCCAAAGAAGAGGGGTTCAAATTATTCTCCAAAGCACCCGAAGGCAGGACAAGAAACAATCAATGGAAATTAATCAAGGAGAGAAGCAGCTTGGAATTAAGGAAAAAATTCCTAATAGTGAGGACAATTAACCAATGGAACAACTTATCTCCAGAAATTGTGTGCACTCCATCACTGGAGGTTTTTAAAAAGAGACTGGACAGCCATTTGTCTGAAATGGTATTGTTCTCCTGCTTGAGCAGAGGGCTGGACTAGAAGACCTCAAGGTCCCTTCCATCTTCCCTTCCCTTCTCCATTCTCTTCTCCATTCCATTCCATTTGACCGTAGGACACTGCCACCGTCATATATGTCAGTCACCACGTGTCCAAATGTTGATCACATGACCACGGGGATGCTTCAGTGGTCATAAGTGTGGCAAACAGTCCTAAGTAATTTTTTTCAATGCTGTTGTAACTTGGAACAGTCAGTAAACAAATGATTGTAAGTCAAGGACTATCTGTATGAAAAATCCGCCAATCCTACCACATCCCTTCATGTATGTAGAGCAAAGTCAATGGCCCCTAGATGTGGGTGCTAGAAAAAGAGAGGCAGGACCATATCTTGCACCATGCCGGCCTTTAATCTTGGTTGACTCTTGAATTTGTACTGTTTTATGACATGCTGCTGTCTCCTAGTTTGCTTTTGTGTCATCTATTTAATAGTGCTTATATACCACGGAGCGTGCATAATTCTAAATGCTATTGCTATTTTGGATATTTGGGGGAAATTAAAGATTTAAATAAAAAAAAAGACTTTTTTTCTTTTTCCTTGAGCCGCAAGTGGCTTATGGATGCACTTCTGAAAGTTGAACAGTTCTTACCCTAAATTTCCCAAAGCATAATAAAGATGGTCTTATCTTTGCATCCAGACCTGAACAGTTCCATTATTTAGCTCCCCGTTATCCATCCATTGATCCTTTATCGGTGCTGAATTTCTGCGAGCGCCATTCCTTAAAGTATGGCTGCATGCCAGCAAGCAGATTTGTACATAAAATTCTTTGCAGTCTGGTCGATAATTTGATTGGTGCAGCTGGTCTCCACTGTTTCTATTCCATTTCCGGGTGATACAGCACGGGTTTGTTAAAAGCAGATCATGCCAGACAGACCGACCCTATTGCCTTCTTTGATAATAAAGGGACTAAATTAGTGGATCGAGGAAATGCTCTGGATATGGTATACTTAGATTTCAGTAAGGAATTGGATAGAGTAGACCAGGGTGTCAAACTCACGTCATCACGACGGTGTCATGTAATGTATTGGGACTTCCCCCCCTTCAAGAAACTGGGCGTGGGTGTGGCCAGCACGTGACGCATCCGGCCCATTGGCTGGGAGTTTGACAGCCCTGATCTAGGTAATTGACAGGTAGTAATCAACGTGATCAAGTCAATCAATCAATCATTGAATGGCTGGGAATTTGACAGCTTGGAGTAGAACAACTAGATACAAGAACAATTTTTTCCCGAATGCCATCACTCTGCTAAACAAATAATTCCCTCAACACTGTCCAACTATTTACGAAGTCTGCACTACTATTACTATTAATCTTCTCATCACTCCTTATCATCCATCCCCTCCCACTTGTGACTATATGACTGTAACTTTGTTGCTTGTATCTTTATGATTTATATGGACTGTTTCCTAGTATGATTTGATTGTTTATTGTACCCTATGACTATTATTAAGTGTTGTACCTGATAATTCTTGACTCTTCACAAATGTATCTTTTCTTTTATGTATACTGAGAGTATTTACACCAGGACAAATTCCTTCTGTGTCCAACCACACTTGGACAATAAAGAATTCTGTTCTGTTCTGTTCTATTCTATTCTATTCTATTCTATTCTATTCTATTCTATTCTATTCATAGCCTACTTCTTGGTAAGATAGGTAGAACAATGTAGGATAGTACCACCACAAATGAATTTACTGCACCCAGCATGTACAGGTAGTCTTTGACTTACAACTCTTTAGTGACCCCTCAGTGTTACAACAACACTGAAAAAAATGGACTCATGGCTCTTTTTCACACTTACGACCACTGCAACGTCACCATGGGTATGTGATCAAAATTCATATGCTTAGCAGCTGGTTCATATTTATGTCAGTTTCAGGGTCACAGAATTATGCGATTCCCTTTTTGTGACCTTTGGACAATGGGGAAGTGAGATTCACTTAACCATGTTACTAACTTAACAACTGCAGTGATTCACTTAACAACAGGTAACAAGAACGATTGTAAGAGGCGGCAAAATTTACTTAACAACTGTCTCACTTAGCAACAGAAATTTTGGGCTTATACGTTGAGGACTACCTCTCCAGTAGTCCTTGATGAAACTACCCCTACCTGGAGGCAAGCATGCAGTAGGGTACCAGAGCCCATTCTGCCTTGGGGTCAGTGCTCTTCAACGTCTTCTTAAATGGTCCAGAAGGATGAAGGGATAGAAGGGGAACTCATCAAATTTGCAAACGATGCCAACCTAGGGGGGAAACGGCTAAACCGTATGAAAAACAGGTTTAAGGGAAATTAGGTATATCTAACCTAACGAAGAGGAGGAATAGGGGTTAACTTAGCACTTAACAACTATGGGGGGAAAAATTCATAAGATGGGGCACGACCTCTGCCTTGCTTAGGGGAAACTCTGGCTCCAAGTGTCATAACTCGAGGACTCCTTGCAATCCGAAAAGGCAGAGTAGATCAGTGATTAGTGTTTCAGTCTGACTTGACGTGACTGTAGCTTCTGTTCTTGCTTCCCTAGGCCTTCCACATAACATCCAGGCCCGCAGATGGACGCGGAAGGGTTTGGCGAGCTGCTGCAGCAGGCAGAGCAGCTGGCAGCCGAGACGGAAGGCATCGCGGAGCTTCCTCATGTCGAACGCAATCTCCAGGAGATCCAACAGGCTGGGGAGCGCTTGCGTTCCCGGACCCTGACCCGCACCTCCCAAGAAACAGCAGACGTCAAGGCGTAAGTCCCCGGGTTGCTTAAAATCTCTGGTCGGGGGCTGCTAGGGTTGCGTCGCTGGAGAGGAGGAAAGCTTGGTGAAGGGTTTCAAACTCGAGGCCCAGGGGTCGGATCTGGCCCGCTGGGTGCTTAAGATCCGGCCCTGGAAACAGTGAAGGACTGGCCCGCGGTGCCTCTGCCAGCAAAAACGGAGCTCAGGAGGGCCGCTGAGCTCCGTTTTTGCTGCCAGAGGGTTGCAGCGGAAAACAGAGGTCGGAGCCCATTTTCGCTGGCAGAGCGCTCAGGCTGCCACAGGCGGCCCCAACATGAGTGATGTTGAGCTGGCCACACCCACCTTGGCCACGCCCACCCTGGTCATGCCCCCCCCAGCCCCCCTCCCAAGGTCAAACACAACCCTGATGTGACTCTCAATGGTCTAGGACAATTCGCCACGGCTAACTCGCCATGGGACAACATGACGTTAACGGATTAACAGTGTCAGAAGGGACCTTGTAGGTCATCCAGTCTAACCCTGCCCTCCAAGCAGGAGAGTGAACAATTGTCCTGCATGGGCAATTCCGTGCAGGATAACTCAGTGCGATCCATGTTATCCACCATTCTTCTTTGACATTATTTCCATTGACAAAACTGACTTGAGTGGGACAGCTGACACCCCATCCTTCACCCCCTCAGCTACGATTTAGCCTCCGGGTCTCTTATCACCTTTGCTAGTGTTCTCGGCATGCTTTCTAGGATCTAGAAAGGTGACCAGAGTTGGACATGGTATTCCAAGTGTGGTCTCACTAAGTGTGACTATCACTAAGTGTTGTTTCCAGTGTTTTATGATGAATGTATTTTTACGATGACTGTGATAATGATCAGTTGTTGTATGTACATTGAGAGCTTATGCACTGGAGACAAATCCCTTGTGTGTCTAATCTCCCTTGGCCAATAAAGAATTCTAATTCTACAAATAGAATGGGTCCTGCCCCAAAGCAAAAAAAATATTGGAACAAAATAAGGAAATGGTTGCAGGAAATTACCAGTCTCCCAATAGAACTTAAGCCAGAAATGTTTCTGATAGAGTATTTAAGAAAGAAATTAAATATAATACACGTACTGACAGCGGCAAGAATTACTTATGCACAGAGTTGGAAACTGGATAGTATTCCTACTGATAGTATGATAATAGAGAAAATAATGGATTGTGCAGAAATGTTCAAAAATTGGAATTGCAAGATAAAGAAGATATGGAATATTATATGGTCAGGGAGAAATGGCAAAATTGGTTAGATTGTTGGAATAAAAAATAATATATATATGTATATATTGACCCAAATGGAAAAGTTGATATCACAAAACTGCGAAGATTGTATATGAAATGTTTTTAAATGTGGAAAAAATTAATAAAAATTATTTAAAAAAACAATTCTAGTTCTTCTAACCAGTATGATACAAAGTGGTACTATCACTTCTTGTTGTAACTACCATACGATTCGCTAAAGTGGTTTGCTTAGCAACCATGGCAATAAAAAAAAAAGGTTGCAAAATCGGGTGTGTGACTTAACAACCCACCTAGCTTAACAACAGAAATTCTGGTCCCAGTTATGGTTGTAAGTCAAGGATTACCTGTATATATTTTTCAATTCAATCATTCATTCTTTCTATCTGACCAAACTGCCTCAGTGTACTTCTTTCACTCATTTTTGCATTCCATCCATCACCCATCCATCTCTTCTGGTCTTATCACACCTATTTCCTAAGCACAGGTAATCCTCGACTTACAACCGTTCATTTAGTAACCTTTCAAAGTCACAGCAGCACTGAAAAAAATGACTTATGACTGTTTGACAGCTGGTTATATCTATAGCGGTTGTAATGTCCCTGGGTCACTTTTGCGACTGTCCGACGAGCAAAGTCAACAACCAGGCGGTTGTTAAGTCAGCCACACCCAATTTTACCACTTTTTTTTTTTTGCCAAGGTTGTTAAGTTAATCTCTACAATTGTTAAACGATAACATCCAGTTGTTAAAGTGAATCTGATTTCACGCGATTGATTCGGCTTGTTGGAAGCTGGCTGGTAAGGTCGCAAATATGATCACATGGCTCCGGGATGCTGCAGTGTCATCCTAAATACATGTGCCTCAGTTTTGATCGTGTGACCATGGGGATGCGACAGCAGTCGTAAATATGAGGACTGGTGTCATTATACCATTATAACTCCGCATGTTTGTAAGTCAAGGACCACTTCCATTATGCTAATCGGGCCTCTGGATTTAAATTCTGCTTTGGGAGGAATGACTCTGTTGCCTTATTTTATTATCTCTGTGCCTCTCATCCTTTGTTTTGTTTTTATCTGTCTTCTAGATCAGTTCTTCTTGGATCCAGAGGGCTCGATATATCCCACATATCTCAGCGCTTGGAGAGCTTGAGCGCTGCCACAACATTCGAACCTTTAGAGCCTGTAAAAGACACAGATATACAGGTCAGGGCCATATGCAACAAAAGTATGTTCTCTTAATCAAAGGAACGCATGTATTTTGCAATGCTTTACGTGCGGATGCCCTAGTATATAAGCACATTTTCTTGTCCAGAGAAAGGCTGCCAGGAATGGGGAGAATTTGCTTATTTGCTCAAGAGGAAAAGCTTGCGTTCTGCATTTAATGCTTAAGTGTTTTGATATTTCAGTTACTGGCATCCTCTTTGTGCAGATCATTGTTTTCAGCGGAGGCACCGTTGAAAGGCTTGTTTACTTATTGAAAGAGCTGGTGTACAGTCGAAGGACAGCACTGCAGCAATCTCAGTTTATAGAGGGTAGACTTTCTGTGTTTACTTTTTGGGTTTCCTCTAGCTGAATCTTTAAGGGGAGGGCTGTAACTCAGTAATAAACTGCACATTTCCTTATAATGCATTCCGAGTGATTGATCCCAGAATTCTGCCAGAATTTACTGGGTTTCTGCAGTCAGAATTCTGCTGCCAGTCAGCAACTGGCTTCCAGCTCTTGTGCTTTGTAATGTACAAGTTATGGGTGTGTGTGTGTGTTATTGTAAGGTGCAACGATCCCCTCCCTTCTGAACCTGACGGACAATTGATTTAAGGCAGTACTTTATATTTCTTTGTTCTGCTGTAGCAATCAGGGTTCCTCTCCCCAAATTTTAGCGTAACACCTGAGTGTTTCGGAGACTGAATTTTCAATATGATTCAACCACAACCCGTTCTGCTTGTGACATTATCTTCCTTGCTTTGCTTATTCTGAGGTCCTTTTCTGTCTGTCTCAGTTGCTGTATAATGGTAGGTGAGATGGTTTTATCAATCGGTATCCTTTCACCTTGTAATGGAAGATGAGCGGTATCATCATATCCCGGGCATCCTTGTTTATAGTTTGTTTTTCTACATATCAGCAGCGCAAACCCTTGTTTTTAAAAATCGATATGATCGCATTACATGTAGTCCTCCACTTACGAACCCAGTGGAGCCCCGGGTTTTTTTTGTTTTTTGTTGCTAAGCGAGAGATTTGTTAAGCGAGCTTTGGCCCCATTTTACGGCTTTTCTCGCCATAGTTGTTAAGTGAATCACCACAGTTCTTAAGTTAATAACATGGCTCTTAAGTGAATCTGGCTTCCTCATTGGCATTTTGTCAGAAGGTCACAAAACGGGATTTTGTGTGACTCCAGGACATTGCAGCCATCGTAAATACGAGTCAGGGGGAAAATTGATCATGTGACCGTGGGAATGTTGCAACGGTTGTAAGTGTGAAGAACCTACGACCGTAAGTCATAAGTCAACTTTTTTCAGTGGCCTTGTAACGTTAAACGGTCACTAATTGAACTGTTGTAAGTCGAGGACCATCTGCATATCTTTCTCAATGCATTTATTTTCACCTTCAGTCGTATTTAGAGTTTCCATATTCTCGTCCTCCTCCTCCTCCTCGTCTTATTATTAGACACAAAAAACAACACTGTGCACAGCAAAGGAGATAACTATGCCGGGTTTCGTATCACAAATCACTAGTTGAACCCTTCCCAAGCGTTTAGGACTGCGTGATGTATCGGCGGATTATGCGAGCAGATTCCAGTAAGGTGGCCGTCTGCAGCTGACCAGTGGTGATCTTATCAGCGCCAATTGTTTTTAGGTGCTTGCCTAGGTCTTTAGGTACAGCACCCAGTGTGCCCAGTACCACTGGAACCACCTGCACTGGTCTATGCCAGAGTCTCTGCAGTTCGATTCTCAAGTCCTGATATCTGGTGATTTTTTTCAAGTTGTTTCTCGTCGATTCTGCTGTCACCAGGTATGGCAATGTCGACGATCCACACTTTTTTCTTCTCCACAATGTTGATATCTGGGGTATTGCGTTCCAAAACTTTGTCAGTCTTTTTTCAGAAGTCCACAGTAGTTTTGCATGCTCATTTTCGACCATGTTCTCAGGCTTATGATCCCACCAGTTCTTTGCTACAAACAGATGGTAGTTGTGACACAAGTTCCAGTGGACCATCTGAGTGACTGTATTGTGATGTTGTTCGTAGTCAGTCTGAGCTATTGTCTTGCAACAGCTCAGTATGTGATCAATTCATCAGCTTCTTTGCAGAGTCTGCATTTGGGGTCATCAGCAGATTTTTCTATTCTGGCTTTAATTTTTATTATTATTATTATTATTATTATTATTATTATTATTATTATTATTATTATTATTATTATTATTACCACCCTATAGGCCATATCAACATAAAAGGTTCAAACACGTATTACCAGTAAATTTAAGAATTTCTACATTCTAGGAACCAACAAAATTGATGGGTTTCTGAGAGCCTGAACTTTTAGCTCTGCAGGCTGCCATTTCTGTACTTTTGCTATTAGAACAAGAATTGGAACCCACAGATAATACCTAGGTGTTCTTTTTCAACCTCATTGCTCTTTGTGAATAATTAGCGGGGCGTCTTTTTCTCTGAAACGGCTATTTAAGCTTTAGATTTTAGTGCTGATGAAGGGGCCATGCCAATTTGACGTCTTAATTTGGTGAATTATTTAGTGGTAATAACACTTAGGTGATTGATAGAATAAGAGGAAAATAATGCGGAGATGTCTCCCTTCGGACCTCGTAATTGATTCTGGGTCTGGAGTGGGCAATTCCCCTTATGTTTGGAAAAAAAAAGAGAATAATGCCTTATTATATCAGATCAGGGACCCATCCCATCCTCAGCAGACAGACTTCTGGGGGAGTTGCAAGGAAGGCGGGGGAGAGAACTGCCCCTGTGGAGGTCTCTCTAAGTAAGCACAAGGATGGACATTTCCGAGAGGTCCTTCGGGGGTTTGGTGAGCATATGTAGCATCCTCTCATAAAATGGCTGCTGCGGCAGACAATATTATTTCATTTATTTCAGAAGACCAGATTGGTTTCTTCTCTCTCTCTCTCTCTCTCTCTCTCTCTCTCTCTCTCTCTCTCTCTCTCTCTCTCTCTCTCTCTCTTTCCTCGGTGCCCTTTAGATGTTCCCTCTTCCACCCTTTGCAGCTGAGCTCTGGCTTTTTTGTCCTCCCAGGCAGAAATACTTACAAAAAGCTGGAACCAAAACCCCTTCATCCTTTTTTTAAAAAAACAAACGAACAAACTTTATCGATTATACAACTAAAATGTCAAACAATCACACACACAACACACAGAAAGAAAAAGAAAAAAAACACAATGAAAAAAACTAGCAATTCGTCCTTTTTAAAAGTTCCTTAAGGACTCTGATGGGATTTGGTAAAGAATGATATTGCAGGTAGTCTTTCGCTGACGACGGCAGTTGAGCCCCAAATTTTCGTCGCTAAGCAAGACCATCATTAACTCACCGGCTTCAAGGTTGACTCGGCCTTCCATCCTTCGGTAAAACGAGGACCCAGATGGTTTGGGCACAAAAGGCTTAAACTGCTTAGAAAGGGCTGGGAAGCAGTTGTAGAAGTCTTCAGTGCTGTTGCTAACTGAGTCGTGCCTCATTTTTATGACTGTTTGGCCACCGTTGTTAAGTGAATCACTGCAGTTAAGGTGGTAACACGGTGGTTACACGAACCGGGGTTCTCCATTGATGGCTTGCTAGTTACAATGACGCTGAAAAGCAGCATCTTACAACTTTATTTCCACACTTAATGGCCATCGCAGGATTCCCCATTGGCCATGTGATCAAAATTCAGGCCCCTTGGCAAAAATGGCTGATACTTATGACAGTCGCAGTGTCCTGGGGTCATGTGACGAGCTTTTGACACGCAAAACGAACAGGGAAGCCAACTTCACTTAACAACCGTGTTACTGACTTAAAACCTGCAGTGATTCGCTTAACGATGATGGCAAAGAAAGGTTGTACAATGGGGCAAAATTCACTTTAACAGTCTCGTTTCGCCACATACGTTTTGAGCTCTACTCTGATCATAAAGTGAGGACTACCTCTCCTTTTTTTTTTTTAAACAGTACAGGTAGTCCTCGACTTATGACTACAATTGAGCCCAACGTTTCTGTTGTTAAATGAGACATTTGTTCAAATGAGTTTTGCCCCATTGGACGGCCTTCCTTTGCCACCATCGTTACGCGAATCACTGCTGTTGATAGGTTAGCAACACGGTTGTTAAGTGAAACCGGCTTGGCTGTTGACTTTGCTTATCAGAAGGTCGCAAAAGGGGATCATTGCAGCCATCGTAGATATGAGTCAGTTGCCAAGCTTTGGAATTTTGTTCATGTGACCTGAAACGGTCATAAGTGTGAAAAACGGCCACAAGTCACATTTTCGGTGTCGCAGTAACTTTGGTCACTAAACGAACTGTTGTAAGTCGAGGACTACCTGTACAGCTGTTCTTTTTTAATTTTTAATTCTCTATAGTCTCATAATGTAGGGAACCCAGGATAATGCAAATAAAACCAGTGTTTTTTTCCCCCAGAGATATTCCCGTCTTTTGAGTGCTCTGAATTCTGTTTTAAAGGCTTCTTAAACAAAACCAGGGGGGAGAAACAGCTGAGAGCCGAAACAAGTTTTTTCACATTTCAACTCTGAAGCATCTTGCTTGCTCCTTCTTCTCCTGGTGCTTCTGGACCTCCGGCGTTAATGAGGAAGAATGCAGTAATGATTAATGAAGAAAAATACTGCAGTTGTTGGCTGCATATTATCTCTTAGACTTTCCACAGTAATTGGTTTTTGCCTGCTTTGGGTTTCATTGCACCGGCTAAGGGAGTACATTAAGCATTTTTTGTTGTGTGCGTTGTATCTGAGATCCATTTTGCTCTGGTGGATTGGTACAAGATGTTGGATAGCAACTAGCGGCAGGCTAGGCTGAAAGACGCTTCCATCACTTTGTGCCGATTGGGCTAGGGCAGTTTTGTAGTGCGTTCCCCAGTGATAGATCTGATTTGGCTATTACTAGGATGCTTAGCCCAACTACCGGATGAAGCCTAGTGCTGCCCCAGAACCATGGGATTTGTAGTGTAAACCAGGGGTCGCCAACCTCAGGGACCACCAAACTCATAATTTTAAATCCCGCGGACCAGAGACCCTGGGAAAATCCACCCAGAAAAGTCTGCAGGAAAATTTCCCACCCCATTTTCCCACCGATCAATCATTCTTTATTTGGGATCGCAGGATACCGTCTCCAGCTCCGTTCTCAGGGGGAGAGAGAGAGAGACTTTTGACTTCATGCAAGGAAAGCAGCAGAAGTCTTTCTTTTGCTCCCCCAAACTCTTGCAGCATCCCAAAGACTCATTTCTGGTGGAGTTTGGGGGAGAGACTTTTGCTGCTTTCCTTGCGTGCAGCCAAAAGCAGAAGAAGAAAGAAGCGGAAAGAAGCAGCCCAGTGGCCAGGCCAGGCACGTGGGGAGAGTGGGGCAAGTTCCCCCCTCCTCCCTTTCCCCTTCCCTCATTGTGTTGTTCGCAATGCAAGTGACACAAGCCTTGTGTTCCCGCAGACCATGTGGATGGCACAGCCTTGTGTTCCCACGCAGCTTGGATTAATTGCTTTGGGGGAGACATTTCTCTGCGGACCACCAATATTTTCTCACGGACCACCAGTGGTCCCCGGCCCACTAGTTGGCAACCACTGGTGTAAAGGTCAATCTATTCTGGGAAATACTGAAAATACAGCTCTTGTGTTGGGAAGCTGGTTTGCTTCTCCTCTTCCACTGCCATTGTAAGGAGTTGAGGAACTCTTTTATTTCAGTGTCCAAACCCAAACAAGTGAATCTTGGTCTGCGTTTTGCAGAAACAAGATAGCCTTCACGTGACGCTTAAGAAGATGGGATTGTTTGAGCAAACCGTAATTTAGGCCTTGGATGCCATGTTCAACTGGCTGATCTAAGATGGAAGCAAAAGGTTGAAATGATTTGGATGTCCTGCTTCCATGTAGATCATTCCTAATTTGGCATTCCTGAGGGAGGGGGGGTCAAACATGTCATCAGTCATGAGTCCCTTCACTCCCACAAGACATTCAAGTCCAGCCCACTTTGAATTCCTTATCTACCGCCAAATCGCCTTGACCGTTAGTAGTTCAGGTTCTTGCAGAAAGCTTAAGATTATAATATATTTTTATACTCATTTGAACTTCCTGGATCTCCTGCTTTCTCTGGGGCCTGGCATGAATCTTGGCATGAACTACTCTCTTTCACCAAAAATTTTCAAGGATTTCGGAATACCTTAGCCATAGTTTCAGATCCCAGAGCTGCAGCAATAACGAACAAGCCAGACCTCCATTCTATCAGCAGACGCCAAGACGGAGGGAGGAATGATATAGGAGAGGACCAGGCTGAGCTCGAAGGAGGAGTCAAACATGTCATCAGTCATGAGTCCCTTCGCACCCACAAGAGATCCAAGTCCAGCCCACCTTGAATTTCTTATCTACCGCCAAATTGCTTCGCCTGTTAGTACAGTAGTTCAGATTCTTGTATAGAGAGCTTAAGCTTTGAACTGCCTGGATCTCCTAATTTCCTTCCTTTTCCTTGACAATTCCTTTTGGAAGGCTGATTAAGACCTTTAAGCTTGAAGTAGACCTTTCCTGATGATATTCTAGGAAACTGCTTTGGAATGAAGCTCTAGAGACGGCATCTAGCAAGCCTTGACTTTGATGGCCTACACATAGCGACCAGGTTCCAACCCTCCCTTAAGCAGAGTAATTTGGGTCACTCACTCTTCTCAGACCTAATCACCATGTGACTCTATGATAAAAATAGCTAAAAATTGAAATCCTCATATTGTGCTTCTCTGTAAGAACTAGGCGAACAAAGTGCAAAAGAAGAACTTGCCACCTTAGCAAGGCAAACATCTCCAGCGATAGAATATGTCAAAGTTTGAAAAGGTCTGGTGGATGTCTTTGAGAATAATGCACTTCTCTTAACCACTTACACCTAAAATGAGCTTCTTCAGACTGGCTTTTAAAAACCTCCAGTTGAAGTTGAGTATCTCAATGGTGCTTTTTCAAAAGGAAACTGGGCTGTTTTTTTCCTCGAGGAAGGAAAAAAAAGAAGAACTCATTTCGCTTCTCACCCAAGAAGCTTCACAACTCAAGGGAAAAAACAACAACCTGGATGACTGAGAATCTCCATAGAAGTTGAGAAGTTGTGTATCTGTTTGTAGCTTCCAGGACGTTGGTGTAACCTTGCATCTTGGTTTTTTTCAAGAGTGTTTCTAAAATATATAATTTGTACTACAGAATTTGGCTGTGGAAATGCATTCCAAATAATGGAACAAAGAAGACTTGGGTTTCATATGCTAATATTTTCCCTTGCAATGTTAATTTGATTATGCACTGTTATTACTGCTAAATTTGGGGGTATTAATCTGTACTGGAAACCATTCCCACTTAATCTTCCTTAGAATTCATGATGATGCATCCCGTAAATGTGAACGTATCTTTAATAACAAGAACAGAGATATCTTGTGGAGCTGCCTAAATGATACAGACAATCGGCAATCTTTTCTACTTTGAAATCTTTAGTTTAGTTGTTGCCAAAAAGATGACAGGTCTTTAAGGGCATTATGTAAAATTGGATACATCGATCCACATATTTGGGGGGTGGGTTATTTCTCTGTGGTTAAATTTGCAAGGCAACTACTCTGTTATTCAGCTGCTTGGAAAGAACTTCTGAATGACAGAATTATGAAACATTTTAAACATGTATTCTGTTTATCATTCAGTATAAATATTTTTTTTCTATGGAAAAAAAACCCTCTTAGTTTTCAAACAAAGTGGTGAGCAGATTCATGCATTGTTCTTATATATGTTTTATTCAATAAATTATTGCCTGAAGTCACAATCTGTTGAGCCTTGGCTTTACAAAGCATGGTTGTATTCACCTATTATACCAATCCACAAGCAATTTGGATTTAGTTTGCTTTAGAATCATCTGCGCATCATTTCAAGCAATGGAGAGGGATAAGTGATGAGCAGGTATATCAAAGTTGGCTAGATACCTGCCAAGTGAATCTGGTAAATTCACTTGGTTGGCTGAGGAATTCTGGGAGTTGAAGTTCTGGGAGGAATTCTGGGAGTTGAACTTAAAATGGCCAAGTTAGGAGACCCCGGCTTTGGAGGGATTTATTGTGGTACAACTTTGCTCTCAGATTCCTTGTAATGAACAGAGCACACAGCCTTGTGCAAATGTTCCGGAAGCAGGCTGGAAGCCCCTGCCTGATCACTCCCACTCCAAAGCCCCTCCATCTGTTGATCGTTTAAGGATCCCTGATTTGTTCTTCTCTTAAAAAGGAGAAAATGGAGCAATACATTTCAGCAATTCTGACCCATTCTTGATAAGGCAGAATTATTATTTTCTGTCATAGAACGATTTTCAAGCCAGATCTCCACTTGTACTGCATTGCAATATATTTTTCTCTCTGGCTGTCTTTTGCCCACCTTAAAAAAGTTAAAGAGTGCTAGAATTTCTTTTCTCTGCCCCCAAAAAGACAATGCAGTCCTAGATTGCGTTAACAGAGGGATAGAATCAAGATCACACCAAATGTTAGCACTGCTTTATAAGGCTTTAGTAAGACCACACTTGGAATACTGCATCCAGTTTTGGTCACCACCTTATAAATAAATATAAATATATATTGAGAGGTTGCAGAGAAGAGCAGCTGAAATGATTAATGGCCAGGAGACTAAAACATACGAAGAACGGTTGCAGGAATTGGGTATGTCTAGTCTATAGAAAAGAAGAACTAGGGGAGACGTGAAAGCAGTCTTCCGATATCTGAGGGGCTGCCACCAAGGAAACGGGGTCAATTTATTCTCTAAAGCACCTGAAGGTAAGCTAAGAAATAATGGGTGGAAACTAATCAAGGAGAGAATCAACGTAGAATTAAGGAGAAATTTCCTGACAGTGAGGACAATCAACTGGGGAATGGCTTGCCTCCAGAAGTTGTGGGTGCTCCATCACTGGAGGCTTTTAAGAAGAGACTGGACAACCACTTGTGTGAAATACTACAGGGTCTCCTGCTTGAGCAGGGGGTTGGACTAGAAGACCTCCAAGGTCCCTTCCAATTCGGTTATTCTGGATTTGGATTTCCTGCTGATTTACTCTGGGAAATGTTTCAATCTGAACTATTGGGTTCCACCTTCAAAACTTTAAGCAACTTGTTCAAGAGCGGCTATGCTGCTATTTTGCCCTGAAAATGTTTACCTTTAGCATTGATTTCAATGGCTTTTTCCCATCTAGCTTCAGTATGAAAAGTTTTAAATTGAATTATTTTTGAATGGATTCCATCCATGACCAAAGATGATGATTTTCTGGTCCTTTCGATGATGTCATCTTTTCCCCCCAAACGATTGTTCAAGCATCATTTATCTTCCTGGAATTTTTGGAAAAGTTTCCATGCTTTTCTTTTGGGGAAAAAAAAGCCAACCCTGAATTTTTAAATATTTCCCATATTGATAATCACAGAGGATTAAAGAAGGTGGTTCTGCTTCTTTTACTTTAGCTTCTTTTGGAAATCGGCACGTACAGATGGTATATTTGGTACGCACACATAGTTTCATGAAATCACTGAGACGAAGGAATCAATAGTGCAATCTGAAAATACAGTTCAATCTCGCGTTATTCCTTTGCAGAATTTTTCTGAACGGTGCTGTTTGGCCAGCCTTGTAATTTTTGCCATATTGATGGTTCAAATAATTGCTCCTCATTGACTTTTGGATTAGCCAAGTGATAAATTATTATTATTTTTTTACTCCTAATGTTCTGAGACACACTCATTCCATTTTGGCCAAGCTGGTGTGTTTATGACGGGCATCCGGCTCTGATTTAAATTCTGGTCTCGTTTTTGTCCCTCGGTATAACAAAGGCAATGTTTGGAAATGCCAGTTGATGAAAGTGTGGCATCAAACAGAGCTGTTGTCTTACTCGTACATGCTAATGCTTTTTATTGGGTGGCTGAACATACATGCTCAACTTGTTTGAAAAGAAAGCAGCAAAGCCGTCACAGAAAGCTGGCCCAAATTTTGTAGCTGTAGCTTCATGAATGGAAATTCTCAGTCATCCAAGTTGAAGTTATCTCAAAGGTGCTTTTTCAAAAGGCAAGTGGACTGTTTGTTTTCTTTGAGGAAGAAGAAGATGTAGCTGATGAAGCTTCTTGGGTGAGAAGCAAAATCTCCTCCTCTTCCTCCTCCTTCTCCTTTCTCCTCCTCCTCCTCCTTTTTTCTCCTCCTCCTCCTCCTCCTCCTCCTCCTCCTCCTCCTCCTCCTCCTCCTCCTGTTGCCTTTTAAAAAGCACTTTTGAGACACAGCCTCACAACTGCAGGAGGATTAAGAACTATTGTACAGAGATTCCTCGACTCATGACTGCAATTGAGCCCAAAAGTTCTGCTGCTAAGCGAGACGTTTGTTAAGTGAATTTTACCTCAAAATAAGACCTTAAATACTTTTTTTATTTTGCAGTTTTTCACTCTAATTTTTATTGCGGATGCCAAAAAGATTAAACAGATAATGGGATCCTCCTTTCCAGTTGTCTTCCTTGGCCTCTTCAGATAATCTGGTAACTCTAGTGGTTCACTCTGGCCAGAATGGCGTTTTCTTTTTTCTAAAATTATTTTTATTTTTTCCACCAGGCTTTGGCTTTTGAAAAGCAGAGCCAGTCTGGCAGCTCTTTGAAATGCAAGATAGGGATAAGACTCAGCATTTGTCCAAAAAAGCAGACTTGCACACTGATGTACTTCATTAGCATTTTATGTCATGTTCTTGGCTGAGAAGACAACCAGAGTAAGATGTCTCGAGTTTTTTCACCTTGAAACTTTTATCTGTTTTTTAAAAGAGCTTCGGTTAGTTCTCCAGCTGGACATGTTAAACAGGAGTTCTCTGCTTCTGAATATTTTTAATGGTTAAAGCCATTTTATGTCACATCTTGAATAGTTCTTGACACCTTTGCTCCAAGACTGTTATCCATGAAAATGACCTCGTTACTTTAATCTATTTCTACTTTATCAGTTCTAAGATGGGGGCACTATATGCTCTTCTGATTCATTTTACCTGTTTGTCAGGGCTCCAATCCACCCCCATTCAAATCATAAGTCTCTAGCCACATCTCTCAGAGTAAAAAATAATTGTTTTATTTGGGGTGGCCATGTTGGCGTTAGCTGGGTGCAGCTGACACTAAATTACATCATTAATTTTTCCCTTTGACTCTGGTCTTCTCCTCATCCCCTGGATGTATATTCTCCAATGGGACACATCCATAGCCAAGAGTCATCAATCAGGCTCTCCGGTTATAATTTTGCAATTATAAGCAATTATCTGATGCATTTGAAGAATGCACTGTTCTCTCCCACTCCCTTTCTGCTGGCAGCTAAAAAGACCAAAGGAGTATCTTTTTAATCGACACTGATCTTAATTACTAGTACATTTTAAGTTGCAATGGTTCTGAAAAAAATGAAACTTACGCATCACGGGATCGAGATTTAAGCGTTTGACAATCAGATCGCATTTATGATGGTCACAGCATTTACAGTCGCATTTGTGACCTTTCCTGACGACTTCCAACAAAGTCATTGGAGAAGACAGTAGGAAGTCCCGAGTGGCAGTCATGTGACATCGTGTTTAACAACCTGCAATAATTCACTTAATGACCTAAACCAGAAACAATATCGGAAGCTGGTGGGTCATGTAACATTGTGCTTAATGACTGTGCCACTTAATGACACACACACACACACACACAAGTGTGTGTGATGTTTATGTAGTGTGTATTGGAGGTGGTGATCCTTTGAGAGCTATATGCAATGAAATCTCATGTTTTAATGTATGCCGATTAGTGTAACATTTAAAGTGACCATATACGTTATTCTAAGTTCTTCTTAGTTTATTCTACCCCTGTTTGTGACAAGCCAAGTCAATGGGGAAGCCAGATTAGACTTAACAACTGGGTTACTAACTTACCAACTGCAGTGATTCACTTAACAACTGTGGCAAGAAAGGTCACAGAGAAAGGTTGTAAAATGGGATGAAGCTCCCTTAAGAAATGTCTCACTTAACAACAGCAATTTTGGGCTCAACTGTGGTCGTAAGTCGAGGACTACCTGTAAACCTTAAGGATATAAGATTGAAACTTATTAGACCGTAGGAAGTTAAAAGTGTTTCTTATGCGATTAATAATAACAAAACATTAGTAACAAAGAGCTTTTTTCCAGATTCGTTCTACAAAAAAGCAGCATGCTTGCATTTACGCTGCATTGCATCAGATATGATATATACGTCAGAGGTATGGACCATAATTTGAGTTTATATATTAAAATGTAATTACTGGAAATGAAAGCTTTTAGTCTTGTTTTTCTTCCAGAAGAATACAGAGGAGCCAAGAAACCTGAGTCATGTTCATACAATTTAATATGACTTCTAAACCAGACCTACTTGCCTACTGAGTGACATAGATGGATAATTTAAAAATGAAGGACGTACTATATAGTGTTTCAGAAACTCAATACTAGCTATATTAATTCATGGGGGGGGGGACAAAAACACCCCCCTAATTGTAGCTTCTAATATGACACATCGATCAGGAGGAAATGATAACCAGGATGATCTGAATTGTACTACCATAATGAATCGAAATACAGCTTTTACCCAAAATAGCTAGCCCTTTGTTTTAGACAAAGAAAGAACTACAACTCGGTGAATCTAGAAGCATCCCCGCATTGTAAAAGATCTGATTCAATTGTTGGCTTCTGCAGATGAGACAGCGAAGAATTTCTGCTTGAAACTTTGCACTTTTATTACCAGTATGGATGGATCAGTTTTCTGATAATGGATAAGGTCATTCCTGAACAGACTGTATAAGGGAGCGCAGCCTTTCTCCACAATGGAAGCAGGATAAACTGGCTGTTGACTTATATACCCCTTCACGGTGCTTTCCAGCCTCCCTAAGCGGTTTACAGAGTCAGCCTCTTGCCCCCAACCATCTGGGTCCTCATTTTACCCACCTCGGAAGGGTGGAAGGCTGAGTCAACGTGGAGCCTGGTGAAATTCGATCTGCCAAATTGCAGGCAGTCGGCAGGCAGCAGAAGTAGCCTGCAGTACTGCACTCTAACCACTTCACCACCACGTAGTCATGTATAGTTACGTACTGTAGAACTTACGACGTCCTCCAGCCTCCTACGCCCCCCCCTCGCTCCTTACCTGAGATCCTTCCCACTTTCCGCTTAATAACCCACACACCTTCGGGTTGTGATGGCAACCAGGACTGCTGGGATTGTCGGCACTAAGCGATGCGGTCACATGATATTTTCCCCTTAATGTCTGCTTTGCTTTGTGACAGGAGTCCCGGTCCTGGTTGCCATGGTAATTTGAGGACTACCTGCATGTTCATAGTTGGGGATAATTAAGTCTTCTTTCTTAGTCTTATTCAGGGAAGGTGTAGGCTTGGTTTCAGGAAGCCAACAAAAGGATCTTCCACGCAGTGTCCTTTCCACTCTTCACAGAGAGTTGGAAGGGACCCTGGAGGTCTTCTAGTCCAACCTCACTGCTCAGGCAGGAAACCCTACACCATTATAGAAAAACGACTGTCCGGTGTCTTCTTAAGAATCCTCAGTGTTGGAGCCCCCCACAATTTCTGGAGGCAAGTTGTTCCACTGATCAATTTGTTCTCACTGTCAGGAAATTTCTCCTGAGTTCCAGGTTGAATCTCTCCTTGACTGGTTTCTTCTGCTTCTTGTCCTGCCTTCTGGTGCTTTGCAGAATAGCTTGACCCCCTCTTCTTTGTGGCAGCCCTTCAGATAATGGAAGGCTGCTCTCATGTCTCTCCTAGTCCTTCTCTTCATTAGGCTAAGACATACCCAATTCCTGCCACCATTTTCCGTATGTTTTAGCCTCCAGATCCCTAATCACCATGGTTGCTCTTCTCTGCACTCTTTCTAGTCCTCCCAAGCAGTTTGAAGCCTCTTGTTGACGCTGAAATGGTGTGAACACCAGAACTAGTTGTTTTTGTTTCTGCCTTCGGCTGTCATCAAATGGAAATGCATAGCACATTTATTCACACGAGGGTGTTGTGCACAGCCTCCTGACCGCCGAAAGCCCCATCGCTGCCTCTCGGCAAAGAAAGCAAAGGAGAGGAACAAGCCACCTTCTTTGGCCTCCTTTCAACACGCGTCGTCAGGACTTGCCGGCTTCATTTGTTCGGTTGCTTACACACACAAAAATCTGAGTGCTTATACGGGGATGGAGCGATCGTTTCTCCTGCCTTGAGAAGGTTCCTCTGGGAGCCATGAGGATCACGTGATATCCTGCTGTCGGATTTGCAACTGGGCACTTTTGTCAATGCCTGCTTGAAAAAGGAAAAAAAAAAAAAAAGGAAAGACAAGTTCCTTATCGTAACGACAATCTTTCTCCTAGATTTACAGGAGAAATTCTTTGCAGTCATTCCTTTTTTTTAAAACCTTCCTGTCCTGCGCTAGGCAACAGTTTCACTGGCCAGCCCCAGGTGAAGTACAGGCACTCCTCGACTTACGACCACAGTTGAGCCCCAGATTTCTGTTGCTAAGCGAGACATTGGTTAAAGAGAGTCTTGCTCCATTTCACAACCTTTCTCGCCACAGTTGTTAAGTGAATCATTGCAGTTGTTAAGTTAGTAACAAGGTTTACTTGTCGGAAGGTCACAAGATGGGATCGCGTGACCCCGGGGACACTGCAACGGTCATAAATATCAGCCAGTTGCCAAGCCTCCAAATTCTCATACCATGACCGTGAGGATGCTGCAACCGTCGTAAGTGTGAAAAATCAATCATAAGTCACTTTTTTCAATGCTGGTAACCAGGGGTGGGATCAGAGGTGGTATTCAGCAGGTTCTGTCCAGTTCTGGAGAACCGGTAGCAGAAATTTTGAATAGTTCAGAGAAGCGGCAATTCCCACCTCTGACTGGCCCCGCCCCCATCGCTTCTCTGCCTCCCATTGAGTCCCAGCTGATTGGCTGGGTCTCCTTTGGTTGCCCCGCACAAGAGAACAGAGCTGGAAAGCAGGTTAGTGGGGTGGGGAGGGAATCTTGACTTCGCATCCCATGTCCAAAATATTCTAATTTGAGAACTACTGTACTATTAATATACTGCAAAGGTGAAACCAACAGGCAACCAAAGTCTGTCTAATTTTACCATCAGCGTAACAAAACATGGCTATCTTACGTTCAGAGAGACTGAATCGCTGACAATAATTATTTTACATAAAAGTAATTAGAGATTCTGGGATATTTAATCAAGGGAGGTGTTATGAGTCCGTGAGTTCCTTTAGAAGGAGCGAGCTACCCTATTTTAGTACATTTTTGAAGGGGATGGGTGCAGAGGTGGGATTCATCAGGTTCTGACCAGTTCTGGAGAACCGCTAGCGGAAATTTTGAGTAGTTTGGAGAACCGGCCAATCCCACCTCTGACTGGCCCCGCCAACCCCAACTCTTCTCTGCCTCCCATTGAGTCCCAGCTGATTGGCTGGGTCTTCTTTGGTTGTCCTGCATAGGAGAACGGAGCTGGAAAGCAGGTTAGTGGGGTGGGGAGGGAAGGGGGATTTTGCAGTATCCATCCCCTGCCATGCCCACCAAGCCATGCCCAAAGAACCAGTAGTAAATTTTTTTGAATCCCACCACTGGGTGGGATTCTTGCGGTTTGGACCGATTCGGGCGATCCCCTCGTTCCAACGATCAGCTAGCTCCGATGATCATGTGGCCCCGCCCACCCGCCTCTGCTTTTTCCTGTGCTTTATTTCCTTGTTTTTTTTAAGCGCACAGCTGATTCGCGCAGCAGAGCGGTTTTGCCACGCCTCAGCTGTTTTATTCACGGGCTGCAGTAGAAGGTTAGTATTAGAACTGAAAACGGGATTTTTAAAACCTGAAGTGTGTGCGCAGCGCGCGTGCACGCGCAAAGCACACACTCCCGAGCCGGTTGTTACGCCGGTTGAATCGCACCACTCCTGGTAACGGTTGTAAGTCAAGGACTGCCTGTATGAGTGATTTCACCACTTGTACAATGAGAAGATGCTTGTATGTTGAGGTCCCTACTAAAAAAACAAAAACAAAACATTGCATAGGTTTTATTTGAGTGTCAGTCAAATGCCCCACCTGGAAGCCAATATTTATAATTTTTACTTGAGAGAACAGCCTTTTGCGACCTTAACAACTGATTGTCCTGCCTCCTTCAGGGCGTTAATAAATATATAGCCAGCAGAGCTGCCAAGTTTATAGTCAAAGCTGTTTGGAGGCATGTAAGGGTGATGCACTGATCTGAATACAGTTGGTACTGTACAGTTGGTACTGAGTACCAACAGGTCTGAGTTGGTACTCAGCTGCTTTGAAACTTAGCAAATCTGGACCTCAATGCACTTTGATGTGAACATTTTGTCCCCATACTCATCATTTGTTTGGTACTCGACACACAAGCTGGAACCTGTTGGTGTTGGCTGCCTTGTGGCTCTCTACATTATTCCTGATGGGGAAAATGTCTTTGGTGCGCATCATTTTCGGTACTCATCGCACCTCCTGGAAACAATTCAGGATGAGTACCGAGGTGCCCCTGTGTACTTTGATCTACACAGTACTTTGGTAGATATCTGTTTAATTCTTTGCTTGGTTGATGCTACCTCTCGATGCAATCAGTCGACCTATGAATAAATTCACAAACCAGCTTAATTCTGGCCAGACTGCTGGTTTCTCCATCAGTAATTTTAGGAAGGATTTTAATAACTTACCCATACAAGATCATCTCTGTGCCTGTTCAAATGGAGGCGATTGAGGTAAGACCCACATGGGTGCTGCCTCTGGTATCAGTCCTGGCATTTGGAACCAATTATGGTTTAAAAGGAGAAAGTTTTGTCCATACTACCGTAACAGTTCAGTCTGTGCAAATATTAGATAGCCAATTTTCTCAAAATGTAATTGTGGTAAGGAAGCTCTGGAAATGCCTGTTGGCAAATTCGTTGCACAATGATATACACAATGACTCAAGTTAAGGGGAAGGAAGTGTGTTAGGTTCCAAACAAATACATACAAATTAAGAGGCAGGATTTGAAAATCCTAAGAAGCCATCACCACCATTTTGACCGCACTAGAGGAACCAAAATGTGCTCCACGTAAATGGGATCAGATTGAATGGAAATCTGAAACAGCCTTTGGATGCTTATGTCACAAAAGGGGGGAAACCATTTGCCTTGTCAATTTAATCTCTGCTTCCTTTTCATGACTACTTTAGAACAGGGATGTCAAACTCAAGTCCCAGGGATTAGATCCGGCCCACAGGGTGCTTAGATCTGGCCCATGGGGACCCCCCAAGCTCTGTTTTTGCTGGTAAAGGGCTGCAGGAGGCGGAATTAAACACAAAACAAAAGGAGAAATGTTTCCCCTTTTGCATTTGAGCACCCAAGAAGGGGCAGGACAGGAGAAAAGGAAAGAGGAAAGACAAATAAAAAGATGGGAAGCTGGGGAGAGAGCAAGGAAGGAAAAAGAAGGAAAGAGGGGAAGGAAGAAGAAAGGAGAAATTCTGAAATTCTGGACCTAGAAACCTAGAATTATGCCACCTTCGGTCCGATCTAAGTATAGTATATAAAATCATACATTGCAATGTCCTACCTGTCAATGAATACTTCAGCTTCAACCATAACAACACAAGAGCAAACAATAGGTACAAATTCAAGGTAAACCGCACCAAACTTGATTGCAGGAAATCAACTATGTTTTTACTTATACCTATTATCTTGTAAGTGATTGACAAACCAAATAAAATAAATAAATAAATAAATGAAGAGGGAAGGAAAAAGAAGAAAAGGGAGGAAGGGAGGAGATTATAATGAGAGGGAGGGAGGAAGGGTCTGAGGGAAGTCCTGCCTTAGCACCTGGCCACCACAGGTGCCCCCGACATGCACCGTCCCTCCCGAGGTCAAATACAACTGTGATGTGGCCCACGATGAAATCAAGTTTGACACCCCTGCTCTAGATAGAAGAAATGCAAACTCTCTTTCAAGCATTCCCCTTAAAGCAGTGACCCCCAACCTTTTTTGTGCCACGGCCCGGTACCGGCATCACAAAATGATCCGCGGCCCGGTACCGGCATCAGCACGCATGACAACGCAAGGCGAGCCGAGCAACCGGCCAGCCAGCCGTCCCCCGCTTCTCCCCGCCACCTTCAACTCCTCCTTTGTACCTTTGTCAATGGGCTTCACTTCGGGACGGTCGCTCGGCTCGCCTTGCCTTGGGTGCTGAAAGAATCCTCGCGCCTTAGTTTTGTTCGAAGCCGCCCCTTCGATGAAACTAAGGCGCGAGGATTCCTTCAGGACCCAAACACCGCTTTCCAATTGGAAAAGCTCACCGGAAGCACTTTCTCATCAAAACAAGATGGCGGCGCCCAGCAAACCGGCGGCCCAGTAGAAAATGTTCCACGGACCGGTACTGGTCCGCGGCCCGGTGGTTGGGGACCCCTGCCTTAAAGGACCTTCTAAGGCAGCTGAAACTTGGGATTTGGGAGGAGTTTCCTCCAGGGCAGAAGGGACATCTAAACCAAGAACATCTTCAGAGCTTCCCTCTGGCCATCAGATCCCTTTGCAATTTCATTTATCTTGTACTTAAGCTGGAAGTGATTCCTTGCCAATCTCAGCCAAAGCTACGGGATTACCAAAGCTGTTTGTGATCTCGTATAAAGTGCCTAAATAGAAGTTCCAAATGTAAACAGAGCTGTTTCCTTCGTTTAATTTGTGCATCTTACTTTTTAAAAAAAAATCATTTTCACATCCTTAGGATTTGGAAACAGTACAGAAACGATCTGTTTTACCAGGGTTGTTTTTCTTTCTTGAATTACATTGTCGTTTTTTGTCTACTTGCTGAGCTGCCATATTATTTTGCTTTTTTAAAAAAATACTGTTGTGATGCTTGTAGCATCCAGAGGGCCCTTGATAAAAAATGTCTTTTGAGGCAATTAAAGCGTTTTGTGGACCAGGGAAATCAATCTCTCTGGACGGCTGTGAAAAATAAGTTGAATTTCAGCTTTCCGTAGTATTTCTATGGCTTTGTTTGAGATGGAGGTGGGGTTTTAATGGAGAGCCAGCTTCAACGGGTGAATCATGTCTTACAGTAATACTAAAGCATTGATTGTTGCTTTACTCATAGGCATTAATACAAAACTATTTCCTTAGTTGGTGCCTTGAGCATCCATTAAGGGTTTGGCTCCGGGCCAGTCTAAGTTGCAATTTTATAGTTGATATTGTACATTGGCTATCTATCCCGGAGTACTAATGTAGGTTTAATTTTAAAAGTAGATGAAGCCTGCAGTTTCTTTTGTTTTAATATTTATTGCTCTGCCAATATAGGGAAAGAGGGCTCTTTAATGTACTTTACTCAGGTTTGTCCTGTGGAAATAGAATATCAAATGGAAGATCGAAGCATCATATTCAGCCTGGGGCAAACTTCCCCAATCTGGTGCTCTCCAGCTATGTACCGTACATATATTTTTTCTCCGTTAGGCAGAATTGAGAAAAGGTGAAATACAGATATCCTTTGACTTAACAGCCACAGTTGAGCCCAAAATTTCTCTTAGAGAGATGGTTGTTAAGTGAGTTTTGCTCCATTTTACAGCCTTTGTTTCTGCAGATGTTTTTAAGTGAATCCCTGACATGGTTTCATTGTTAAGTGAATCTGGCCTCTCCGTTGACTTTGCTTGTGGTAGGTCAGAAAACGGGGTGGCCTGACGCCAGGACACTGCAACCGCCGTAAATGTGAATCAATTGTCAAGCACCCAGATGTAAACCACGTGAGCGTGGGGATACTGCAGTGGTTATAGGTGTGGGGAAATGGTCGCAAAGCAAACTGTCGTAAGTCTATACGGTATTTTTTTTCCTCGAGGAAAGGTTGTTAGGCGGAGCTGAGAAGGTGAAATAAAAAGTAAACAAAAGAAATTAAAAGGGTGAAATAAGAAGGAAAGTTAACTACAGACAGTCCTTGAATTACCACAGGTCGTTCAGTGACCGTTCAACATTACAATGGCAGTGAGAAATTGATTTATGACCGTTTTTCACAGTTACGGCCTTTGTATCATCCCTGTGATCGTGTAATTAAAATCCAGACGCTTGGCAATTCATATTTATGACCATTGCTGTGTCTCGCTGGGGTCATGTTATCCCCGTTTGTCATCTCCTGGCAAGCAAAGTCAATGGATTCAACGACCGGATTATTAATTTATCAACTGCAGTGATTCGCTTCCCAACGGTGGCAAGAAAAGTCGTAAAATGCAGCAACAACTCACTTAACAAACGTCTCACTTTAACAACGTGAATTTTAGTTTATACCCATAGCATCCTCTCTTTCCTTTTTAGGATCAGTGATTCTTGAAGGTGGGTGGACTTCCACTTTCCCAGAATCCCCTAGCCAGCCTGGCTAATTCTGGGAGTTGCTGATTGGGGAATTCTGGGAGTTGCCAAGTTTGGGGACCTCTGGCTTAAACAAATGTTTCACTTAGCAACGTAAATGTTGGGCTCCATGGTGGTCGTAAACCGAGGACTACCTGTATACGATACATCTTGCAAATACTTCTTCAAGCGTTGCCTTACTTCGTTTTCATCCCAAATCGTTTATTTTTAGTTCCATTTTATTCTAAGGAGGTGGCTCCTTATTCAGGCTCTCTGCCCACGGTTGAAATATTTTTTTAAATTTCCATCTAAATAGCTCTGCAGTTTCTGTTTCTTTCATCTTGGCTATTTGATTACATTCTTTGCAATAGTCTTTTTATAGGTATAAGCCTATATCTTCTATCATTTTTTTTTTGCAGCAATAATTCTCAAAAGACGAGTTTCCCCCAGCCACAGTCTCTGAATTCAGATTATGAATTCACCATGCACCCTTTTTCATATTTTTTATGATGATGCCCATATCTATCAGGAACAAACTGAGTTGTTAAAGTATGTTTCTTTTACGGTGTAAATTTAAGTCTGCGGGGCCTAGCTACTGCAACCTTTATTTAAAAAAATAGCCTGGCAAAAACAGATGGATATTACCAATAAAACATCTTGCAGACAGAAACCCTAAGCGTATCTATTTAATTGGAGAATTTTGCTTTTTATCAATCAGATGTGCCACATCAGCATTAATACAGTGAGATACAGATCTACATATCTGGCAATTACTGCACACTTTTGTTGCATTCTATAATGTTATTTTTTTTCCTTTCACTTTCATCCAAGGACTTCTAGATTCACTTTCCATTCATTACTTTGGAAGATTAATGTTCCTTCTAATACTTTCTTTTTTAATAGATGACTCATTTTTACTTCCTGCAGTCTGCTGTCTTTTATTCTCATTTCTTTCATTTCTTCCTATATCCATTTTTTTTTATACCAAAAGTCCACCCTGAACACTTTCCTCCCAAATAGCTTTCATATCTCTTTCTCTATTCCCCTCAATCTTTTATTGCAAACGAACAATTCAATTGGACTTGTACGTTTATGTTTATTCTTTTGCTGTGGATTCGTGTGAATAGACTTAAATCACATATGTGAAGTTTTTAAATCAAACTTTGTGTCCCTTCTTAGGCATCCAGACAACCCAATCACTTTTCTGTAGTTTCTCTACCTGAAAAAAAATATCATATATAAATGAGTCTTCATACTCTATAGATCTTCATCATCATGAAAGGGTTCTCTCAACACTAAAGAATAGTTCACAGAAAACCTTATTCATTCTTAATTACAAGTTGAGCTCTGATTTTAACCTGAATTCAGATTCTGATTGGAGGAGGTGAAGGAAACCTGGACCCTTCTAAGTGTCATTTAAGGGATTAGGAAAAGAATATCTGGCCAGTTTGCCAGTTTTCTTGTCTATAAAATGCAAATCATAGTGCTTGTCTTCTCACGGGGATATTGAGATGATAAGGCATTTTTCATTTTTGTAAAAGCAGCAGCACTAAACGTATTTGAATTGCAATAATATATTGTGTGTTTTCCTGACTAATGATTGGTTGCCTTTATGCTGGATTTTCAGAATGACTTGCAGGTAATCGTGAAGATCTTGAAATATTATTATTTTTTTTAAAAAAAAGTTGGGATATTTGCAATTTTGCCAAGACTTTCAAAGTGATGGGGTTTCTTTTACAGTATTCTAAGGCTTATCCTCATCCAACCCAGTTTTCCTTTAAATTTTAAGAGTTTATACATAGGTCTCTCACTTTGAAAGGAAGTTAATAATCTGTTTGTGGATTTGTTTTCAATGGAACCTAAAACTATCGTTTATGTTTCCTCTTGGGAAGTTGTTCAGCTTAATTTAAATGAGCACCACCAACACCTAACTAAGAAAGAATATTATAGTATGAAGGCAATTTATATTTTTCACCAGCCTTATTTATTGGGGTTATTTTATTACATTCTCCACGTTCACTTCCAGTTTTTTTCCACTGAATTCAGTCCTCAGTGGATTGTGCTTTTTCCTTATTTTTACTGGTAGCCCTGAAATGGATGAAATTTCCCTTTTATTTATAGGAAACCATTTTAACTCAATATTCTACTGTTCAAAGGATTGATACCATCATTTTCAGTGGGACTTATCTCCACTCAATGGCATAACAATAAAATAAATAAAAATTGTCACTTTAGCCCCACAAGATCTAGTGTGATTTCCCATCCACTTTCAACTTTATCAGAATTATTATTATATTTATTAGCACCCTGCCTAAAATCTTGTAGAACCTAGGGGAAAATATATTAATCTTATGACAATTTTTTAAAAATGGCACATAATTTTCTGACCCTGCATTTACCTAGTGCCCGTGGGTGCTGAGTGGTTGATCTTCCTGGAATGTGATTAAAAGTGTTTTTAAAAATGAGACTTTTGTACTTTTAAAACAATTAAAGATTAACAGACTCTAAGCAATGATCACTTTTGGTGATTAAACTCTGTGTGCAATAAATATTTCAATGAAAAACAGCACTGTTGTACTGCTGAATTTTTTTGGGGGGGAATTGCTGGTTATTTATAGCTGTGATATTTCTTGAATAAAGCATAGAATATAATTTTGTCATCATGACAGCATATCAGCTGGACAACGCTAAAGATAACAATTCAGAAAAGAAAGCTACTCTTAAAAATAACCACAGTGATGATAATAAAAAAGAAAATCAGTGCAACTTTGATCTAAACATACATATACTTTCTTAACCCCAAATAGGAGCTAAATAGGAATAAAAACCTCTTAATACTTGATAGGTTGCACACCATGCAAAATTGGACTCTCTTTCACAAAAGCAACGTGGGATTTTCCACAATTAACCTACTTATACGCCGTGAATGTACAATGTGCTTAATTTAGTTATTGTTATTAATTTTATTTATACCCTGCTCTTCCTCCCAAAGGGAGCCTGAATTGACCCATTTTCAGGATCCTGGCAATACATCCAGTCATAGAGTAACTTAAATGGGCTTGGTTTGCACAATATATTAAACTACAAAAAGAACCTAAAGCCGGTGCTTATCAAACTTAGCATGTTTATATATTTATTTGGTAGTTGGTTACATTGTGATATTTGTGTAGGAACTGATGTATCTTTGACCTGCTTAAGTATGTTACAAGAGTCAGTCCCAATTTATGGCACACCCGTCTTTCCCTAAATTCTTCCTTCTTTCCAATTCTTGTCTGAATCTTGACTTCCGCTTCCCAGCTAAACTTGCAAGTACTCCTTCAAACTTCCTTTTTAACCTTCGCAAATATTTTAAATTAGCCTTCCATCGTGGTTGCACTTTGCAGGTCTTCCTTAAGTAGGTTCAAAATAACTCTGGAGAAGGAAAGTTTGCAACCAGAATGGCAGATTAGTTTTATGGAGCCATCCCTTAAAGTGATCAGGAAGCATTTAGGCTGGATTGGAAGAGAAAGGTTTTTTCTTCCTGTCTCGTAATATAAGAAAACAACACAACACACAACTCCTCGTGTAAGGAGGAATGAGGATGGAGGCCGCAACAAATGCATCGATGGACATCAGCTTTGAAGGAAATTGGATAAATTTATGGGTGATCAAGTTTTTGATGGCCACTAATCATAACAAAAGTAAACCATTTGGGGAAAGCAACATATTTTAAATGAGAATATTTGTAGTTCAGGATTGAAATGTGGGGTCCTTGGCTGTTTTCTTGCAGGCATTTCATGACCCAACTAGGTAACATCATCAATGCTAGAAAGGTGGAGGAGGAGAAGGAGAAGGAGGTCCTTGGTGCTCTCTGGACTTGGTTGTTTTCTTGCAAATGTTTCATTACTAAGTAACATTATCAGCCCACATTAAGCCCTTATTACCATTAATTACTTATTACCTACATCAATTGACCAACTGAATTGATAGCTTACAAAGTAGAATTATTGGATCGTAGCAAAATACTATTCCAAATTCAAACCACATTCAGTTTAAGCTTTAAATGAAGTGCTTAGCTGGGTAGGAGCACCTAACAAGCCTTGACTGATCTCTTAGCTGCTAAATTGGGTTGAAACTCTGAAATTCAGAGTTGGATGGACTTTATGTATGTTATTCTGTACATAAAGAACAGGGCTCAATTGTGTGTTTGTGGTCACAATCTTGGATTTTTTTGACCCTAGACTTATAAATGTTCTTGCCTAGATCACATGTCAATAGAAAATAACATATATATATGTGATGTATGTATGTATGTATATGTATATTTACGTTTAGTTTATTTATTGTAGCGACGTTTCAGAATGCCATACATGTAAGTACCACAACGTAGAATATATATATATATATATATATATATATATATATATATATATATATATATATATATATATATATTTTCTGAGGTTCTCATGGTATTTGTAGCAGAATCTCATCTGCCATCATCAGGCTTCTCATTCATAGGAATGAGATATGATGATGGCAGATGAGATTCTGCTGAAACGTCGATATCTATCTTCATATATATGTATATGTATATGTATATGTATATACATACATACATACACATATACATAGGAATATAAAAGCTGAATACCATATATACATAAACATACATATACACACACAACACTTAAGAACAACACACACACACACACACACACACACACACACAGAGTATATACCTAGTTTGGGTAATGAAACGTTTGCAAGAAAACAACCAAGCTCCGAGAGCACCAAGGACTCCTCACAACATACTTTGGATATCAGTTGTTAAAAGAGCCACAAAGAAAAAAGGTGCTTGTGGGGATCTTGTTTGCAAGCTTCCTAAATGCATCCTTTTGGACACTGTGTAGTACTAGGTGCTAATCTCATGAAGCCTCTGGCTTAATTGAGCTTGGCTTCTTCCATTCCTGCAATGACAGAGTAGATTTTTAGAGTCAGTATTAAGTGTTTCTGGGTACGCTTCTTATAAGATCCATCAGTGGCAATTGCTGCCTTCCAGTGTTAATTGTACAGCCTCCCAGCCTTCCCCAAGTCCTTTAGTTGCACTTCCCCTCTTATCACTCCCAGATGACACGGCCTGAAAGCATTTTTGGCTGGGAATTATAGGGATTTGGTGTCCAATGTTTAGAGGGCATTGGGTTATGTTGCCACAACGCATGACATGCCGAACATATTTCAGCGGAACAGTTTGGGGTTTTTTTTTACAAGCGGTATAAAGGGGACGTTATCATACAGCGTTTAATTTATTCAGCAACCGTGATTATTTATAGTCTTCAATAATTACTGTGCCAATTTGGGTCGCCCTGCTCTACTTTTTTAGCTATTTGCTGTTGTAAGGGATAATAAACCGACTACAGGAGGTTGAATTAATAGGTATCTCGTAGACCTCGGAGGGGCAAGGATGTGATTGCATTCCTCAAACCCTTCTGGTGATTTCAAATATAACTAGGATAAGCCGCCTTTCCCAGTCAGTATGCATATGTATCCATGCTCCCTTACTGGAACTGGTGCGTGCACTTTCCAGCTCAGGTTTGCCTAGGTTGGTGGCTCAAGCTTGGAAAATAAAAAATAATAAAGCCCAAAGGACTGGAGGTAGATGCTGCTGGTTTGGGGACTAGCCAGGGCCGGGAGCCAAAGTGCTAGAATGTGTGCCAGGCCTGGCTGAGTCCTCCACCATTCAGCCTCAGGTGGCTCATTAAGACACATGGCTAAAACCTTGGGACGCTCAAGTGCAGATATCCGAGTGACAAAATTGACAGGTTAATTTCGGAGGGCAGAAGAGCAACGAGGAAAACAGGGGGGACATTTTGGCAGCGTGCGACCACTGCCAAAAAAAAAAGGGGGCGAATGCAATCCTAGGTTGCATCAACAATAGCAATAGCACTTGGACCCTTCACAGTGCTTTACAGCCCTCTCTCTCTCTCTCTAAGGCGGTTTACAGGGTCTGCCTCTGGCCCCCAACAAACCGGGTCCTCATTTTACTGACTTCGGAAGGATGGAAAGGCTGAGTCAACCTGGAGCCCCATCAGAATTGAACTCCTGGCAGTTGCCTGTAATGCTCCATTCTAAGCAATGCACACGGATGGATGGATGGATGGATGGATGGATGGATGGAAGGAAGGAAGGAAGGAAGGAAGGAAGGAAGGAAGGAAGGAAGGAAGGAAGGAAAATAGCACTTGGACTTATTTACTGCTTCACAGTGCTTTACGGTGTCCTCTTCTAAGTGGTTTACAGAATCAGCCTTTAGCCCCAACAATCTGGGTCCTCATTTTACTGACTTTGGAAGGATGGAAGGCTGAGTCAACCTGGAGCCCATCAGAATTGAAGTCCTGGCAGTGGGCAGAGTTAGCCTGCAATACTACATTCTAAGCACTGCACACGATGGATGGGTGGGTGGGAGGGAGAGAGGGAGGGAGGGAGGGCAATAGGAATAGCTCTTAGACTTATCTACTACTTTACAGTGTTTTCTAAGGTTTTACAGATTCAGCCTCTTGCCCCCAACAACCTTGGACCTCATTTTTCCCACTTTAAATTGGTCAGGATCGAACTCCTGGCGGTGGGCAGAGTTTGCCTGCAATGCTGCATTCTAATCACAGCACCACTATAGGAGGGAGGGAGGGAAGTTTTGCCCCCCCATCATTCTTGCCACAGTTGTTAAGTGAATCACTGCAGCTGTTAAGTTAGTTAACACAATTGTAAAATGAACCTGGCTTCCCCCATTGACCGCTGTTCAGAAAAGGGGTCGCAAAAGGGGATCACAGAGAGACTGCAACCGTCGTAAATGTGAGTCAGTTGCCAAGCATCCGGATTTTGATCACGTGACCATGGGGATGCTGTAACAGTTGTAAGTGTGAAAAACGGTCATAGGTCTCTCTCTCTCTCTCTCTCTCTGTGTGTCTCTCTCTCTCTCTCCACAGTGCGGTTGTAACTTTGGTCACTGAACGAATGATTGTAAGTTGAGAACTACCTGTATTTAACATATTATGCATTAACTAATTTCTATCACATCCATCAGCTGTTATGGTTTGGCTTGATGGGATGGAAGCAGAACCCCATCTGGAAAGCAGCAATGGCTTAGCTGCCTAAGAACGCATCGCGATCTTGAGTGCACATTAAAGTGTAATGTTCCTTTTCCTTGGGTTGCTTCATCATACCCAACGAGGCTTGTCTTTATTGCGTTCTCTCAATATCTGTGATGATGCTCCTTAAGATGCTTTTAAGCCTGCATTGTTAAAAGAGGACAGTTGGGATAAAAGTCTGTTTGGCAGCGGCAGTCACATTTGGGGTGTATGGGATGTGCTCTGCTCTCCACCTTAAAAGGATTCAGAATTGTGAGTTCCAGGTTTGACATTCATCCAAAAATAGCTTAATTGTTTGCTGAAGGTAGAGTACCCAACTCTGTTAGATTACTTAGCAGCGTTATTCGGAATATGGGTATCAGTTGGAGTTTTATAACTGGGATTCTCTTTCAAATGGTATGCTCCTTTTATTATTGTTCGGTCGTTATGTCTTCATGACCCCGTGGACCATAGCACACCAGGACCTTTTGTCCTCTACTACCGGTATCTCCTGGGTTTACTCAAAGGTTCATTGCATCAAAGACCATCTCATCCTCTGCCATACCCTACTCCTTTTGCCTCCCGTCTTTCCCAACGCCAGGGTTTCCTCCAATGAGTCCTCTCTTCTCATTTAGTGACCCAAGTACTTGAGCTTCAGTGTCTGTCCTTCCAAAGAATAACTAGGGTTCTCCACTATCCTGTCAGAGCTGAAGAAGCTTCTTGGATGAGAAGCGAAACGTCTTCAAAAGAAAAAAAACAAAGAAAGCCCAGTTTCCTCCTGAAAAAGTACCTTTTGGGACAACCATGACCTGGATAACTGAGAATCTCTACGGACTTTTAGCTGTACAATTTGGGCTGAACACCCTTTGAATGGTGGATTTCCAGAGGAGGGGGAAAAAAAATGTAGACTATAGGAACCATTTGCACTACTCAGGTGACCCTGAGGACACAGATAAACCTCCAAGTGGCCTCAACGACCCTCTAAAAGGATGCAAATGACCAGCTGCCTGCAAGGAATATGGATCCTCCCATTGCCCATCAATCCAGTCAGAGCTGAAGAAGCTTCTTGGATGAGAAGCAAAACGTCTTCAAAAGGAAAAAATCAGAAAGTCCAGTTGCGTCCTGAAAAAAAGCACCTTTTGGGAAAATAATGAGGGTTGATTTTCTTCAGGAGTGGCAGATTTGACCTTGCGGTCCAATGGACTCTCAAGAGTCGTTTCCAACACCGCCATTCGAAAGCATGCAGTTCATAATAAAATGGTATTCACTGAGAAAGTTGTGTATGTGTGTTTGCGAGAGAGAGAGAAAGGGAGAGTGTAGGGTAGATGCCCAGAGTTATAGTAGCAGCATGTGAAAGCTTCTCAACTCCAAACAGAACCTGGCTGAACAGTCGAAGAGCCGTTTTAACGTTGCGGTCATTTGATTTCTATATAAGGAGTGCCCAGCCTGGCAATGAACTAACGTTGTTCGCTTTTTCCCCAAGATAGACCCCAGTTTGACATTTCTACCTTTTGCAGATATCTGGAAAAAGTTGATTAGACAGGTTCGTTATCTGTATTAAAATACGCCAAAGTGGATGGTATTAATAATTTCACAGCAGATGTTGCAGTGGGACCTTAATTGATGGCGCTAAGCATTAGACTTCCTGTTTGATCTCATTTCCCTGGTTGCTTTTGGTGGTCTTGGAATATCTGCTGGCTGAACTGTCCTTTACTGCATTGTACACTGTCCGGGAATGCTTTGTAATTCTCTTCCTCCTGATGACGGTGAAGAGAGCTGTCTCACAGCGTGATTAGTCAGGGCAAGGATGGCAAAACCACTTCTCTCGAGCATCTTTCCATGCATTGAAAAGAAAAGATGTTGACACTCTAGAAAGAGCGCAGAGAAGGGCTAAAAAGATGATTAGGGGACTGGAGGCTAGAGCATATGTAGAATGATTGCAGGAATTAGGTATGTCTAGTCTGATGAAAAAAAAAAAAGAAAACACTAGGGATGATACGATAGCAGTGTCCCAATATCTCAGGGGCTGCCCCAAAGAAGAGGGAGTCAAGCTATTCTCCAAAGCACCTGAAGGCAGGACAAGAAGCAACGGGTGGAAACTAATCAAGGAGAGAAGCAACTTAGAACTAAGGAGAAATTTCCTGACAGACAGAACAATTAATCAGTGGAACTACTTGCCTCCAGAAGTTGTGGATGCTCCAACACTGGAGGTTTTTAAGAAGAAATTAGACATCCCTTTGTCTGAGATGGTATAGGGTTTCCTGCCTGAACAGAGCACTGAATTAAGAAGACATCCAAAGATCCTTCCAACTCTTGTTATTCCATTAAACAAAAGTAGGCTGGAGAGTTTGTGAATGCCTCATTCCACTGCTGGTTCAGTGTGAGGAACCAGATTTTAGTATTGTTTCCCCTCCCGTCGACCAAAGATAGTCTACAGTAGTTTTTAATTTTTATTTGTAAAATTTATTGGCTGCCCATCTTATCACAGCTTAACTCTGGGTTGCACTTTAAATCCTCCCAACTTCCCTGCATGCAGGCCATTGGACCCGGAGCTGACGTTTTAAAAAGTGATCCATCTTTGCTTTTTGCCGTAACCAGGTTTAAAAAAAAAAAAAAAGCTTCTGCATATTCACAGCACCTCTTAATTTAGGCTCCCCACCCCCCAACAACAACAACAAAAAACAAACAAACCCCAATTCTCTCTGCAAAACCGACAATTTTCCAAGTAAGCCTGATCCTTTAAGAACAATGCCCCTTTGCATAATGGACACTTGTTACTCTTTGTTTGATTACATCTCAATTATGACTTTGATTGCAAGAGCACGGTTTAATACCCCGGGTCGTTTGTTAAAAGGCTTCTAATTAAAACCGGCCCTTGCTTTTCGCCTTGCGCTTATAAAAGCAGCCATTCTGAGAGATTGCTGAACTGTGAGCAAGCCCCATTCAGGCTGGGAAATGATACCATTAATTGGTGAGTGGGGTTTTCAAGGCCGGTGCCAGCCTTTTTCAGAGGCTTCCCACGATCCCCTGTGGCTTACAAAAAAAAGGGGGGGGCGGGAGGAGAGTTCCCTCCTTGGTTATACTGCAGTCCCCTGCACCACGACTCTAAAAAATGCTTTTAAGTTTCCAGCGTTGTCATTGCCTTTTTAGGCCCAGTCATCACGTCTTGTGTGTTTTGCCAGTTAGAAAGGGGAGGCTCTCCATCCCGATTATGCAGCAATAAGACTTTTTAAGTTTGCAAAGGGGTGGGGAAAAAAACAAACAAACCCCCCCAAACCTAAAAGGCTGCATCCAAGGGCTGATCTTGATGCTAACTGGATTGTTTTCTTTTACACTTTGGAACCGTGGCCACTGGAACTTCTTCAAAGGTTCAGTCCAAATGAAATTTGAGTCATCTGGTTCATTCATTTGGATTTTCAGCAGCTCGAGGGGAAACGGGTTTGGGGTTAGCGTTCTGCATTCCCACAAGACATTGCTATGTAGGATTGTCGGTGTTCAGCATTTGTGCCTTTATGAAGCTTGCTGGATGAAATGGTGGCTGGCCTTTCTGGGCTGGGGAATACATTCCTCTGGCTTATTAGACTTAACTCCTGCGACCGTTCATTGACGTTGAAGTGTACGTCTTTCTTATAAATTATACATGGCCATTGCACATTGTTCTTCAGTTCAGGTAGTCCTCGGCTTATGACCACATTGCAGCCCCAAAGTTACGTTTTTAAATGAGAAATGGGTTAAGGGAGTTTTTCCCCCCCCCCCACTTTACGACTTCCCTTGCTGCGTTTGTTAGGTGAATTTGGCTTTCTCCCATGGTTTTCGCTTGTTCGGAAGGTCGCAAAAGGGGATCGATCCGGTGACACTGCGGCCGTCATAAATATGGACCAGCTGTCAAGTGTCCAAATGTAAATCACATGACTGTGGGGATGCTGCAATGGTCATGTGTGAAAAACGGTCGTAAGTCACTAAACAAACGGTTGTAAGTCGAGGGCTTCCTGTAATGTTGGCGCCATTTTTTTAAAGATTTCGAGATTTTTTTTAAAAAAAAATCGTCTGCTTTTTTTCTCTAAACAAATGTAGTCCAGATAACACACCAGTCTGCTTCTCTCCCTCCTACCTCCAAAGCTCAGATATCATTACCTTCTCCATAACGAGCAATCAATCCGGGGCCTCTGAGATAACTCAGTTATCAGAATCTGAAAATTGGAGCTTCCTTGCATATTCCTAGCCCGGCAATGCACATATGGCATTGAGTTAAGCTGCCACATTTGGTAACGGAACACCATCTATACCAGTTCATATTGTTCTGTACAAAACTGACCAGACCAGCGGTTGGGCCACTATTGCGATTTGATGCACTTCAAATCCCAGAATTCCTGAGCCGGCCACGCTCAGGAATTCTGGGAGTTGAAGTCCACAGGTCGTAAAGCTGCCATAGTGGACTAGAGAAAACCCTAAACCCGTGATGGCGAACCTATGGCATGCGTGCCATACGTGGCATGCAGAGCCATTTGTGTGGGCATGTGAGCCCCAGCCAAACTTACCTGCACTATGCTTGTGTGCGCCTCCCAATTGATTTTCGGCCCTTTTGAGGCCGTTTTTGCCCTCCTGGAGGCTCGAGGGAAGCCTTTGCAGCCTCAGGAGGCCGAAAAATGGGCCTTCTGGAAATACCGGAAGTGGCGAAACAGGCCCCTTTTCAGCCTCCCGAGACTCCAGAGGCTTCCCTCAAGCCTCCGGGAGGGTGAAAACAGCCTCAAACGGGCCGAAAATCAGCTGGGAGGCACATGCATGCGCAGTGCAGGTAAGGGGGCGGGGCTGGGGTGTTGCATGTGCAAGGGGGGGCTTGCACATGCACACTTTTGGCGCACAATGTGGAAAAGGTTAGCCATCACTGCCCTAAACTGATAACCCTGAAATCTTTTATTTTGAGATTTTAGAATATGGGGTATATGATAGACACACAGGAAGCTCTCCTTGTGCCAGGTGAAACGGTTGTCCCTCTAGCCCTTTCTGCGTTAGGGCTGTGTTACCTAATGATCCCATGTGGATCCCAAAGAATTCATCCATCTCTTCAAAATCTGCTGCTTGCGATTTTTATTTGGAAAAAAATAAACAAACAACCCAAATTATTAAATGCGGGAGTAATCCACCCTAACAGTATTTTCATGAGTTGCATTGTTTATTTAATTGCAATTTAAATCAAATTTAGCTTCTATTACAGCCTTTCCTACTTTTAGGGAATAAAGGCCTTGATAGGCTAGTCAAAGAGCCAGCCTTCTCACCTGGAATGGTGTGTGAGAACGGGAGACAAGAGAAGAGTGCATGCAGGAGAGGAACATTATGCGGAAGGTATCTCAGCCCACAGAACAAAACGGGACATGGGAAACACCTTAAAAAGATCGCTCCCTTGTTTTCTGGAGAGTAAAAGTAAATAACAGAATAACAGATTTGGCAGGGACCTTGGACGGTGGTGGGATCCTACCAGCATAACAACTGGTTCGGTGAGCGTGCGATTTGTGCATGCATGCGCACTTTGTGTTCATGCACAATACTTGCAAAACAACTTCTCTTGCAAGCAATCAGCATCTCCTGCTGACTCAGGGCACTCAGCAACTAAGGTAAGAATAAAGGACAGCCTAGAGCCCAGGCGGGCAGGTGGACCCAACCGAAGAAAAGATGATCTTCAGAGAGGACTGGTTTGGTGTCAGCTGCTCTTCGGTGCCAAACCGGTAGAATCCCATCCCGACCTTGGATGTCTTTTTACCCACTTCCTGATCAAGCAGGAAACCCTATCCCCCTTCAGACAAATCTCTCCTTGAAAATATCCAGTAATGGAGCACCCACAACTTCTGAAGGCAAGCTGTTCTAATTGTTCTCACTGTCAGGAAAAATCTCCTTATTTCTAGGTTGGATCCTTCTTTGATGATCTTCCATCCATTATTTCTTGTCCTGCTGCCGGGTCCTTTGGAGAATAGGTTGTCTCCCTTGTCTTTGTGGCGGCCCTTCAAATATTGGAACACTGCTATCATGTCACCCCTTAGTCCTTATTTTCATTAAAAGAGACATACCCAATTCCTGCGACGGTTCTTCATATATTTTAGCCTCCAGCACCCTGATCCTTTTTGTGGCCCTTCTCTGCACTCTTTCCAGTGTCTCAACATCTTTTCTTATATCGTGGTGAGGGCAGTGGTGGGATTCAGCCAGTACGGACAGTTTCGGGCGAACCGGTAGTTCATTTGGCCCCGCCCACCTGCCCCATACTCTATTCTGTCCTATATTTCCTTTGTTTGAAGCCCAGCTGATCGGCGTGGCATCACGGATTGCCACACCTAAGCTGTTCGTACTCACTGGGGCTGTAGTACCCCAGGTAAGTTTTCTTGCTATTTTGAAATGCACCTTGCGCGTGCAGCTCACCAAACCGGTTGTTACACTGGTTGAATCTCACTACTGGGCGAGGGGGAGCAGTGCTTCCAGACCAGTAAGATTCTGTTACCGGAACCAATCCATAAAGGTAATTGTAGTACACCTGGTTGGTGCTTGTCTGGACCAGTGGTTCTTAACCTGGGCACTATCGCCCACCCACCCCGCCCCCAGAGGGCAATTTCATTTTTCAGGGGGGCGATGGAACGAAAAGGGGCAACACGGGGGTGAAGGAACGGAAGGGGGGTGATATGGGGGCGATGGAGCGAGAGGTTTTGGGGACACTTTTGAGACTTTTTCATACAGTGAACAGCTGTTTATCTGTCATACAAAAACATCAGATCTCTCGCTATTAGTGGATTGAACTGTTTTAAAACTGTTCTGAATTGTTCTGTAAAATTTTTCTTTGTGTCTTTTTAACCCTTTTTACAGTGTGCATGAATATATATTTTCCTTGAATCTTAATTTAGTTTCAGAGTTTTTGTCTTGAAATTCTTAGTTCCTGCATTGCCGTTTGTTCATTATACCCCTTTTATATGTCTTTTTGCGTCTTAAAATTCACTTCTAATTAAATCATTAAACGTTACTGGGTTTTTTTTCGGGCATTTCATTTTCTTGCAATTGAATTTTGTTTTCAGTGGTCATTGCATTTAAGGGTCTTGAATAAATAAGATAATAATGAAATACTTGTATCACAGAGTTTGGGAGTAAAGTGATGGGTGGCATCAGAATTTTTCACACAATTGAGATATGGGGAAAAGACTGGAAATAAATTATTTGCCTCGATGTTTCCTGATGACAGTTTTAAAGAAAACAAAAAAATGTGTTTTCATAAATTGAAGAATTATTTTCCCTGGGTTGTGATTGAGAGGTTATGTGGGGGGGCGGGGGGGGGCGATGATAACTTCCTCAGTGGCTCAAGGGGACGATTCTTTCAAAAAGGTTAAGAACCACTGGTCTGAACCCCCTTGAAGGCTTGACATTTCCCTAGTTTGAACAACAACCTGGAAAACCGTTGCTGGAATATCAGCTCTCTGGCTTTCAAGCAGGAATTTTCCTCAACGCCATCTGCTGATCTGAGTTTTGAATCTGCTCTTTCTACAGCAGAAGTCCTGACATTCAGCTCTGAAACTCTTCCAGCATAATGGATTGAGTCTCTTCATTTTTTTTTTTTAACAAAAAAATAAAAATACATATTCCTTCTCTTCCTCTATGCCCGCCGCCAGTGGTATTTGCTGTGTACACGGGTTCAATTTCTTACCCGGTAAATGCCACCCTCTTCATGGTATGTCTTGAATTTCCTGCGTTCTGCTTCCTGTCATATATCGGGGCCTGGTTGTCTTGGGAAGAATTGAAATAAATCATGCCAAAAAAAAAAATAAAAAAGCAACACGGACATTTTGCTTTGTTTGCATAATTGATTTGGTTATCAAATTGCCTAGAATCCAGTTGCCCTTGAGACAGGAAATGGATTGTTTTGTGTGCATTTTGAAATCACTTGACTGTATTACAAACTTTTGAGCATGGGTTGATAAACCTGTATTATCATAGATTGCTAATTAAATCCATCAGAATAAGAAAAAAAAAATCTTAAGTTAGGTTTTATTAAAGGGGAAACTTCTCTTCCTTTCTGTACCCCAGCTGTAACAGGGCTGGATTATTGTGGGATGGTAAGAGATCCCCTATTCATCCTTGAGATTGTAAAAATAAGACCTGTCTTCTGAGCATATTAGTGTGACATAAAATCCCAAGAGGCTGATATAGAAGCCCCCTCTTCCTCCAGGATTTATTTCAATTAAAAATAGGTTTTGCTAAAGGGATAACATGTTAGCAGGTCACTCTTGATTCAAGAGACAATTTCAGGCTGGCGAAGCTTTACTTTCAAATGGAGGAAACGTAGTATGTTACCAAAAGCCAGCTCTTACTCTGTGACAAAGGGATTGAACGTTCCGTATTCTAATTTACAGATATTTTACAATGCATGTTATAAATGAAAAAGTTAATAACACATCTTACATCTTACAATGTAATGGCAAAGCAAAAGGTAAATGATTAGTTAGAAAGTCAGATTTAAGATGGTCCTTTTTTGTGTTGCATTGCTCTCTCCCTTTTTCTTATTCAATTTCCTCCATCCCACCCAATTTACAAATCAGAAACTACAACTGAGAGATAGTCAGTTGCTCAAGACTGCTCACGAACCTTTATTGAGTTTGGAATTGAAATTTGGATTTCTGGTATTAGTATTCTGCCTGTCTGCTTGCTACCTACTTTTTAAGCTAAGGCACCGGTGTCCCCCCCTTATAAAATAGAGTTCCGGTCCATCAATGATAATTTTTGTTTTTGCTTGACCATTGGCGTTGGTGCATAAAACCAGAAACAAATCATCACCTGTATTTCTCTCATTTGTACTTCGTGTGGGAGTGTCTGCATTCACCAGTTTCCCGTTTCCAAAAAACTGCAAAGCTTTAACAGAATGCATTTCCAATTTGCAAAATGATCAACATGTTTTCACAAATATAAGCCAGTGCCACGTAACACGAGATAATGTACATTAATAAAGACCGTTTGGAGGACGGGGAGTGTTAACAGAATATCTTTATTGCCTGTGTACCACTTGTACAAATGCACTGAAAGTAATTAACCAACAAAAGGTTAAGCGTTGGTTATATTTTGTAGATCTAAGGAAATCCCTTTTGTTCCCCGCTCCCCCCGCAAAAGCACGGACATTAATTTCCCTTAACATTTATGCAATTTCCTTCTGGATCTTAGTCTCTACACTTTTGAAATATAGAATTCTACCCTAATCAGCCTCTTTAAAGATGTCCACCATTTCTCTGTCTTTTTCTTCTGATGGGCATGTATGAATACTGTCATGTATGAATACTGGAACCCACCCACACCCTTAAGCCTTTGTTAGCTTGTTTATCTCATATTTATACTAGTCACATCACAAGATTCTCTATACATTAAAGGTGATTGCAATCCGCCGTTTTATTAGTTTATCAAAATACAAGCGTACAAGAAAAAAAGAAAAGAAAATTAAGGGAGGGAAAGGGAGAGAAGAGAAAAGCGTAGGATAGAGAGGAAAAGGAAAAAGGAAAGGCACTGACTTTTCAGCTCTTTTTGGTGCAGTAGAATAAGGTACTAAACCTGAAACCTCAACCTTTCTCTTTTACACAATAGCATAATATACCAGCCATGTCTATAACTACAAATCTATCTAATCGGCAAAACCCCAAATCAAAGTTTGGGGTTGTTTTTTTCTCCACTTCCAGCACAAAGTCCAAAAGCGGTTTCCCCCCCCAAAAAAAAAAAAGAAAAAAAAAGACTGCAATCTGGAAGTAAGTTGGAATCGAAAGTGTTTCGAAATTCCTGTGAGAATTACAAAAATGGAAAAGACAGGAGCTCTGATATTCCGTTGAAGGAGGGCTGGAGAACTGGCATTTGTCACGGCCAACAAGGTCCTTCACAGTGTGAAAGGTGGGAACTCTGCCCCTAAATTCCCTGTCTTTAAAGTGACTCTTGTCTTTTCTAGTAGCTTTAGCTAGTTGCAGGTAAGGGCTGCCTTGACACTCCTGCAGGTTTCAAACCAGCCTTTTCCAAATAGGATGCACACAGCCATAAACGGCCGTATTTGCACAGAAACCTTCATTTGTTGAGTTAAGCTTCAGAGTTTCTGGCTTACGCTCTCTGTTAGAACGTTGTCAGAATCATAAAATTTTGCGGAAGGTTGTGTTGTTGCACCATACATTTTACCTCTCATTTTTTGCCTTAGTTAAATTGAGATAACTACCTATTGTAGTGCACTCTCTCAGGTTAATCTTATGCCTGTATGGGAGTATTCAGTTTAGCAGATACATCTCCACATGCCCCCAATAGAGATGGCTTAAAGGTGTATTAGGATTCTTCCCTCACCCTTCTGTATCTCGCTAGCTGTATTTAATTATTTGCAAACTATTTAAAATGCTAGTTTGGACCTGCTAAGCCTGAATCAGTCTTGAGCCTAACCTATTCTACCTGCTTTTTTTTTCTTTTTAACAAAATATCAATTTAATGGAGCGAGCCACCCAGTTCTTTTGAGACCCACTCCAAAACAAAGTCACGTAGAGGTATTTTTCTCGGCGCGTGTGTCTTTTTAGCATAAATCCGAACGGCTTGGATTGGAAATGGGACTCCTTGCCCACGGATCAGCCACCTTGTTCCTTGCAAGGCGGTCTCATCTCCCGGCTACTGTCTTGCCTGTCTGCACGAAATGGAACAAAAGACAAATAGAAGCCGGTCTTTCTCGGGGCAGGTGAAAAGAGCCGCATCAATTATGAGTGTAATGCATTAATGGAGGGCAGAGAGCCATTAGCCGTGCTTTGTAAAAATGCTTCCAACTCCTCAACCCCCCCACCCCCACCCCCCCAACACACACACACACACCATTCCCGGCCTTGCATCCGGCATCTTTGCAGTTACATCTGTTAACACTTTGATGCTCCTTGGAGCTGGGGTGAGGCAGGATGGAGGAAAGAAAGAGGGGGAACACCCACTTCTCGATTGTTCTCCGGATTTCTGCATTGTCATGATGGTGCCATCACCTGACTTTTGGTACAGCCTGGCCTGACTTGAATCATGGGGTGACTGTCCATCTCAGCCTCTTCCTTGGTCCTCTTCCACGCCCCCACCTCTCTTCTCCGTACTCTTCTTACACATCCTTGTATCCGTGCCCTTCCTCCCGAATAGAATTCCCTACTAATAACGACGCTAAACCCAGAGAGGGTGTTTTTTTTTTTCTTCCTCTCCTTCATTTGTTAATTATCTATAGAACTCAATTTTATTGTTCTTGTTATAGGTGTATAAATCTCCCCCTCTCCGTACATTGCACATGTGTTTTTTGTGGTGGTGGTGGTGGGTTGGTTTTTTTTTTTGCATTTCCTGCAGCATTGTTACCTCCATGTTTTACAGTGTTCGTTGTGCCCTTATTCCTTTATGTCTGCCTGGAATACATGTGTGTGTGTGTGTGTGTGTACATGGTTAAAATGCAGACATGCACAATGCCATATTTATTATTCGGCGTCGTTCGGTGGCAGCTCCCCGGGTTTGAATGTGCATTTACCAACATGGCATCCACGCCACCGAGAACACAGTGCAGGCATCTTAGTTTTAATGAACAAAGGTGCCAGCCCTCGTCCAGGGCGAAGGTATGCATTGTTCCAGAGACTCCTGCGACGCTCCCAAGATGGCAGAGATGCTCTGGTTGTCTCTGACGCCTCTGATTCCAGCTTCCTGCGCTGTGCAAATTCTCGTGATGCCCCGTTGAAAAGAGAATAGCTTCACAAAAAGTGGTGTTACAATCTGTGGCCACAGCCCTGCACCTCCGGTGCAGCAGAGACGCATTTTCCACATTAACCAAACATGACAGCTGAAATGGTTATTAAGCATGCAAGATGTCGGAAGTCATCAAAAATTCACATCAGAGTAATTGCAGTGGCTGGGGGGGGGGTACTTGGGAGGAACGTACGCCAAATCTTTCTCTTTGCTTGCCTCGCATCTCCTTGCCTTCCTCCCCCCTTCCCCACTCTTAAATCTTACATGGTACATTCCGCTGACAATAAAATATCCTTCTCTAACCTATAGACGCTCTATTCCATAACTGGTTTCACACCAGTCCGCTCCTTGGTCTAGAACGCCCCCGAGCAAATGCCATAGATGCTTGCCTGCCAGTGGTGTTCATCTGTGAGAACAGCTGCCGTATTGTTTTGCTGCCCTCTTTGCTGTCTCAGCTATATCAGAGCTTGAAGGGGCTTTTTTTTTTACCACCACCCCCCTTAAGAAGAAAAACTGAGCATTCGTAGCAGAAGAATCGAGCTGCCTAAAGAACCAAATAGCAGGCATTTAAAACATCGCAGCTGCGGCTGACCCTTAAAAGGTTGGTTATTGTTTCAATTCTCTAATAATCCTCAGAATAGGAAATTATTTCTCTAATGTATGTATATGTATATTATTTCTCTAATGTATGTATATATATGTGTGTGTGTGTGTGTGCGCACACACACATTTAAAAAGACTCAGTCTTAACTGTTCAGCATCTTCCTTATTCGAGTTACAAAGAAACCAGTTTAGAATGTTTAGAAAGAAATGGGAAATTAATATAGGAGGATAGCCAATGATGTATTTAAACGATCATGGTTTTTTTGGCGTTTTTTTTCTCTTTTTAATAGCTGCAGGGTGGGGCATCTGTTGTCTGCTTTTAAAAAGACCCCCACTGGACTTGCTTGCTTTTTAAAATCTAGTAGGAGTCAGAGGTATCAAGTTTCTAACTTGCTGGCTTTATTAAAGATGCTCCTATCATTGGCTAAAAGGTATAGAAAAGACCTTTTTTCTTTTTTTGGTAAAATGAGTTTACAATCTGAGTTAGTGGTCAAATATATACCATGCTTTATTTTTTTAGTTAATTTTGCTTTATATTTTCAAAGGTTTTCTTGGAAATGTGATAAAGGTCTTTCATTTTAAAATACGAAATTCATACCTGATCTTCTGGAATTGTTCTTGGGTTTCTGAGAAGAGTCATTCTCTTTTTCTTATCTTCTATTAAGTGAAAACTATGGAAACAAATGGATGTAATGCTTGCTTAGTGATCTTTAATAGTATTGGATGTAAGGGATAAATCAGTAGGTTAAGCTGTAAATTTCCCAACCATTTAAAATGACCCAAGAAATATATTTATTATAAGTGCTGTGACTGGTTGATGTATATATAGACCCCAGTTTATGACCGCTGTTCGATCAAGTGAACCTAGGAATTTTTCTTTCCTCCTTAACATATTTTATCCTGATGAATAAACTGGACCGAAGGAAGTTTTTTCCATTTTAAATCATTCCTGGTAAGAGGAAAAAAAAAAGGAGATTTAGGACTCTCGCTTCACTTTGGAGATGATGCTCCAGAGACAGAAAAGCTGCAGACTTGAATATTTGCTTTATCATCTTCCATATCTTTCCTTGTTCTGGAATATATATATGATAGCTGGCTTGACAAACAGGTGCTGTGTGATCCAACAGTTGTGTAGGTGTGTTTAGCCTGGTTTAGAAGGGCATTTCCACAGAGCAGTTCCTCAGTTTCACCAAAGAGAAAAGACAATGAAATCCACATGTAAAGATGGAAGGACTTATTGCCACTGTCCCTTCCGTGACAGACGTCTCAATGATTCCTGCAGTTTTTATGCTGTGTTTTTCCAAATTATTTTCCTTTGTTTGATGAGGGTGGGAAACTGTATAAGCGTTCAGAAACAAAATATACTATGGGAAAAATCACCTATTCTCTTTTGGAATCACTTCTAGTAGCTTTCTTATGATACAGTCTTAACTGAAGGTCACAAGTGTCATTTTGAGTGTACTTCACCTATTATGGTTCACATTTCTTTGTGATGTATATTTTGCACATTATGGAAGACGGATTTTTTTTTTTTTGGTGGTTTGTTTAAGAAGCACATACACAGAAGGGTGTGGAGATGCATACACTTAAGGGAGAAAAATGGAAACCTTTTGTCTTTGATAAGCTTTTTCCATATTGATCTTAAGTGGAAAAACTTTAAAACTGCTATTTCCTTATAGACATTGCATTTCTTTCTTTAAACTTTCGAGTATTTAATAGATGTATATCATCTTCTATATCTTGGTTTGCTGGTATAAATCTTTTTAAAACAGGAATTGTTAAAATGTGGGAATTACTGGTAATTTAAATGTTGTAGAGCATTTTAAACAGTGCTAGAGTGTAATTAATTTCTCTGTACATGTAGCAATTTATTTTTTGGGGAGAAAAAAAACCCAACCTGTTTAAGAAACATCAGTGAAAGTATGTGTTCTAGTTTTGGAATTAATATTATTGGTTTGGGTTTAAAACAAAATCTAAACTAACCACCATCTTTTAAAAACTTTTTTTTTTAGCCAAGAGTGATTTCTCTTCTTAATGGGAGCAATATTTATTTTACAAGCTACTCAAGTCAGTCTAATGGACGTACTATTAATTTTCAGCAATATTCTTGCAATAATCTATAATCATTTAAATTCAGGCTTTTCAGAGATGGCTTCTCACTGCAACACTTAAAATGGCTTAAAAGACCCCATATATACATATACACATACATACACACACCTTATTTTTCTACACACCTTTCCTACAAGCTTAGCCAGTGTAATTAATGCTTTTGTTCTGGCTGCCTCTTTGTTATGCCTTTATTTGTACCATTCATAGCAGCCTATATTAAAAATAAACCTCTAGAGCCTCAAAAGTTTGAGGATTGCAAGAATCCACTCCGGTCCCTTCCTTTTTTTCCCAAAAGAGCACAAATGAGGATGGTCAAAAGTGCTGCAGCGAGTCTATCCAGGTCGTGGATTTTGCCATATTTTATTCAACTTAGTTATCCTATTTCGATGCTAGCTGCCGTCGAAGGAGGTTTCACAGAATCAGGCGTTGCCCAGTCAGTGTGCAGTTGCTGAGCGCTTGAGATGTGCACAGTGCTGATGATTGGGGGTGGGGGGTTGGTGTGTGGGGGGGGACACCAGGCCAACCTTTCATTTCACAAAAATCTCCAATGCTTCACCTGCAAACAGGTGCCCTGGACTCTGAGGGAAAAACGAAGCATCGCGTTTAAAACATCCATAAGCCTGGAAGCTTAAGGGAACCTGGCGGTCCCTTGGGTGGGTAGGATGGACAAGAGGAGGACGGGGGGGAATTGTAGGTGCTCCATACTCAGGTTTTGGGGGGGGGGTTGAGTATGGAGCACCTACGTGTGATATGTTTAAGAGGATGGGGGGGTGGTGCATTATGTGAAGTTCTGAATTCTGCCCACGTGCAAGAACACGCGTGTGCCATAAAAACCAGCCTATAGAAATGATTCGTACTTTAAAATATATATATATATATTAAAAAGGAGCAAAGAGAGAACCAACCCCAAAGAGCTCCGTCTTAAAAAAAAAAAACAAAAAACAAAAAAACAAACAAACAAGCAAACAAAAACCAAAAGTGGGAGTGACATGGCAGAGAACACGAAGAGGGAATTGATCGCCTCTTAAATCTCAGAAATTGAGTGGAGGGGCTGCTGCAGCATTAATTGCTTTGGGTGGGCTTCTAATAAATAAAATGAAATAGTAGGGTGTGCTACCACTCAGGAAACATCTACCACCACGGAAGGGCAAAGTCACGCTTTGATCCGCTAGCTTCCACCGAAGAGCACCCAAGATTTCCTTTAAACAGCTCACTTGTTGGCATCTATACTCTTGAAACAAAGAAACAAAGAGACAAACGGCCCTAGTAAAATTTGATAACTGTTTCTTCCAGGGGGAAGCCAGAAATCAAGTCAGCATTTCCTTTTTTTCCCCTTTTCGAGAAACACGACCTTGCTTTTATGGTGGTGTAGGGTGGGGCAGGGCTGGAGAGTGGTCCTTCCACTTTCTATATACCTGCGCAAAGGGGTATTTCCACATGTCTCTATAAACTATCTCGACTGCGGAGAGTTAAGGCGGGGTCCCCGTAGTAGATCACTCGTTGACTTTCTGCCCTGCAAACTTTAAAGCGCTGAACTCAACATAGCCAGCAGGAACGAAATAAACTAGAGGAGCTTGCAAAAGGAGATGGTTTTTCTTTCTTTTTCCTCCCTCCCCCAAGGCACCGGGTATCTGTACTACTAAAATGGCAGCACAACGCCATAAAATGGCATCACAATGACTTAAGCTGATATAGGGCGTTCCCCCTGCTCATTTAGAGAAAGATGCTCTCGCTAGTTCGGATCACATTGGCTCCAGATTCGGAAAGAATTCCTGTTTATAAAATAAAAACAAAACAAAAACTTTTAAATCTTGTTGGTGAGGAATGATTCTGGGGCCACCCAGAAATTATCAGTCTAGTTCTGGCATTTCTCAGTTCTGAGAAGGTGCATTGATCAACGTGATTGGAATTGGTCGGATTTCCTTGCATTAATTTTGACTAGCAGCCTTATAAATCAAATGGTTATCGCTTCTATCACTATTGTTGTTTGGCTGGAAAAATCTGAGGAAGTGCTAATTACGCCTGGGCATTTGCCCAAGGATTATATTTTGTGGCCATTCATAAAACACGTATTTTGGGTTGAAAGTATAATATGAATGCCAGGATGGCTAGTCCAGAAGATATGAAGCATTGTTTGTTATCACTTTGCTTTTCTCTCTATACAGAGCATAGACTGCAGAGTTATGGGACATTTCACAACCTTTAAAACTCAGATTTCTGCATTTATCCCCATTGGATGAAGCTAATATTAAAAACATTTACTATCTCAGCTCAGAGCAGTTTATTTCTGTTCAGAAATTTCTGAGCAAGTTGGAAAGCAGCAATGGAACTTTGGTTAATAACTTAATTTTGTTCTGATAATATAGTCTTATATGGATTTACCCCAAATTTAGCTTCATGTTAATCCCAAATTCAGGTCTGGACCATGAATTAAAATTTAAGAATGGGACTCTGAACCTATAGCTTTCCAGCCCAATTGTGGATTCTCCATCACTGGAGGCTTTTAAAAAGAGACTGGACATCCATTTGTCTGAAATGGTATAAGGTCTCCTACTTGAGCAAGGGGTTGGACTAGAAGACCTCCAAGATCCCTTCCAACGCTGTTATTTTAGAATAGAATAGAATAGAATAGAATAGAATAGAATAGAATAGAATAGAGACTTCTTTATTGGCTAAGTGTGGTTGGACAATTCTTTGTTCATATTCTCTCAATATACATAAAAGCTATAAGGGATAAATCATGATCTATAAATACTTTATTTTTCCTTTTTTTCTGAATTCCAAGCAGCAAACAAAAATGAAGTTTTAAAATGATTACTGTACCCCTCAAGGACTGAGAAAAGTAGAAACTGGGAACTCTGGTTAAAAATATTTATGTTTTATCTTTTACAATGTGTTTACACAGCTTCTTCTTTGGAATACAATTCGTTTAGAATTATAATGTATCAGCCCAGAGCTTCTTCCTTCCTCACAGGGGTATTTTTTGTGGGGGGAAATGGGGATGGGAGCGGTATTTTGTGCCAGCCGAATTCATCAAACAAATCGTAACCAATAAATAATCTTATTATTCTTTTTAGCAGGGTATCAATGCAAAACTAAATACCTGGAGTAGAGTAAAACAAAAGGGTTCTAAACAGATCCTTAGCAGGCATTTGTATGCCCCACGCATGCACTGTGAACATTTATTTATTGGTTTTATTTATCAAAATCGGTGGGAAAGCCGCCTGAACAAAATTGCAAAAGGAGGAGGAGGAGGAGGAGACGATCAGAGACTGAATAATGTTGTCAATTTTGCCTAAGTGAGAGCAGGGAATTTAATTAGCCAATAAAACAAATCAGTTTTAAGTGCTTTGATCCTACCTTCTCCTCCCCTTCCAGCCCCCCAAAAAAGCCCCCTAGGACAGCTTAGGCAAAAATCAGTGAAAGAAATAAAAGAAACAAAATGGCTTCAGGCACCATCCAAGAATGTTGCCTAGTGACAGTGCTGACCGTTTAGCGCCCTCTTCTTCTTTTTGCTACACCTTTGCTGCAGCAAATGTCCCAGGGAATGATGTTCTCGTGTGCCCAACCAATTCGGGGTGGCCAGCCCCCTTATTTTGAACGGTCCAAGCCCTCCTCGGCTGAAACACGACTGCTTGAATTCTGAGCTTATTATATATCACTTGACGGCGAACCTTTTGCGCTCAGCCTGTCAAAAATTCAGAAAACGCCCAACTCAATGCTGAGCTGGGGTCTTATGCACATCCACCATGCCCCCAAACAAAAGAGAAGCAATTTTTTTTACATATTTATTCGTTTATTTGAAAAACAAAGTAGAACCCACCCTCCCACATGGCTGACAGAATGTGAAATGATTACAAAAAATGAACACGCGTGAAATCACCTCATTTTCGGAGGATCTGGAGGTTGTGCGAGAGCACGCTCCTTTTACACACGGGCCTCCAAAAAATGCACGAGAACGGGGTGTGGTTTTGAGTACAGTCATTGTGGGGTGGTAGTAAATGCGGGTGTGCCACCCAAATCTTCCCGATGTGTCACTTTTGATATGCGTGTCATGGGTTTGACATCACTGGCTGATACAGTAGCTGGATTAAGCTGAGGAGTCTTATTAAGTTATGGCTAAATTTGTGGTCTATAAAGATAGTCCTCAACTTACAATCATTTATTTAGTGACCTTTTGAAGTTACAATGTCACAGAAAAAAGTGACTTACAACCATCCTACTCTTATAGTCAAGAGCCATGGTGGTGCAGTGGTTAGTTAGATTGCAGTATTGCAGACTAATTCTGCCCATTGTCCGCAGTTCGATTCTGACTGCTCCAGGTTGACTCAGCCTTCCATCCTTCTGAGGTGGGTAAAATGAGGACCCAGATTGTTGGGGGACAAGAGGCTGACTCTGTAAACCACTTAGGGCTGTGAAGCACCGTGAAGTGGTATATAAGTCTTACGTGCTACTGCTGTTCTCGCACTTAAGGCTATTGCAGCATACTCCCAGTTACACGATCAAAATCCGGGCTCTTGGGCAACTGGCTTGTAGGTACAGTGGTTGCAGCATCCCAGGGTCATGCAATCACCATTTTAGCTCGAAACAAGCCAAGTTAACCAAGGGGACGGTGGGGGGGAGAGAAATCAGATGTTTAATGAAATCTCCCCCCCCTCCCCATTTGCTGAATTGCAGTGGTTTGCTTCGCAAGCATGGCCAAAAAGATAGCAAAATTGAACCCGGCTCAATTAACACCCGTTCCGCTTAACGATTAAAATTCTGGTCCTGATTGTGATTGGAAGTCGAAGACTAACTGTATACCTAAGAGAGCCATCGTCCTTGTGTGTCCAATCACAGTTGACTAATAAAGAATTCTATTCTATTCTATTCTATTCTATTCTATTCTATTCTATTCTATTCCATTCCATTCCATTCCATTCCATTCCATTCCATTCCATTCCAAGTCCTACTCCTGTTTCAGTGGTTGCCAACCAGTGGGCCATGGACCATTGATTGTCCGCCAGAAAATTTTGGTGTTCCGCAGAGAAAGGTCACCCCCAAAGCAATTAATCCAGGCTGCGCAGGAGCACAAGACTGTGCCGCCCACATGGCCCGCAGGAGCACAAGGCTTGCATCGCTTGCCTTGCAAACAACACGAGGTAGGGAGGGGAGTGAGAAAAGCGCGAAGGGGGGAACTTGCCCCACTCACCCCACGCACCTCGCCTGGCCACCCGGCTGCTTCTTTTCGCTTCTTTCTTCTTTTGCTTTTGGCTGCATGCAAAGAAAGCAGCAAAAGTCTTTCTTCTTCTCCCCCAAACTCCGCCAGAAATGAGTCTTTGGGACCTTGCAAGGCATCCTGCTCTAAGAGGCCGCGCCAGCACAAGAAGTCTCCCAGAGACTCATGTCTGGCGGAGTTTGGGGGAGAGAAAGAAAGACTTCTGCTGCTTCTGCTGCTTTCCTTGCATGAACCCAAAAGTCTCTCTTTCTCCCCCTGAGAACGGAGCTGGAGATGGTATCCTGCTAACCCAAATAAAGAATGATCAACCAGTAGGAAATCGGGGTGGGGAATTTTCCTGCAGACTTTTTTTTTTGGGGGATTTTCCCCAGGGTCTCTGGTCCGTGGGATTTAAAATTATGAGTTTGGTGGTCCCTGAGATCCAAAAGTTTGGTGACCCCTGCTGTACTGTATTCGTCCCAACGTCCTTTGGCATGTGTGTCTCCCTCTGGCCTGACCATTCCAAGATGAGGAGTGGCTGAGCATCTGGGAATGAGGTGGGCGAGGCAGTGGGAGATCTCTACCCATCACCCACCCAACCAGAGAGTTCTTCCTTGCGCAGTGACTCAGTTGCAGGGTTTCTTGCTCACGCTTTCTGGAAAAAAAAATGGGAGCCATCTTCTCCCTTTTCTTTCCTTGATGGATGCTTTCGTGGTTAGGGTTAGAGCCTGATGCAGCCCAGGGGAGACATGGGCCGTTTATCAGGGGCTCGGGAATGGCTGGGTTGTTTGTAAATGCTTCAAGTCACAACGAGGCACAACAAAGAGAAGCGCCTCCTATTGTATTTAATTCCTCAAAAGTATTTTTTTTTCCTCTAGTTTTATAGGAATCGTTGGAAACCAAAACAGTAGTTTGGGCAGTTTATATTTATATTATTTATTTGTTAGCTGTACTGCCATAAAATATGATAAAGGGAAGATATATAGAGATATATTTAATACAATACGTTTGGGCGGCAGCGAGAATTGTATTTGCACAATATCAGAAGAATGAGGAAATCCCTGTAGAGGAAAACATAATTAGAAAAATATTAGACCGCACGGAAATGGATAAGACAAAGAAGACACAGAATACTTTTTAACTTGGGACTTGTTTTACCAATGGTTAGATAACAAAGGCAGAAATTAGAAAGTGGAAGAATAAAGGATTGAGCTCCCGTTCCTTGTCCCAGCTTCTGCTAACCTAGCAGTTCGAAAGCATGTAAAAAAAATGCAAGTAGAAAAATAGGGACCCCTTTGGTGGGAAGGGAACAGCATTCCTCTGTGCACCTTCAAAGGCATTTAGTCCTGCCGGCCACATGACCGCGGAGACGTCTTCGGACACCGCTGGCTCTTTGGCTTTGAAACGGAGATGAGCACTGCCCTCTAGAGGTGGGAACAATTAGCATGGATATGCGAAGGAAATCTTTACCTTTAAGTAAAGGATGTTACTACTGCTATTACTATATATTTGTAAATTGACTCAGGCAATACAATGCTTACTAAGCACTTATATATATATATTAAAGGAAAATGCATAAATAAATCAATAGAAAAGAGAAGCACCTCAGGTCTGCTAGAAGGCATGTGGAGGGCTCACATTCCTTCCTCGTGGCTCCTGCCCCTCCGTAGTCAGCAGCTTTTTGGAGTGCGTAACTTTCTCCCCATTCTCACACACGTTTCTCCTCCTGGTCCCAACACCTCCTCCCTCCATCTCCAGCCTGATTTGAAATGGACAATTTTAAGTCCACCTGAAGTCCACCTGGCTCTTCCATACCACCTGGCTTCAAACAGAAGGACCAAATATATAATCCATGGAGCACATTACACGACTTACCAGACAAGTCTTCAAGCCTCTTTTCTCTGGCTTGCCTAGAGAAGGCGGCGGGTTCCTGCCAACATTTAAGGCTTCCTTCGCAAGCTTGCAACCATGTAGTACGATATGCATGTAAGTCCTTGGCTTACAGCCACAATTGAGCCCAGAATTTCTGTTGCCGTGCAAGGCATCGGTTAAGGGAGTGGTGTCCCATTTTATGACCTTTTGGCCACAGTTAAGCGAATGCAGTTGTTCAGCGAGCGACACGAATCCAACTTTCTCCACTGACTTGGACAACCCTGTGTCTGATATGGTATAGGGTTGCCTGCCTGAGCAAGGGTTGGACTAGAAGACCTCCAAGGTCCCTTCCAACTCTTGTTACTCTGCTCAGTCATTCTGGCTTTGCTTGGTGGAAGCCAGATGGAAAGGTTACACAGATGGTAATCACATGACCCCGGGACAGTGCCACTCTCCTAAATCACAGCAGTTGCTGAGCACCTGAATTATGACCATGTAACCATGGGAATGCTGTAGTGGTCATAAATGGGGAAAACTTCCTCTGTCCCTTTTTTCAGTGCCGTTGAAACTTTGGAACGGCCACTAAACAATTGCTTGTAAGTCAAGGACTGCCTGTATGGAACCACTATAAGCTGGTAAGGGGTAACCTCAAAGCATGGCTTGATGTGATCCTTGGGAATAGCAATAGCGTTTAGACTTATATACCGCTTCACACTGCTTTCCAGCCCTCTCTAAGCAGTTTACAAAGTCAGCCTCTTGCCCCCAACAATCTGGGTCCTCATTTTACCCACCTTGAAAGGATGGAAGGCTGCAGAGTCAATCTTGAGCTGGTCAGGATCAAACTGCTGGCAGCGGGCAGAATCAGCCTGCAATACTGCATTCCAACCACTGCACATCATGGATGGATGGACAAACAGATGGATGATGATAGAAGGAAGGGCAATAGCAACAGCCCTTAGATTTATATAATGCTTCACAATGCTTTACAGCCCACTCTAACTCTAGAAGGCTGAGTCAACCTTGAACCTAGTGAAATTCGAACTGCCAAATTGCAGGCAGCCGGCAGGCAGCAGAAGTAGCCTGCAGTACTGCACTCTAACCACTGCGCCACCGTGGCTCATATCATATTTTTCTCCCTTATTTTTCCCTTCCACCCTCATTCTCTTCCTTCCCTCCTTCCCGGCTTCAAGGCAAATCATATTTCCCTATTCTGACCAAACTTAGCCAGCAGCCATTAGTTCCACTAACTAGGAGCAAACCACACTCAATGAACTTAAATAAAAAGGGAATTAAGGTGGTTACATGCCTGAGGCCCTTTAGAGCAACGTCAAGCCACGATTATACCTGTTCACTGGCTTCACCCTTGCCAGCTTAGTTATAGCTTCATGCCTTGTGTGTATCAAGGATATTTTTTGGATTGACCTAGAGTTGTATCTCACATACAGGATCTGCATTTCCAGGGGTGCAACTGACATCCTAAAAACTCCATGGATACTTTGCTCACAGCCTGTTTTTCTGCGCCGTAACAGGTGGAAGCAAGTGGCTGGTGTTTTTTAACTCAAAAAACTGGCAATGATAAAGAAAATGACCCTTTCCAAGAGGGTCTTCAAACTGGACTCTGCTGATGGATCTGGGGCCCCAGTGGAACCACTCCATACTGGAGGCGATTGTGGAAAATTCTACCTCTACCTCATTTATATTTTGCTTGCTTCCTTAGCCATCTTTGTTAATTTTAATGTTAATATCCATCCTTTTAACATTTTAATGTCTTGCATTGGTGTTTTTACTTCTAAGATAACTAGAATCACCTGTTGGCAAAATCAGTGGCATATAAGATAGATAGAAAGATAGATAGATAGATAGATAGATAGATAGATAGATAGATAGATAGATAGATAGAATAAAGGTGATAGGGAGATAGATAGAAATATAGATAGAGATAGACTGACATATAAATGGATACTGAAGGTAGGTAGGTAGGCAGGTAGGTAGATGAATGGATGGATGGATTGATGGATGATGCTGATAATACGGAAGAAGATAGATAGAAGGATGATAGATGATGGTGATAGATCTATCTATTTAGGATGATAGGGAGACAGATAGATAGATAGATAGGCAGGCAGGCAGTTAAATGGATGATAAATTATAGGTAGATAGGTAGGTGGGTGGATGGATGAATGAATGGATGGATGACAGATAGTGATGATAGATAGGTGATAGAAGGAAAAAAGAGAGAGAGGGGAATGGATGATAGATGATAATGGTGATCTATCTATTTAAGGTGATAGGTAGACTGACAGACAGACAGATAGACTGACAGATAAATGGATGATATATCATAGGTAGGTAGGTAGGTACTGAAGGTAGATGGACAGAAAGAAAGAAAGAAAGAAAGAAAGAAAGAAAGAAAGAAAGAAAGAAAGAAAGAAAAAAAGAAAGAAAGAAAAGGATCCTAATCAAATTTGAAGTCCAATTTTACTCCACATTTTTCTTTGCAGTTGTAAAACCTTGGTTTAAAATATTTTCGCAAGAATTATATCCCTTATTTTGCAGACGTCTCAATAGTGCATATCAGCAGACAACTAGTAACTGACACATTTTTTTTTCTTTTAAAAAATTGGGCATAAAAACCATATTTACTGTCTTAATTCTAACAGAGGGCCCGTTTATTTCCACGACCTCTTCAAAATATGTTCAGATGTCATTAAGAAGGCAAGCAACTCATCTGCATTTTAACACACCCAAAGGAGAGATGCCGTCAAGTCAAACTCGGTCTGTTTTTTTTCCAAGGATGCTTCAGATTCTTGCCCTCTCATCAGACCTCGCTTGACCTTTAGAGAATGACCTTTTCAGGAGGCCGGTCCAGCAAAACATTTCAATCCTTTGGTAGCTCCGGGTTTCGTTTTTATTTTGTTCAATTTCCTTAAAGATTCAGGAGCCAAGCAGACCCAACGCACAAGGAATGAATAGCAATAGCACTTAGACTTATATACCACTTTACAATGCTTTTACAGCTCTCTCTAAGCAGTTTTTTTGCCCCCAACAATCTGGGTCCCCATTTTACTGACCTTGGAAGGACGGAAGGCTGATCAACCGTGAACCTGGTGGGATTTGAGCTGCCAAATTGTAGGCAGCTGGCTGCAGAAGTAGCTTGCAGTACTGCATTCTGACCACTGCGCCACAGAGGCTCCGTATGAATACCTTGTACTCTGTCTCTCATTTTATTTGCATGCATCCTACACAGTACAAATATAATTAGATGAAAAATGTAACCAGGGGAAGCCGCTCTTAACTACACTAGCTGGCTACATATGGTCAAATTAGCATTCAGATATGCACATGAAGAACGCTGCTGACGTTCAAGAGGGATGCTCAAGATTTAAAAGCCCCATCGAAACAATGCACAGACGATCATTCCCACCTGCGATCTAAAATTTAAATCCAGTTTATTTTGGATGCCTTTGCCTTTTTCTAAATACTGTAAGAGGGGCCTGTTGCCGATCGCTGAAGAGGAGATGCATCCATAGCAAATGAAAACAAAGGGAAGTGTTTATTTGAAGAAATCGCCCATCGGTGCGGATTGAAAGATAATTGCAGCAGTTGCTCTTAAAAAGGCCATAAATCTTGCTATAGTGGGAAAATAGCACTCTGGTGACCACTGTGACTGAGTGTTGTCGACTGGAAGATTTGAAAGGTTTTGCTCTCTAGATAGACACCTGTTATATTTGGTAAAGAGAGATCCACGTGGCCCTTCTTCGATTGATCTACACGTGAAAGTTCCTTTCCCCGCCCCGTAATAACTAGAGCAGTGGTAGCTAATCTTTTTCAGTTACCATGCAGATAATTGCATGCGCGCTCGCTTGCTTGCGCTCACTTGCATGCCAGCACCCAGAGGCAATGCGTGCTGGCCACCCCCTGCGCACGCGCATGCGATCCGCCCCTCGCACACCACGCATCTCTGCGCATGCACGTGTGATCCCCTCATGTGCCACGTGTCTCTGCGCATGTGCGTGAGATACCCCTGCGGCACTGAGCATCTCTGCACATGTGCACACGTCTCCAGGGGTGGGATTCTACCAGTTCGCACCTATTTGCTAGAACCGGTTGTTAACATTCTAAGCAGTTCGGAGAACCGGTTGTTAGAAGAAATTACTGGCCTAATCCTGTAAGGAAGGAAGGAAGGAAACATTCTGGTGTTGCTTACAGAAACTGCTTCTCCATTAACCCTTATTACATTCTTGGCAGGACTAGACTTCCTGTCTCAGGAACTTTTCTGGAGTTTTTTCCCCCTCCTTTGCTGGGTACTTTGCTTGTGTGGTGTGACCATTCAAAGTTACAATAGCACTGAAAAAAGTGACTTGTGACCGTTTTTCACACTTAACAACCGTTGCAGCATCCCCACAGTCATGAGAGGCCAGGTGAGGAGATGCGTGTCTCAATATGAGTGATATTGAGTTGGCCACACCCAGCCAATAACATGACCACCAAGCCACGTCCACCCAGTCACATGACCTCCAAGCCACGCTCACCACCTGAGCCACGCCCACAGAACCGGTTGTTAAAAATTTGAGTCCCATCCCTGCACGTCTCCCATGCCCCCTCCCGCTCCCTGTGCATGCGTTGTCGACAATCACCTGTCAGGCGATGGCGTGCACATGCATGTGCAGTGGGCCTCGTCTGGGCGACCTCTTGTGTGCCGAGGGAAATGGCTCTGCGTGCCACTTCCGGCATGCATGGTGTAGGTTCGCCAACACGGGACTAGAGGAACTGGAAATTGGTGTGTCAGGTATGGTAGAATCTCATCACCTGGTTCCTAAGCTTGATGTTTGGGATCCTTACTATTTGCTTGGCAAAAACCTAGTAGTTATTTCCTTGCTTTTCCCAGCTTTAGAGCAGCACTCCTCTCATTCTTCCTTCGAGGTTTATTTCAGTCCTTTATGCCTGCAAAGCGCTATCTGCCCGTCTTGCCACCAACTATGGATTGCCTTAGATGTACCCCTTCCCCTTCAACCCTACAGGCAAGGAGCGCTATCTGGTATTCACGCTCTTGCTAGCATATTCTCATGATCGTGTCGGTGCTGTCCTGTTCATTTGCTCCGTGTCATCCTATCAGAGGGATGGGAAACATTTTTCATTTGGAAAAGGCCCAACTTTCCATCTTGATCCCCCAAATGAGAAATAGTTCTTTATATATTCATTTTTTTAAACTTTTTTTTAGTTCAATCGTATGGACGCTTTGTATAGGTCGTCCTTGATTGACAAAAGTGACTGTTCAAAGTTACAATGGCAGTGAAAAAAGATGACCGCAATTAAGCCTGAAATTGCCGCTGCTAAGTGAAAGAATGGTTAAGTGAATTTTGCCCTATTTCACGACCTCCCTTGTCACAGTTTTTAAAGTGAACCTGTCATGCCCCTGGTGGAGACGGACTCTGAGGGAGAGGAGGAACAGCCGACAGGGAGTGGAAGGGTGGCTCTGGAGGTTGTGGAAGAGGCTGGGGAAGGGCAGAGGCCGGCTGGGTAGTCAGAGGAGGACCCAGGCCCATCCCCTCTCCATCCTAGGGCAGGGAGGAGAAGATAAGGGAGAGACCTGCTCTATGCAGGAGGAGAGGGCCTTAATCCTCTTCATGGGCTGCAGTTGTGACAACTGGATAAGAGGATGGACATGCGTACGGGCCAGTGCTGGAAACAAAGCACGGAAATATCTCTACTTTATTGTTCCTCTCTGAGTTTGGCATCCTTCCCAGTGTGTGTTCTGATATCTGTGGACATCTTCAAGCCCTTATCTTGCCTGGTTTGTGTTGTTTTTCACTCTTTATAATTTAAATGGCATTTCCTCCTTCTTGTAACTGCTTGCGAGGGAGTTTTTTGTCTCCAGTCAAGGATATTTGGAGCTTGGAAGCAAAGTGAAGGAATAAAAGGGCCTCCACCTGTTTTTTGTGACTGTGTTTCTTTTGTATCCCACCCTGGGTCATCACAGAACCAGTGCAGTTGTTCAATTAGTAACACAGTTGTTAAGTGAGAGCTGGTTTCCCCATGGACTCTGCTTGCTGGAAGGTCAAAAAAACAGGTGATCCCGTGACTCCAGGAATCCGCAACCATCATCAATACGAACCCATTGCCAAGCATCCGGATTTTTTTGATCATGTGACCCTGGGATGCTGCAACAATTGTAAGAGTAAAAAATAGTCATAAGTCACTTTCTTCAATGCTGCTGTAATTTCAGACGGTCCCTAAGCAAATGGTTATAAGTCAAGGATTACCTGTATTCTTCCATCCGATGGATGAGACGGACGAAAAGTGCTCATGAGGTCATTTTTGTTATATTTATTGATTCTGCCTTTTGGGAGTATATGAGCTCTCAGCAAACCCTGCTGAGACTTTATGGAGATTCTCCATCATCCAGGTTCATGGTTGTCCCAAAGATACTTTTTTTGTTTTCAAGAGGCAACTGGACTTTCTGGTTTTTTTTTTTTCTTTGAAGACATTTCGCTTGTCATCCCAGAAGCTTCTTCAACTCTCAGAACCGAAGAAGCTTTGAGGACAGTGGTGGCAAACCTTTTTCGGCTCCCATGCTGATAATTGCGCACACGCTTGTGTGCACGCACTTGCGTGCCAGAACCCAGAAGGCAATACATGCTGCCCTCCCCTGTGCCTGCATGCATGATCCCCTCGCAGGGCACTGCACATCTGCGCCTGCGCACATGATTTCCCTTGCACACCGCGCACCTGTGCATGCGATTCCCCTAGCCATGCACTACGACCAGGGGTGAGATTCAAATTTTTTAACAGCCACCTCTGTGGGCGTGGCTTAGTTGGTGGGCATGGCTTGGTGGTCATGTTATTGGCTGGGCATGGCCAACTCAACTTCACTTACATCGAGGCACGCATCTCCTCGCCTGGCCTCTCATGACTGTGGGGATGCTGCAACAGTCGTAAGTGTGAAAAATGGTCATAAGTCACTTTTTTCAGTGCCATTGTAATTTTGAATGGTCACTCCACACAAGCAAAGTACCAGCAAAGGAGGGGGAAAAAAAACTCCAGAGAAGTTCCTGAGACAGGAAGTCTAGACCTGCCAAGAATGTAATAAGGGTTAATGGAGAGGCAGGTTCTGTAAGCAACACCAGAATGTTTCCTTCCTGCCTTCCTTATAGTCCTTGGTGCTCCCTGAGCTTGGTTGTCCCAAAGTGTTCTGACCCAAACCCTTTTCCAATAAAACAAACAATAACCAAAGGGAACAGAAACCTTTTAATGAGTCTTGCGAATCCCTGGTTAAAAGGCTGCTGCAAACTAATTAACTTTGATAAGCACAACCTAGCCAAAACTGTACGAAACTGCCAAGAATCACAGAAATATTTCACAACACAAGAGTCTTCAAATACCAACGTAAGATACTGTAATGTCCATGAGGTTGAGTTTCAAAACGTCTTTGCTTCCTGCAAGGAACGTTAGCTTCCCAGCTGGCTTTTATCTTCTTGAAGGAGAGTCTCTTACCTTGCAGCCTTACTCCCGAGTCACCTGTGCTGTTGCAACTGCTCTTTCCTGCGAGCAACCCTGTGTGCACACGCACTTGGCACAGGCTCCTCGGGAACCTCCTCATCGCTGCTGCCAGCCCCCCAATCTCTGAAGGCAGCAGTCTACTCCCTGATGGTCCTGGCTCCTCATCTGAGTCCTCGCTCTCCTCAGCCATCCGCACCTGCTGCTGGCTAACCACAACACAAAGGTGCATTTTCAAAAGGTGACTGGACTTTTGTTTCCTTGAAGTCGTTTCGCTTCTCATCTAGGAAGCTTCTTCAGAACATCTTCAAGGAAAGAAGCTCCAGTTTTGAAGAGCACCGTTGGTTCTGAATTTTTCGGACCCCCCAAAAAGCCTTCTATTAGTGGGTGCAACAAACTGAATCTTCTCCAAAGAGAAGAGTTGGGAGATGCAAATTCCTTCCTTTCCTTTCCTATCCACTGCCGAGTAACAGATAAGCTGCCTGTCATGCAGAGTGTTAATTGGCCCTCTTCTGACACTTTGAAGGCTATGAATAGGATTGCCAAGAAAATCCTAGCTCTGCTGCAGTAAATTAGTATCTTTAGGCCGCCAGCTTCACTCCAAATCAGTGGCTTAGAAGAAGGAGGAGACCTTAAGCAGGTAGTGGGTTAATCATAGGAGCAATATGAAAAGGAGAATGTGTCCATGTGTGGTTAGAGAGAGCTCTGAGGACTGTAAGGAAAAGACATTTAAGCATCGGACACAGTAACTTTGTGGGCACAGCTCTCAAATCCCTTTGCTTTGTAAAACCCCGAGTGGCTGGATTTGAATAATCAGATTTAGAGAGTGCAATAACACGAGGGTTTAAGTCATGAGCAACGTACGAAACTTGTTCCTGAATTATATAAGACATGCTACTGAAAGTTGGGAAGAGAATCTTTGGGAATTACCAGCACTCGGGGGCAGGGACAGCGGGAATGTAGGGTTTGTCTGAATGTTTGCATTTAAGCTTCTAGACACCCAAGTTACTGAGGCTAGGTTTGGAACTGGATGGCCCATTTTTGTCTCTTCAGAGAATTTTCCATTGTGTGTTTCTTCTTAGGAATGGACAGACTGTCTATTTGCAGCTGTCTGTGGTTGCAACATTGCAGAGAAGATGTAGGAGATGAGCAGGCTGAGGTGGAGGGCGGGGTTAAATGCGTCATCAGTTTGGAATCATTGCAGAGTCACAAGAGACCCCTATCCAGCCACCACCACCTCCGTGAATTCCATTGAGCCTTATCTGGCACCATTTTTGCTTGGACCATTAGTTTCCCAGATTCTTGTGTGTAGGTAGCAAGAATAGACTCTTAGTGCCTTGAACTCAGCTCCTGTTCCTGGTTATTTGCACCTGGTCATAAATCTGAGCAACTAATGGTCCAGGCTAAATTGCCACTAGATATGGGACAATGGAATTCATGGGGGAACAGGCATGGGTCTCGTGTGGCGCAATGATTCCAAACTGATGGCATGTTTAATTCTACCCTCCGGCTCAAACTGCTAATCTTTCAGGAGATTAAGCCTCTCTCCTTATTACAGTTTCCTTAAGAAGCTGTTGAGGAGACTCAGTGTACCTTAAGCAGAGATGGAGAGTGACCCTGCTAATTTTTGAAAAATCTAACTCTGCCCACTGCCAGCTCCAACTTTTTAAGTATTTTAAAAATTGAATGTTGCAGCTGTGTTCACGTGTTACTTTTGGATCTATAATACTTTTCTGCTCTTTGGACATTTTTAGTGTTCCCTTTAATGGCTTGCAATGTCTGCTGAATTTTACAATGTCCCCCATGATCCTTGGTTATGCTGGTTAATTCCTTCCTTCCTTCCTTCCTTCCTTCCTTCCTTCCTTCCTTCCTTCCTTCCTTCCTTCCTTCCTTCCTTCCTTCCTTCCTTCCTCCCTCCCTCCCTCCCTCCCTCCCTCCATCCATCCATCCATCCATCCATCCCATCCATCCATCCATCCATCTGACTACTCACTCCCTAGGACAGTGATGGCTAACCTTTTTGGGCTCCTGTGCCAAAAATTGTGTGCACGTTTGTACGCTCATGCGCTACCACCCAGAAGGCAATGTGCCACCCCATGCCCCCCTACACATGTGCATGCAATCCCCCCCGCCTGCTGCCACCTTACCTGCATTGTGCCCCACAGCTGATTTTAGGCAGGTTTGAGGCCTCTTTTCGGCCTCCCAGAGGCTTGAGGAAGACTTCTGCAGGTTTCTGCAGGCTTTGCAGGCTGAAAACTAGGCCCGTTTCATCACTTCCGGTATTTTCAGAAAAACAGGAAGTGACAAAACAGGGCTAGTTTTTGGCCTGCAGAAGCCTGCAGAAGCTTTTCTCAAGTCTTTGGGAGGCTGAAAAAGGCCTCAAACCAGCCGAAAATCAGCTGCGAGGCGCACATGCGCAGCGAGGTAAGTTTGCCTGCAGCTCATGTGCCAGCACAAATGGCTCTGCGTGCCACCTGTGGCACGTGTGCCATAGGTTTGCCCCTGGAGGCTTTGGTGGATAGCAAGCATTTAAACAAAAAACAGATACAAAGGAAAATGGAGGACAAAATAAAATAGTCTTCATTGCGGCCCTGACCCATAATCCATATAGTTACAACAGGGCCCGTGAGCATGCCAACTCTGTTGGATCATACAGGACACGAGTGGTAGTCAAAAATACATAGATTTTTCAGACAAATTTAGAGATGAATCGGTGTCCCTCCCTCAGATAACCTCCTTCTCAAAGTTTTGGTACAAGTGACTTCTAGAAGATTAATTGTATTGAGTGTTCCCAGTTGTTTTGTTGTGGTTTTAAAAGTTGGTTTTTCTCTTACGTTGAATTATTAATTTTCCTTTGTTCCATATAAATCCTGCCTCCCCCCCGCCCCCCATGAAGCTGATCTAGCTTATCTAGTTTATCTTATCTAGTTTTATCTAGTTTTTAGACAAAAGAAGAAAAGAAAAAAGGCCATGTTTCCTAGCAGAAATTTGTGCTTTAACGGAAAATCCTCTAGTCAAAGTTGTTCCTAAATCTGCTTCTGAAAGGAATACAGAGCATCCTCGACTTACAACCATTCCTTTAGTGATCGTTTGAAGCAACAACGGCACTGAAAAAAAGAGTAATTTATGAGAGCTTTTCACACTTGCAGCATCTCCGTGGTCAAAATTCAGATGTTTGGCAACTGGCATGGACTTATGCCAGTTGCAATGTCCCAGGGTCCTACAATCCCCTTTTGTGACCTCCCGACAAGCAAATCCACGGGGAAGGCAAATTCATTTAGCGACGGGTGTTACTAAGCTTAACAATTGTGGTGGCTGGCTTAACAACCGTGGCTGGAAAAGTTGTAAAATGGGGCAAAAACTTACTTAACAACCCCTCTTGCTTAGCAGTGGAAATTTTGGGCTCAGTTGTGGTTCGTTTGTCATGGATTGTCTGTATTGGCGTCTTGGTTGGTCTGCTTTGATGAGGTTCACACATGGGAAATGGTACAGCAGCAGCATCTGGAATCAAAGCTGAGCTCAGAACTGATTATAAGCAATGGTGGGATTCAAACGTTTTTTACTACCGGTTCTGTGTGTGTGGTTTGGTGGGTGTGGTGTGGCATGGCTTGGTGGGCGGGACAGGGGAAGGATAGTGTAAAATCTCCCCACCCCACTACCCTGCTTCCCAGCTCCGTTCTCCTGGGCAGGGCAACCAAAGAAGACCCAGCCAATCAGCTGGGACTCGGGAGGCGGAGAAGAGATAGGGGCGGGGCCAGTCAGAGGCGGTATTTGCCAATTCTCCGAACTACTCAAAATGTCCGCTACCAGTTCTCCAGAACTGGTCAGAACCTGCCGAATAACCCACCTCTGATTATAAGCCTCACAATTCCTTACCTTCTCCCTCAATGAGTTTGCATCTTGGTTTGTTGCATCTGAATCCAGCACAGGGACAGCTGTGTCATTCAGACTCTTGTTTTTAAGCATTTGTTCCTTAGTATGGTCACGGGGCTTTTTTTTCAACAAGATTTTTTTTGTTATTCTCCAAGGTGTGTGTGTGTGTGTGGGGGGGTGCTTGCTTACCTGGTATCGTCCCTTGAAAATAAAACAGGAAAAATAAACAACAAGTGACCCAGCCTCGTCAGAATACAGAATAACAGAATTGGAAGGACTTTGGAGGTCCAACCTTTTGGTCAACCAGGAGATCCTGTGGAATTGGTTTGAGGGCTTTTTATGAAATTCTTTCCCCAGGAGTGACGTATTAACAATCCAGTGTGAAGAAAATTAAGGATCGTTGGAATTTTGAATTATGATTATGATCAGGATTTATCACTTGTAGTTAATATGTACACTGTGACCTTATGTACCAGAGACGAATTGCTTGTGTGTATCCAATCACACTTGGCCCATAAAGTGTTCTGTTCCGTTCCATTCCACCCTACCCTACCCAGTAAAATGTTAGTTATGACTGTTTCTAGCTTCAGCAATATAGTCCATCCGCTTGCTCTCTGACAGTTATAAAGTAGACTAGAATACTTTCTTGGCGAAGTATGATTGGACACGCAAGGAATTTGTCTCGGGTGCATTCTTATATGTTGGCTGAACCATTCTCTTCCAGTTTTTAAATGTATTTAGCCTGGTTAGGCAGACTTATTATCTCTATTCATCAGCCTCCTCTCCTGCTTTTCATTGTGGCTCTTGTAACTTGATGGAGGGAGGAAGCAGGATCCAAGTCCAGAAATAAGAGAAAATGGAATCAGGACTCAATTGCCAAGAGTTTATTTGGTTTAGTTTTGTGCTTTACTGAAAGGAAACGAATACATTTCAGTGCCCACATTCACTGTATTGGCATTTTCCTCTTTTTTTTCCCTCAAGTTAAAGAACATTCAGCAAACGGAAGCTGAAAATTGCCTGACCTTACAGCAGAGCTCACACCAACTCTGTAGGAAATGCCACATGTCCTTTCCAAGCTAAGCTAGTTTTTAACGGAAATTGTACCTTTTCTTACAGGGATTCCTAAAAAATGAAAAGGATAATGCTTTGCTGTCTGCCATTGAAGAGTCCAGGAAACGGGTAAGTATTGAAAGTGATGTAAAAAAATGTCTGTCCGTCCATCCATCCATCCATCCATCCATCCATTTATTTACATGTCTATCTGCCCATCCATCCATCCATCTATCCATCCATTTATTTACCTGTCTCTCTGTTTATTTGTCTATCTGTCCGTCCATCCATCCATCCGTTTGTTTGTTTATTTATTTACCTATCTGTCTATTTGTCTATCTGTCCATCCATCTATCCATCCATCCATTTACCTGTCCATCCATCCATCCATCCATCCATCCATCCATCCATCCACCCATCTCAATTTGGAACCATCCATCTCCCTTACAGAGGGAAGCCGGGTGGTGTACAATAAAAAGACAAAGATAAAAGCAGTACATAAAGGTACATTTTTGAAAGGATGATTAGAACGCGGTTGAAAATCAATTAAAAGGTGACGGGAAGGCTTTCAGGGCACTAATCAGCCCCCCACCCCCGCATTTAAGCAGGAAAAAACAAATGCGTAAGTATAGAATAGGGAGTACCCGACTCAACAGGAGTAACCGCGAAAGGGATCTAGAATTTCTTAGTGGACCACCACTTAAGTATGAGGCAGCCGTGCGCTGCAGTTGCCATAAAAAGCCAGTGCAACCCTGGGCTGCATCAACGGAGGAATAATATACCAAGATGACAAGAAATGATAGTACCGCTTTATACTGCATTAATGAAACCACGCATCCACTTGCATCCAGTCCTGATCACCACGAAACAAAAAAGATGGTGAGATTCCATAAAGTAGGCAGAGAGGAAGAGCGACAAAGATGACAAACTGTCTGGAGGGCAAACCATACGACGAAGGGTTAAGGGAATTAGATATATCTAGCCTAGTAGGGATGACACGATTGCTGTCTTCCAGTATTTGAGGGGCTGTCACAGAGAAGAGGGGACTAACTTATTTTCCACAGCACAAGGATAAGGATAAGAACCAAGGAGTGAACCAAGTAGTTAAAGAGAGATCCAACCTAGAACAAAGGAGAAATTTCCTGACAGTGAGAACAATTCATGACTGGAACAACTTGCCTCTTGGAGTGGACTTGAGATTTGATTTGTCTGGGATGGTGTAAAGCTCCCTGATTTGAGCAGGAGGTTAGTCAAGAACAGTGGTCGCCAACCAGTGGGCCGGGGACCACCGAGAGAATCTCCGAGAAAATCTTGGTGGTCCACAGAGAAATGTCACCCCCAAAGCAATTAATCCAAGCTGCATGGGAACACAAGGCTATGCCGCCCACATGGCCTGTGGGAACCCAAGGCTTGCGTCGCTTGCATTGCGAACAACACAAGGGAGTGAGGGGAGGGGGGAAAGGGCGGAGGGGGCGGATTTGCCCCGCTTGCCCAACATGCCTCCTCTGGCCTCCGGGCTGCTTCTTTCCGCTTCTTTCTTCTCCTGCTTTTGGCTGCATGCAAGGAAAGCAGCAAAAGTCTTTCTTTCTCTCCCCCAAACTGTACCAGAGAGGCTCCAAGAGGCTGCGCCAGCACCAACAAGTCTCAAAAAGACTCATTTCTGGTGGAATTTGGGAGAGAAAGACTTCTGCTGCTTCTGCTGCTTTCCTTACATGAAGCCAAAAGTCTCTCTCTCTCTCTCTCTCTCTCTCTCTCTCTCTCTCTCCCCGCCTCTCCCCCCCTCCCCCGAGAACGAAGCTGGAGAGTGTCCTGCAATCACAAATAAAGAATGACCAATTGGTAGGAAAACCGGGTGGAGAATTTTCCTGCAAACTTTTGGGGGGATTTTCCCAGGGTCTCTGATCCGTGGGATTTAAAATTATGAGTTTGGTGGTCCCTGAGGTCCAAAAGGTTGGTGACCCCTGGCTTAGAGAGGGCTGTAAAAGCACTGTAAAGTGGTATATAAGTCTAAGGACTTCCTTCCTTCCTTCCTTCCTTCCTTCCTTCCTTCCTTCCTTCCTTCCTTCCTTCCTTCCTTCCTTCCTTCCTTCCTCCCTCCCTCCCTCCCTCCCTCCCTCCCTCCCTCCCTCCCTCCCATGATAACTGGACATTGGGGACCAAGTTGGAGGTATATGCCACGCCCCGGGTCATCTCGCCCTGAGACAAGACTTCCCCAACTATTGTAGGAAAGGCAAGATTTAACAAGCAAAGCAGTATCTTGAGCAATTTAATCTGCTTTCCAAGCACAAAATGGCACTGCGCCCGTAAGTCCGATGGCCCTTCAAACTGTTAAATTCGTAATCATAAGAGCAGTCATATGGATGGATGGGAGGGAACAGGTACAGTCCTTGGTGAAAGTGTAGCCATAATGAGAGAAACAACATTTAAATGCCTATTTTGGCTGATGACGCCCTTGTGAATGATATCTCTGAATTTGTCATGTTGTTGTCTGAATTCCTGCCTAGCATTATTGTTCCGCTGGCAAATCTCTTTTAAGTACAGCCTTCTCCAAGCTGGCGTTCCCCAGGATTTATTAGGACTACAGCTGTCAAAATTGCAATTCTCAGATTTTTAGCCTCCACACATCTGGCGCTGGCTCTGAGAACATGTGTTTTCTGGGATCCATGCTGAGAACATCAAGACTCTTATCTCTGGCAGAAAATCTGTGCTTTCTCCATTAAAAAAAACCTAATGCGACAGTGATGAATTTAGGTTCTGAGGACATGCAGCTAGTCCTTGACTTATGACCACAATTGAGGCCACAATTTCTGTTGCTAAGCAAGACAGTTAAGTGAGTTTCCCCCATCCCATTTTACGACCTTTCTTGGCACAGTTGTTAAGTGAATCACTGCAGTTGTTAGCTTAGTAACATGGCTGTAAAATGAATTAGGCTTCCCCATTGCTCTTGCTTGTGAGGTCACAAGGTAACCACGTGACTCCAGGATCCTGCAGCTGTCATAAATATGAGTCAATTGCGAAGTGGCTGAATTGGAAGGGACCTTGTAGATCATTGGTTGCCAGCCAGGGACCAGGGACCACTGGTGGTCTGCGAGAAAATTTTGGTGGTCTGCGGAGAAATGTCACCCCCAAAGCAATGAATCCAGGCTGCGTGGGAACACAAGGCTGCGCTACCCACATGGCCTGTGTGCATCACTCGCATTGCAAACAACAGATAGGGAGTGGGGAAAGGGGCGGAGGAGCCTGGTCTGGCCACCGGGCTGCTTCTTTCCGCTTCCTCCTTCTGCTTTTGGCTGCACGCAAGGAAAGCAGCCAAAGTCTTTCTTTCTCTCCCCCAAACTCCGCCAGAAATGAGTCTTTGGGACCCTGCAAGGCCTCCTGCTCCAAGAGGCTGCTTTGGCATGACAAGTCTCACAAAGACTTGTTTCTGGTGGAGTTTGGGAGAGAGAAAGAAAGACTTCTGCTGCTTCTGCTGATTTCCTTGCACGAAGCCAAAAGTCTCTCTCTCTCTCTCTCTCCCCCTGAGAACGGAGCGGGAGACAGTATCCTGCGATCCCAAATAAAGAACTATTGTTTGTCAGGAAAACGGGGTGGGGAATTTTCCTGCAGACTTTTTTGGGGGATTTTCCCAGGGTCTCTGGTCTGCAGGATTTAAAATTATGAGTTTGGTGTTCCCTGAGGTCCAAAAGGTTGGCGACTCCTGATCTAGTCCAACCCCTTGCCCAAGCAGGAGACCCTACACAATTTTTGACAGATAGCAGTCCAGTCTCTTCTTGAAAGCCTCCAGTGATGAAGCTCCCACAACTTCCGAAGGCAACTTCTGTTCCATGGATTATTCTCACTGTCAGAAAATTTCTCCTTATTTCCAGGTGATGTGAAATAAATGAGCATAGACATCTGGCAGAAGTTGAAAAACGGAGCTCAGTTCTCCATCCTTGAGGGTGGTCATATATATATATTTTCCCCCACCCTGCAAAATCCATATATATATATTTCCCCCCCACCCTTCTTGAATCTCTCTTTAATCTTCCCATCCCATTAACTCCCCCAAATTGTCCTCCCACTTTGGGTTTCCTAAATCAAACATGGTTTTTAAGAAAATGAATAAATTATGAGCAAAAGAAAAAAAAAGATCACATTTAGCGTAATTCTGCTTTCTGCGGTTTGAAAGCATCAGAGCCCAAGAACCTTGGTTACTGGAAATAATTTTAATCCATGAAAGCTTGGGAGGGCGAATGCATTTAGAATCTTCTGCAGTTCTTGTTTACAGAGAAATTGAGGATGAGACGGAAGGTGAAACCCAAGGTAATAATTTTGTAAGCATGACAGAGATGTAGGCGGCTGGGAACGTATTTTATGCCATTTTGGAATTGATGAGCAGTGAGATTTGGAATTAGGGAGAAAATAAGCCCATTTGGGAAACTGGAACCTTGGTCTCCAGTATTTGGTTTTCTGGGCTTTCTGATTTTTTTTTTTTAAAGATATTTCTCATCCAAGAAATTTCTTCAGTTCCAATTAATTGATGGGGAATTGAAGAAGCTTCTTGGACAAGAAGTGAAATGTCCTAAAGAAGAACCAAAAACGTCCAGTTGCCTTTACAATAAAATCAGAGCAGCAGTAGCAATTTTATTATAGCCACAGATCAGCATTGCAACTAAGAAGCATTCCAAAATAAAATAAAATAATAATAAAAAAAGACAAGGTAATATTTAATAATTAGTTGGTGAATTAGCAGTGGGCGGTCAAAACCTTCCCTAATTTTTCAGACAAGTATAATAACATTTGGCTACATTTGAAGAGGCTACATTGGACTGATCCGATAACAGCAATTTTACATGAAAAGGTGGTTTTTCCCCAGGTATTTTATCAGGTGAAGGCTTATGAGATGGATCCGCAAATCCAAATAGAAGGTACAATTTAAGAAGACATGAGCTATAGTTTGACTGCAGGGGCAGTCTCGAGTCATATGGAATTTTTTAATATATAAAACGAGCTGGATACCTGTGCTTCACTACGAAATTATGTGATCAGGCTTAGTTTTTTTGGGAGGAAAATAAGGAGAGAAAAAAAAAGTGCCCCTGCCTACCAGCATCCACTGGTATTCATCTGGCTAGCGTCCTGTCAGTGTGTGAGACAGTTCACGGCTGTATGGAAACTGAAGCAGTGTTTTCTATGTGAGCAAGAAGGAGACAGCAAGGAGCCTGGGCGTGGCTTAGCTCAGCTGTTCTATACTAAAGCTGGTAGCTGCTGGGAAACTGAAACTCCTCTCTTCTGCTTGCGTTTTGCATTTGGAACAGATTTCTTTCCAGGTGAGGAGGGAGAATAGAACTCCTTAGCATCAGAGCGTGTTAATAACAATAATGTAGGAAATACTAATGCTCTGATGGTCATTTGAAAAAGCCTTTCGTAGTGAGCCTCTAGAAGCCAAGAGGAACATACATGCCAAATTACAAGTTTGTAGGCTTTACGGTTCTGGAGGTTTTGTGATGATGTGTAAGTGGCATTTCGCTTTTATATATAGAGATTGATAAAGACATTTTTGGGACAACCTTTTTCCAGGATGAATGAGAACCTCCCTAGACATCCAGTAGCCAGGTTAAATTATACTTTGAGTTCCTCGGCAGATGATAAACCAAAGCGTTTTATAATGTCTTTGTAACTACTAGGTTTTCACTGAAGTTGGGATGATGGTTTGTTCTTTTCTCTTTATCAATTTCTTCCCAGACCTTTGCTTTGGCAGAAGAATATCACCGAGAATCAATGTTGGTTGAATGGGAACAGATGAAGCAGCGGATCCTTCATACTCTGCTGGCTTCTGGAGAAGACAGTCTGGATTTCACCCAGGAAAATGAGGTATTTTTGGAGGGGTGGGAGTGGGGAAAAGAGTATGGAGCAACTGCATTCGTAAAATTATTGGCTTGAATTAACCAGCTATTTGTTTGACTTCAGGTTTGTTTTGGTTTTTTTTAAGCAATTTTAAAATGTTCAGGCTTAGTTTATCCTTCCTTGCAATAAAATGATTAAATTACAGGTTGATTGGTTGTTGATTGTACCCTATGACTATCATTAAGTGTTGTACGTTATGATTCTTGATTCTTTTTTTAAAAAACAAATTTTATTAATTTTAAAAAACAATACACAAACAAAACGTAGAATATAATAACACAGGGCATCTTTTCTAAAAAAACAAAAACAAATACAACATCTTATTTAAAGACAGGATAATTCCAAATTATCACATTTCCATACCAGCACAGTTTAATATGTATATTTATCTTATCTGTTCAGCTTCATATCTTTTCCCAACTTCTCTTTATTTCTCCCTTTCCTTCTATTCAATTATATTTCTTCTGCCTTAAATTGTATATATTCATTATACCCACCTGTCTTATTTAAAATTTCATTATTCTCTTCTAACATTCTTCTAACGTTTTGATAAACAAACAAAACACAAAACATAAATACATAAAACTTCTTTTGGAAAGCGGCTTACCCCGGGTAACATCTTTTTGTACAGACATAAATCAAATTCATGCTCACTTAATATACTATTTCATATCTTATTTAACATTCTATATTTTCTATATATTTTCTCTCTTCATTCACTCTCTTAATTCTATTTTATTTATTCCATCTCAGTTTAAATAATTATACTTGCATCTTTTGTCCGTTCTCTTTCAATTATCTATTTTTCTTTTCTTTCTAGTACAATATTTCTCCTGTAATCACTGGTTGAAGTATGACAACTTTTTATCTTTCCCCTAAATTTAACACTTAAAATAATACATACTTTCCATACTGATTCTGCTTAGTACATTCTAAGTACTACATTTTAGAATAATAAAACAAAAAAGAGAGAATTAAATTTATAATATAGTAAAAACAATATTCCATAGAAAGTTAAACTCTATTATTGAATCTTAAACATTTTTATACGTTCCCTTTAATGAATTATTCCTTTTAGGCATTTATTATTATTATTATTATTTAAAAAAAGTACTCATCCTCTGGTTTGCCCAGAATCACAATGTACATATCCCTAATTATAGTTTTTCAAGCTATGTATTTCCCCATCTCTATTTTCTATTTAAAATGCTCTTCATTACAAACATTTTAGTTCCTTTTTCTTCTGCTTGCTTGCGGGAATTGGCTAAGTGTCTTTAAAATAGTAACAATCGAATGTTTCAGCAAACTCCTGGATTTTTGTCCTCTTCCTTCCAAGTTTTTTTTTCTTTTTTAATCATGGAAACATTTTTCTTTATGGTTCCTGGAAGTGTTCCTTGCTTGGAAATTGTTGTGCTGACAACTCACTGTACTCGGTACTGGCAGTACGTTGTTTTTTTTTCAAAGTAATGGTCCTGGAAAGTAGTTAGGATCTATTACTGCTTTGCAGTGGCTGAACTTAATGGATTTGGCAAGCTATTTTGGAAAGCTTTCAGCTGCTTCTGGGCTTTTGTGGACTAAGGTTTAACTTTCTTTCAACATCCTATGATTCTGAGCTTCCTTCCAACCCTGGTCAACTTGTTGCTTGTTCTTGCGGACCAAATATTCAGAGGTTCCTGCCACGTCGGAAGGCGTTATTCAGAACTAGCTCTGTTCCCGTGCTACGCTATGAAACTAGGTGATCGGGCTTAGTTTTGGGGGAGGAAAATAAGGGGAAAAATCGTGCCTCTGCCGACCAGCATCCATCAGTATTCATCTGGCTAGCATCCTGTCAGTGTTCCAGATAACAGATAATCAGAGATGGAAGGGACCTTGTAGGTCATCTAGTCCAACCCCCTGCCCAAGCAGGACACCATTTCTGACAGATGGGAATCCAATAGTCTGACTCATCTTTATCCTTCGGTTCCAATGTCAACCTATCCATTTCGGCGCATCTTAACTATCACCTCGTCTTCCCGAGGAATTTCTTTAGCCTTTCAATTTTGGGCAAATGTCATTCTTGCCGCCGTGATTACATGTATTATTAGGTAGGTATCAGCTTTACTATATTTCTTTGCCATTATTCCCAATAAGAATAACTCAGGTTTGTAGAAAAAAATTAACCCCGTCATTTCCTCCAGCCACAATCCAATTTTATACCAGAACTCCTGAGCCCTTTTACAGGACCAGTATCAGAGAGCGTTGGGGGCTGTTTGGAAGCAGTATTTGCTGTGTGAGCAAGAAGGAGACAGCAAGGAGCCTGGGCGTGGCTTAGCTCAACTGTTCTGGACTAAAGTTGCTTGGTGCTCTGAAACCGAAACTCCTCTCTTCTGTTTGTGTTTTGTATTTGGAAGAGATTTCTTTTCAGGTGAGGAGGGAGAGTAGAACTCCTTAGCATCAGAGCGTGTTAATAATAATGATATTGGAAATACTAATGCTCTGATGGTCATTTCGAAAAATCCTTTCTTAGCGAGCACCTAGAAGCCAAGAGGAATGAACATACAGGCCAAATGTCAAGTTTGTAGACTTTACGTTTCTGGAGATTTTGTGATGATGGTCTTTCGCTTTTCTACATAGAGATTCTAGACAAATGAGAGCGGTGTGTGTGTGGGGGGGAATAGCATCAAGAAAGCCCTCTCCGTTTCGACTCCCCCAATGGCTAAAGAGATTGAAACGTGATCTGTCATCCTCTCCTCTTTCATTTTCTCATGCCGTGCCTGCTACAATATCTGGTGTGTCGCTGTGAGAGGGTTTAGAAACCCTTGATAAAATGTTTTGTTCTCTGCTTCAGACTCAAAGGCCCAGGAGGGTTGAAGTGCATCTGCTGCGTTAAAAGCTGGTTGTTTTAAATTTCTCCATTGTAGATTTGCACTTCTACCCTTTTGCAGCGAGAGAGAGAGAGAGAGAGAGAGAGAGAGAGAGAGAGAGAGAGAGAGAGAGAGGTTCTTATCCTACAGATACAATAGGGCTTTAATTGATACCTCAGATTCGGAAAATCAGCTGAAAAGCACAGATTCAAACGCAGCAGGAGGTAGGTCAGCAAGAGAGCCGATTTCCAAGCTTTGGATGGGTTTTTAAAAAAAAAAAAAACATACCCCACACATTACACTTAAATAAAGTCAATTACCAAGACAGTCTTTGTAGTTCAAAGAAAGCAACCTACGGATCTCGCCTCCTTTGAAGTTTGCACCGCTCACTAAATGGAAGGGCGTACTAGCTGGTTAAAAGGGAAAAAAAATACCTGACTTATTTTAACTTTACAGGTAACAGATAATCAGAGTTGGGAGGGACCTTGTATAGGTCATCTAGTCCAACCCCCTTCCCAAGCAGGAGACCCTACGCCATTTCTGACTGACTGCTGTCTAGTCTCTTCTTGAAAGCCTCCAGTGATGAAGCTCCCACAACTTCTGAAGGCAACTTCTTGATTGTTCCCACTGTCAGAAAGTTTCTCCTTATTTCCAGGTTGAATCTCTCCTGGATCAGTTTCCATTCATTGTTCCTTGTCTGGCCTTCAGGTGCCTTGGAGAATAGCTTGACCCCTTCCTCCTCTCTGTGGCAGCCCCTCAAATACTGGAAGACTGCTCTCCTGTCTCCTCTGGTCCTTCTCTCCACTAGACCAGCCATGGACACAACTTAACTGGGCAGTCTAATAATGCAGAGATCAAGAATCCACTTCTTGGAATTGCTTGTCTCACTTTCCTGCAATCGTCTTCCTAGTTTTGCCCTCCACTTCCTTTTTTGGTGATATAGGTAGTCCTCGGCTTACAAACACAACGGAGGCCAACGCTTCTGTCGCTAAGCGAGACAGCTGTGAAGTAAACTTTGCCTCCTTTTTACGATCTTTCCTGCCACCGCTGCTGACTGAATCACTGCATTTGTTCAGTTAGTAACTTGGTTGTTATGTGAATCTGGCTTCCCCATGGACGTTGCTGGTCCGACGTGTCCCTAGGGACATGGCAACCGTCATTCATACGAGTCGGTTGCCAAGCATTTGAATTTTGATCACGGGACTGCGGGGAAGCTTGCGATGGTTGTATGAAAAATGGTCCTAAGTCATTTTTTTTTCTCCAGTGCTGTTGTAACTGCAAACGGTCACTAAATGAACTGTTGTAAGTCGAGGACTGCTTGCAAAGCACGGCTGCGATTTTATCCTGTTTCAACAGCAGCTAGGAAGCAACCTCTGCCCTTCTCCTATCTTCCTGCCCCTTTGGAGCGTGATCAAGCGAAGAGACCGAGCAAAGAGAGGGTAATTGGCGGTGTTGCATCCACTCATGTCCTAACTAAGGGTGCTTTTTCAGGAGGCAACTGGAGTTTTTTTGGCCTCCTGAGAAAGCACCTTTGGGACAACCATGACCTGGGTGAGGGAGAATCTCCATAACACATTTAGCGACATACTTTGGGATGAAACCCCCCCCTTTGAATGGTGCAGGAGCATGAACGGATTTCCAGAAAAATTGCAAACTACAGGAACCATTTGCACTACTCAAGTGACTCTTGAGGTTACAGATAAACCTCCAAGTGGCCTCAACGACCCTCTAAAAGGACGCAAATGACCAGCTGTCTGCCAGGAATATAAATCCTTCCATTCCCCACCATCCTGACAAAGCTGAAGAAGCTTCTTGGAGGAGAAGAGAAACGTCTTCAAAAGGAAAAAAACAAAGACAGTCCAGTTGCCTCCTGAAAAATCACCTTTGGGACAGCCATGACCTGGATGAGTTGAGAATCTCCACTGGCCACTCATATCCTATCACGCTGCCCCTGGGAACGGCCGTAGCTGTGGCCTGTTTGGATGAATGATGCACGCTTTGGTGCTTGATGCTTGCAACAAGTGAAGCTTAATAAGGGAAAGGCAGCTGCATTCTGGCTGGCGACGTTTTCTGCTGCTGGCATCTCCCTCAGTTGACAGTAGAAAAACCAATCGGGGCCACCTAGCTTGTGACAAAGAAAAAAAAAATCTCATCTCTAAATCCATTGGACTTTTTGGCTGTAATGATATATTGAGCACCGCAACTCTTTCGTTACCTGTGCAAAAACCAAACGGCGAGGATATTTTTAGCGTGCTGCAAGGTTTTTGCCATCCGTGCCTCCGAGAGATCGATAGGAGCCTGGTGGGGAATGCATTGGTTTTTGTCCCGCCCCCGCCCCGCCTCCCCTCCCCTGCATTGAGATGCGGGTACTGAGTTTCCTCCGTTTTTGTCGTGCTCAAGTGCTCAATCGTGGCGCATTGCTGTAACACGCAGGAGCACCCGAGGAGGGGATACCTGGGCGACTTTGGGAGGCAGCTTCCCGGCGCTTTTTCAGTAGAATGGAAAGTCCTCTGTAATTTAGGATTCTTTTCAGTCGGTTTTCCCTTAGCGCCCATCTGCAGCTCCTGAAACCAAAAATCAAGCCTGTATTTTGCCAGGATTGTGCTGCAGGTGTGGAGGGCAAACATGTGATTTTTAGAAAAAGAAGTGTGAGCGTTGAAGATGTGCATACAGGTGCTGTGGGAGCACCTCTTTGTGCCCCAAAACACCATTTCGCTTTGCCTTGCTCAGTATTTGGTTTTTTTGTTGTAATAAATGAATCCTATGGTTTTTTTTTCTTTCATCCTCAGAAACATAGCTATATTCAGCCAAGGCTTCTCTTCTCTTCTCTTCTCTCTCTCCTCTCTCTCTTCTCTTCTCTTCTCTTCTCTTCTCTTCTCTTCTCTTCTCTTCTCTTCTCTTCTCTTCTCCTCTTCTCTTCTCTCTCCCTTCCTCTCCTCCTCTCTCCCTTCTTCCTCCCTTTCTCTTCTCTTCTCTTCTCTCTTCTTCTCTCTTCTCTCTCCTCTTCTCTCTCTCTCTCTCCCTCCTCCTCCTCCCTCCCTCCCTTCCTCCTCCTCTCTCTCTCCTCTTTCCCTCCTCTCCTCCCTCCCTCCTTTATTATTTTTACAAATATAACCAACAAACCTCCCCTCTCCTATTTTCTTTAAAGCTCACGTACTTTTTTGTATCTTATTATATGGATTTCCTTTTTTAAAAAAAGAACACATTTCTAAATTTGATGACATATTTGGGGTTTGTCTGAGCAGAGAAGTAAAACCTTAGACGTTATAAAGAATAAGCATATCAGAAGGCAGGAAAACGGGATTTCTGGCTGGCTACTGTTTAAATACTGAACACCCAATTATGTAAAGTAAAAAAAGAAAAGGTTTTGCTGGTTGCCGAATTCTGCTTTTTAAAAAAAAAAAATTAGGGAGGTGCTTAGTGAAAAAGTAAACAAGGGAATAAGGGTCCAAATTAGGTTACCACATCAGTGAATGTTATCAGTGCACTGATGACATAACTTAGTTTGGACATGAAATGTCTGCAAGAAAATCAATTTGGGATGAATACCCTATGAATGGTAAGGAGTAGGACTGGATTTCCAGAGGAAAAATTCCTCCTCCTCTTCCTCCTCCTCCTCCTCCTCCTCCTCCTCCTCTCCTCCTCCTCCTCCTCCTCCTCCTCCTCCTCCCAAACCCCACTCTTTTCTAGCACTGATGACATAACCTAGTTTGTACATGAAACATCTGCAAGAAAACCACCCAGCTCAGGGGGCACCACAGGGCCCCCACAGTTAACCCTAAGCTACAAGTATTCTCTTCCAAGGGCTGAGCAGCCTTTTTGTCTTTTCTCAACAGCCTACTTACGTCAGTGAGTTGCCTCCACCAGGTCGCAGTTCCTTGGACAACACAGAGATGGCATACGCCCGCCAGGTGAGTACGCCGAACCAGGAGCTGTTTTAGGAAACTCTGGGCTTTTTCCTTCAACAAAGATCTTTGCAATCTGTGCCAATAACAGGTGTGTCAATTGTAGGAGACAGAAGTAAAGGGAAAAAGGCTTTGGCTGATTGGGTGCCATCTTGATTTTTAAAAAACTTTCTCCCTGCACCTTTCCCCACACACCCAGTCCTGTCTTTGAAATATTTTATGAGTTGACAGTCTTATTATAGCAAAAACGTATCTGGCACTTTAAGGATTTTGTAGGTTTGCAAAACTTACAAATCATACTGTCGTCCGGTCATTTTAAAGGGCTTAAGACAACTGGTCCAAAGGTCTAAATTCCAGCCAGCCAGGCTGAGCAGATGACCTACAGCATTCTAGAGCCCCATTTTATTTGAAATTATGGTTCTTGGGAATTATCATCCGCCAGAAACAGGTATTGTAAAATGATACGTTTGTGTGCTTAGGAGTATTTGGATTTTTGAGTTTAGATGCATATTCATCCATTTGAAGTTGGATTCCAGTCCCCTTAAGGCAACGTTTTCCAACCTTGGAAAAGTGGACTTCAACTCCCAGAATTCCTATGCTGGCTAGGGAATTCTGGGAGTTTGATAGTCCATGGAGATTCTCAGCCATCCAGGTCATGGTTGTCTCAAAGGTGCTTTTTCAGGATGCAACTGGACTTTCTTGGTTTTTTTTTTTCTTTGAAGACATTTTGAAGAGTTGCATTGTGGTAGAAATCTGTCCCTGTTGCTCTTTTTCAGATTTATATGTATAATGAGAAGATTGTGAACGGGCATCTTCAGCCTAATTTGGTAGACCTTTGTGCTACTGTGTCAGAATTGGATGATAAGGTATTCTTTATTATTTAGTCTCAAAAGTTATCCTGACTGGTTAGTTTGGGTTAGCAGCCTGTCACTTAACAGTAAAACTGCTTGGTTTTTAAAATATAAAGGAAGATCTGCAAAACACGTACCCTAGATCGAGATAAATGTATTCTATTTATTAAGACCTTCAAGAGATCTAAATTCATGACAAGCCTTTGTTGCTAGATCTAATGAACCATCGTTCTCATCTGTTCCCTGTTTTGTGAAAGTATGTGACAGTCCTTCCTTCCTTCCCTCCTTCCTTCCTTCCTTCCTTCCTTCCTTCCTTCCTCCCTTCCTCCCTCCCTCCCTCCCTCCCTCCCTTCCCTCCCTCCCTCCCTCCCCTCCCCCTCCCTTGTTTTCTTTCCTTCCACCCACCCTCCTTCTCCCTTTCTTTCTTTCTTTCTTTCTTTCTTTCTTTCTTTCTTTCTTTCTTTCTTTCTTTCTTTCTTTCTTTCTTTCTTTCTTTCTTTCTTTCTTTCTTTTCTTTCTCTCTCTTTTTCTCCCTCTCTTTCTCTTTCTCTTTCTCTTTCTCTCTCTCTCTCTCTCTTCCTTCCTTCCTTCCTTCCTTCCTTCCTTCCTTCCTTCCTTCCTTCCTTCCTTCCTTCCTCCCTCCCCTCCCTCCCTCCCTCCCTCCCTCCCTCCCTTCTGTCTGTCCCGTTTCAGAGCTGTGCTTGCTCTGAAAATATTTTGAAAAAGGTATTTTGCAGGTCTTACAAGCCTTGTGCCTTTCTGCTGTTCTATTAAAACAGTTGCTATTTTCCAGGCTTCCAGGATAGCCTGAAAAAAGCGGTGTCTCCTTTAATGAATCAGCTTATTAAAGTGACTACAATTCAAGGGAATTCCATGTACAGCTCTAGTTATGAACAGTCTCTGTCTGTCTCCCTCCCTCTCTCTCCTTCTCCCTCTCTCTCTCTCTCTCTCTCTCACACACACACATCTATCTATCTATCTATCTATCTATCTATCTATCTATCTATCTATCTATCTATCAATCATCTTAGAGCCTGTCCATCAACTCATACGTTTGAAATGCCATCTTTTACCAAGCTGTGCCTCAAGGTACCTACGTCCCTTTCACACTTGTTTGCAGAACATTGCTGACTTGTGGGCCATGGTGAAGCAAATGACAGATGTTCTGCTGGTTCCCGCCAGTGACGCATTGAAAATACGGACGAGCATGGAGGTGCAGATGGAGTTTGTAAGGCAGGCCTTACAATATCTTGAGCAGAGGTATAAATCCTTAAATAGAGGGGGGGAAACTCCCAGGAAGCTTCCATGACATATAAAGTCATAGGGCTGGTTCCAGTTGCGGTTGTAAATCAAAGACTACTTGTACTCTGCAAAGGAAAGGAAAGAACCCTGGTAGAATTATTATTTTAAGAAGGTCTGAGCTCCCTTTGAACATAGTTACACATAATACTAATACAAACACACATAATAAAACCAATGCATACAGATTAGGTGTAGCCTGGCTTGAAAACAGTTACCGTGAGACGGACATTAAGAGTCCTAGTGGACAATCACTTAAACACGAGTCAAGCAGTGTGAGGAAGCAACTAAAAAAGTGAATACAGTCCTTGGTTGTATAGAAATAGGCATAGAATCAAAATCACGGGACGTATTAGTACCGCTTGATAAAGCCTTAGTAAGGCCTCACCTGGAATACTGCATCCAGTTTTGGTCACCACATGACAAAAAAAGATGTTGAGGCTTTGGAACAAGGGCAAAGAAGAGCAACTAAGATGATTAAAGGCCTGGAGGCTAAAACACATGAAGAACGGTTCCAGGATTTGGGTTTGGCTAGTCTAGAGAAAAGAAGGTTTAGGGGAGACATGATAGCAGTATTCCAGTATTTGGGGGGCTGCCACAAAGAAGAGGGGGGGTCACATTATTTTCCAAGGCACCAGAGGGCAGGACAAGAAACAATGGTTGGTAACTAATGAAGGAGAGAAGCAACCTGCAATGAAGGACGAACTTCCTAACCGTGAGAGCAATAAACAATTAACAGTGAGATCAGCTTGCCTCCGGAAGGTGTGAATGCTTCATCCCTGGAGGTTTTTAAGAAGAGATTTGATGGTTAGTTGTCTGAAATGGTATATAGCAGGGGTCTCCAACCTTGGCAACTTTAAGACTAGCGGACTTCAACTCCCAGAGTTCCTCAGCCAGCTTTGCTGGCTGAGGAACTCTGGGAGTTGAAGTCCGCTAGTCTTAAAGTTGCCAAGGTTGGAGACCCCTGCTATATAGGACAGTAATGGCGAACCTTTTTGGCACCGAGTGCCCAAACTGGAACGTGTGTGCATGTGTGTGTGCCAGAGTGCCGGAAACCCAAAGCCCAGCTGGCCGGTGGCTCGCCATCACAGGTATAGAATCTCCTGTTTGAGCAAAGGGCCTGGACTAGAAGATCTCCAAGAACCCTTCGCAGCTCTATTCTGAATCCGATGCTTTGTGTGAAATCAGTCAAAGGATGTTCAGCGACCCTGACTGATTACGCCATGCCTGTTTCCTTGCAGCTACAAGAACTACACTTTGATGACCGTCTTTGGAAATTTGCACCAAGCCCAGCTGGGCGGAGTACCCGGAACTTACCAGTTAGTCCGCAGTTTCTTGAACATCAAACTCCCAGTGTCTGTTCCAGGGCTGCAGGTAGGAACCTCCAGGATTCCATGGTCCTAGCAAAATTTGGTTTATTCATTTACCTCGGCAGAAATGCGCTCGTCAGGTGGAGCGTTTATAATATTTGCAAATGGTGCACTTTGCATTAGCTTTCTCAAGGTTGCCAAAGGCTCTTTTAAAGGGTTTTAAGGTTCTTTTGGAAAGCCTGCTGAAAAATATTAATTGCAGTCTTAAGCGCTTTCTCCTACAGCATCCTTTGCGTAGCCTAAGATCATTTGAAAAACTAGCGGTGGGTTCTTTTTAGACCTTGTGTGTGTTTTTATGCATTGTTGTGTTGATTTTGGTTCTTATCTATATTGTGTTTGGTTTGGTTTGGTTTTTAATCCTGCTTAGAGCATTGCTTTACAAATTGTTTAATTAAAGGAATGAGTATCAGTCAATCAATTTTATTTATGGCAGAAGCACCTAAGTCTTTTTATATATATATATATATTGAAAATAATGTATGGTCTACGTCCCTTTCATTTTACAGAGAAATAACAAATGTTCTGGTAATAATAGTAATAATGAAAATTGTAATTATAATAATAATTATGTTAAATATTAAAAAAATACAGTATATAAAAAAATACAGAAGTACCTAAGTTTTGATCACCACAAGCTGCTCGTGAAATAGCATTTTCACATCTGGGTGCTACATTTTAAAAAGAACATAGATCAGAAAAACAGCCTGGTATATTTAACCTGACAAAGGGAAAAATGAGCATTTGATAGGTCCCGTAAATAAAGAATGTTATCCTGAAAAGAGACCGGGATTTAGATAAGCAGAAACTGCAAAGAACCAGATGTTGAATGAGCATTGGGAGAACATTTCTAAAAATGAGATCAGTTTAACGGTGGGATTTTGTAAATGGCTTGGCAAGATAGTGGGTTTTTCTTCATTGGCAGAATGTAAACACATTTAAGGAAGGTGCTGCAATGAATAGAGATTTCTGCAATATAACCTCTTAAGATTCTTCTCAGCGTGAGGATTCGGTGATGAAAAACCGCATCAAGAAAAAATAACGGATGGTCTCTGGTGGTGTGTTTTCATTCACGGAAAAGCACATTCCGTAGCTAAGCTTTCTATAAATGAGAGAAGGGAGAAACAGCGTTCACCAATTCCCCTCTGACCATATATTCTATAGCAGTTTGAAGAATTCCCCATCTGTCTGGAGCACAAAGACATCTGTGTAAATGGAAATTTTTGCTAAAATGGCTCCCTGCATCTTTGGCGGCTCCTGAGAGATGAAATTTGCATTCATGAATATGCAAATATAATTTCTAAAAATATGTCCATATAGAATGAATAAGCACCTTTTCCAAAAGGCAGATAGGGTTTGAATATCACTAAGCGTGTTTTTTTTTAAATAAGTGCAAGACTTATTTTTATACAGAGGAACCTTCAGTTGATTGTATGTACCACTTACCGTTTCAACATTTATCTCCTAAATTCAAGGTCTTTGTTACAATATCGGAAGTCCTTGACTTATAATCATTCATTTAGTGAACATCGACATTGAAAAAAAGGGACTTATGACTGTTTTTCACACTTAACCCATTGCAGCATCCCCATGGTCATATGATCAAAATTCAGCCACTTGGCAATTGACTCATATTTATGACAGTTGCAGTGTCCCAGAGTGCTGTAGTCCCCTTTTGCGACCGCCTGCTAAGCCATGTCAGTGGGGAAGCTAATGTCAACTCGTAAATCATTCCTATGCCTCTTTCCGAGTTGCTATTAGCAGGAGGGGGGAAAGGCCTGAGGGAGCAGTGCTGCATGCTTATCTTGTGGAGATTGTAGCCTAGGCTACTGGATCTTCTGCCCACGAAAATCCTGCATTGCAGAGTGAGATTGTTTCGTTGGAGAATCTGATTTATGACACGCCGAGGGGAGTGGGGGAAAAAAAGGGTCGTAGGTGATAATAAATTAGGTGTCTCAGAGTTGGCTTTATACAGGTTAATGCCGGTCATGTTGCTCCTCATAAATATTTTGGTTTCTTTTGAACCTTGGCTCAAGGCTCATGATTTAATTAGGGCAATCGCAGGAACCCTGGCAGCCAGATTCACTCAACAACCGAGTTACTAACTTAACAACTGCGGCAAGACAGGCTGTAAACTGGAGCACAGCTCATTTAACAGCTGTCTCTCTCAGCAACTGAAAGTTTGGGGCTCAATTGCAGTCTTAAGTCAAGGACTGTCTGCAACAAGTCAAATCTCTGGACGTTTTCCTGCTTCTATTGTTTTAGGATGGGGAAGTGGAAGGTCATCCTGTCTGGGCAATCATTTACTATTGTATGCGATGCGGGGACTTAATGGCGGCCATGCAAGTGGTGAACCTGGCTCAGCACCAGCTGGGAGATTTCAAAACTTGGTTCCAGGAGTACATGCACAGCAAAGACAAAAGGTACTTGGGTAACGCCGGAAGAGGCCAAGAAAAAGTATGAATGTCAGGGGGTGGCGGGAGGCAGAAGAACTAATTCCATTGAAAGTCATGATTCTGGTTGGAACTTTAAATGCTGGGCATTTCTGCTCACCCTTCAAAATCAACTCGGAGAAAAGAGAGCTTCAGGCTTTCAAGTTGTGTGGAAAACTTTTGATACTTTAAACCAGGGGTCTCCAACCTTGGCCATTTTAAGACTCATGGACTTCAACTCCCAGCTGTCTGAGGAACATTGGGAGTTGAAGTCCACAAGTCTTAAAGTGGCCAGTTGGAGAACCTTGCCTTAAACCAGTGTTTTTCAACTTTGGCCACTTAAAGATGTGTGGACTTCAATTCCCACAATTCCCTAGCTGGGGAATTCTGGAAATCGAAGTCCAGACATCTATCTTCAAGTATCCAGGGTTGAGAAACACTGCCTTAAATTCATGATTCTGAAGCAGTTGGGACTCACAGAAGGTGCAGCCATTTGAGAAATGCACTTTTATTTTTTGCTTCAATTGGAACCTATCTATTTTTAAAATTAAGCACTCTTTCTGAGTGTGAAGCTACATTATGTTGGTGGGAGGTACTTCAGATCTGTTCTTTTGATCCACATGACAGCTCTGAATTTGGATAACTGAAAATTATATTATTAGATCGGTTTCTGCAATATAAAATACTGTGAATTACATGAGCAGCGGAGTTCAGTCAGCAAAAAGGCATCAAGAAAACAGTATTTCCCAATCAACCTGGAAAGCGAAATTAAAAAAAGAACATTTTTTTACACATCGTACAAGGAAAACCTGTATAAGATGTCCTAGAGGTGGCATCTCCCACCAGCTAGATTGGCCAAAATGTATGGAAACCAATCACCTAATGGTTGGAAATGTCTAAAAGAATAGGGCACATACTACCATGTGTGGCGGTCCTGTAAAAAGGCTCAGGAGTTCTGGTATAAAATTTGATTATGGCTAGAGGAAACGACGGGGTTAATTTTTTTTCTACAAACCTGAGTTGTTTTTATTGGGAATAATGGCAGAGAAGTATAGTAAAGCTGATACCTCTCTAATAATACATGTAATCACAGCGGCAAGAATGACATTTCCCCAAAATTGGAAGGCTAGAGAAATTCATAGGGAAGACGAGGTGATAGTTAAGATATTACAATGTGCCAAAATGGATAGGTTGACATTAGAACTGAAGGATAAAGATGAGTCGAATATTGGACTCCCATCTGTCAGAAATGGTGTAGGGTCTCCTGCTTGGGCAGGGGGTTGGACTAGATGACCTACAAGGTCCCTTCCACCTCTGATAAATTTTACCATAGAGGGATATGAAAGGGAGTTCGCAAAATGGAATAAGGTCTAAATGGGAAGGAATCAAAATGTATAAAGATTAAATGTATATATGTATATCAATGTACAAAATTTCTTTTTGAGTGTAACATGCCACGACAAAAGTGTATGTCAAAGAAGATCACAGTTCAATGTTTTTAAAGTTTATACCTAATAAAAACTTATTAAAAGAAAAAAAAGAAAACAGTATTTCTGTCACAGGAAAGCTGCTTGGCTCAAAAGACCACTTTTGAAGCATGGGTAGCTTGCTTTGAGAAGGAAACTCCAAATTTGATTGTTTTAAAGACACCTCAAGTTTCAGCTTCCCTTTTTAAAATTGTAGGCTTTCTCCTGCCACCGAGAACAAAGTTCGCCTCCATTATAGACGGGCGCTGAGAAACAACACTGATCCTTACAAAAGAACCGTGTATTGTATCATAGGCCGGTGTGATATTGCCGATAACCACAGTGAAGTGGCGGATAAAACAGAGGATTATCTTTGGCTGAAGGTAATCACTTTCCTTCAAAATGATTGTGCTGCCATTTTTTTATAATATTCGTTTTTTCTTCCTCATATAAACTTAAACATGATTGAAGATGGTCCGGCTATTATTATCCTACTCCACTGCAGCACCTATATAATAGAAGTCACTCTTCCAAGAGATGACATAGATATGTATGTAAACATAGGATCAAAACTTCCTGTGTTTTCTCTTTCTGTTGGTTGTCATTCTGGAAAGCATTTCATACATTAGATACACCGGAGTCATTCTAGTTACTTTCATCAGTAACTAGAGTTTTATCATCCTAAGTCTTCGGGTTGCTTATTGGTTTGATTTAAGAAACCTCACTTCATGAAAATGTAAAATACAAGATGAAAGTGCACAAGTTAAAAATGCACAAGTTAAACAGATCTTGCTCAGAAACTAGCCACGTTAATTGTGTTCTGTCACAATGCCGTGAGGTCCTGAGGTATACACTGATCACGACACCAAGGGTAGCTACACATATGTGTTGTTTTCTGCGTGTCACCACAGTTGCAAGGGGCAGAAGTCACCAGATAGCTCCATTTGTTCAGAGTGCTTCTGGATCTTCTTGTATCCATGTGCAGTTTATTCAATGATCTCCATACCTCCCAGACCCGTTGGTACTATCCGGTGTTAGTTTTGTGTAGGCCTATTCCATTTTTGGAAAATATATTGCATGCATCCCTTGGGAAAGGAAGGAGGGGTGCTCAATTAATTTTTCTGTCTTTTTCCAGCTGAATCAAGTATGCTTTGACGAGACTAGTTCTAGTGCACCGCAAGACAGGCTGACATTGTCCCAATTCCAGAAACAACTACTTGAAGATTACGGTCAGTTCAGCTAGGGACAGTACCTGGAGATTTCTGAAAATAAACTCTGTTGTGCAGAAAGCTGATCCCAGATCTTGAGCAGATCCGGTGCTGGGACTTTTACAAATGAATTTGTTCAATAAACTGACATGGCACATCAAAGTAAAAGTTCTTGTATGAACACCTTGGCTTTAGGAGATAGTGAAGACTCTGAAACTGGCAATTTATGACTTTTGTTCAAAAGCCAGACTGATACCATAATCTTATCTTAGCAGCAATATTTAAGAAATGTTATGATTCCATCTACTTTGCCACCTTTTCTGTAGTTTTCTTGTTAAATCTCCAGTTATTAAGATATCCTATCAGGGTTCTGGAAGTGACAAGATTTTTAAATCAAATTAAAAAAAAAACCTTCCCAATATTCTTAGGAAATAATTTTCTCTCGCGTTGCTTTGAGGTTATGCTATAGGGAAATCAGCCTGCCTCTTCTGTTCAAGTGTAAATTGTTGATTTTGTTGGGACTTGGGTCACTGTTAATTTTTATCCTGAATTTTAAATTTCTTAAATTCTGCAGTCATTCTTTCGACTCCTGTTAATTGGCTCAAGTGGTAGTCCTTGAGTTACAACCATTCATTTAGTGCCCATTTGACGTTACAACAATACAGGGAAAAGTGACTTATGCACCAGTTATCACCCTGATAAAAATTGCAGCATCCCCATGGCCAAGTGATCAAAATCTAGACACTTGGCAACTGACTCATATTTATGACAATTGCAGTGTTCTGGGGTCATGTGATCCCCTTTTACGACCTTCTGACAAATTCTATGGGGATTCACTTAAAACCCATAGTTATCAATTGAACAAATGCAGTGATTCACTTAACTTGCGGCAAGAACGGTTTGTAAAATGGGTCAAAACTCCTTTCACAAATTGTCTTGCTTAGTAACGGAAATGTTGGGCTCAGTTGTGGTTGCAAGTCCAGTAAAATAAACAATTTAGCAACGTGTCTGCTTTCCCAAACCTGTTTTTCACAGTGACGTCTGCATCGTTGAAGATCAGCTGTAAAAACATCCTTCCCTTTGTGCTTTTCTTCTTCAGGCGAATCACATTTTGCCGTGAATCAGCAGCCATTCCTCTACTTCCAAGTCTTGTTCCTCACAGCCCAGTTCGAAGCTGCCATCGCTTTCCTTTTCCGTACGGAACGTTTGCGTTGCCACGCTGTGCATGTGGCCTTGGTTCTCTTTGAACTGAAGCTGTTGCTGAAATCTTCTGGGCAGAGCGCACAACTCTGTAAGTTTAGTAGGTCTGCGATCATGGCACTGTTGGACTCCTTCCGGGAATAAAGATGGCCAAACCATTGAACGGTAGACTGACATATGAGGCGTGTGATAAGAGAGATCCTTTTAAATAATTAGACCAGCATTTTGCGGTGTTGGCAACCTGAGGATGTGTAGACTTCAACTCCCAGAATTCCCCAGTCAGCAATGAGAATCACTGAGGAATTCTGGGAATTGAAGTCCACACATCTTCAGAGGAATTCTGGGAGTTGAAGTCCACACACCTTCAGAGGAATGCTGGGAGTTGAAGTTCACACATCTTCAAGTTGCCACGGTTGAGAAACACTCAATTAGACTGATGAATAACTTTCTTTTAAGTCAACCACCAGCATTCCAGGCTCTGAAAGGGAGTTGGTAATGACCTCACAACAGCTCCATGAAGGGTGTGGAATGGCCAATCCATAATGTCATGTTGCACCCGTGACATATTGCATACCTACCAGAATTCCACAGGAATGTACGATCAACATTTGACACCATACTGAGCTTCCACTGCATATTTTCTTTTTATATTTTTTTTCTAAATAAAACAAAGCTCAATGTACCTAATTTGATAAATTAATAGGATTAGGTTAACCCTACTTTTTTGAGAGATAAAAATAGCGAGTGACATTTTGGGATGATATATTTTTTTCCAATGATATCCCTCGCTTATTAGCATTTCTTTTATTTTAAAAGCGTGACCCTGGGTTTTCAAAGTAGCTGTCCCCAAAGTAATTCGTGGGAACAATTCATAGATCAGTGTTTTGTTCTTTTTTCTGGCTTGCTGAAAGCAGCCCTAAGAATTACAATACAGTGGCCATATAACCAACAGTATGTTGGCCGTCAATGAAAGTTTTGTTTTCTGTTTCCTTGGCTAATCCCATTAACAGCTGTTGCAGTTATGAAAGTCACCAGTTCTGGTGACTGTCACCACATGGTGGCTGGCAGCCAGACCAACAGCTGAGAAAAATAAATGAATATCAGGAGAATGAGCTTATTGTCCTGCTTTTGTATGCGGGAAAGAAGATAGGAACTTTTAACTCGGATAAGCATCAAAATCTAAGAATCCTTTCCTCCCTCCCTCCCTCCAAGGAATTAATTCATGCTTGGTATTCAAAGTCTTTTAAAAAAATCTAAAATGTTGAAAGTGTCAGAACTCACCCCCCAATTTTATCAGTAGCTGGAGGTTAGATTGAGATGTCACAACCAATGAAACTAGATATTATTTTTACTCTTCCGGTTCATTCATTCATTCATTCATTCATTCATTCATTGAATGTATTTTATTTTTTCTTATATTGAGAACATGTGCACCAAAGACAAATTCCTTGTGTGTCCAATCACCCTTGTCCAATAAAGAATTCTATTCTATTCATTCATTCATTCTTACCATTTGTATAGCCTTCCATCTCAAACCAGTGAGTCTGGGTGGCAAACAATTGTTAAACAGTTAAAACACAATACGGAATGGGTGAAGGAATGGGTGAATTTAACCAATAAGAGAATATTATTCTTAGAAGGCCATGACTTGCAGAGGGGGTGGCATGCTTTTTTATGGGATGTAGGGAAAACTAGCCAGAAATATTTTCACAGACACCTAATCAGAGACTCATTATTAACTAATTGGAAGAAAATATGGAAAAAACACTATTTAAAAATACCAATTTGGATTTCACCCAAATAATCTAGATATCACTAAAATGATTAAATATAAGGACCTATTGGATACGCAAAGAAATTTGAAATCGTGGCAAGAACTTCAAGAGCGGGGACTAAAAATTGATCAGTGGGCATATCTTCAAATTCAAAGTAGATATAAACAGGACAAGAAAGAATTTGGAATTAACAATAAACTCCAGCACTTAGATAAAATTTTATTAGGATCTGGCAAAAAAAATATAGCAAAATTTTATAATTATTTATTGGAAGTAGAATTAGAAGAAGAAATTGTAAAAGGGAACATGATAGCCTGGAGTAGGAATATAGGACGTAGCATCACCATAACAGAATGGGAGAACGTCTGGGGTAGAAATAATAAAATTACAAAATTGGTAGCATACAAAGAAAACGCCTATAAAATGTTTTATAGATGGCATCTTCCTCCTTCGAGATTAGCGAAGATGCACCCCAATGAGTCCGAATTGCTGGAAATGCAAAAAAAAAAAAAGAGGGAACTTTTTTCCATATGTGGTGGTCCTGTACAGAAGCTCCAAAATATTGGCAGAAAATTAGAAATTGGCTGGAAGAAATGATGAGAGAACAAATTGAATTCAAACCAGAGTCCTTTCTGTTAGGGATCTTTGATAAACAAATATCAAAAAAAGTGAAATATATAATAATACACATTTTGACAGCGGCCAGATTGGCTTTTGCACAATGTTGGAAGCAGCCTCATGTTCCATCAGAGGAGATGATTATTCCAAAAATTTCAAGTTGTGCAGAAATGGACAAATTAACTTTGGCATTAAAAAATAAAGACACTTCAATATACTACAACAGCTGGAACTGCTGGTACAAATGGATAGACCAAAGATAGACTTCACACTAAAGGGCAAAAGAGGATAGGATAGATCCATAGTAGTAAGGATTAGGTGTGTGTATATGGCATAAAATAAGGATTAAAAAAGAGGTCTTACAAAGTGTTGAAGATGAGAATGTTTTTAATTGTTTTCTATTTTTTTCTTTCTATTTTCTTCTCCCTTCTTTTTCTCTCTTTCATTTATGTATGTGTTGTTGGTTTGTTTTAATTGTAAAATCAATAAAATTTATTTTTTAAAAATCCACAATACAAAAACACAGAATCGTAGGGTTGGAAGGTTTTCTAATCCAATCCCCCCTTCAACACATACCGTCCCTGTCGAATGGTTTTCCAGTTTATTTTTGAAAACCTCCAGTGATAAGAGCACCCACAATTCCAGGAAGCAAACTATTCCATTGACTAATTTCTCACTGTCCACATTTTTTTTTCTTACCTGTAGGTTTGATTTCCCTCTGATGAGTTTCCATCTGGTATTTCAGGTCCTGCCCTTTGGTGCCCTAGAGAAGTCCCCTCTTATGTGACAACCCTCAAGTATTGGGAGATTGCTATCATGTCGCCCCTTATCCCTCTCTTCAACAGACATACTTAACTTCCTCAACCATTCATAATACAATTTCACCTCCAGAACCTTTAATCATCTTTACTGCTCTTCTCTGTTCTTCTTCACACTTTCCAGGATCTCAACATTTTTTTTTCCCTATTGTGATGACCAGAACTGGGTACAGTATTACAAATGTGACAGAAAAGATATTAAATATAAATTGCAGCCTGGATATATTACGGTGAGTAGGGGACTGCAGGTTGAAACATACAAAGAATGGTTGCAAGAAGTGGCTAGTCTAGTAAAGAGAAGGACCAGGGGAGACAGGATAGAAGTCTTCCAATACTTGAGGGGCTACCCCAGAGAGGAGGAAGGGGTCAAGCTATTTTCCAAAGCACTTTGAAGGCCAGACAAGGAATAATGGATGGAAACTGATCAAGGAGAGATTCAACCTGGAAATACGGAGGAATTTTCTGACAGTGAGAACAATCAACCCATGGAACAGAAGTTGCGGGAGCTTCATACCTGGAGGCTTTCAAGAAAAGACTGGACTGCCATTTGTCAGAAATGGTGTAGGGTCTCCTGCTTGGGCGGGGAGTTGGACTAGATGACCTACAAGGTCCCTTCCAACTCTTATTATTCTGTTAAAATTATAATCCATCAGTGTCAACGTAACCAAGAAATGGGGCCTTCACAGATTCAGGCCCAGGCACATAGCTATTTCACATCTCTATCCTTCCGGAAGTTAAACTAGAGGGAAGTGCTCCTTGTTGCTATAGTTTGATTGGCAGTTCAGCTAGAGGGACATCTAGGTTTTGTAGAATATGGTGGTAGAAATTCAGACAACCTCATCAGAATTTCTTGTCTTGCTATCTTCCTTGTAGCTTTTTTCATCATGAATTGTTGGGTTAAGACCTTTGGAATGGTTTTGGAATTGATATTTACGATGTTTATATCAATCTTTGCATTCTGAATTTCTGGGAACAGGAACAGGATTTCTTCTAAACGTAGATTTTTTGTCTGTCTGGGCGGCCGCTTTTCTTGCTTGAACAAAACGGTGCCACTGCATGGTGTTTGTCTCATTCCCATTTCAGTGAGCCATGAGGCTGGTGACCCTCCGGCCACTCGGCGCCTGAATTTTGTCCGACTTCTGATGTTGTACACCCGCAAGTTTGAGTCGACAGATCCCCGTGAAGCTTTGCAGTACTTCTATTTTCTCAGGTTGTTTCCTGCCCCGCTTAAACGAAAGGGGGGTGGGGAGTTGCCCAATTTGAACGACTGCAACGGCGAAGCAGGATCTGCGGCACTGACCTCTTTGTGATCCTTGTTTTAGGAACGAGAAGGACAGCCAAGGTGAAAACATGTTCCTGCGTTGTGTGAGCGAGCTGGTGATCGAGAGCCGAGAGGTACGCAAGGAGCACCTGGTTCCTTTCCCCCCTGTTAGGTTGGAATTCCTGCTTTTCAGAAGAGAGAGCTGAGAATCTCTTGCTGGGTTCAGAAATCCCTGATTTCTCTCCCCCCGCCACCTATGTTTTACAACAACCATCTTTATTACAATCATAGTACCACAAACCAAAGCAATAAAACAACAATAATACTAAAAAAAATAGAAGTCTGTAGATTTTCTCAATCCTCCAGATCAAGGTTGTTCCAACTGTGCTTTTTCAGGAGGCAACTGGACTTCCTTGTTTTTCCTTTGAAGACCTTTTGCTTCTCCTCCAAGAAGCTTCTTCAGCTCTGACTGGATGGTGGGGAATGGAAGGATTTATATTCCTTGCAGACAGCTGGTCATTTGCATCCTTTTAGAGGGTCACGGAGGCCACTTGGAGGTTTATCTGTGTCCTCAGGGTCACCTGAGGTAGTGCAAATGGTTCCTGTAGTCCGCAAATTTTGGGGGAAATCCGTTCACGGTGTGGGTGTATGAACAGATTCCCCCCACCCCCAAAAACCAGCTGCCTGCAAAGAATATAAATCCTTCCATTCCCCACCATCCAGTCAGAGCTGAAGAAGCTTCTTGGAGGAGAAGTAAAACGTCTTCAGAGAAAAAACAGAAAGTCCAGCTGCCTCTTGAAAAAAAGCACCTTTGGGTCATGCATATGGTGCATTTTCCCCCATTCTCTATTTAGAACACGTGTGAGGAGATGGCTCATACCTGGTGGGGTGTGGCCGCTTCAGGGTTCCTGTGGTCACTCATAAAGGCAAATGACAACAAAGGTGCTTGAGCAGCTGTAATTTTGGAATTGTGTCTTAAGTAACTTTTGGGGGATTGGTCGTAACCTCAAACGGTTGCTCAACAATTGGTCAGCAAGTTGAGGGTCACCTGTATCCATTAAAATCCGGATCATTCATAAGAGCAAGAGCACTTCGATTTATATACCGCTTCACAGTGCTTCACAGCCCTCTCTTAAGTGGTTTACAGAGTAAGCCTGTCGCCCCCAACAATCTGGGTCCTCATTTTATCAACCTTGGAAGGATGGAAGGCCGAGTCAACCTTGAGCCTAGTGGGATTCGAACTGCCAAATTGCAGTCCGCTGGCAGTCAGCAGAAGTAGCCTGCGGTACTGCACTCTTATTATGAGCCACTGTGCCACTGTGGCTCATAATAGGAGTACCAGTATAACTTTCCTAATTCTGTTTTTTTTGTTTTCTCTTGCACGGATAGTTTGACATGATTCTTGGAAAACTGGAGAACGATGGCAGTAGAAAGGTAACTTTGCGTATAGATCTCTTCTCTTGTTTTGAATAGCCCAGTGGCATTGAATGTTGAGTGTAAGGCCAAAATATTGTTGAATTGCATGTCAGAAATGAAAGAATACTTACTGGGCTTTCTGCTGTTAATTTAAAAACAGTATTTTTTTTTTTAAATAAGAGCTTGTAGTCCTCATAATCTATCGAATTGCTTAAGAATTGGAGATGCCATTTGTCTATTATCTTTCTTCCTAATTCCATGCTGCTTCATGGCAGAGAAATTGCTCTTTCACCCATCCCAATCTTCTCAGCACATTCTCCTTCTTCACTCCCCTACCATCCTTCCTTCCTTGCAATTTTGCTTGCACGGCACTGCTCCCGTTTTGCCACCGCACTTGTTTAATTCGCACACTTCGTTCCATATTTGGAATAAACTGATCCTGTTCATTCCCCTTAAACACACGAACACCGCACGTTCCGTGCCTCCCTGTTTAACCAGTTGCAAGATAAATCCTGCTGCCGTCCTGGAAGCTTTGCACAGCTCCTCGTTTTGCAGTCAGCAAAGCATTTTAAATGGCTGGTTAAGGACGATTCCGTTCTTGCCGTGACAGTTCTAGGTCATCAGGGGGAGGGAGGAAGAGAAGGATCAGGAAGAGTCAGGGTGTAATGGTGTTTGGGAATGGTCTTGGGACCGGAGGAGGGGGTAGGGATGTTGCCTGGGGAATGATCCAGTAAGGGGGAGGTGCAGTAAGGGGGAGGTGCCCACAGTTGGGCAGAGAAAGAAACTCAGAAAGGACCCCCTCTAACATCCTCAAGCTGAAAAAAAGAGACAGTGAGAGATTTGTCCTTTCAGACTTTGCAAGAATCTGCTGATGTAGCTTTGCAATACAAGTAGAATTAGCTGGTCTGTTCGTATTTCTGGTTTAGTCTGTCTGGGAAGGCTGACACGTGTGTGTGTGTGTGTGTGTGAATTTGACTGTGTTTTTCCTACATCTGTTGTGATTCACCGGCAGCCGGTGTGGATGGCAGAGGTATCGGAGGGGATTGCCCCTCCCATAAGGGATAAAAGTCAGCCCTCAATGACGAAGACTTTGCAGGAAGCAAAACAGTTCAGTAATTTCCGAGTCCGTTTTGAAGCTCTGTACTCTGGTTGGTTTTTTTCTGGGTTTTTGGGTTGGTTTATGTTAAGCCTTAACAGGACTTCTGTTTTTTGGCAGCATTCTACAGCACTGAAAAGCGTGCTCTTGTCTGGAGGAACTGTGTCTAATGAGTTTTGGCTGGGAACGCAAGTAATTCCCAACGTCGCATTAAAAAAAGGGTTTTACTTTTGAACTCAGTTTGCGTTTGATTAAGTTTGACGAAGCCTGGGTCAGATCAATGTCTGGCAGAGGTTCAGGCTAGGATTTAGTAGGCTTTCAGCTGAATCCCATCCAGGTAGTCCTCAGCTTACAACTCCACAATAGAGCCCAACGTTTCCATGGCTGAGTGAGACAGTTGTTAAGTGAGTTTTGCTCCATTTCACCAGCTTTCCTGGCTACGCTTGTTAAGTAAATCACCGCAGTTGTTAAGTTAGCAACACGGTTGTTAAGTGAATCTGGCTTCCCGGTCGCAAAAGGGGATGGTGTGACCCCCAAGGGGACACGGCGAGCGTCATAACTATGAACCAGTTGCCAAGCCTCTGGATTTTGATCACGAGGATCGCGGCGATGATTGCAAGAGTGAAAACGGTCATAAGTCACTTTTTTTTCTGTGGCATCGTAACTTCGAATGGTCATTAAACAAGTGGTTGTAACCTGGTAATTAATCTGAAGGGAAACCCATGAAGCTTTCTTATTTAAGTTACGGGTTGCTCGTAGGGTCCCGCTAGTATTCTCCACGGTTGAACTCGCTTGGATAGGGCATGGCTTTATATGCCATCCTGCAGATGAGGAGGCCAGGGAAGTGGCTGGGCAAGAACCCAGGGGGGTTGGACCTGTTGAACCCAAGCCCAAAAGAAAAGGTCAGGAGCTGGAATGAGAAAGTAATGGGGGGAGCGCTAGGCCGCTGGAGCGATGCTCTCCTCCAACCTTGAAATCTGGCAGAGACCTCGGTGTCTTTTTGTGGAGATGCCGAGACCTTGGAAAAAGTTCAGAGGAGAGCAACTAAGATGGCCCGGAGACTAAAACTTATGAAGAATGGCTGCAGGATTTGGGCCTGTCTAAAGCAGGGGTGTCCAACCTTTCACCTTCCCTGGGCCACATTAGAAGATGAAAATTTGGTTTGGGCCGCACATAAAATAAAATAACAGTAACGATACCTGATCATCCAAAAACCCGTAGAAAACATAGTTAACATATTAAATTTATTTGGAAATGAAGCTAGTGAGATGTTTTATTATTTATTATTTATTTAAAATTATCTATTTTTATTACGTTTTTTTATCACGGTTTATTTTCTGGCCAAATTTTGGCGGGGGGAGAAAGCTTGCCCGCCTCGCGCCTACCTCTCCTCTTGCAAATGGCCCGGCTGGATGAGGCAGGACTGGAAGGCAGAAGCAGCAGCGGGGGCAGAAGCGGCAGCAGCAACAGCAGGAGGTGGCACTCTGACGGCGCCCGCCTTTTCTGTTGCTGCTTGGCCTGGCGCTCTCCTCGCCCCACCTCGCGCCTGCCTCTCCTCCTCCTCCTCACTGGCTCTGGCATGAAGGTTGGGGTGGGCACTGGGCCGCATTACGAGGCGACCTGGGCCGCATGCGGCCCATGGGCCGCGGGTTGGACAAGCCTGTCTAAAGAAAAGTCTAATCTAAATCTAGTCTAGTCTAAAGAAAAGAAGAATTAAGGGCGACGGGATGGCAGTATTCCAGTATTGGAGGGGCTGCCACAAAGAAGAGGGCGTCAAATTATTCTCCAAAGCACCAGAAGGCAGGACAAGAAACAATCAGTGGAAATTAATCAAGGAGAGAAGCAGCCTGAAATTAAGGAAAAACTTCCTAATAGTGAAGACAATTAACCAATGGAACAACTTATCTCCAGAAATCGTGTGCGCTCCATCACTGGAGGTTTTTAAGAAGAAAATGAACAGCCATTTGTCTGAAATGGTATTCTTCTCTTCTCTTCTCTTCTCTTCTCTTCTCTTCTCTTCTCTTCTCTTCTCTTCTCTTCTCTTCTCTTCTCTTCTCTTCTCTTCTCTTCTCTTCTCTTCTCTTCTCTTCCTTCCTCTCTTCTCTCCCTCTCCCCTTCCCTTCCCTTCCCTTCCCTTCCATTCTATTCTATTCTTTTTGGAACTTGGTGAAAGTGGTCCACAAAGACATCCAGTTGGTGGCAGTGTAGCCATTTATGTCATGAAGAAAATCCTGCTGTTGTTCTCACATAATTTGTTGGAAACCAGAAATCTCTTTCGTGAGACAAAAATCTTGAGATGTTTTGGCATGTTTTGGCTCACCGTGAATATGAAAAGCTTGGAACAAGCTTTTGTTTTGGGAGAGAGATTTGAGCAAAGCCAGCATCCAGATGAATCCGTGAAAAGCTCAAGAGTTTTATCAACTGTTCTATTCTATTCTATTCTATTCTATTCTATTCTATTCTGTTCTATTCTATTCTATTCTATTCTATTCTATTCTATTCTATTTGGAACTTGGTGAAAGTGGTCCACGAAGACATCCAGTTGGTGGCAGTGTAGCCATTTATGTCATGAAGAAAAATCCTGCTGTTGTTTTTTCCTTCCTGCCAATTTTGATGATATTCTTTTGTAGCCTCTGATGAAAGAGCATTTCTGAGACATATTCGTGGCTGAAGTCTTGCCCTTAAGACCACGTGCATGTGTGAATGTCCTTCACTCTGTAATGACCTCTACCAGCCTGTTGGCCCCCATTTTCATTCAGTCCCGAAGGGCAATGTCCAGGGCGATTTTCCCCTGGGCAGCTCCGGAAGATTCAGAGTGATGGAGAAATATAGAAAAGAATCAATAGCGACAAAAAGCCTGCCTGCCATCTTCACCAAGGCTAATTTAACAGATGTTCTCACGTAATTTGTTGGAAACCAGGAATCTCTTTCATGAGACAAAAATCTTGAGATGTTTTGGCATGTTTTGGCTCACCGTGAATATGAAAAGCTTGGAACAAGCTTTTGTTTTGGGAGAGAGATTTGAGCAAAGCCAGCATCCAGATGAATCCGTGAAAAGCTCAAGAGTTTTTATCAACTGTGCAGCAGTAAGAAGGAGCAGACATCTTAAGATATATGATGGGATTCCCCCCACCCCACCGCAGATGCATTATTCCTCTTTACACCTTTCGTAACGGGAAATGCACTCAAACATCAGCTGAAGTTAGACTTCCCACATGAACACTTTAATCAGAAGAACATTTTATTTCACGTCAATGTTTTCTATTATTTGTGGGACCTAGAGACTGTAAATCAGAGATTCACATCTTTTACTTTTATACTTGCTCTGTAATTTTAATTGGGTAGGTCATAATCATTGACTTATCATCTTGGCATATCTTAATTGCGGTTACATCCAGCTGTGTGTATAATTAAAAGATGAAAGAATTAAAACAAAAAAATCAGGTGTACCTGAATTACCACCGTGCTATATAGAGAAATTTTTTCTAATTGACAAATGGGTTCGGGAATTGGTCACCATTGTGATGGCACGGGTCTACGAAGTGGGGGCCCGTGTGATGGACTACAGCAGTGCACCCCTCACTGAAGCTGTGGACTCCAGGGACTGGTTTCATGGACTTGGGTGGTAGTGGTTTTGTGTGCAGCCTGGATTCTGCAAGTCCTTGTGGAGTGATGCCAGTCCACAAATTGGAGGTTGGGACCCCTGGACTACAGTGAAGCTGCATTTTCCTAGAAATTGGGGGGGGGGGGGGCAGACAAGAGCCAGTAAAGCCCGGAACTGGATCGGAGACAGAGGAAGAGAGTTGTTGTAGTTTGTTGGCAGTTGGTGCAGCCGGCAGTGGAATCAGACAGTGGGGAAGAATGGGGACCAGTCAGGGAGTCTGGGGAGGACTCGCACAAGGGTCCTGTGTCTGATGCGGAGATGGGCCAGGACCATCTGGGAAGGGGGTGCTGCCTTTGGAGCCGGCGGAGTCTGGCAGCAGCGAGGCAGAGGAACAAGGGGAGCCTGTTCCCAGTGTGCGTGTGCGCAGAGCTGCTAGAATTTAGGAGCAGCTAAGACTAAAGGGGCAACTCAGGAGTAAGGCTGGGAAGTGATTGCCCCTCCCCTAAGGGATAAAAGTCAGGCCAAGATGATGAAACCTTTGCAGGAAGCAAAGTAGTTTGATTGGTTCAGAATCATCCTTGAAGCTCTTTGTGCTTCATTTTTTTGTGGTTTTTTTTGTACTTTGGTTGGTTTCTTTTCTAGTTCATTTGATACTTCTGTTTTTGGCAGCACTTCATAGAACTGAAAGGTGTGTGGTTATCTTGGGGGACTGTTTGAGCTTAATTCGGGCTGGGAATGAAAACAATTCCCAGCGTTGCAATAAAATAGGTTTTGCTTTTCAAACAAGTTTATGAATAACTATGGTTTATGAAGCCTGGGTCTAGAAAGCCGCTCCCTAGAACGTCTGTGGAGATTCTCAGTCCTCCAGGTCATGGTTGTCCCAAAGGGGCTTTTTCAAGAGGCAACTGGTTTTTCTGGGTTTTCTTTGAAGACGTTTTGCTTCTCATCCAAGAAGCTTCTTCGGCTCTTCCATTCCCCACCGTTCAGTCAGAGCCAAAGAAGCTTCTTGGATGAGAAGCAAAACATCTTCTAAAAAAAAAAACCAGAAAGTCCAGTTGCCTCTTGAAAAAGCACCTTTGGGGCACTCCCTAGAATCTCCCAGGGTATATCTGTTAGGATGAGAGCAGTCAAGGTTTAGTCTGGCAAGATTCTGTCTATATGGCATGAGCTAATAAATAACTGACTGGATTGTTCTCTATCACTCTTGGGCTGGGCCTAATTGCTGTTCGGTTTTCCAAATATTTTATCTCACCTTTTTTAAAAAAAAAAATTGTCCTCTTTCACTAGCCTGGAGTTATTGACAAGTTCACCAGAGACACCAAACCAATTATTAACAAAGTGGCCTCCGTAGCAGAAAGCAAGGGATTGTTTGAAGAAGCCGCCAAACTTTATGACCTTGCCAAGGTAAGTGGGATTTCAAAGATGCGTTGGATACGTTCATCAACTTGCTAGTAAAAATAATAAAAGGCAATAGCACTTTAGACTTACCAAGAAGAGATTCAACCTGGAAATAAGGGGGAATTTTCTGACAGGGAGAACAATCAACCGATGGAACAGAAGTTGCCTTCGGAAGTTGTGGGAGCTTCATCCCTGGAGGCTTTCAAGAAGAGACTGGACTGCCATCTGTCAGAAATGGTGTAGGGTCTCCTGCTTGGGTGGGGGTGGGTGGGGCTGGACTAGATGCCCTCCAAGGTTCCTTCCAACTCTGTTAATCTGTTATATCCCACTTTGTAGCCCTGTCCAAGCGGTTTCCAGTGTCAGCAAATTGCCCCCAACAATCTGGGTCCTCATTTTACCTCAAAGACGGAATACACAGGTGGTCCTCGACTTACCATGACAATTGAGTCCAAAATTTCCGTTGTTAAGTGATTTTTTTTGGCCCTGTTTTACAAGCTTTCTTGCCAAAGTTGTTAAGTGAATTGCTGCAGTTGTTAAGTTAGTCACACGGCCCTTAAGTTAAACTGGCTCCTCTGTTGACTTTGCTTGCCAGAAGGTCGCAAAAGGGGATCAAGTGACCCCAGGACATAAATATGAGCCAGGTGCCAAGCCTCTGGATTCCACGTGACCCGCGTGGAGAGGCTACAACGGTCATACATGTGAAAAATGGCCATAAGCCACTTTTTCAATGCTGTTGTAACGTGGAACGGTCACTAAGTGAACCGTTGTAAGCCGAGGACTACCTCTAAACATATATCAAGTTGTGATGGAGTTAGCAGAGTTGGCTATTCTATTCTATTTCTATTCTAATTTTAATACGGCCAATCTTACGATGTCCTACAATCTAATATTGTTATACATAACTGTGTCAGCACATAATCCTTCCTTTTTCAATTGTTCAATATTTGCTACATCCTTCTAATAGCAATAGCATTATTTTTGAGCGTACCTTTTTCAAACTCTGCCTTAACCTCTAATGTTCACTTTAAATAAAAAATATGTATAACAATATTCCCCCTATTTCTAGACTTCTTTTTATCTATTCTAATTTTTAACACGGCCCTGCCTCCTGCTTTCCAGAAGACCTCCTTGACTCATTCCTGCAGCGCCTTGCTTTCTCTCTTTGTATCTCCCTCAGAATGCCGACAAAGTCCTTGAGCTGATGAACAAGTTGCTAAGCCCCATCGTGTCTCAGGTCAGCGCTCCCCAATCCAACAAGGAAAGGCTGAAGAACATGGCGCATGCCATAGCTGAGAGGTAAGAGACTGGCCTGGGGCCTGGTGTGTGTGTGTGTGTTGAGGATTCCTGCCCATGCCAGATCAGCCAGGTTTCTTTTGACCTTGTCCACCGAAGCTTGGGAGAAGCCTTGCATTATGCAGTCAGAGGTCACATGCAGAGCTAAAATAGAATAGAAGTCTTTATTGGCCAGGTGTGGTTGGAAACACAAGGACTTTGTCTTTGGTGCATATGCTCTTAGTGTACATAAAGGAAAATAAAATACATTCATCAAGAATCATAAGGATTAGGGAGCCTGTGTGGCGCAGTGGTTAGCGTGCGGTGTTGCAAGCCACTTCTGCCGCAGCCAGCTGCCTACAATTTGGCAGTTCAAATCCCACCAGGCTCAAGGTTGACTCAGCCTTCCCTCCTTCCGAGGTGGGTAAAATGAGGACCCAGATTCTTGGAGGCAATAGGCTGACTCTGTAAACGGCTTACGGAGGACTGTAAAGCACCGTGAAGCGGCATATAAGTCTAAATGCTATTGCTATAAGATACAACACTTAGTGATAGTCATAGGTTACTAATAAGCAACCAAAACATACGAGGAAAACAAAATAAAACAATATAAATTGTAAAGATACAAGCAACACAGTTGTAGTCATAAGTGGGAAGAGATAGGTACTAGGAAGGATGAGAAGAAGACTTGTAATACAGTCTTAGTAAATAGTTTGACTAACGTAACAATTGCAGTGGCTCACTTAACAACCGTGGCAAGGAAAGGTCATAGAATGGGGCAAAACGCATTTGACAAAATGTCTCATTGAGCAGCGTAAAGGTTGGGCTCCATTGTCATAATTCGAGGACTCCCTGTAAATGGCAGGATACAAATAAATAAATGTCAAGCGGTGAAGCCTTCCCAAGGCGTTTAATGGCCCTTTCCATTTTGTTGCAGATATAAAGCCCAAGGAATAAGTACCAAGAAGCCGGTTGACTCGACGTTCTACCTTCTGTTAGACCTGATCACGTTTTTTGACGAGTATCACGCTGGCCATATTGATAGGGCCTTTGATGTAAGTTTCCTCCCCTTTTCCTCTCTGAAACTGTACAACTTTAATTGATTTTGAGTCTTAATACCTTGCCTCCAAATTGAGGCGACTGAATTTTACACTTGGAGAAAGTGGCCATTTGCTAACCGTTCTTGTCTTGGTCTCAGCTGAACCAGCCCATGGAAATGGACCCGAATAATGTTAAAATGGCACTAAGGAACACTGGGCAGGTGGTGGTGGTGGCTATTGGCAGAATTAAAAAACAAATCCTCTGCTTAATTTGTGTTTATTTCAGGAGACCATGGCAAAGTTTTAAGTTACAATATTTCATATATTTAACCCTGACATGAAATAGTCATAACATTTTGGTGACTCTACTAGCTTCTATCTCTGTCTGTCTGTCTGTCTCTCTCTCTCTGTCTGTCTGTCTCTCTATCTGTCTGTCTGTCTATCTATCTATCTATCTATCTATCTATCTATCTATCTATCTATCTATCTATCTATCTATCTATCATCTCTCACTGCCTGCCTGCCTGCCTGCCTATCTATCTATCTATCTATCTATCTATCTATCTATCTATCTATCTATCTCTCTCATGCCTCACTGCCTGCCTGCCTGCCTGCCTGCCTATCTATCTATCTATCTATCTATCTATCTATCTATCTATCTATCTATCTATCTCCCTGCTTACCTTCCTGCCTGCCTTCCTACCTGCCTGCCTAATTATCCATCTATCTATCTATCTATCTATCTATCTATCTATCTATCTATCTATCTATCTATCTATCTATCTATCTATCTACCTACCTCTCTCTGTGTGTGTAATGCTTGTAATAGCCTCTTTCCTACTCAGCACACATAGTAGTTAGGTTTGCAGTGTGTGGGCTTTCCCCCTTTTCTAACAATGCTACATTACACGAAAATTTTGTACAATCCCATCGGCATGATTTGGGGGTAAAGAGGCCACAGGGAAGGGGGTTGATTATTTCCCCATTCCTGCTCTGAACCAAGAGCCAGCCAAGAGCTCGGAGAGCAGCAGCTACCCCGCAGCCCGGAGAGACGTGTTTACAGCAAATTTTCCCATTTCCGATTCCTGCTGGTTCCAGTTGTAGTCCAAACCGACAGGCTCAGGGCACGTCATCTTGCCTTATCTATGGATCTCTCTCTGCAGATCATCGAACAGCTAAAATTAGTCCCACTGAGTCAGGAGTACGTGGAAGAACGAGTCGCAGCCTTCAGGCATTTCAGCGATGAAGTAAGCAAGTGGCGCTTTCTTGTCCCTTCCCAGTCTCTGTTTGAATGAGGCATAACGTCGGAGTTCTTGGATTGTGGAAATGATGACCGCTACTACTGCCTAGTTTTGTTACTTAACAGCATGCAAAAAAAGGGGGGGAAAAGGCTTTGAACCTGAAACCTGCCAGGCTCAAAATCAGTTGTGATCATACCAGCAATGTCCCATTGCGATTTCTAGGCGCAAAATTGGTTCAGGATAGATTTTAAAATATCAATCAATCAATAACATCTGCATGACAACCCTTCTGTTAAAATGGGAAGAGCGGTTTCTTGGGGAGCATTTTGAACTCAAGGAAGCATTTTTGAGTTTTCGGCTTGCCCTCTGCCATGCAGTTCACCACTGTCATATTGGCTACAAAGGGAAATTTGGCGACAGGAAAGCTATTTGGGGGTCAAACTGCAAATTAAAATATTTGGGGAGGGTGTGGGGTCACCAATCAACCTCTCAAACTTTTAGAAGGCAGCAGAAGTAATAGTAAGGTGGAGATCTCGTTGGAGGGCAATTCGTTTGAATTGTTCATCCCCCCCCACCCCTTTTGGGGGGGAAAAGTTAATGAATACATACTGCTTTTATTCCCATTCTTAAAGCCCCGTAAAATTGATCCAGGAAATTGCAACGCTGCACCTTTGGGAGAAATCGGTTTGTTAAGGGGCGAAAGGAAGTAGGAGGCCAGAATTGGCATGATTTCAGGGTTCAGCAGACCTATTCTGACCTAGGCTTCCCCAACAGCATGAACCCATCTCCTCGTCCTGATAAACTCCTTTTATTTAGTTTACAGTGAATTCCTCTCCAGCAAAGTTCCGGCCAACATTTCACAATTACAGACCTTTATCAGACTTGGAGAGTTGCCAGGCCGATATCTTTCAGGTGCCACACTGTAGCAGACAATACTTGGCAAGAATGCAGGAACAGATTCTTCACCCAAATGAACGAATTGTCTCCTGCAAAACCCCACTCCCCCTTTTGCTCCTCTTTTATTCCCTCTGGGAGGGGCCATTCACCGTCTATCTGTGGCTTTACTCCCAAGTCGACCCTTGTTCCTCAGCTGTTCCCTTCTTCTGGCAGCTCTGCACATGTGCACACTGGGAACAGGCTCCAGGTGTTCTTCTGCCTCACTGATGTCCGATTCCAAAGGCAGCTGATAACTGTCAGACGGCCTTAGCCTCATCTCTGCCTCCAATGCAGAGCTCTCATCAGAGCCTTCCCTAGACTCCAGGACTGGCTCCCATTCCTCCCCAACCTCCTCACTGTCCTAATCTGCTGCCAGCTCTGCTGACCACCGGCGGGCCACAACAAGGCCATCTGAAGCCGACAGATTGACCCCTGGCCATCAACTGTAACTCAGAATCTCGCACACATGAATCCCCCCATTCCTGAAGTAGTTGGTACCAAAGGAGAACAATTTGAGGTCCACCTCAACGATCTCTCTAGAGTCAACCAGTATGGCCTTCAACTCTCATTTCTTTTTTTCTTTCACTCTGCTCGTCTTTTCTTCCCCTCTTACTTTTCTTAGATCAGGCACAATTTGTCAGAGGTCCTCCTTGCCACGATGAATATCTTGTTTACCCAGTATAAGAGGTTGAAATGTGCCAGCCCAGCCACGCCTGCTAGGCCCACCCGGGTCATTGAGGACCGAGATTCGGTAAGTTTTTTTCCCTTAGCAGACAAGGTCACCTTTTCAGTGCTGCAGTGACCCATCTTCACAGCAGTGGTTATAAACATCTACTGTTCGCTGCTGTACAAACCTGGCCTTTGCAATTATTTGACGAGAGAAACTTCTTCCGCTGAGGAGAATGAGGACAAGAAAGATTTGCCCGAGGCTATCCTAGAAATTAATAGCTAGGAAGAAATTTGGAGTCTGATGACTAGATGATCCCTACCTTCTTTCTGTGGATAAATTTTCTCCACAGGAGAGGTGTGCTTTGAATATTTCTGACCACATGCATTTCAATGCATGCACGCACACGCAGACGGACAAGCACGAGAAGTGAAACGTCTTTAAGGAAAAAAAGAAGCCCACATGCCTCTAGAAAAAGGACCTTTGGGATAACCATGACCTGGAGCAGGGGTCTCCAACCTTGGCAACTTTTAAGACTTGTGGACTTCAACTCCCAACTCTGGGAGTTGAAGTCCACAAGTCTTAAAGTTGCCAAGGTTGAAGACCCCTGACCTGGAGGACTGAGAGTCTCTTCAGACATCCGTTTTCATTTTTTTTTTGTAGTGTTGCTTTTATTGCTTTTGTTTGTGGTACTGTGACCGTAATAAAGATGGTTGTTGTAAAATATATATATAAAAAAAGGGGGATGTTTCGCTTCTCGTCCAAGAACTTTCTTCAGAACTGAACAGGGTTCAAATAAATCCATTGACCTGTTAGCTTGCCACCTATCTGGCCTTACTTCTGATGGACCTTAAATACAGATGGGTCAGAATGCGAAAGACCAGGTCCACATGTGAAGGTCCAGTTAAACAGATTTATTGCTACTCATGGCCTTATGCACAGAAATATTCTCAACTAACAGCTAGCACTTGCTTGGAGTTAGAGAAGGATCAATGGAACTCAAGGGAAGTTGGACTTAGTCCACTTGTGGCTATTCCTCTTTTAACTCCACCTCAGCTTCTGCCACATTTTCTCCTACAAGATGAGATTTTTGTTCCTTTCTACTGAGCCTATCCCAAGCTATCGTTCTCTCTCCAAACCTGCTTGGAGTTAGAGAAGGTTCCATGGAATTCAAGGGAAGTTAGACTTCGTTCACTTGTGGCTATGTAGGGATTCTAGGCTGATTCCTCTTTTAACTCCACCCCAGGTTCTGCCTTTCTTAAAACAGGGCTGTCAAACTCGCAGCCTGTGGGCTGGATGCCTCATGCTCTGACCACCCGCCCATGCCCGGTTTAGCAATGGGGGGGGAAAGTTGTGATATGTCACATGACAATGCTGTGATGACGTGAGTTTGACACCCCTATCCTACAACATAAGATTTTTGTTTTTTCATAATGAGCCTATCCCAAGCTATCGTTCTCTCTCCAAACCTGCTTGGAGTTAGACACGGGTCCATGGAATTCAAGGGAAGTTAGACTTCGTTCACTTGTGGCTATGTAGGGATTCTAGGCTGATTCCTCGTTTAACTCCACCCCAGGTTCTTTCTCCTATAAGATGAGTTTTTTGTTCCTTTCTAATGAGACCATCCCTCGTTCTCTTTCTCTCTCCAGACCTGGCTAATCTCTTTTTTCTTTTGATGCCCCTTAGCAACTCCGATCTCAAGCTCGGGCACTCATCACCTTTGCCGGAATGATCCCCTACAGAACGTCAGGGGACACCAACGCCCGTCTAGTACAGATGGAGGTTCTCATGAACTAGCTGGGCGGGGAAGCCAGCTAGCAGTGGAGGTTCTTTTGTGTACACATTGAAAGGGTGATGGTTATGGGCCTCCAGTTTAATTTTTGTTTGTTTTCCTTTTCTTTTTCCTTTTCTTTCTTTCTTTTTTTTTTTGTATGCGTTTTTTGTCGACCACAATAAATTTCTTTGGATTTACACATTTGTTTCATTGATACCTTATTTTATATTGCACATTTTTTTCTTATGTTCTCTCATTTATTTGTTTCGCTTTTCAAACTCTTTCTTCTTTTGGAGGAAAATGGGAGAAGGTCTTTTTAAGTTATGACCAGGTCCTATGTCCTTATTTTACTCCCAGGAATATTCATAGACCCTTGTCACTGTTTGCCCCCGTTCCAGGTCATTGACAGTCGACTGTTGTTTGTCAAATTCAACCCAATGTAATGTACATAATGGTTGGGTTGGCCCAACCCTTTCGACTACATGGATAATTTATGGATGAATGTGTGATGGAAAGAGAGCAACTGCCTTAGCATATTTGGGGGCACCAGACTCTTAAATTTTTTGTCATTTTTCTTTCTTCTGAATGGCTCAAAGCCCTCTGGATAAGACCAACATTGTGAAGAAGATAGAATTTTCAATCTGTTTTTTGGGGAGTATAATTTCCTCTGTGCGTCCTTTACAAAACATACGAAGGAAAAGTATACTAGATTTATTCATTGTTGGCTGTTGAATTTCAGGATGATCCTGGGGTGTGGGAGAGTTGTGATATATCAGTATGATTGAAAACAATTGGCCAGGGTTGCTGGGAGTCAGTGGCACATAATTCATAATAATAAGAATAAATCTCAGATTCTATCCAATGAAACACTTTTCCAATCAGGTTGGGAGCAAAGCAAGCAGAACTGGGACTAAATCTTTAACTGGTATAACAGTTACTAAGTTAAAAATGCTATTTGATTAGTTAACGGTAAAGAATGGGAATGAAATGCTACTATACATTTGGAATAAGTAGAGAATAGTTAACTTGTAGTGCCTCTTTAGAATGTAGTTTTCCCTATGGATTTCACAGTTTAGACTGCCACAAAGAAGCATAATATCACTATTAAAAGAATCAGTTTTTTAAAAACGTAAGTAATACTGAGTATCACTTTCCTTTAATTGTCATATTAATTATTCCCAGATGTAAACCCTGTACAACAATATAGAGATGTGATTCTTAGAATGAAGGATTATTTCTAGGTTAACTCTAATTTTGAGTGAACTTTCATGGCCAGGAAGAAATAATTCGCAAATAAATATATGCATGCAGAAAAGGGGAAACTGTACAGCCATGAACTGACTTTGGGGGGAGGGGGCTCAATGGATTTCCCTCCCCCCTTATTTTAGTCTGTTGTCCCCCAACTATGTCGAACGCCAACTTAAGAGAATTTCCTGCCAGCTTGTCCAATTCAGTTGGAAATCATTGTTGGGGGAAGGTGTGTTGAAGCATTTATGTTGCATCAAGAGAAAGAAGGAAAGGAAATGTTCACGATCGTCTCCTCCTCTCTGGAAATTTAAATATTGAGAGCTTAGGAGTATTTATTTTCCATTATTCACTAGTAAATTGGTTAAAAAAATAAGCGATCTGTGCAAATGAGATCTTCTCATTGATGGTTCTTGGCTTTAGGATCTGATAGGTCAATAATAGGTGAGAGCAATCAACCAATGGAATAGAAGTTGCCCTCGGAAGTTGTGGGAGCGCCATCACTGGAGACCTTCAAGAAGAGACTGGACTGCCATTAAATGGGGTAGGGTCTCCTGCTTGGGCGGGGAATTGCATTAGATGGCCTACAAGGTCCTTTCCAACTCTGATTATCTGTTATCTGTCAAGGTAGCAGTTTATCTGTTCTCTTTCTGTTGTTTCCCCAAGATTCTTAGGGTTAAAAGGGACCTTGGAGGTCCTGTAGTCCAACCCTAAGACCCAGAGAGGAATCTAGCTTTGCCTAGGGAGTTTTGTGCAGCCGATGAATAAACCCATCCTAGGGAAATGCTTGATTGTGTGTGTGGGTGTATGTGTGTGTTTTTCATGTGATTTATCTTGAAACAAGCTCAGTTCTTCAAAGCGGATGAGAAGCCAGAAGCTCCAGGCTGACGTCCTGGTATTGTTGCTGCAGCTGGTGTTGTGAATCAGGCCGACAAAAAGTGCATCTTACTATCCGGCTATTTCACTACACCAGGGTCGCATCATACCACTTGCACAACCCGTCGCCGACATGCAGATGATTCTCTCCGAAGCCGCCTCTGAGTCCTGGAATCAGAGCAGCCGTTGCTTCCTTCCTCTTCTGAATCCGAAGACGTCGATGGCGTTTAGATCGGTCCAGATTTTGCTGAATGGGTGGCCAAGAAAGCTCCATTGCATCTCCATCCTTCGTGCAGAAGAATGCCTCCCGAACGAGGGGATCTCTTAACTTAGAATGCATTTCACAAAAACAGTGGCTTTGCACGTCTTAGATAATTGGGGTGGGAAACCAGTGAGAAAGAAAATGGAGGGGCTCCGTTGTTGCTTTTTTCAATGTATTTGTTTGTTTATTAAATTTATTTGCC